>NC_133462.1:58631887-59272796 GCF_048565385.1 Saimiri boliviensis
AGTTGTCTCTACCTGCCATAGCTCATGAAGTCAAAACGAGTGATCTGTGTCCCCTTGAGTTGAGCATTCTTTTAGTAAGAAAGGATTAAGTTCAATTTGAATTCTGGAAAACGGCTTCTCATCTTGTCAATCAGCTGTCAGTTTTGTGCGTTAATTTCTAGGAGAGCTAATAGAGTCAATCCAAAACCAAAGGTGTATTCAAGTCCAGATTGACAAGTCAAACCAAGAAAGCAGGCATTGAGCTGGAAGAGGGATCTTTTCCCAGTGGGCCTTAAGGCCCACATAAATCCCTGTGAAGGAATCCGGAAACAGAGACGGAAAAGGACTCGCCTTTAAGGCTAAAGCCCTTAAAGCCGGGACCGTTTTAGCTGTGTATTTTTTAAAAGTTGTGTGCTCTTCAAAGAGAAAGTTACTTTTGCTGTGCCTTTGTGTTCGAGGGGAAATGGGAGTCCTCTTCAGTCAGTAGGGACGACACCTGAGTCTTTTGCAGTCCTCTTGTCTGCCTCTGAGGGTGAAATGAGAGTGGTCCCTGTCATCATGAGCCATGTCTGAAAGAATTATTCACATTCCCTACGAGAATAGAAGGCTGAAATAGCGAAAGATGTGTCTTCCTTTGGAGCATGGACGGGTTCAAAGCCCACCTCATACCACTAAGTATTTTGCTGAACACGAGCAGTTGTGTGTGCGGCCTGTGTTTGGGTGTTTTTTGTGTCACGTGTGTGTGTGTGTGTGTGTGTGTGTGTGTCTGTGTGTGTGTGTCTGTATTTCTGTCTCCATTCTTGAGCAGCAAATCTTTTTTCCTCTTTTAGCATGTTACTCAGAACTGTGGATGAATCCCAGCACTCCTGAAAACACAATCCATGTATGGTTGAAGGAATTTTTCTTGTTGATGAGTGAGAGGTTGGTGACTGAAACCAGCTCATTTCCCATTGACCACTGAGGCCACATCTCTCAGGTGAGAAGCAAAGTGAGAATTTGAACCAGGCACATTCTCCTTAGAGACAATGGGCCAAAGACAGGTCCGATGGAATCTAATGTCTTTTCATGTTGACTTCCATCCCGACAAGCTCTCGTTAAGCCATTGAAGTGTCACATTGGGCCTGGGGGAGGCGGAGCATCCTGTGAAATTACACGTCCGAAGATTTGGATTTGATTTCCAGCCCTCTGCCAGTCAGTCTGCCAGGCACTTTCATGTGACAAGCCTTAGGCGAGTCCCTTTCCGTCTCTGTTTCCGGATTCCTTCACAGGGATTTATGTGGGCCTTAAGGCCCACTGGGAAAAGATCCCTCTTCCAGCTCAATGCCTGCTTTCTTGGTTTGACTTGTCAATCTGGACTTGAATACACCTTTGGTTTTGGATTGACTCTATTAGCTCTCCTAGAAATTAACGCACAAAACTGACAGCTGATTGACAAGATGAGAAGCCGTTTTCCAGAATTCAAATTGAACTTAATCCTTTCTTACTAAAAGAATGCTCAACTCAAGGGGACACAGATCACTCGTTTTGACTTCATGAGCTATGGCAGGTAGAGACAACTTTTTGAAAATACACAGCTAAAACTGTCCGTGCTTTGAATGCTAGACAAGTTTTTCAGAATACTCAGCTAAAACGGTCTTTTTTTTTTTTTTTTGATACTGAATCTTGCTCTGTCACCTAGGCTAGAGTGCAGTGGCATGATAGCTCACTGCAACCTCTGCCTCATGGGTTCAAGGGATTCTCCTGCCTCAGCCTCTCAAGTATCTGTGATTACAGGCACCTGCCACCACACCCAGCTAATTTTTGTATTTTTCATAGAGATGGGGTTTCTTTTTTTCTTTTTCTTTGAGACGGAGTTTCTCTCTTGTTACCCAGGCTTGAGTGCAGTGTCATGATCTCAGCTCACCACAACCTCTGCCTCCTGGGTTCAGGCAATTGTCCTTCCTCTGCCTCCCGAGTAGCTGGGATTACAGGCATGCGCCACCATGCTTAGCTAATTTTTTGTATTTTTCATAGAGACGGGGTTTCACCATGTTGACCAGGATGGCCTCGATCTCTTGACTTTGTGATCCGCCCGCCTCGGCCTCCCAAAGTGCTGGGATTACAGGCTTGAGCCACCGTGCCCGGCCCAGAGATGGGGTTTCACCATATTGGCCTGTCTGGTCTTGAACTGACCTAGTGATCTGCCCACCTTGGCCTCTGATAGTGCTGGGATTGCAGGCATGAGCCACCACGCCTTGTACCTAATTCCTATTCACTGGTCGTGGATGGGAGCTATGGAATCTCTTCCTACAAAACATCCTGGCCGCATCAGAATGTGAGAGTTAAGTTTTCTAAGAGATGGTTCCTCTGTTTGTGCTCCACACCCAAATAATCGATCTTACTTCACTGTCAGACAACTTCCAGGTATTACAGTGGCTGTAGTCTAGCTGGAAAAACGCTGAAGTAGACCCCCGGGACTCTCTTGACTCAGCCACTAACAACTTAGTGTGGCTCTGGGAAACAAAGAAGCTGGAGCAACCACGCCTGCAATCTCAGCACTTTGGGAGGTCGACGTGGGAGGATTGCTTGAGCCCAGGAGTTTGACAGCAGCCTGGGCAACATAGCAAGACCCCATCTCTACAAAAAAAAATCAAAAAAATTATTGCGGTGTGGTGGTGTCACCCTGTAGTCCCAGCTATTCAGGAGGCTAAAGTGGGAGGATCACTTGAGTCCCAGAGGTCAAGACTGCAGTGAGCCAAGATCATGCCACTGCCCTCAAGCTTGGGCTTCAAAGTGAGACACTGTCTCAGGAGGGAAAAAACAAAACAAAACAAAACAAAAAAACTGGAGCTTTTGTTTTCTCATTTGTTAAAGGTGGATGATATTATCTCCTTCATGGAATTACTGTGAGGATGGAAGTACAATTTTTTTCCCCTTTCCTTTTAGAAATACAATGAGATAGGCATAGTGGCCAGGTGAGGTGGCTCATGCCTGTAATCCCAGCACTTTGGGAGCCTGAAGCAGGTGGATCACCTGAGGTCAGGAGTTCAAGACCATCCTGGCCACCATGGTGAAACCCTGACTCCACTAAAATTACAAAAATTAGCCTAGCGTGGTGGCACGTGCCTACAATCGCAGCTACTCAGGAAGCTGAGGCAGGAGAATGGCTTGAACCTGGGAGGTGGAGGGTGTAGTGAGCAGAGATCATCCCATGGCACTCCAGTCTGGACGACAGAGTGAGACTCCATCTCAAAAAAAAAAAAAAAAATGCCAGATGTGGTGGCTCATGCCTGTAAACCCAGCACTTTGGGAGGCAGAGGAAGGTGGATCACCTGAGGTCAGGAGTTCAAGACCAGCCTGACCAACATGCAGAAACCCCATCTCTAATAAACATATAAAATTCACCAAGCGTGGTGGCACATGCCTGTAATCCCAACTATTTGGGAGGCTGAGGCAGGAGAATCGCTTGAACCTGGGAAGTGGAGGTTGCAGTGAGCCAAGATTGCACTCCTGCATGGACGAGAAGAAGGAAACTGTGTCTCAAAAACAATAATTAGATAGGCATAGTGCACAAGATAATGTCAGGTGACACGTGCACTACCACTTAGTACCACTGTGAGTCCAGACAGATGACATAGGTCTCCGTGCCTCAGTTTTTCCACCTGTCAAATAGGAACCATATGAGGATGTACTCGTAAGATGATGCTCAAGGCTAAATAATGTAATCCATGAACGTGCCTAGACCAGCACCTCCTGCATTTTAAATACTCTTCCCTTTTGGCTGCTGTTGCTACTATTTTACTAACTGGGTTGATTTCTAGCCTGAAAAAAAAGGATCACAAGTTTGTGAACAAGACCATTATTCCTTACCAAATGATTCATAACCCCAATTTTTCTTTTGCTTTTTTTTGTTTGTTTGTTTGTGTTTTTGGAAACAGAGTCTCACTCCCACTCCCAGGCTCAAGTGATTCTCCTGCTCAGTCTCATGAGTAACTGGGATTAAAGGTACCCACAACTAGGCCCAGCTAATTTTTGTATTTTTAGTACAGATGGGGTTTCACCATGTTGGCCAGGCTGATCTCAAACTCCTGACCTCACGTAATCCATCCACCTCGGCCTCCCAAAGTGCTGGGATTATAGGCGTGTGCCACCCCACCAGCCTATAACCCCAGTTTCTTTTTACCAACTTAGATTATGGAACTTGGCATGATGCCCAGATTCCCATAATGCAAATTGTCCTCCCCAATTATAACTACCAGTTTTTTTTCATCTAAGAAAAACAAAACAAAAATTGAAATGCTGGTCATTTTTGTGGACAAAAAGATAAGTATGGCCAGGGGTAGTGGCTCATGCCTGTAATTCCAGCACTTTGAGAGGCTGAGGCGGGAACATCACTGGAAGCCAGAAGTTCGAGACCAGCCTGACCAACACGGTGAATCCCCCTCTCTACTAAAACTACAAAAATGAGCCCGGTGGGCTGGTGTGCGCCTGCAGTCCCAGCTACTCAGGAGGCTGAGGCAGGAGAATCACTTAACCCAGGAGGCAGAGGTTGCAGTGAAAAGAGATCATGCCACTGCAGTCCAGCTTGGGCAACAAGATCAGAACTCCATCTCAAAAAACAAACAAAAACAAGTAATGCGACTGCTATTTTCTGGTTATAATCACAGAGTTCATGTAGAAAAGCTAAGCAATATGAAAAAATAGAGTTAAAGTTTTTAAAAATTACCCCAAATTGGATCAGCAAACTTTTTTTTTTTTTCCCCTCTTGAGACAGACTAGGTCTTGCTGCTGCCCAAGCTGGTGTACAGTGACACAATCACAGATGACTGCAGCCTCGACCTCCTGGACTGGCTCTGTGCTCCTGCCTCCCAAGGAGCTGGGACTACAGGTGCATATTCCTATACCCAGCTATTTTTTTTTTTTAATTGGTTTTGTAGAGGTGAAGTCTCACTATGTTGCTCAGGCTGGTCTCGAGCTCTGGCCTCAAGTAATCCTCCCGCTTCAGCCTTCCAAAGTGCTGGAATTACAAGCATGAACTTATTTGGAGACTGGGTCATTACAGAGGTCATCAAGTTAAAATGGGTCATGAAGGTGGGGCCCTGATGCTATATAACTGTTGTCCTTACTAAAAGAAAAATTTGTTGCCTGTGAAAGAAAAAGAAAGAATAAAATATTTTTTCCTTGAGACAGGGTCTTGTTCTGTCACCCAGGCTGGAGTGAAGTGGTGTGATCTCAGCTCACTGCAGCCTCATCCTCCCTGACTCAAGCAATCCTCCAACCTCAGCCTCCTGAGTAGCTTGGGAACACAGGTACATGCAACCATACCTGGCTTTTTTTTTTTTTTTTTTTTTTTTTTTTTTTTTTTTTTTTTTTTTCCCGAGATGGATTCTTGCTCTTTCCTCCAGTCTGGAGTGCAGTGGTGCAATCTCAGCTCACTGCAACCTCCACCTCTGGGTTCAAGCAGTTCTCCTGCCTCAGCCTCCTGAGTAGCTAGGATGGCAGGCGTGCACCACCACAGCCAGCTAATTTTTATATTTTTAGTAGAGATGGGGTTTCACCATGTTGGCTATGCTGGTCTCAAACTCCTGACCTCTTGATCTGCCAACCTCAGCCTCCCAAAGTGCTAGGATTACAGGTGTGAGCCACCACTCCCGGCTGTATTGTTTTTAGTACAGGTGGGGTTTCATCCTGTTGGCCTGGCTGGTATTGAACTCCTGACCTGAAGTTATCCTCTCACTCATGCTCCCAAAGTACAGGGATTACAGACATGAGCCACGGCATCTGGCCTGAGACAAAAAATTTGTCTTATTCTAAGCCACTTAGTTGGTGGAACTTTGTTACAGCATCCCCAGCAAAGTTATATCCAACGAATAATCCATTTCATTGTTGTTGTTGTTGTTGTTGTTGTTGTTGTTGTTGTTGTGGTTGTTGTTGTTTTTGAGACGGAGTTTCGCTCTTGTTACCCAGGCTGGAGTGCAATGGCATGATCTCGGCTCACCGCAACCTCCGCCTCCTGGGTTCAGGCAATTCTCCTGCCTCAGCCTCCTCAGTAGCTGGGATTACAGGCACGCACCACCATGCCCAGCTAATTTTTTGTATTTTTAGTAGAGAGGGGATTTCACCATGTTGACCAGGATGGTCTCGATCTCTTGACCTCGTGATCCACCCGCCTCGGCCTCCCAAAGTGCTGGGATTACAGGCTTGAGCCACCACGCCCGGCCGTTGTTGTTGTTTTTAAGGAAAAAAAAAAAGGAAAGAAAGAAAGAAAAAAGAATAATTAAAAAGAATGAAGGAGAGGAAGAAAGAGGAAGAGGGAGAGAGAACGGGAGTGTTGCTTTATTGCCCAGGCTAGAATGCAGTCTAAAAACGGGTATTGAAAACGTCTTTTATGCCAGTAGTTTTGCTTAATAATGGAGACAGGAAAAAAATGAGGAAAGAAAATAACAAACAAGCAGCCAACCAATAATTCATTTAAACCTGTAAGTAGGTATGATGTGGTACTGATAAGAGTGTATATTTTGTGTATTTAAAATGGAGAGTTCTATAAATGTTTATTAAGTTTACTTGTTCCGGATGTGAGTTCAAGTCCTGGATATCCTTGTTAATTTTCTGTCTCGTTGATCTGTCTAATATTGATGTTGAAGTCTCCCCCTATTATTGTGTGGGAGTCTGTCTCTTTATAAGTCTTACGTAATCTGGGTGTTCCTGTATTGGGTGCGTATATATTTAGGATCGTTAGCTCTTCTCGTTGGTTGCATTGATCCTTTGACCATTATGTAATGTCCTTCTTTGCCTCTTTTGATCTTTGTTGCTTTAAAGTTTATTTTATCAGAGGCGAGATTTGCAACTCCTGCTTTTTATTAATTAACTTATTTTTGCTCTCAAGTTGGTTGGTAAATCTTTCTCCATCCATTTATGTTGAGTCTTTGTGTATCCCTGCATGTGAGATGGGTCTGGATGCAGCATACCGATGGATTTTGCATTTCATTGTTAAAGGACACAGAAGCTCATGCTCTCTGTCATTCACGAATGTGTAATTAGGTTTTGGCCAGGAGCAGAGGCTCATACCTGTAATCCCAGGACTTTGGAAGGCTGAGATGGGAGGATCACTTGAAGCTCAGAGTTTGAGGCCAGCCTGGCCAACATGGTGAGACCCCATCTCCACACACACACACAAATATTAGTTGGGCATGGTAGCATTCACCTGTAATCCCAGCTACTCAGGAGGCTAAGGTGGGAGGACTGCTTGATCCTGGGAGTAAGAGGCTGCAGTGGGCTATGATTATACCACTGCACTGTAGGCTGAACAACACAGGAAGTCCCTATCAACAGATTCTCTTAAAAAAGAAAAAAAAAAAAAAAAAAAAAAAAAGGGCTGGAGTTTGAGTTTGTGTTTTTGTTGTTGTTACTGTTGTTGTTGTTGTCGTCTTTTTTTTTAGTCGGAGTTTCGCTCTTGATACCCAGGCTGTAGTGCAATGGCACGATCTCGGCTCACCGCAACGTCCGCCTCCTGGGTTCAGGCAATTGTCCTGCCTCAGCCTCCTGAGTAGCTGGGATTACAGGCATGTGCCACCATGCCCAGCTATTTTTTTATATTTTTTAGTAGAGACGGGGTTTCACCATGTTGACCAGGATGGTCTCAATCTCTTGACCTCGTGATCCACCCGCCTTGGCTTCCCAAAGTGCTGGGGTTACAGGCGTGAGCCACCGGGCCCAGCCTCGTTACTGTTGTTTTTTGAGATGGAGTGTCATACTCTGCCCGGGCTGGAGTGCGGTGGTTCAATCTCAGCTCATTGCAACTCCACCTCCTGTGTTCAAGTGATTCTCCCACCTCAGCCTCCCAAGTAGCTGGGATTACAGGTGTGCACCCCCACACCTGGCTCATTTTTATATTTTCAGTAGAGATGGGATTTCACCATGTTGACCAGGCTGGTCTCAAACTCCTGACCTCAGGAGATCCACCGGCCTCGGCCTCCCAAAGTGATGGGATTACAGGTGTGGGTCACTGCGTTCAGTCGATTTAGTGTTTTGGCTGGGTTGGGTCTGGCAGGTGTATGGTTAATAAACCAGGTCTAAATATTTCCAGGAAACTGGTGGGTCAGGCATGCACTGACAGCAATGTTGTGGATGGTGATACTGGCTGTGAACATGGAAGAAAATAAGGTCTGGTCTCCTTTTTTCACCCAGACGGTGTCGACGAGCTGACCTAGGAGATAACAGGACAGGTACATGAGACCCCGTGTACATCCTGGGAAAGGCGGTGGCAACTGCTTGGGACCCCAGCCCACCTGGCCAGTGGCTCTTCCATGTTCCTTACAGCTTTTGAGAGGTTCGCTATTCAAAGGAGGATGAATCAAGGAAAGTACAGGGCTGGGGCACAATTTTGTTAAACATGACAAGGAATATGCCTTGGTCCAAGAAAACCCATGGCTCAGCACGGTAGTTTACACCTGTAATCTCAGCACTTTAGAAGGTGGAGGTGAGAAGATCACCAGAGGTCAGGAGTTCGAGGCCACCACGGCCAACATAGAAACCCCATCTCTACCAAAAATACAGAAATTAGCCAGGTGTGGTGGCACATGCCTGTAGTCCCAGCTACTCAAGAGGCTGAGGCCTGAGAATCCCGGGAGGTGGAGGTTGCAGTGAGCCGAGACCACACCATTGTACTCCAGCCTGGGTGACAGAGTGAGACTCCATCTAAAAAATAAAATGAGAAAATCCGATTCTTCTGCCACGCATGGGGGTGCATGCCTGTAATCCCAGCACTTTGGGAGGCTGAGGTGGGCACATCACTTGAGGTCAGGAGTTCAAGATCAGCCTGGCTAACATGGCAAAACCTTGGCTCTACTAAAAATACAAAAATGAACCGGGTATGGTTGCATGCGCCTGTAATCCCAGCTAATTGGGAGACCGAGGCAGGAGAATCACTTGAACCCTGAAGGTGGAGCTAGCAGTGAGCTTAGATCACGCCACTGCACTTAAGCCTGGGGCCAGAGAAGACTCCATCTCAAAAGAAAAAAGAAAAGGCAATGCAACCCCTACTAGTCTTCTCTATAAGCAGGCTCAGAGTGATGGCCGTGGAGTTTTTGGTCAGCCAGGGGCTTGAACACAATGGAATGTCTTTTTTTTTTTTTTTTTTTTTTTTTGAGACAGAGTTTTCGCTCTTGTTTACCCAGGCTGGAGCGCAATGGCGCGATCTCAGCTCACCGCAACCTCTGCCTCCTGGGTTCAGGCAATTCTTCTGCCTCAGCCTCCTCAGTAGCTGGGATTACAGGCTTGAGCCACTGCGCCCGGCTTGGAATGTCTTCTAATACAGGTAACTACTATAAGCAATAAAACAGGTTGGGTTTGGCAGCTCTCATCTGTAATCCCAGCACTTTGGGAGGCTGAGGCTGGAGGATCGTTTGAGTCCAGCTGTTTGAGATCAGCCCAGGCAGGAGGGTGAAAGCCCATCTCTACAAAAAATAAGTTAGTCTTACATGGTGGTGCACCTGTGGTCCCAGCTACTGGGAGGCTGAAGCAGGAGGACTGCTTGAGCCTGAGAGGTGGAGGCTGCAGTGAGCCACAATTGCACCTGGATGCAGTGAGCCTGGATGACAGACTGAGACCCTGTCTTCAAAAAAGAAAAAAAAAAATTCGTTTGTAAGGATAATACAGACTGAGTACAGTGGCTCACCCCTGTAATATCCAGACTTCCAGACTTTGGGAGGCTAAGGCAGGGGGACTGCTTGAAGCCAGGTGTTTGAGACCAGCGTGCATAACATAGAGGGACCCAGTCTCTACAAAAAACACAAAAAAATTAGCCAGGCATGTTGGCATGTTCTTGTAGCCAGCTACTCACGAGGCTGAAGGGGGAGGATCGTTTGAATCCAGGGAAGGTGGAGGCTGCAGTGAGCCATTATGTCACTTCTGCACTCCAGCCTGGGTGCAGTAGTACAGTCAGAACTCAGCACAGCCTGCACCTCCACAGAGCGAGACCCTCTCTCAAAAAAAAAAAAAAAAAAAAAAAAAGCTGGGGCTCATGCCTGTAATCCCATCATTTTGAGAGGCTGCGGTGGGCAGATCATGAGGTCAGGAGATCGAGACCATCCTCCCCAACATGGTGAAACTCCATCTCTACTAATAATACAAAAAAAAAAAAAATGGTGGGCATGGTGGTACACACCTGTAGTCCTAGCTACTTGGGAGGCTGAGGCAGGAGAACTACTTGAACCCAGGAGGCAGAGATTGCAGTGAGCCAAGACTGAACCACTGCACTATAGTCTGGGATTACAGGTGTGTGCCACCAGGCCTGGCTAATTTTTGTATTTTAGTAGAGATGGGGTTTCACCATGTTAACCAGGCTGGTCTCCAACTCCTGATCTCAGGTGATCCTCCCACTTTAGCCTCCCAAAGTGCTGGGATTGCAGGTGTGAGCCACTGTGCCCAGTCTGATTTTTTTCAAGTATTTAAAAATATAAAACCAATAAACATTCTTGGGCAGCTCATGAGCTGTATAAAAACAGATGGTGAGCTGGGCGCAGTGGCTCAAGCCTGTAATCCCAGCACTTTGGGAGGCCGAGGCGGGTGGATCACGAGGTTGAGAGATCGAGACCATCCTGGTCAACATGGTGAAACCCTGTCTCTACTAAAAATACAAAAAATTAGCTGGGCATGGTGGCACATGCCTGTAATCCCAGCTACTGAGGAGGCTGAGGCAGGAGAATTGCCTGAACCCAGGAGGCGGAGGTTGCGGTGAGCCGAGACAGCGCCATTGCACTCCAGCCTGGGTAACAAGAGCGAAACTCCGTCTCAAAAAAAAAAAAAAAAAAAAAAAAAAAAAAAAAAAAAAAAAAAAAAAACAGATGGTGGGATCCCTATGTCTCCTGTGTAGATACTATATGCCATGGTTTCCAGAGCCCTGGCTAGATGTTTGTTTGTTTGAGACAGGGTCTCCCTCTGTTGGCCAGGCTGATGCAATGATGTGATCTCAGCTCACTGCAACCTCCACCTCCAACGTTCAAGCAATTCATGTGCCTCAGCCTCCCTAGTAGCTGGGATTACAGGCACTACCACACCCAGATAATTTTTTTGTATTTTTAGTAGAGATGTGGTTTCAGTACGTTGGGCAGGTGCTCTCAAGCTCCTGGCCTCAGGTGATCATCCTACCTCGGCTTCCCAAAGTACTGGGATCACAGGTATAGGTGATTCTGGCTAAGTACATTTAAATACTAAGTACATTTAAGTACTAAGCCCTGGCTAGGTACCATTAAGGTATAATGGCATATGGAGGCTGAGGTGGGAGGATCACTGGATGCCAGGAGATCAAGGCTAGTCTGAGTAACATACCAACCAGAGAGATCTTATCTTTACAAAAAAAAATTTTATATTAACTGGGCATGTTGGTTATAGTGTGCACCTATAGTACTAACTACTTGGGAGGCTGAGGCAGGAGGATCCCTTGAGCCCAGCAGTTCAAGGTTTCAGTGAACTGTGATCACGCCACTGAATTCCAGCTCTGAGACAGAGCAAGACACTCTTTCTAAAAATAGTAAAAAATGTTTTATTTTCTTGAGACAGAGTCTGGCTACATCACCCAGGCTGGAGTGCAGTGGTACAATCTCAGTTCACTGCAACCTCCGCCTCTTGGGTTCAAACAGTTCTCCAGTCTCGGCCCCCTGAGGAGCTGGGATTATAGGCGTGTGCCACTGGGTTTGGCTCATTTTTGTATTTTTAGTAGACACCAGGTTTCACCACGTCAGCCAGGCTGGCCTCCAACTGCTGACCTCAAATGATACACCCATCTTGGCCTCTCAAAGTGCTGAGATTACAGGTGTGAGCCACTGCGCCTGACCTTGTGAAAATGTTAGTGGCATTTTGATTATAATTGAATACTTTTTAAAAAATCAAATGTGCATACATATGATTGTTTTTGGCAGGACTAGGGGCCAGGACTTTTTTCTAATTCCTTCACCTTGTATTCTAGGGCCTTGCAAACATTAGGTGCTTAGCAAATGCAATAGAAGGCACTCAGACAGTGCTTGATGTGTAGTGCATACTTGTCTTCATTAGGAAGAAAGAGACAGACAGGAAGAACAAGGGAAAATTCAGGGCAATTGATCAGGTCGACACCATCATTGCTAAAATCAGAGGAGGCCAGGCTGTGTGTGGTTGCTCATGCCTGTAATTTCAGCACTTTAGGAGTCTGAGGCAGGTGGATCACTTGATGTCAGGAGTTCAAGACCAGCCTGGACAACATGGCAAAACCTCATCTCTACTGAAAATACAAAACTTAGCCAGGCATGGTGTGGCAGGCCCCTGTAATCCCAGCTACTAAGGAGGCTGAGGCAGGAGAATCAGTTGAACCCGGGAGGTGTAAGTTGCAGTTAGATGAGATTACACCACTGCACTCCAGCCTGAGGGACATTGCAAGACTCCACTAAAAAAAAAAAAAAAAAAAAAAAAAAAAAAAAAAAATCAGAGAAGACCAAGATACCTGCAGATAATGCACTGTGTCACTTTCCCTGTGCATTTTTCCTGCCTCTTGGTAGACAGCTCCTAACATCACCATGAGATCCTGGTGAAGGAGGTGTGGATACTGGGGTTGCTACAGTTTATTGAACCATTTTTTCTCCCAGAGATGCTAATATTCTGTCAGATTCCTTTGAGTGTTTTTCCGATCCCTGCTATGGGCAGTTTACCCTCAGGGCACTTCTCCATGGAGCCACCAGCTGGCTCCATTGCTGCATAAGTGAAACTGACTCAAGATTAGAAAGTAGTGTTCCATTGTCTTTGAGCTGGGTGGGGTGGGTCAAACCTGTAATCCCAGTACTTAGGGAGGCTGAGATGGGTAGTTCACTAGAGGCCAGTAGTTCGAGACCAGCCTGGCAACATGGTGAAACCCTATATGGTGAAACCCTAATTTTTATACTAAAAATATAAAAAATAGCCAGGCATAATGATTCACGCCTATAATCCCAGCTACTCGGGAGGCTGAGACAGCATTGGTTGGGAAGCAGAGGTTGCAGTGAGCCAAGATCGTGACACTGCCCTTTAGCCTGGGTAACAAAGCGAGACTCCAGTTTTTTTAAAAAAAACAGTATTCCTAAGGACTGAGAGGGGAAACTGAGGCATGCAGACTGGAGTTGGGGTGGGGCTTGGGCTTGGCAAGAGAATGGGTTCAAGTAACATGTGAAGGACTCTCAGAAAGTCACAGCAACTTCAAAATCATTTATTCTACCTCCCACTTCCACATTTTCCAGATATAGAAACCAAAGCTGAGAGCGGGAGATAACTATCCCAAAAGCACCACGTCGGTGGGGAGCCGGGTTGCCAGAGAAAACACAGGACATCCAGTGAAGTGTGAGTTTTGGACTCTTCGTGTATGTCTCAAATAATGCACGAGACTTAAACTAAAACCTTATTTACTCTTTGTCTTCGAAGGTAACTGTGCATCTGTATGATGCTTTGCTAAGTCTGACAACCCTCATGAGGGTAAAATGAAGATTAGGGAAATAATTAAATGTAATAAGCAAACATGCAAAATAAAGACAACTCTGTTCCCATTGTACAGACAAGAGAATTGCACATTAGGGAGGTGGCTTGCCCCAAGGCCACACTCACAAGCGTCAGAGTCAGGATTTGAACCTGGTCCTGATTCCAGAGGTCCCAATTTCACTGTTGTGGCCAGGAACATCTCATAGTCCGCCATGTGCGTGCATGTTCTGTCTTGAATATAACCCTCTCCTCATCGTGTAAGTGGACCATTCCCCTCCCTGACATTGAAGAACCCCATATTCAGCAGGTGCCTCCTGACCCAGCAGACCTCCATGAGCCCAGATCCCTGAGACCTGGTGGCTGCCATTATGACATTCCCCGACTGCATCTTAGGACCCAAGTCTGACCCCCTGCAGGATCTGCAGCTGTGTTACAGGAAAGGGGACCCGATCCAGACCCCAAGGGAGGGTTCTTGAATCTCGTGCAAGAAACAACTCGGGGTGAGTACATAAAGTGAAAACACATTTTTTTGTTTGTTTGTTTGGTTGGTGGTTTTTTTGTTTGTTTGTTTTTCAGATGGAGTCTCACTCTGTTGCCCAGGCTAGATAGAGGGCAGTGGTGTGATCTTGGCTCACTACAACCTACTCCTCTGGGGTTCAAGTGATTTTTCTGCTTCAGTCTCCTAAGTAGCTGGGATCACAGGTGCTTGCCACCACACCTGGCTAATGTTTATATTTTTAGTAGAGATGCGGTTTCACCATGTTGGCCAGGCTGCTCTCAAACTCTTGACCTCAGGTGATCCGCCTCCCTCAGCCTCCCAAAGTGCTGGGGTTACAGGTGTGAGCCACAGAGCAAGTTTATGCTTTCCTAGACAAGCAAGTTTTTTAGGAAAGTAAAGATAGAATGGTTACTCCATAGAGCAGCCCAGAGGGCACTGGTGCCCATCTTTAGGGTTATTTCTTCATGACATGCTGAATGGGGGGGTAGATTATTCATGACTCCCCTTTTTTAGATCATACAGGGCAACTTTCTGATGTTGCCATGGCATTTATAAACTGTCAAGGCACTGGTGGCAATGTGGCAGTGAGGACGACCAGAGGTCACTCTCCTGGCCATCTTGGTTTTGATGGGTTTTGGATTGGCTTCTTTACTGCAGCCTGTTTTATCGACAAGGTCTCTGTGACCTGTATCTTGTGCTGACCTCCTATGTCATCCTGTGACTTAGAATGCCTTCCCCGCCTGGGAACGCAGCCCAGTAGGTCTCAGCCTCCTTTTACCCATCTCCTATTCAAGATGCAGTTGCTGTGGTTCACACACCTCTGGCAGCTGGGCTCCTTGGGATCTCCTGACATTCTGTGCCCTCTGTGCCCTCCTCCCTCACTGCCATCGCTGTCTTCCTGAGCCTCCTCCTTCTGAATTTCTTCATCACCAAGAAGAGGAATCGCTGTTAGGTTTGGCTTTTGGGAAAGGGATGGACCAGGCAGGCAGTAGGGAGGGAGACACAGGCCCTGGCATGGGCGATGGGGAGGGGAGAGCTGAGTGGGAGCCGGTGGGTCTGTCTTTGTTCTTGTCTCTGTGAGTTGCCCATTGTGCAGATCTGCCCCGCTCCTTCCCCATCGCAATGGATGGGGACTCCTCTCTCTAGTGTTCAGGCCCCGGGCCCTGGGTCAGATCAATGCCTTTTTCTCCTGCACTCCGTTAGTCAGAAGATTTGCTTGGCATCACCTTGAAAATGCATCCAGAAGCAAGGCCCTGGCTCACTCCCTACTTCTGTCCCAGCCTCTCTGCCCTTCCAGCCACAGGAGACCTGTGTGAGCTGAATCCATTGCACCCTCCTCTGCTCAGACCCACAGCGGCCCCATTTTTCTCGATCTGAGCCAAAGGCCCCAGAGTGGCCCACCAGGCTCACCCTGGGCTGCCTCATTGCCTCCAGCCTCACCTTCCACCAGTCTCCCTCCGTTTTCCACCTACCATTCTTCCCCATCCTCACACCTGCCTGATGTTCACACATCCCTCCAGGCATCTGCTTTAGCTGTTCCCTCCACCTGGACCACCCTCCTTCCAGAAGACCATTGTCCCCTCCAGCACCCCCTGCAGTCAGGGCTGCCTCCCTCACCACCATCCAGCAAGGACATGACCCGCCCATCCCTCTCCTCCCAGCAGCTCCCTTCCTTGGCCTGTCCTGGGTTTGTTTTTGCTTTTCCCCAGCACTTCGCCCTTCCTAAAGGGCCCTGCAGGAGGCTCCTGGCAGGGGCCGATGGCCTCGCTCTCCTTAGACTGGAAGCTCCACAGCAGCACGGGCCACTCCCTGTGGCAGACTCAGTATCTAGTTAGTGCTCCGCATGCAGAAGGTGCTGGATCAGTGTTTGAGAACTACAGAAGATAGGAGGGTGGAGAGAAGGGAGGGAGAGATGAAGGGAAGAAAGGAGGGAGGGGAGAAAGGAGAGGAGGGGAGGAGTGAAGAGGAGGGAGGCAAGGACACATAGGAAAGGGGAGGACAGATGGAGGGAAGGAAAGAGTTGAAGGAGGAAGAGAAGGAATGAGGGAGAGAAGGAAGAGAGGGGGGAGGGAGGAAAGGAAAAAAGGGAAGAAAGAAAGGGCGGGAGAGCAGAAGAAAGGAGTAGGGAAGAAAGGAAAGAAAGGCGGGAGAGAGGGAGGGAGGCAAGGGGCATGAAGGGAAGGAGTTTATTTCCTCTCTATGCCCAGCTGTCCCAATGTCCATCTGTCACTTGGACTGTTTCTCCAGCCTCCTGCGTGGCCTCCTTCAGGCATGGTGGCTCACACCTGTAATCCCAGCACTTTGGGAGGTGGAGGCAGGCGGATCACCTGAGATCAGGAGTTCAAAAGCAGCCTGGCCAACATGGCAAAATGCTATTTCTATTAAAAACTACAAAGATTAGCTAAGCATGGTGGCAGGCACCTATCATCTCAGCTACTCCAGAATCTCAGGCAGGAGAACCGCTTGAACACAGGAGGCGGAGGTTGCAGTGAGCTGAGATTGCATCACTACACTCCAGCCTGGTAAGAGCAAGACTCCATCTCAAAAAATAAAAATCCTTCTCCAGGCAGCTGCCTTCTGATGATGCCCCCCTCACCCAGTGAAGCACGGGAGACCCCAAATTCCTGCCTGACCCGAAAGTGCCAAGTGACCCTGCCCACACACTCCTCTGGCCGCACTGTGTCCTCTGAGTCATGCTGTTCCCTGTCTCAAAGCCTCCCTTCCCTCTTCCCAGCCCCATCCTCTGCCTTCCTGGTGTCCACCTCCTGGTCATTTTATGTGTAGCTCAGGCTGTAATCCCAGCACTTTAGGAGGCCTAGGGCAGAGGATCACTTGAGCTCAAGAGCTTGAGGCCAGCCAGAGCAACATAGTGAGATCCCCACCCCCCAAACCCCACCAAAAATGTGAAAGGAAGAAAAAAAGATGTAGCTCAGGCATTACTCACCTCCAGGTAGCCTTTCTGATAGTGCCATCCACAGGTGGGCTCAGGGGCAGCCTCTGTTCTCTGGGCATCAGAAGCTGCCTCCCCGGGGAAATGCTCCTGGGTCAGCTCCTGCAGGAGTCCAGACACAGGATAACGGTGGATGGATCAGGACTGAGGGTCAGAGATGCGGAGAGGCAGGCAGCTTTGGGACACACTTGGTGAGATCAGTGGGATTTGCTGCACGGTGACTGTCAGGGTGCAGGGGATAATTCTGGACCAGCCGTGTCTTCATCTCTCTCTCCCCTCCAATCCCAGGAGAGCAAATGAGGCAGAAGGACTTGAGGGCCCGGCTCACCAGCTCCATCCTCAGGAACTTGAGGACTATCAAGTTCCATGGCTGGTGAGGTCTGCTGTTCTGAGAGTTCCAGGCTTTTACCGATGTGGGGAGGAGGGTTCAGGTGCAGGTGGGCTGCAGAGGTAGAATCCAGGGTCTGAGTGGCCATATTGGCCAAGCTGGTCTTGAACTCCGAATGTTAAATGATTTGTCCGTCTCAGCCTACCAAAGTGCTGGGATTACAGGTGTGTGTCACCATGAACTGGCTAATTTGGGTATTTTCAGTAGAGAGGTGGTTTTGCTATGTCGTCCTTGCTGGTCTTGAACTCCTGGAGTCACATGATGCACCTGCATCAGCTTCCCCTTGTGCTGGGATTACAGGCATGAACCACCATGGCCATGCTTTCTTTTTTGAGACAGGATCTTATGCTGGCACCCAAGCTGGACTGAAGGTGTGTGCCACTATGAACTGGCTAATTTTTGTATTTCCAGTAGAGAGGTGGTTTTGCTTTGTCATCCTTGCTGGTCTTGAACTCCTGGAGTCACGCGATGCACCTGCCTCAGCTTCCCCTTGTGCTGGGATTACAGGCATCAACTGACGTGCCCAGCTAGTTTTTTTTCTTTTTGAGGAATTACCGAACTATGTGAAACACAGGATGCACCGTTTTTGTTCCCTGTACAGTATTTAAAGATTGTGGTTTCTCTCTCACCTTGCCAACACTTGTTAATTAACATTTGTTGGATTATATCCTTTCTAGTGTGTGTGCGGGAGTATGTCATAGTTTCAGTTTAGATGGCCATAGTCATGATAGTGATCATCTTTTTATGTGCTTGTTTTCCATTAACATGTATTTTTGGCAAAGCGTGTGTATGTCATTGTGTATGACATTGAGTATGTCATACAGTTAAGATGGCCCTAATGATAATGATATTATCCATCTCTTATGTGCCTGTTTTACATTTCAGTGTTTTATTGGCGGAGTGTGGGTTCAGCTGTTTCTCCATTTAGTAATTTGGTTGTTTTTGTTGTTGATTTATACAAATAACACATCGTGGCTAACAGACTGTTAGACATGTAATGCACAAATATTTTCTTCCTTTCTGTGGGTTGTGTTCCCCCTATCTTTTTTTTTTTTTTTTTTTCATGAGATGGACAGAGTCTAGCTCTGTTTCCCTGGCTGGAGTGCAGTAGTGTGATCTCGGCTCACGGCAACCTCTACCTCCTGGTTTCAGATGATTCTCCTGCCTCAGCCTGCCAAGTAGCTGACATTACATACTCCCAGTACCATGCCCAGCCAATTTTCTGTATTTATTTATTGATTTTTGAGATGGTGTATTACTGTTGCTGTGTCACCCAGGCAGGAGTGCATTAGTGCAATATCGGCTCACTGCAACTTCCACCTCCAGGGTTCATGCGATTCTTCTCCCTGAGCCTTCTGACTAGCTGGGATTACAGACCTGTGCCACCACGCCCGGCAAATTTTTTGTATTTTTTATAGAGATGTTGTTTCTCCACAATGGTCAGGTTGGTCTCAAACTCTCAACCTCAGTTGATTTGCTTGCCTCAACTCCCCATAGTGCTGGGATTACAGGCGTGAGCCACTGCACCTGCCACTCCTAGGTATTTTGGTTTTCTTTCTTTTTTATTTTGAGATAGATCTTGCTCTGTCGGCCGGGCTGGAGTGCAGTGGCCTGACAACTACTCACTGGAACCTCTGCCTCCTGGGTTCAAGCAATTCTTGTGCCTCAGCCTCCCAAGTAGCTGAGATTACAGGTACCGGGGTTTCACCATGTTGGGCAAGCTGGTCTCGAACTCCTGACCTCAAGCGATCTTTCTGCTTCGGCCTCCCAAAATGCTGGGATTACAGGCATGAGCTGCCATGCCTGGCCTTTCTTTTTTGAGACGGGGTCTTGTGCTGTCTCCCAGGCTGGAGTGCAGTGGTGTAATCTCGGCTTACTGCAACCTCCACATTCTGGGCTCAAGCAATCCTCCTGTGTCAGCCTCTCCAGTAGCTGTGACTACAGGTGTGTGCCACCATGCCTGGCTAATTTTTGTATTTTTAGTTGAGATGGGGTTTTGCTAAGTCGTCCTGGGTGATCGTCAACTGCTGGACTCAACGTGATTTACCTGTCTCGGCCTCCCAATGTGCTGTGGTTGCAGGCATCAGCTATTGTGCCCAGACTATTTTTCACTTGTGAGTAAATACGAAACTATGTTAAAAATAGGCTGCACCATTTTATATTCACATGTGGTATTTAAGTATGGTGATTTCTCTCTGACCTTGCTAACACTTGTTATTTTCTATTTATTTGGATTATAGCCTTTTGAGTGTGTGTTAAAGGAGTTTATCATTGTGGTTTCCATGTAGATTGCCATAATGAGAGTTATATTGATCATCCTGTTATGTGCTTGTTTTCCATTTGCATGTCATATTGTTGAAGTGTGTGTTCAGCTGTTTTTAGATTTTGTAATTTGGTTGCTTTTGTTGTTGAGTCAGACAAATTATACACTGTGGTTAACAGACTGTTGTTAGATATATAATGCACTGTGTGCTGTCTTTTCACTTTCTTTTTATAATTTGAGATGGAGTCTTGCACTTTTACCCAGGCTAAAGTGCAGTGGTGCGATCTCGGCTCACTGCAACCTCCCACTCTTGGGTTCACATGACTCTTGTGTCTCACCTTTCGAGTAGCTGAGATTACAGGCTCCTGTTAACATGCCCAGCTAAGTTTTTGTATTTTTTTTTTTCTTTTGGAGATGGAGTCTCGCTCTGACACCCAGGCCTGGAGTGTAGTAGCACAATCGGCTTACTGCAACTTCCACCTCCCAAGTTCAAGTGATTCCTCAGGTGAGCACCACCACGCCCAGTTAATTTTTGTATTTTCAGTAGAGACGAGGTTTCTCTATGTTGGTAAGGCTGGTCTCAAACTCCCAACCTGAGGTACATGCTCGTCTCAGTCTGCCAAAGTGCTGGATTATAGGCGTGAGCCACTACACTCCTCCAGTCCCAGGCATTATGGTTTTCTTTTCTTTCTTTTTTTTTTTTTTTTTTTTTTTTTTTTTTTTTTTTTTTGGTGCGATCTTGCCTCTGTTGGCCAGGCTGGAGTGCAGTGGCCTGATATCAGCTCACTGGAACCTCAGTCTCTTGGGTTCAAGCAATTCTCCTGCCTCAGCCTCCAAAGTAGCTGGGATTACAGGTGCATACCACCACACCCGGATAATTTTCATATTTTTAGTAGAGACCGGGTTTTGCCATGCTGGCCAAGGTGGTTTTTAACTGCTGACTTCAAGAGATCCTTCTGCCTCCACCCCTCAAAGTGCTGGGATTACAGGTGTGAGTCACCATGTTTGGCCTTTCCATTTTGAGATGAGGTCTTGTGCTGTCTCCTAGGCTGCAGTGCAGTGATGC
Organism: Saimiri boliviensis; assembly: GCF_048565385.1. Classification (NCBI taxonomy): domain Eukaryota; kingdom Metazoa; phylum Chordata; class Mammalia; order Primates; family Cebidae; genus Saimiri; species Saimiri boliviensis. The sequence goes on from NC_133462.1 coordinate 58,652,488, forward strand.
AATCTCAGCTTACTGCAGCCTCCACATTCTGGGCTCATGCAATCCTCCTGTCTCAGCCTCCCATGTAGCTGGGACTACAGGTGTGTGCCACCATGCCTGGCTAATTTTTGTATTTCTAGTAGAGGTTGGGTTTTGCTGTGTCATCCTGGCTAGCTTTTAACTCCCGGGCTCATGGAATCCACCTGTCTCTGTCTCCCAGTGTGCTGTGATTATAGGCATTAGCTATCATGCCCGGCGTATTTTTAACTTTTTGAGGAATCAGCAAACTGTGTTAAAAATAGGCTGCAGTAGAGAAATGCAAATCAACACTACATTGAGATACCATCTCACGCCAGTTAGAATGGCCATCGTTAAAAAATCTAGAGACGACAGATGCTGGAGAGGATGTGGAGAAATAGGAACACTTTTACACTGTTGGTGGGAGTGCAAATTAGTTCAACCATTGTGGAAGACAGTGTGCCAATTCCTCAAGGACCTAGAAATAGAAATTCCATTTGACCTAGCAATCCCATTACTGAGTATATATCCAAAGGATTATAAATGGTTCTATTACAAGGACACGTGCACACGAATGTTCATTGCAGCATGGTTTACAATAGCAAAGACTTGGAACCAACCCAAATGCCCAACGATGATAGACTGGACAGGGAAAATGTGGCACATATACATAGGAAATGACGAGTTCGTGTCCTTTGTACGGACACGGATGAACCTGGAAAGCATCAATCTCGGCAAACTGACAGAGGAACAGAAAATCAAACACTGCATGTTCTCACTCATAGGCGGGTGTTAAACAGTGAGAACACATGGACAAAGGGAGGTGAGCATCACACACTGGGGTCCGTGGAGGGCATGTAGTGGGAGTTGGGGAGGGATATCATGGGGACAAATGCCAGATATAGGTGATAGGGAGAAAGGCAGCAAACCACATTGCCAAGTATGTACCTATGCGACAATCTTGAATATTCTTCAAATGTACCCCAAAACCTAAATCGCAGTAACATACATATTTAAACAAAAAAGGCTGCACTATTTTATATTCCCCATACGGTATTTAAGGATGGTCATTTCTCTCAGACCTTGCTAACACTTGTTATTTTACATTTCTTTAGATGATAGCCTTTCTAGTGTGTGTCAAAGGTATATGCCATTGTGGTTTCGGTGTAGATGGTCGTAATGGTAATGATACTGATCATCTTGTTACGTGCCTGATGTCTGTTTGCATGTCTTATTAGTGCAGTGTGTGTTTAACCGTGTCTCTATTTTCCTTTGCAGATGAAGTCTTGCACTGTTGTCCAGGTTCGAGTGTAGTGGGGCGATCTCAGTTCACTGTAACCTTCATTACCTGGGTTCAAAAAAGTCCCCTGCCTCAGCCCCCTAAAGTAGTTGAGATTAGTCTCCTACTACCATGCCTAGCTATTTTTTTTGTATTTTTCCTTTTTGAGACAGAGTGTAGCTCTGTTGCCAAAGGTGGAGAGCATTAGCACAATCTGTGCTCATTGCAACCTGTACTTAACGTGGTTAGGCTCAGGGTTAGGGTTAGGGGTTAGGGATTAGGGGTGGGTTGGGGTTAGGGGCATGTGGTGCATCGTCCCAGCGCCGGCTTGCGTGGTGTGGCGTCCAGGCCCTGGCGTGCATCACGCGGCATCCTGCCGGTCTGCGGGGTTGCAGTCTTCTCAGTATATATCTGTTGGGAACCGTGAGTGTGGAGCTGCATGCTCCATGGCACAGGCCTAGCGGGCATAGCCTCGCTACAACTCTGGGCCACGTCTACAGTGAGTAAATTCCTTCCTGTTTGCAGCCCTTCAATGCTTAGGGTCAGAGACTGGTAAGATCTCGGTATGGAAAACTGGACACCGAAAGCTCCTCTGAATCCTTCGCACCTAGGTTCTCCCCGCCCGAGGCCCGGTGGCTGCAGTGCAAGTTTTAATAATCAACACTGACATATCAGTGCAAACGTAGAAACTAACGTATCGTTAGAGTTTAGGGTGAGGATTAGGGTTAAGGGTTACGGTTAAAAGTTAGAATTTAGGGGTTAGAAGAATTTTAGGCAAATTTGAAGGAAGGAATGATGCTTGAATCGTGCCTGAAGCACCAGAGTGAAAAATAGGGCTTGGGTCTTCCAGCTCTCAGCGGTGGCTGCTGAGTGAGGTTTCTCATTGGCTCCAGCTGGGCGACCGCCGGTTGTGGGGATGGTTCCCTCAGCGTCAATAGTCATACAGCCAGCTGGCAGCTGGGTATTTTGTCATTGACTGGTTGGTTGGTTAACGTTTTTAAGTCAGTTTGCATGCCTCGAAGTTCGGTTTTGTTTGCTTAGGGAAGACCTCAGGCTAACAGCTTTCCCCTTTTTTGCTTTAACATGTCAAAACCATGATTCATATTCATTTTACTTTCCTGGCATTAATAGAAGAAAGTTTACATTTTTGTTGTCATTCAGAAAGTTGGTTTAATTGGCAGCCTATTTGTGATGTTGCATAAAATAATGTGTGTTAATTATTAGCATCTTAGATTAGGTGAAATATGTTAACTCTATTAAGCTTTGTTATTAAACCATAACAGGAGTTCAGTTGCTTTTTTTTTTTTTCCTCCTAGGCTTTAACCATTTAAAATACACTCAAGCGTCTCCTAACAATGTGGATACTTTCTAAGAAATGTGTCGTTAGTGATTTCATCTTTGTGCACACACCATCAAGTGTCCTTGTAAAACCTGGATGGTGTAAGTGATATGGTATAGCTTCTTGCTTTCAGGCTACATACCATACCTGTATAGCTCATCTCTGTACTGAATGCTGTAGTCAAATGTCACACCATGGTGATTGTGGATTGTGATCCCTAAATATCTGAGTCAGGTCTCAGTCAAGTAGAAAGCTTATTTTGCCAAGGTTATGGACATACCCATGACACAGCCTCAGGAGGTCCTGACAACATGGGCCCAAGGTGGTCAGGGTAGAGCTTGCTTTTATATATTTTAGAGAGACATGAGACACCAATCAATATGTGCAAGATGTAAAGTCATTCGGTTCAGTGAGGTGGAACAACTGGAGGTAGGAAGGCGGGGTGGGGGGTGGTTCTAGGTAAGAAGTAGATAAAACAAAAGTTGCATTCTTTTGAATTTTTTGATCAGCCTTCCACTGAATACAATTTAGTGTGGTTCAGTGAATTTGCATTTTTACACATACAGTAGGGCAGAGGAATGGTGTGATCTTGGCCCAGCACACCCACCTCCTCCCTGGTTTAAGCGATTGTCTTGCCGCATCCTCCCCAGTAGCTGGGATTACAGGCATGCACCACCAAGCCTGGGTAATTTTTGTATTTTTAGTAGAGATGGGGTTTCTCCGTGTTTGTCAGGCGGGTCTCGATCTCCCTACCTCAGATTATCCACCTGCTTTGGCCCCTCAAAGTGTTGGGATTATAGTCATGAGCCACCGTGCCTGGTCAGGAAGCTTATTTTGATTCTGATATTGTCAACTGTATTTCAGGTATAACTTATTTTCCTTGGAGCGTTAAATACTGCATTGGTATTGTATTACAGAAATAAAACACAGATCCCTTTTTATCACCTTCATTGCTAGTGATATTGACAACTAAATTTAGATGCATTCCAGAGTCTGGGTTTCCAGTAATTCTTAGCAATCCTCTAAAGGTAAATTACTTTTTCTCACGAGACACAGTGACATCTAAAGTCGCATTGATTGTCCTGCCACTTTTGTTTCTCTAGTTTCATCGATTACTTCAAAGCATCTTTGGGGGGATAACTTTGAGTAACCCTTTTAACTTTTCAGTATTAGAAAGCATCATCATGAAACATTGAATAATTGTGCTCACAAATTCCCTTTACAGTCTTTCTTTGAATATTTTTTTCCAGTGGCAAATATTTGCTTTTGTTGTATTGTAGCTAAAAGGAATGCTGGGAAACAAAACAAAGACAGGCATTCATTATAATAAGTGATTCAGTCACTATCAATTGCTATTTTAATTTTTTTTAAGTTATACTTTTGAAAACGTCCTGCTGTAAATTGAAATAGTGTCCAAAATCTGAAGTCTTTCCTTGGTTCTAAGGTGACCAGATTTCCTAGAAAGTGAACCACACCACAAGAAAAAATATATGATAAATATGTTTACATGGATGTGTTATTTTAACATAAATCTTGTAAAATAGGCATTTCATTGAAATTACATATGTTTGCATAAATTACTTTGCAGCATCATGAATGCCCTTGTTTTGAAAAGTAGGAGTAGTTAGTGTCAATTACTGCTTCTTATTAGTACAAATAAGTAAGGAGATATTTTTAAAAATTACAATTTTTAAATAAAGGTTTTATTTTAAATTAGTTTTAGAATCACACCGAAATTGGGAGGAAAATGCAGATTTCCTGTGTAGACCCGAGCTAGTTTCCCCTCGTATAAACATATCAACATGTATGAGATGTGTTGTTAACAGTATATATATATATATATATATATATATATATATATACACATATATATATATATATTTTTGAGATGGAGTCTTTCTTGCTCTGTAACCCAGGTTGGAGTGCAATGACACGATACTGGCTCATTGCACCCTCCACCTCCCATGTTTAAGCGATTCTCCTGCTTCAGCCTCCCAAGCAGCTGGGATTACAGGTGCCCACCAGCACGCGTGGCTAATTTTTTGTATTTTTAGTAGAGATGGGTTTCGCCATGTTGGCCAGGCTGGTCTGGAACTCTGACCTCAGAATATTTACCCGTCTAAGCCTTCAAAAGATGTGCGGTGACAGGCATGAGCCACCATGTCCTGCCTGCTATCAGTATATTTGCTTCGGTTAGGTATCTGTTCAGATATTTACCCAGTTTTAAAATCACGTATGTGTTTTGTCATTATCTTCTCGCATCTCTCTTTTCTTTTTGTTCTCTGCATACAGTTTTGCACAGTAGAATACTCAGTTTTATGAAGTCCGTTATCAATATTTTCATGAATTGGCATTTGATGTTTTGTGTTACAAGTCAACACCAAACTCAACGTCATATAGATTTTCTTTTAGATTTTTTATAGTTTTGCATTTAAAATTACAGTCTCTGGACTATTTTGAGTAGGTTTTTGTTTTTCTTAATTTGTGTATATATTCATTTGATTCTACATGGCTTCCAAAGTCTTCCATCACCGTCTTTGGGAAGAAATGGCTACAGTGGGCTTCATTTTGGTTTGAATTTCTAAAATTATTACATTGAGTAAACTCAATATTGAATTTTATAGGTATTTCAGGACAGCCAGGCGGGGGTGCACGTCTGCTGAGAAACTGAGCAAGAGTATCTGTGCTGAGCTCTGGTGCCACCAGAGGGCGCACGAACCCACCCCTGACCAGCTTCCCTCTGAGGTGCCCGAAGACTTCCTCGGGGCAGCACGACGGTGGTGTCAACTAAGTCTTGTTCATTGGTGAGTAAAAAGCTTCCTTTCCACGGCCCTGAGTGCAGAGAAGAGAGTCTTTAGAGTACTCAGCAAAGGAAGAAATTCATCTAGAAAAATGAAATCCCCAAATCCCATCATTACGACTACATCCTGATATCATTGTCAATATCCAGACACAGTGGCTGCTAAGATATGTTCTCACAGTGGCCTCTAATATAATAATCACACCGTGCCCTAACATTACTATGATATCCATACCGTACCCTAACACCAACATAATATCCACACCAATATAATATTCTAACGCTAATCTGACATCCACACTGTTGCTTCTAATGCTAATGTAATACTATCCGTATGGTTCCCTGATGTTAATGTAATATCTGCACTGTTCTCCAACACCAATATAATATGTACACTATGCCCTAACACTAATATCCACACTGTGCAGTAAAACTAATGTGTCCACACAGCAGCCTCTAATACTAGTAAGTATAATAATGTCTACTAAGTGGAGTTGGTTGACATTGAGGCTTTTATAAGGGTTCACAGCTTTGGATGAAGAGTAGCCTCTATAGTGGATTTTGGTGACGTCTCTGCTTTTCTGGCATAGTATTGATATGGTTGTTTTAAAAAGTAATTTACTTTTTAATAATGTCATACTTCTAGGAAACTTCCAGTAGCAGTGCAAAATATAACCTGTTTCTTTTCTTAGAGTCCCCACCAGTTATTGCTGTGCCAGATTTGCAACATCCCACAAAATACTCCGGTATATTTTATCCAAAGTGTGGAAACTCTCCTAGGTTACCACCGCATAACCCCTAGATCAAGAAATCAGCATGGTTCCTACATGATAATTCAGTTCACAAACTCATTTAACTTTTACCTCTTGCCCCGCTTGGGAGTAAAATATGTTTTTGCATTCTGATCCAGTTTTCCTGACACTGTTTCCAAGACTTTCCTGCATATTTGTGATCTTGACACATTTAAAGAGCATACAAGTTTTTGTTTGAACACCTGTTTTCAGGTCTTTGGGGCATATAGCTAGCAATGGAATCACTGAGTCATACGGTAAATCTACTTGCAACCATTTGAAGAAACTTCAAATTAGTTCCCAGGGCTCATCCCTCACTTCTATCACATTCACAGAGAAGGCTTCCCTGATTATCTTATCCGCCACCAACACCGCACCCCTGCTCATGCTAGTGTGCATTACACCCACATCTGATTTTGCTTTCCTTTCCTTTCCTTTCATTTTCTTTCTTCTTTCCTTTCCTTTCCTTTCTCCTTTCCTTTCCTTTCCTTTCTCTGGTGTTTTATTTTATAAGAACACCTTATTTTATAAGGACACTAATCTCATCAGGCCAGGGCCCAACCCTATGACTTCATTTAACTTGACTGACTTCCTTAGAGACCCCATCTCTAAATACAGACACACTGTGGGGTTAGGACTTGGACATATGAATTTGTGGGAGATACCGACATTCTATCTGTAGCACATGAAAACTTTTCAGAAATGTTAAATCTTGGGATTTACCATGAAACTACTGTGTCAGAAACCCTAGGATTTGGTCTCAAATATCTCTTTCAATCAGGCTTTTCGGTGTGTCTGAGTTTGAGACCCAATAAGAGTCAATACAGGAAGTGGATGGAGGGGAGATGAAAGAAGTAGATTGTCAGCAGAACGTGGAGAACTTTGAGGCTCAAGAATGCAAAGGCTGCTCTTAGTCAGTGGGACACCTAGAAGGAGAGGAGCTAAATCATTTCTTTTGCCATCTGTTTGTGGAAGGAAGGGGAGGAAAGAAAGGAGGAGAGAAGGAAAAAAGGACGGAATTAAGAGAAAGGGAAGAAAGAGAGGGAGGGAATAAGAAAGGGACAGAAGAAGGCCTTTTGGAAAACAGTTTCCCATTTCCGGTGTTTACATTCTAAATACAGTAATGGAGAAATGGATAAATATGATATATATTATGCAAATCTATAGCTCATTCCAGGGTCAAGCCAGCAATGGAGAAAGGGGAATCAGGGTAACTTGTAGATCTGTGCAACCTCCCACTGACAAAAATGTGGACGCTCAGATAGGAAGCTGATGTGAGGCACACATTCAGTTTTATTTATTTGTGCTGATGTTAACAGGAGGACATCTAAGTGACTGTGTTTACTAAGATAGAGATATAGCTAAGAGAGCAGTCAGTTCTGAAACTACCTTCAGAAGGTGATTACTGAATCTTGTGGATTCTCTGCAAGTTTGAGGAAGGGCACACAGTGAGAGAGGATAAATAAGGTCACAGAGAAAGCGACTGTTTCAAGGAAAGCAAAGACCCAGAATGAGGGTGAAGATGAGGGCAGGGTAAATCGCAACGACATTTAACTTTTTTTGCCAGTTAGCACCTCAAAAGGCATCCCGGTCTGAGCTCTGCAGAAGGGACGTGTTTGCAACTCATTGTGAGTCCTCTGGGTGAATCACTGACTGTGCCTATGAACAGGACCAACTGGCCAAAACTGTGAATTGTGATGACCACCACTGTTGTTAGGCTGAACCCTTGTTAAACAGGATAGTGGTTTTCAGTACCAGCTAAAAGAATTTTAAAATGTTGACCATTTATATTATTTAAGTAATGTGCTACCATTTATAGTCATTTATATGACATTAATATACCATTTATATCACATATGCCATTAAGTAAAATAAAGTCAACATTTATATTACTGAAGCAATGTGCTACAGAAACCCTAAAGGGGTTTCTGTAACATTAAATTGATGGCTCTCTAGTGCAGTCCAGAATCACCTGTAGGGCGTGTTGGGCCACAGATTGCTGGTTTCCACTCAGAGTTTCTTATTCAGTAGGTCTGGGTGGGGTCTGAGAATCTGCATTTATAATAAGTTCTCAGACACAACTGATGCTGCTGGTTCGGGAACCACAATATGAGAACTATGGTTAAGCCTCACGCCACAGCATTCCTATAGCAAGAGCCACCTGTGCTAATTCAGGGTAACTTGTTGGCTGCAAACTGTAACCATAGGCAACTTCTTTAGCAATATAAACCTCTAGATAAAAGAAACACTCGACAGTCATAGTAGAAACATATATGGTCAATGAAATATCTTTTTTCCAAATGGGAACATGTGTCTTACAGCCTCAAAAGAATATTTTCACCTAGACTGCACTAAAGTAACAAGATAAATCTGAAACTAAAACTTAAAACGGCCTTTATGAACAGAAACACTTTGACACCTCAGGTAAAGGGCTACATATTTCCCTCTCTATTTTCATATCTTAGCTTTAAGATGAAATGACATTGTCATTTTACTTATAATAGGATAACCTACGAATAGGAGAACTTAAATAACATTGTCATTTGACTTAAAACAGGACAACCTAGAAACTTGATTCCCGCTTATTAGTGCAAACCAAAGGGGTTATTTCCAAATATTTTCAGTTTAGTTTTTGTTCATGTGTAATATAAATGATTTAAAAGCCAGGTTTCGGGGAAAGCTGCCATAAATGTGTTTAATAGTTGCTGCCTCAGCATCCATTTTCAGACCTGACCTAAGTTGTCTGAAGCGCAGTCTCACTGTATCCCCTCCGATCTGGGTAACCCTCCCCCTCCCTGAGTGGTCGTGATGCGGCCCATCCCGCTGAGTCAGAACCCACCCATCACACAGCTGCTGGTCATGATAAAACCTAATGGTCGACACCAGAGCCCTGTAAATAAGCCCAGCTCCACGTGTTCTCTTAAATCAGCAAAGCCACACCCTCACGGGAAAGCCCGAGAAGAAAGCTTCAGGCCCTCCCTCTGCTCTCTGGTTCCTCACGGCCTTCAGACTGCCCCTCGGGCTCCAGACGCTCCCCGACCTTCTCCAGGATGTGTAAGTTAGAGATTTCTTCTGTTCCTGTGTTTTGGTGTTGCCTCCTCCTTGTGCCTTACCTGACTGACACCCCAGAGCCTTCCTTTCCTCCTGGCCAGGGCTCTCCTGGAGATGGGCTGGCTTCTGGCCTCCTTTAAAGAGAGACCTCAACCAAATTAGAGAGAAACCTAAATAAATAAATCACAACAGAAAGCTTGGTTTTTTACTTAAAATCCATATTTATAACATAAAATGTGTTTATGCTAGATTTAGAACACACTAGGCCTGTTCTAGCTCTAAATTGCACTGCTATCTTGTAGTATGCAGTTATTCCTCATTTTATTTTCCACTTGAAGTCATTGTATTTCCTCAGTTTATAAACACCTTGAATTCTTGAGCTGAAAAGACAGGGTAACTTGATAGGGCATCTCCCTTAGGAACCATAACCCCCAATGCAGAACAAATTAAATGTGCAAAACTGTGAGCACCATGTCCTATGTTATTAAAGATAGAATATAATGCTGAAAGGCAAGAAAGTCTTTATGAAGAAGTTTAAAGGAGTAGAAGAATGGACAGATGAACTGGAAATGGAAAGATCAGTTCTCCTTTCCTTTAGGAGTAAGCGCCTTTGGAAACTAGCTGGTAAATGTCAGTCCCTTTAGATGGCAAGGTTAGTGAATACTAAGAAAACACTAGGGTACAAGTGTTCATCACGCAAAGCACACCTGTAATATTTCATCTGGTCTCTCAGTGACCCTAGAAGAAACAAGAGATGTTTTCAGATGAGGAGATTGGGCTTCAGGGTGAAATTAGGAGACTGGTAAGACTCACAGAGAGAGTCAGTGGTGGAACGGAGTTCAGATCCACATTCTTCCAACTGCAAGCACAGGGCATTTTCCACTAATCAGTGCACTAACCCAAGAAATCTAATTTTTCCAAACATTTAAAATGATGCTATGGCCATCTGAGTAAAACCACTTTTGGCCTCTACTTCTGATTCCTCATTACCAGCCTACCATTGTTTATCTGATATGGGCAGCAGAATTAAGATGTAATGAAGTCTAACAGAACCCCTCATTACCTGTGTAGATACAGTAGTAACAGAGATGGTGATATCGTTTGAATGTTTGGGCCCTTCAAGTCTCATGTTGAAATGTGATCCCCAGTGTTGGAGGTAGGGCCTGCTGGGAGGGAGGTGTTGGCTCATCGGGCAGATCCTTCCTGAATGGCTTGGTGCCCTCCTCACGGTAATGGCTGAATTCCTGCTCTCTTCACTCACTGAGGTCTGGTTGTTAAAGTGTGATACTGCCCCCGTCTCTCTCTTGCTTCCTCTCTCACTATGTTAGGTGCCAGCTCCCCTTTGCCTTCTGCCATGGTTGTAAGCTCCCTGAGGTCTCACAAGAAGCAGATGCTGGTGCCATGCTTCTTGGACAGTCTGCACAACCATGAGTCTAATCACCCTCATTTCCCTATAAATTACCCAGCCTCAGGTATCCCTTTATTACAGCAATGCAAATTGGACTAATACAGATGAAGAGATAAAGTATTAATTTAGAAGATGTTTATATACATATATATATATATATGCATATACATATGCATATATATGTATATATGTATATATGTTTAACATGCTCACTGAGACTGGGAGGTGTTAGAGACACATAATTGAAAACGAAATCTCCCCCCAACCAAGAAAACTTCTCCACGAAGGTAGAAGAGAAAGAAATACTATTATTACACTTTAATTTCCGGGGTACATGTGCAGAACGTGCATTTTGTTACATAGGTATCCACACGTCTTGGTGCTTTGCTGCATCTGATCCTCCCATCAACTACACTAGGTATTTCTCGTGTTATCCCTTCCCAATCCCCCCACCCCTGCCTGTTCCTCCCCACCCCTCCCCCACCACCCACAAGCCCCAGTGTGTGATGTTCCCCTCCCTGTGTCCATGTGGTCTCATTGTTCACCATCCACTTATATTTTAGAAAAAAATATTATGTTTTAAGTTCTGCAATACATGTGGAGATCATGTAGGCTTGTTCAATAGGTATACACATGCCATGGTGGTTGTTACTTCATCCATTGCCCCGTCATCTACATTAGGTATTTCTCCTAATGCTATCCCTCCCCAATTCGCCCACACCCTGCTATTCCTCCCCTAGCCCCTCAGCCCCTGGGCCCCAGTGTGTGATGTTCCCCTACCTGTGTCTGTGTGTTCTCATTATTCAGCACCCACTTATGAGTGAGAACATGCAATGTTGGGTTTTCTGTTCTTGTGTCAGTTTGCTGAGAATGATGGTTTTCAGCTTCATCCATGTTCCAGCAAAGGACATGAAGTTATTTTTTATGTCTGCACAGTATTCCATGGTGTATGTGTGACATATTTTCCTTGTCCAGTCTATCTATGATGGGCATTTGGGTTAGTTCAAAGTCCTTGCTATGGTAAACAGTGCCACAATAAACATACGTGCACACGTGTCTTTATAATTGAAAGTGTTATAATCCTTTGGGTACATATCTAATAATGGGATTCCTGGGTCCAACAATATTTCTATTTCTAGATCCTGAAGGAATCACCACACTGTCTTCCACAATGGTTGAACAATTTACACTCTCAACAGCAGTGTGAAAGCATTCCTGTTTCTCCACATTGTCTCCAGCATCTGTTGTCTCCAGATTTTTTAATGATTGCCATTCTAATTGGCATGAGATGGTACCTCAAAGTGGTTTTGATATGCATTTCTCTAGTTATCAGTGATGATGAGCTTTTTTTTTTTTTCATGTTTGTTGGCTGCATGACTGTCTTCTTTTGAAAAGTGTCTCTTCATCTCTGTCACAAAATTTTTTGCCCATTCTTTTGGTTGCCAGTTCACTCTAATGCTAATTTCTTTTGCTGTGCAGAAGTTCTTAAGTTTAGATCTCATTTGTCTGTTTTGGCTTCTGTTGCCATTGCTTTTGCTGTTTTAGTCATGAAGTCCTTGCCTATGCTTATGTCCAGAATGGCACTGCCTAGGTTTTTTACGGTGTTAGGTCTTATGTTTAAATCTTGAATCCATCCGGAGTTGATTTTTATATAAGGTGCAAGGAAGGGATCCAGTTTCAGCTTTCTGCATGTGGCTAGCCAGTTTTCCAACACCATTTGTTACCTAGGGTATCCTTTCCCCATGGCTTGTTTTTGTCAGGTTTGTCAAAGATCAGGCAGTTGTAGCTGTGTGGTGTTACTTTCGAGGCCTCTGTTCTGTCCCGTTGGTCTACATTGGTACCAGTACCACGGTGTTTTTATTACTGTGGCCTTGTAGTACAGTTTGAAGTCAGGTAGTATGATGTCTCCATAATTGTGTGCTTAGGATTGTCTTGGCTATGTAGGTTCTCTTTTGGTTCCGTATAAAGCTTAAGGTGTTTATTTTCCAATTCTGTGAAGAAAGTCATTGGTAGCTTATGGGGATAGCACTGAATATGTAAATTATTTTGGGCAGTATGGTCATTTTCACAATATCGATTCTTCCTGACCATGAGTATGAAATGTTTTTTATATCTGTTTCTGTCCTCTCTTGTTTTCTTAAGCAGTGGTTTGTCCTTCTTTTTGAAGAGGTCCTTCACATGTTTTGTTAGTTGTATTTCTAGGTATTTTATTCTCTTTGTAGCAACTGTGAATGGGAGGTCACTCATGATTTGGCTCTCTGTGTGTCTGTTGCTGATGTACAGGAATGCTCATAATTTTTGCACATTGTTTTTGTATCCTGAGACTTTGCTGAAGTTGCTTATCAACTTAAGGAGATTTGGGCTGAGACAATGGGGTCTTTTAAATATACAATCATGTCATCTGCAAATAGAGACAATTTGACTTCCTCTTTTTCTAATTGAATAACCTTTATTTCTTTTAGCATGAAACCAAAGTGAGATGCACTTCTCAGGAAATCAGCTCAGCAGTTGCAAAGACAGAAAAAAAAAAAACAAACAAAAACAAAAAAAAAAACTCTCACCTTTTTATATAAAAAGCAGATACAACCTTTAACATACAAATTCTCAAGGTAAGCAATAACTTGTCCTCAAGGGGACTTTACAGTCCCATTTGTCACACACCTTTCATTTTAAACGTTCTTAGCAATTGGGGTAACCGTCTCTGTTAGACAATTGGCTTTTCCAGAGAAAAAATAAACTTCTTATGTCTTTATAAAAGGAGGTTGTCTTGCAACTTGGAGTAAGATACCTGCGGAACTTACCCTCCCAGCCTCCTACTGAACCTGAGAAATGGAGGTGTTATCTTCCTTGATAATTTTCAAAGTGATGATTCCCAGGCTTTCAGAACAGCATCTTTGGGTCTTCAAACTAATGAGACTAAGTTATCTTTTAAGAATATTTACATACATTTCAATATGACAAAGATGTACAAGCTTTCTAAAATAAACGCCCTAAGCAAAAGGTGCTTCTTTTCTTATTTTTAACATGGAGAATATATGAGTCAGTTAGTAATTATAGGCTTCTAACAAAATACTACAGATTGGGTAAGTTAAACAACAGATATTTATTTCCTCACTGTCCTTGAGGCCGAAAGTCTAAGACGAAGGTGCCAGTGGGGTTGGCTTTTGGTGAGACTGCTCTTCCTATCTTGGAGACAGTTACCTTTTCACTCCCTCCCATGTGGCCTTTTCCCCATGCACAGGGAGAGAGATCTCTTGTGTCTCTTTCTCCTCTTAGAAGAACACCAGTCTTATCATACTGAAGCCCAATCCTTGTCATCTCATCTAACCTTAATTAACTCTTTAAAGGCCCTCTCTTCCAATAAAGTCACACTGGAGGGTAGGACTTCCACACGCAAATTTAGTGTGGGGCACAATTCAGTCCTTCACATAGAGTCGAGCTTCTTATTTTTAGTTGGCCTTTGTCCTTATGGGAATAACAAGCCAGGCTGAGTCCTTCTCATCATGGGGCATGTATTGGAAGAAGAGATGATGAAAAGCAAGTACATTTATCACTTGCAAGTAATAATCAAGGAAAGAAACAGTGATGAGTGAAGGCCCTTGGCTCAAGGATGAGAAGATACCTGTGAGCTCCTGGTTAGCCAGGTAGTAAATCAAGCATTCCTGACGATTTGGAAAGAATGGAGCTAGAAAAACCAGTTCAGGAAAGCAGAATCATCTAGATAGTCAGTGATATAACTAAGTCGTATGTACTATTTAGGCCATCGATCAATAATTTATCAACATTCCACTTACATATTAGCTCATTTGTTTATGCACTCAACATTTAATCACCCCTAGATTCATTGTACACATCAGTATGGCTGAAAACTACCCAGATAATTTTTTCCTTCCTGCAATCACTTACTACCACTGTAGATTTTATGAAACTATTAATCAGGTTTGAACTTAGATTTCAATTTCAAGCTGTTGTCATGTTGATTTTACACAAAGAATTATGAGGTGACATGTCAGAATTCTCTTCCTACCAGTACAGTTCACAAAACCCATGAAACATTTATATGGCTTGAAGCATCATATGTGCTCAGTTTATGGTGAGAAAACAGTTATCTGCATTTCTTCCCAGTTTTAAAAAAACAACCATCAACTAATTGAAAAAGCATAACTCACTCAAAATAACTGAAAGATGGTCTAAATAAATTTACAAGATTATGTAGTCTGATAACATCCACAGATAGATAGTAAACTTACATCGAAGGAGTTTGGGATGAGTCTTCACTCATGAAGTACTGAGTTTCAGAACTCAGTACTTCCCTCTTCTCAATGTATGGCCATTCTGTTGGTAGGGTGGATTTTCATCACTGGAAGCAGATGTTACACTGCTCCTCCCCTCAGGCAATCTGGCTTAGAGGAAGGCAAGTGAAGGCCAGATGAGACTGAGCCTGCACCCAGCTCCCCATGCCCATCCAACCCTCTGATTCTCTACCCTGCGCATCTTGAAGTCAAGTTAGGTATGTTTTAATGACTGTGTCATAGTTTAAAGAGATGAAAGCGATGATGATTCATTGTGCATTTGTTAAACCAAGTTTCAGACATGACTAACGTGGGCCCTGGACACCAAGCATGGGTGAATTATTTTAGTCTCAGGAAGACAGGTTTTGTAATGTATTTTGTATTAGGCAGAATCAGAAAGTAGAGAGATTGGAGAGTCCTAGATAAGCTCATAGAGAATGGGTAGGACCCCACTGGCACCTTCTCACCCTTCTCCTGACCAGCAGACTGCTGGTTAATCCCGGCTTTGTTCTCGCCTAGCTTCCTACGTGGTTCATCAGTGGCAGTGAGGCACAATGCATGATCTGCTGAAACACAAAGAAAATGCTGATGCATTTCACATTTATTTCCTCAAGTCAATTGAACTTTCCCCTAAAATACGGTCACATTATTAATTACTTTAAATCTTGTCTTTGCCACATATTATGTGTAACATTGAGTAAGCAATTTAACTTTTCTACGTCTCATTCCCTCATCTGTAAAATGAGGTTGACAATAGTGTCCCCTGAGGGTGGTTGGTGAGAATATTAAATAAATCAATATATGTAAACCTCTTAGAACCATGCCTAGTGCATAACAAATACTTCATAGAAAGATTCTTTGTTATTTTATTTTATTTTCCACAAGTTATTGGGGTGCAGCTGGTATTTGGTTACATGAGTAAATTCTTTAGTAATGTGTGAGATCCTAGTGCACCCATCGCCTGAGCAGTATACACGGCATTGTATTTGTTGCTTTTGTCCCTTGTGCCTCCCCCCCTCCACCAAGTCATCGAAGTCCACTGTGTCATTCTTAAGCCTTTGTGTACTCATAGCTTAGTTCCCGCATATCAGTGAGAACATACAATATTTGGTTTTCCATTCTCGAGTCGCTTCACTTAGAATAAGTCACCAATCTCATCTAGGTTATGGCAAATGCTGCTAATTTATTCCTTTTTTGGCTGAGTAGTATTCCATCATGTATATGTATGCCAGTTTCTTTATCCACTCATATATTGATGGGTATTTGGGTTGGTCCCATGATTTTGCAGTTGTGAATTGTGTTGCTATAAACATGCATGTGCAAGTATCTTTTCTCAAATAGTGACTTTTTTTCTGAGTAGATATCCAGTAGTGGTATTGCTTGATCAAATGGTAATTCTACTTTTAGTTCTTTAAGGAACTCCGCCCTGTTTTCCGTAGTGGCCGTACTAGTTTATATTTCTTCTAGCAGTGTAGAAGTGTTCCCTAATTGCCACAACCATGCCAACACATTGTTGTTTTGATTTACATTTCCCACATCATTAGTGATGTTGAGCATTTATTAAATTATTTGCTAGCCATTTGTATGTCTTCTTTGGAGAATTGTCTATTCATGTCTTAGCCCACTTTTGGATGGGGTTGATTGATTTTTTCTTACTGATTTGTTTGAGTTTGTTGTAGATTCTGGATATGAGTCCTTTGTCAGAAGTATATATTGTGAACATTTTCTCTCACTCTGTGAGTTAACTGTTTATTCTGCTGACTGTTATTTTTGCCATGCAAAAGCTCTTTAGTTATCTCTCAGCTATTTATCTTTGTTTATATTGCAATTGCTTTTGGGTTTTTAGTCATAAAATCTTTGCCTAAGCCAATGCCTAAAAGGGTTCTTCCAGTGTTATCTTCTGGAATTTTTATAGTTTCAGATTTTAGGTTTAAGTCTTTAATCTGTCCTGAGTTGATTTTTGTATAAGGTGAGAGATGAGGATTCAGCTTTATTCTCCTACATGTGGCTGGCCAGTTATCTCAGCACCATTTGTTGAAAAGGGTGTCCTTTCTCCACTTGATGTTTTTGCTTGCTTTACTGAAGATCAGTTGGCTGTAAGTATTTGGTTTTATTTCTGGATTTTCTATTCTGTTCCCATTGATCTATGTGCCTGTTTTTATACCAGTACCATGCTGTTTTGGTGACCATGGCCTTATAGTTTGAAATCAGGAAGTGTGATGCCTCCAGATTTGTTCCTTTTACTTAGTCGTGCTTTGGCTATGTTGGCTCTTGTTTGTTTCCATATGAATTTTAGAACTGCTTTTCTTGAACTCCCGACCTCAGGTGATCCACCCGCCTTGGCCTCCAAAATGCTCGGATTACAGGCATGAGCCACCACGCCCGGCCTTAGAACTATTTTTCTAACTCTGTGAAGAATGATGGTAAAATTTTGATGGGAATTGCATCGTGTTTATACATTGCATGTATTTGTACATTGCAGTATGCTCATTTTTACAATATTGATTCTACCCATCCAGGGCCATGTGATGTGTTTTCATTTCTTTGTGTCATCTATGTTTTCTTTCATCCGTGTTATGTAGTTTTCCTACTAGAGGTCTGTCCACCCTTTTGTTAGATATATTCCTAAGTATTTTTTTTTTCTTTTTTCTTTTTCTTTTTTGGCGGCAATGGTGAAAGGGTTTGAGTTCTTGATTTGGTTCTCCATTTTGTCACTGTTGGTGTATAGAAGAGCTGATTTGTGTACATTAATCTCGTATTGGGAAATCTGCTAAATTATTTTATCAGTTCTGTGAGCTTTCTTGGGGAGTCCTTTGGGTTTTCAAGGTAGATGATCATATTGTTAGCAAACAGAGACAGTTTGACTTCCTCTTTACCTGTTTGGATGCCCTTTATTTCTTTCGCTTGTCTGATTGCCCTGGCTAGGATTTCCAGTACTATGTGGAAGAGGAATGGTGAGAGTGGCCATCCGTGTCTTGTTTCCATTCTCAGGAGGAATGCTTTCAACTTTTCCCCATTCAGTATTATGTTGGCTGTGGGTATGGCATAGATGGCCTTTATTACATTAAGGTATGTCCCTTGTGTACCGATTTTGCTGAAGGTTTTAATCAGAAAATGATGCTGGATTTTGTTAAATGCTTTTTCTGCATCTATTGAGATGATCATGTAATGTTTGTCTTTAATTCTGTTAATGTGGTACAGCACATTTATTGACATGCTTATGTTACCCCATCCCTGCATCCCTGGTATGAGTCACTTGATCATGGTAGATTATCTGTTTGATATGTTGTTTGATTTGCTTAGCAAGTATTTTATTAAGAATTTTAGCATGTATCTTTATCAAGGACATTGCTCTGTAGTTTTCTTTTTAGTTGTGTCCTTTCCTGGCTTTGGTAATAGGGTGATGCTGGCTTCATAGAATGGATTAAGGAGGGTTCCTTCTTTCTCTGTCTTGTGGAATAGTGTCAAAAGGATTGCTGCCAATTCTTCTTTGAATATCTGGTAGGATTCTGTGGTGATTCCATCTGCTTCTGAACTTTTTATTGTTGGTAATTTTTAAATTACCATTTCAGTCTTGCTACTTGTTATTAGTTTGTTTGGGGCATCTAATTCTTTCTGATTGAAGCTAAGAGGGCTGTATTTTTCCAGGAATTCATCCATCTCTTCTAGCTTTTCTAGTTTATTTCTGTCAAGGTGTTCGTAATAGCCTTGAGTGATCTTTAGTATTTCAGTGGTGTGAGTTGTGATATCTTCCGTTGTGCTTCTCAGTGAGGTTATTGGGATGTTTCTCTCTTCTCTTGGGTAATTCTGCTAATGGTCTACCAGCTTTATTTATCTTTTCAAAGAACCAGCTTTTTGTTTCATTTATCTTTTGTATTTTTTTCGTTTGTTTCTATTACATTTAGTCTGGTGTTGGCTATTTCCGTTCTTCTGGGTTTGGGTTTGGGTTTGGTTTATGTTTTTCCTCTCATTCCTTGAGGCACGACCTTAGATTGTCTCTTTGTGCTCTTTCAGACTTTTTGACGTAGGTGTTAAGGGCTATGCAGTTTTCTCTTAGCACCTCCTTAGTTGTAGCTCAGAGGTTTTGATAGGTTGTGTAATTTAAATATGTCATTGAGTTTGACAAATTTTTACATTTCTATCTCAATTTGCTTTGGGACCCAGTGCTCTTTCAGGAGCAGGTTATTTAATTTCCATGTATTTGTGTGGTGTTGAAGGTTCCTCTTTGAGTTTATTTCCAGTTTTATTCCACTGTTGGTATGATAGAGTGCTTGATATAATTTCAGTTGTCTGAAACTTCCTGAGGGTCGTTTTATGGCCTATCATATGGTCTATACTGGAGAAAGTTCCATGTATTGTTGAACAGAATGTGTATTCTGTGGTTGTTGGATGAAGCGTTCTGTATATATCTGTTAAGTCTATTTATTCCAAGGTATAGTTTAAATCCATTGTATCTTTCTTGCCTTTCTGTCTTGATGACCTGTCTAGTGCTGTCAGTGGAGTATTGAAGTCCCCCGCTCTTATGGTGTTGCTGTCTACCTCATTTCTTAGGTCCGTTCGTAATTGTTTTATAAATTTGGGAACTCCAGTGTTAGCTGCATATATGTTTAGGATCGTGGTATTTTCCTGTTGGACAAGGCCTTTTACCATTATGTACTATCTCTCTTTGTCTGTTTTAACTGCTGTTGCTTTAAAATTTGTTTTGTCTGATCTAAGAACAATTATCCCTGCTCAGTTTGGTGTCCTTTTGTATGAAATGCCTTTTTCCAGCCTTTTACTTTAAGTTTCTGTGAGTCCTCATGTGTCAGGCAAGACTCCTGAAGGCAGCAGATGGTTGGTTGGTGAGTTCTTACCCATTTTGCAGTTCCGTATCTTTTAAGTAGAGCATTTGGGCCATTTACATTCGATGTTAGTATTGAAATGTGAGGTATCATTGCAGTCATCATGCTCTTTGTTGCCTGCATAGTCTGTGTTGTTTTGTTTTCGCTTTTTACCTTGTAATTTTGTTTTATTGGTTTTGTGTGATTTATGCATTAAAGAGATTCTGTTTGCGTGTGATTCCAGGATTTTGTTTCAAGATTTAGAGCTCCTTTTATAGCGGTTCTTGTAGTGGTGGTTTGGTAATGGTCAATTCTGTCAGTGTGTGTTTGTCTGAAAATGACTGTATCTTTCCTTCTTAAATAATGCTTAGTTTCACTGGATGCAAAATTCTTGGCTGCTAACTGTTTTGTTTGAGGAGGCTGAAGATAGGACACCAATCCCTTCTAGCTTGTAGGGTTTATGCAGGTAAATCTGCTTTTAATCGGGTGACTTTGGTTTTACAGGTTACCTGGTGCTTCTGTCTCACAGCTCTTAAGAGTCTTTCTTTCCTCTTAACTTTGGATAATTTGATGGCAATATGCCTAGGCAAAGACCTTTCTGTGATGAATTTCCCATGTCTTCTTCATGCTTCTTGTATTTGCATGCCTAGGTCTCTATCTGGGCCAGGGAAGTTTTCCTCAGTTATTTCCCTAAATATGCTTTCCAAACTTTTAGAATTTTCTTCTTCCTCAGGAATACCAATTATTCTTAGGTTTAGTCATTTAACATAATCCCATAATTTGTGGAGGCTTTGTTCATAATTTCTTATTCTTTTTTCTTTGTCTTTGTTGGGTTGGGTTAATTCAAAGTCCTTATCTTTGAGCTCTGAATTTCTCTCTTCCACTTGTTCAATTCTATGGCTGAGACTTTCCAGAGCATTTTACATTTCTAAAAGTATGAACAAATTTTCCTGAATTTTGGATTTTTTTTTTCTTGAAGCTGTCTGTTTCCTTTAATATTTCTCCATTCACTTCTAGTATCATTTTTTGGATTTTTTTTTCCCACCCCCACAGGCCTTTGCCTTTCTCTGGACCCTCCCTGAGTAGCTTAACTAACCTCCTGAATTCTTTTTCAGGGGAATCAGGGATGTCTTCTTGGGTTGAATCCATTGCTGGTGAACTCGTGTGATTTTTGTGGGGTGTTGACACGCCTTGTTTTGCCATATTACCAGGGTTGGTTTTCTGGTTCTTTCTCATTGGGCTAGGCTGTGTTAGAGGCAAAGTCTAGGGCTGAAGGCTGTTCTGATATTTTTTGTCCCATGGGGTGTTCCCGTGGTGTAGTGTTCTCCCCGTTCTCCTGTGGATGTGGCTTCCTGTGAGCTGACTGCAGTGATTGTTGTCTCTTCTGGATCCAGCCACCCGGTGAGTCTACCTGGTTCTGGGCTGGTACTGGGGATCGTTTGCACAGAGTCCTGTGATGTGAACCATCTATGGATCTCTCAGTTGTGGATACCAGTGCCTGTTCCGGAGGAGGTGGTGTAGGGTGCAGCAAACCCATGAGGGTTCTTAACTTTGTTGATTTAGAGGTCTATGTTTGTGCTGATTGGCCTCCTGCCAGGAGGTGGCACATCCCAGAAAGCATCAGCTGTGGTAGTGTGGAGAGAAACCATTGGTGGGTTTCTCTCCCAAGATTATATGCCCTTTGTCTTTCCCTACCAGGGTAGGTAGGGAAGGACCGTCATGTAGGGCAGGGCCAGGTGTGTGTGAGTTCAGACTCTCCTTGGGCAGGTCTTGCTGTGGTTGCTGTGGTGGGTGGGGATGAGACTCCCAGGTCACTGGCATTGTGTACCTAGGATTACGGCTGCCTCTGCTGGATCTTGCAGGTTGTCAGGGAAGTGGGGGAAAGCTGGCAGTCACAGGCCTCACCCAGCTCCCAGGAAACCTGAAGGGCCAGTCTCACTCCCACGATGCCCCCTGCAGCATCCCTGAGTCTGTTTCCAGGTGAATGACGAATCGGGCTCGGAAACTTGCCGGAGGGTTTCCTTCTTTCAGCTTCAGCTTCTCCATTGGGGACGTTTTCCACTTCCACAGCTGGGTCTCTCATAGTATTTGGGGTGTCTCTGGGGTCCTGAGGAAAGAGTCTGTTTCCTTCAGAGGGTCTGTCAGTCATCTCAGTATTGCTGGTTTGTTCTTGGAGTCAATCTGGAGCAAAAATTCACAGTGGAAGCCTCCACATGCTGCTCTGACTGGAGCTGCCACCTACTCCTGCCTCTCGTCTGCCTTGATCCATAAGTAGATTCCTAATTATGGAATTTGTGATTATTTTAAGTTATTTAAGGCAATTGTGTTCAGATCTTATTTTGCCACTAAAACTGCCTTGGAAATACGTTCTCTGCCACTCATGCTAACAGTGGTTATAGTGACACAATGGCATAACAGTTTCTCCAGAAATAATTCAGAATTCTCGGACAGTTTTTATTTGTGTCATTCTTTGGTTTATTTGGACAGATTCCGTTTTCCCGTGAATTACATTTGACCTTGTACAGAAATGTAACCAAATAATTGGAAAGTAATTTTCTATTCATTATACTAGTTATTTAATCTCTTAAATGATTATATAAAATAAATTTCTTCAGAGCATAAGAAATAGTGCATATAAAAATGCCTTTAAGAACTTGAAAAAAAATGTTTTCCAGAGGAGTTTTGGTTGTCTGCTTTAGCTTGGTTTGTTTTTACTAAGCTCATCGGTAATTTCTGTCCAACACCCAGCATGATGGAGTCTAGTTGAGTTGGACAGGCTTTGTGTACTGAGTCTGAAGGTTAAAATCAAAAATACATGTTGAATTCCATCTCAGAGGAGGTTATATGAACCACAAAGTTGTATGTTTTTCATGGCGTATAATATGCTTGTCCCAAGTGTGGGTATTCTTTCTACCAAAAGCACTACATTAAAAAGGATCATTTCTATATCCCATGCCAAACATGCCTCCCTGTGAATTTTAGATGACTCATTTCCCACAAGGGAGGTGGCTATGGAGGCCAGCTTTGTTGTTTTTAGTTTCATGGGATTTTCTTCCAGGAACTGGAATGTAAAGAGTATGGCCATGATGCAAACTTAAATGACGATAAGTCCCAGGCTTGCTTTGAGGAGTTACCACTGATATGCATATGCACACACCCACGTGCAACAAAAACTTCAGAGGCCGAATGACAGCACCAGCAGCTTTATGTATGACCCTGATTGGTGGCACTGCACAGGTGTGAGAACTGGGGATATTGTTTGGATGTTTTGTCTTTTCTGACTCTCATGATGACACGTGATTCACCCAGTGTTGGAGGTGGGGTCTAGCGGGAGGTGTTTGTGTTATGGGAGCAGATCTCTCATGAATGACTTGATGCCCTCCCCAGGGAAATGAGTGATTTATTGCTCTATTAGTTTAGCTGGTTAAGAGTCTGGGACCTCCCTCTTCTCTTGCAATGTGAAACAGCGGCTTCCCCTTTGCCTTCCACCACGAGTAAAAGCTCCCAGAGGTCTGACCACTAGTTGAGCAGGTGGTGGTGCCATGCTTGTATTGCCCGCAGAACTGTGAGCCAAAGAAACCTCTTTTCTGAATAAGTTACCCAGTCTCAGATATTCCTTTACAGCAATACAAAATGGACTAACACAACTGGGAAGTCCCATCCTTGGGAAGAGCTGTCCCTAATCTTTTTGACAACAGAGACTGGTTTCCGTCTTGGGCAGCTTTACCCCAAAACCAGTTGGGATGGTTTTTGGATGAAACTGTTCCACTTCAGATCATCAGGCAATAGTTAGATTCTCATATGGAGTGCACAAGCTAGATCCCTCACATGTGCAGTTGACGACAGAGTTTACGCTCCTGTCAGAATCTAATGCTGGCTGATGTAACAGGAGGCAGGTCTCAGGTGGTAATGCTCACTTGCCTGCCACTGACCTCCTGCTGTACAGCCCAGTTCCTAGCAGGCCGCAGACCAGTCTCAGTCCACGGCCTGGGGAGTTAGGAACCCCTGCTCAGGAAGGTCAGAGCCAAAGACAATTGTAGTGCCAGCAAAGAATTCTACCAGGTGCATCGGGAGATGGCTTAACACCTTTGGAATCCAGGGTCCTCTGGTAGAAGGACATTCTACCGAACCTGCAGGCCAACGTTTCTGTGCATGTAAGGGGCTTATTTTAGGTAGCCCAGGGGTTGTGGTCCTCCACTTATGAACCCCAAATATGTCTGGGGTAACATATGGAAGGAGAGGGAAGATTGTTGGGCATGGAGAATTGCCTCTGAGATGCTACAGAAGAGGCAAGAGAGTCACCCCTGTGTAACACATAAAAATTACGATAAAGAATTGAATTTTGATCTTTTTCATGGACTGGTAATCTACATGACACATACTAAGAATGTAAAATATTTGAGTAAATTAATTAGTAAATACTGTATTAACATAATGTAAGAGATGAGGAGACTACTAACATTAATGATAATTTCAGGCGTTAAAAAGCAAGTATGTACGTATTTTATTCTGAGGGTCTAAAAATACATTATGTCCAGCTAATAATGTAAACAATTTTCCAGTTCTACCTAATTTTGATGGAGGACAATAATGACTTTTTTTTTTTTTCCAAAATTGAGGCATTAAATGTGTTCCAGAAATACGGACTTTGTCTTAATATTTTACCAATGATACAATCGTTTGGGCTACCTAATGAAAGACTATGATGCCTTTTTTTTTTTTTTTTAGATGTTTACATAATAGAAGGGAGTCTAGCTTTTAGACAGGTCAAAATTGTCCATGAATATTTTGTAAGACTCCTAGAATGGGTGGAAGATTTTAACCTCTAAGGTCCTTTTGTAATTCTAAAATTCTATGATATTGAAGTGGGATTTAAAAGTTGAGTGAAAAGCTGTTCATGTACAGGGAGAGTTCGATGCTCTCCAGAGGCACATCCAGGCGCAGCACATATGATTTGGGTGGATTAAAGTTCTGTTGAATCAACCTGAAGGAAGCAACACTAGTAAGGGTTGAAGTTTTCTCAAAAGAATTCAATCGATATTGATTTAGTTCAAGCACCGTAAAATTTAAGTTGTAAAAACTGAGTCAATTTCTATTAATTTGATGTCATAACTTTTACTGAGCATTCTAAATTTTCTATCTTTTTAAAAGAAAACCTGGGCTCTTTCCATGTCAGAAAATAGTTTAAGCAAAATGATTGAGCTCTGAGTGTTTATATGAAAATATTCATGCACTTGTTGTCTAGCCGGCACTCAGGAAATGTTAGCTGTATTGTACTGAGGCACAAACATGTATTTGACAAGAGTTTGCTTTCCTTCAATCACTGCAGGAGTATTTGTTTTGTTTATTTCTCTACCCTGGAAACCTGGTGCTCAACAAGTATTAAACGGAAAATCGGCAATTGTGCTGTGGTAAAATAATAATAATAGAGTAAAATACTATTCTAATCATATTCTACTTTCCCCACCAAATTTCCCATAATAATCATACATTTCAGTAATAGCTCACTTTACTTTAGCAAATATGTTCATATTCATGACAGCATCTGGTCGCACCTATATAGGTAGATAAGTATTCTCATTCTCATCTTATGAATGGCGGAAAAACAGAGGTTCAGGGAGATTAAATAATCCCATTAGTGACTAGGATACACATCCCTACTTCAAGATTCCCTGTTGAGGACATTTCTAATAAACATGAGGGTTTATGCCAGCTTCAGAGTACAGTTCAAGAAAAGAGAAAGGCTGAACAATTTCTTCTCCATTTGATGACGTTTTGCTTGCTTTTGCTTTGACTTTGTGTCTTCTATAAACCTGCAGTGTAATCGCTATTTCTTCAGTACCTACTTGCAATCATTGTTACATTTTTATGTTATTTGTGGATAAAAATGGTAAGAACTATTTCTTTCACTCCAGTAAGACTATCCAACTTTCTAAATGTAAGATTTTTCCAAAGACACTTGTTCATGATGGATCTAGGGCAGTGGGAGGAGAGTCAAGAAAGCGATTGTTCCTATAGTAGTAAAATGTTCCAACGAATGGAAAGACATCGTTGTCTACGTGGTTTTTGAAATTTCCTTTAAGAAGCTTGCTTCAGTGGTTAGCTGTGCAGTGAAAAATTCTTCCCCACGTATAAACAAATTTTCTCTCGGTCTGTGTGAAGCCTATTACATCACATATTTCTGGTCTGTATGGAAACGAAGGACATCTGCTTCTTTGCTTCTTGAGTAGTACTTAGAACATTAAAAAATTGCATTCTCCTCACTCGTCTTTCCTCCGACCTCTTCCGAAGAATTGCACTTAAACTTGAAGAGAATAGTCATTACCTAGGCCACTGAAATTAAAGACATTAGGAAGATTAACCTCTTCTCTTGCTTTTGTAGTAATTGTTTTAAGTACTTTGTTTTTTTTTAAGGAAGAATTTTTTTAGGTCTAAAATAGCAAGTATATGACCATTTATTAACCTCTTATTCAACCAGGTGATTTGGAACAAAGAGAACAATGGACACCATTCTTCCTCCAGAATAGTTTATGATCTAATTTGGCAGGGCACAATAAACAAGTGTGGTACAGTGAGAGAGTCATTTCATGGTAATACATATTTGTGTGAGAACGTGGCAGGTCCGGGACTGTTTCTTGATCTTATCTAAGTGAGACCTCTCTCAATTCTGCAAGAATAGTATTGTTATCTAGGGAACACTGTGAGGAAAAGGTGTATCTAGGGAGGGATTTTAACGGAGGCATATGATTTAGGAATTAGAGGATTTTTCCATGAACATCAAAAGGTGTCACCAAAGGCAAAGACGTATGAATGAGCAAGCTGTATTCAGAGTGTAGGGAAGTGGGCCACATAAGCTGGAGTCGAAGGTCCAATTTGAGAACAAGATGAACTCAACTAGCTTATGTTAGATTATAGGGGGCCTTTGAGATTCCTTTGCCCCTGTGGTACTGTCCTATTGCTAAATGCACAATAATTTTCAGATTTTAATGTTCCCTGTAACTCACTTTTTTGTACCTTATTTTTCAGATATTTATCGATCAATAACATGTCTGAATTATGTGCCAAATCAGTGTTTGGTTTCTATCTTTTCTATAAAAAATGGGTTTTACCTTTGAAAACAAGTCTTTTTTGCTCTGCATTGATCCCTATTTTATTTATTTATTAATTTTATTGTACTTTAAGTTCTGGGATACACGTACAGATCTTGCAGGATTGTTGTAAAGGTGCACACGTGCCATGGTGGTTTGCTGCCCCCATCCCCCCATCACCCACATCTGGCATTTCTCCCAATGTTATGCCTACCCAGCCTCCCCACTCCCTGCTGTCCCTCCCCTAACTCTGCACCCCCCAACAGAACCCAGTGTGTGATGTTCCCCTCCTGTGCCCATGTGTGCTTATTGTTCATCACCCACCTGTGAGCGAGAACATGGGGTGTTTGGTTTTCTGTTCTTGTGTCAGTTTGCTGAGAATGATGGTTTCCAGATTCATCCATGAACATATGTGTGCATGGGTATTTATAATAGAATGATTTATAATCCTTTGGGCATATACTCGATAATGGGATTGCTGGGTCAAAATGAATTTCGATTTCTAGATCCTTAAGGAATCGCCATACTGTTTTCTACAATGGTTGAACGAATTTACACTCCCACCAACAGTGTAAAAGTGTTCCTATTTCTCCACATCCTCTCCAGGATCTGTTGTCTCCAGGTTTTTTAATGATCACCATTCTAACTGGCCTGAAATGGTATCTCAGTGTAGTTTTGATTTGCATTTCTCTAATGACCAGAGATGATGAGCATTTTTTCAGGTATTTATTAGTCTCATCTATGTCTTCTTTTGAAAGGTGTCTGTTTATATCCTTTGTCCACTTTTGAATAGGTTCGTTTTTTCTTGTAAACCTGTTTTAGTTCTTTGTAGATTCTGGATAGCAGTCCTTTGTCAGATGGGTAGGTTGCAAAATTCCTTTCCCATTCTGTTGGTTGCCAGTTCACCCTAGTGATTGTTTCTTTTGCTATGCAGAAACGCTTCAGTTTAATTAGATCCCATTTGTCTATTTTGGCTTTTGTTGCCAGTACTTCTGATGTCTTAGTCATGAAGTCCTTGCCTGTGCCTATGTCCTGAGTGGCTTTGCTTAGGCTTTCTTCTAGGGTTTTTATGGTGTTAGGTCTTATGTTTAAATCTTTAATCTAACTGGAGTTAATTTTTGTATTAGGTGTAAGGAAGGGGTCCAGTTTCAGTTTTCTGCACATGGCTAGCCAGTTTTCCCAACACCATTCATTAAACATGGAATCCTTTCCCCATTGCTTGTTTTTGTCAAGTTTGTCAAAGATTAGATGGTTGTAGATGTGTGGCATTACTTCTGAGGTCTTGGTTCTGTTCCATTGCTCTATATCTCATTTTAGGTACCAGTACCATGCTGTTTTGATTACTGTAGCTTTGAGAATGGTTTGAAGTCAGGTAGCGTGATGCTTCCAGCTTTGTTTATTTTGCTTATGATTGTCGTTTTATGGGCTCTTTTTTTTGGTTATATATGAAGTTTAAAGTGTTTTTTTTTTTTTTCCTAGTTCTGTGAAGAAGGTCAGTGGTAGATTGATGGGGATAGCACTGAATCTATAAATTACTTTGGAAAGTAGGGCCATTTTAACCATACCGATTTTTCCTGACCATAAGCATGGAATGTTTTTCCATCTGTTCGTGTCCTCCCTTATTTCCTTGAGTAGTGGTTTGTAATCCTCCTTGAAGAGGTCCTTCACAGCCTTTGCTAGTTGTATTCCTAGGCATTTTATTTTCTTTGTGGCAATCGTAAATGGGAATTTACTCATTATTTGGCTCTCTGTCTTTTACTGGTGTATAGGAATGCTTGTGATTTTTGCACATCGATTTTGTATTGTGAGACTTTGCTGAAGTTGCTTAGCAGCTTAAGGAGATTTTGGGCCGAGACAATGGGATCTTCTAAATATACAATCATGTCATCTGCAAATAGAGACAATTTAACTTCTTTTTTTCCTAATCGAATACCCTTTATGACGTTTTCTTGCCTGATTGCTCTAGCTAGAACTTCCAATACTATGTTGAATAGAAAGGGTGAGATAGAGCACCTTTGTCTAGTGCCAGTTTTCAAAGGGAATGCTTCCAGTGTTTGCTCATTAAGTTAGATGTTGGCTGTGGGTTTGTCATAAATAGCTTTTTTTATTTTGAAATGTGTTCCGTTGATACCTAGTTTATTGAGAGTTTTTTTTTTTTTTTTTTTTTTTTTTTTTTTTTTTTTTTGCATCAAGGGCTGTAGAAGTTTGTTGAAGGCCTTCTCTGCATCCTTTGAGATGATGTGTTTTTTTTTCTTTGTTTATGTGATGGATTACATTTATAGATTTATGTATGTTGAACCAGGCTTGCATCCCCGCGGTGAAGCCTACTTGATTGTGATGGATAAGCGTCTTGATGTGCTGTTGGATTAAATTTGCCAGTATTTTATTGAACATTTTTGCATCAATGTTCATCATGGATATTGGCCTGAATTTTTTTCTTTTAGTTGTATGTCTGCCAGGTTTTGTCTGAGGATGATGATGGTCTCGTAAAATATGTTAGGGAGTATTCCTTCTTTTTGTATTGTTTCGAAGCGTGTTAGAAGGAGTGATATGAACTCCTCTTTGTACATCTGGTAGAATTCTGCTGTAAATCCATCTGGGCCTGGACTATCTTGGTTGGTAGGCTATTAATTATTGCCTCAAAGTCAGTCCTTATTGTTGGTCTATTAAGGGATTAACTCCTTCTTGATTTAGTCTTGGGAGGGTGTAAGTGTCCAGGAGTTTATCCATTTCTTCCAGATTTACTGGTTTATATGCATAGAGTTGTTTGTAGTAATCTCTGATGGTAGTTTGTATTTCTTTGGAATTGGTGGTGATACCCTTTTTATCATTTTGTATTGCATCCATTTGAGTCTTCTCTCTTTTCTATGTCATTAGTATGGCTATCTTGTCTATTTTGTTGACCTTTTCAAAAAACCAGCTGCTTGATTTACCGATTTCTTGAAGAGTTTTTCTTTGCCTCTATCTCCACTTCTGCTCTCATCTTAGTTACTTCTTGTCTTCTGCTAGGTTTTGAATTTTTTTTGATCTTGCTTCTCTAGCTCTTTCCATTTTGATGATAGGGTGACGATTTTACATCTTTCCTCACTTCCAATGTGGGCATTTATTGCTATAATTTTTCTCGTAGTCACTGCTTTAAATGTGTCTCAGAAATTTTGGTATGTCGTGTCTTCGTTCTCATTGGTTTTGAAGAACATCTTTATTTCTGCCTTCATTTCATTGTTTATCCTGTTGCTGTTCTGGAGCAAATTGTCCCGGTTCCATGTACTCGTGTGGTTTTGAGTGACTTTCTTAATCCTGAGTTCTAATTTGATTTCACAGTGTTCTGAGAGATTGTTAGGATTTTCGTTCTTTTGCATTTGCTGAGGAGCGACTTACTTCCAATTATGTGGTCAGTTTTAGACTAGGTATCATGCAGTGCTGAGAGGAATATATATTCTGTGGATTTGGGGTGGAGATTTCTGTAGATGTCTGTTAGGTCCACTTGGTCCAGATCTGCGTTCAAGTCCCGGATATCCTTGTTGATTTTCTGTCTTGTTGATCTGTCAAATAGTGACAGTGGAATGTTAGTCTCCCACTATTATTGTTTGGGAGTCTAAGTCTCTCT
Organism: Saimiri boliviensis; assembly: GCF_048565385.1. Classification (NCBI taxonomy): domain Eukaryota; kingdom Metazoa; phylum Chordata; class Mammalia; order Primates; family Cebidae; genus Saimiri; species Saimiri boliviensis. Next base: position 58,682,960 of record NC_133462.1, read on the forward strand.
GTGGGTCTTTAAAAACACCACATGTTCTCACGCATAGGCGGGTGTTGAACAGTGAGAACACATGGACACAGGGAGGGGAGCACTACGCACTGGGGTCTGTCGGGGAGAAACAGGGGAGGGACAGCAGGGGGTGGGTAGTTGGGGAGAGATAGCATGGGGAGAAATGCCAGATACAGGTGAAGGGGAGGAAGGCAGCAAATCACACTGCCATGTTGTAGCTATGCAACAATCTTGCATGTTCTTCACATGTACCCCAAAACCTAAAATGCAATTTAAGAAAAGGGAGTATTCCTTCTTTTTGTATTGTTTCAAAGAGTTTTAGAAGGAGTGATATGCTTTATGTATCTGGGTGCTTCTGTATTGGGTGCATACATATTTAGGATACTTAGCTCTTCTTGCATTGATCCTTTTACCGTTATGTAAAAGACCTTGTCTCTTTTGATCTTTGTTGGTTGAAAGTCCATTTTATCAGACCAGGATTGCAACCCCTGCTTCTTTTTGCTCTCCATTTGCTTGGTAAATCTTCTTCCATCCCTTTATTTTGAGTCTATGTGTGTATTTGCACATGAGATGGGTCTCCTGAATACAGCACAACAAAGGATCTTGACTTTTTATCCAGTTTGTCTGTGTCTTTCAATGGGTGCATTTAGACCATTTATATGTAACATTAATATTGATACGTGCCAATTTGATCCTGCCATTTTGTCACTGGTTGGTGGTTTTGCCCGTTAGTCGATGCAGTTTATTCGTTATGTCCTTGGTCTTTACCTTTTGATACGTTTTTGTAGTGGCTGGTAGTGGTTGTTCCTTTCCGCGTTTAGTGCGTCTTTCAGGAACTCTTGTAAGGCAGGTCTGGTGGTGATAAAATCTCTCAGCAGTCGCTTGTCTGTAAAGGATTTTATTTCTCCTTCACTTATGAAGCTTAGTTTGACTGGATATGAAATTCTGTGTTGAAAGTTCTTTCCTTTAAGGGTGTTGAATATTGACCCCCACTCTCTTCCGGCCTGTAGGGTTTCTGCTGAGAGATCCACTGTAAGTCTAATGGGCTTCCGTTTGTTGATGACCCAACCTTTCTCTTTCTAGCTGCCCTTAACATTTTTTCCTTCATTTCAACCCCGGTCAGTCTGATGATTATGTGCCTTGGGGTTGCACTTTTTGAGAAATATCTTTGTGGTGTTCTCTGTATTTCCAGAATTTGAATGTCAGCTTGCCTTGCGAGGTTAGGGAAGTTCTCTTGGGTAATATTCTGAAGTGTGTTTTCCAGCTCGGATTCATTCTCCCTGTCACATTCAGGTACGTCGATCGTGCATAGATTTGGTTTCTTCACATAATCCCATAGGTCTTGTAGTCTTTATTCATTTTTGTTCACTCTTTTTTTTCCTCTAATGTGGCCTTCTCATTTTATTTCATAGAGTTGATCTTCAATTTCTGATATTCCTCCTTCCACTTAATTGATTAAACTACTAAAACTGGCATGTGCTTTGTGAAGTTCTCCTGCTGTGTTTTTCAGCTCCATTAAGTCGTTTATGTTCTTCTCTAAGCTGGTTATTCTAGTCAGAATTTTGTCTAACCACATTTCCAGCTCAGTGCCTGGATTGTTGAGTAAATTTATCAATCGGAACTTTCATAAACCTATGGTATTGAACTAATTTTATTACCTGAACTGGAAATTGACACACAAAATTGACAGTGCATTGAAAAGATGATAAGCAGTTTTCTAGAATTAAAATAGAACGTGATTTTTCTTACTCAAAGAATGCTCAACTCAAGGGGACACAGATCACTCGTTTTGACTGCATGAGCTATGGGAGGTAGAGACAACTTTTTGAAAATACAGAGCTAAAACTGTCCGTGCTTTGAATGCTAGACAAGATTTTCAGAATACACAGCTAAAACGGTCCCCGCTTTAGCTCTGTTTTTTGAAAAAGTTGTGTGCTCTTCAAAGAGAAAGCTACTTTTGCTGTGACTTTGGCTTTGAGGGGAAATGGGATGATGAGTGAGAGGGTGGTGACAGAAACCAGCTCATTTCCCATTGACCACTGAGGCCACATCTCTCAGGTGAGAAGCAAAGTGAGAATTTGAACCAGGCACATTCTCCTTAGAGACAATGGGCCAAAGACAGGTCCGATGGAATCTAATGTCTTTTCATGTTGACATCAATCACATCAAGCTCTCGTTAAGCCATTGAAGTGTCACATTGGGTCTGGGGGAGGCGGTGCACACTGTGGAATTACACGTCCGAAGATTTGGATTTGATTTCCAGCCCTCTGCCAGTCAGTCTGCCAGGCACTTTCAAGCGACAAGCCTTAGACGAGTCCATTTCTGTCTCTGATTCCAAATTCTTTCACAGGGATTTATGTGGGCCTTAAGGCCCACTAAGAAAAGATCCCTCTTCCGGCTTAGTGCCTGCTTTCTTGATTTAATTTGTCAATCTGGACTGAATACACCTTTGGTTTTGGATTGACTCTATTACCTCTCCTAGAAATTAACACACAAAACTGACAGCTGATTGACAAGATGAGAAGCAGTTTTCCAGAATTCAAATTGAACTTAATCCTTTCTTAATAAAAGAATGCTCAATTCAAGGGGACAGAGATCACTCGTTTTGACTTCATGAGCTATGGCAGGTAGAGACAACTTTTTGAAAATACACAGCTAAAACTGTCCGTACTTTGAATGCTAGACAAGTTTTTCAGAATACTGCTGTGTATTTTTAAAAGTGGCGTGCTCTTCAAAGAGAAAGCTACTTTTTCTGTGACTTTGGGTTCGAGGGGAAATGGGAGTCCTCTTCAGTCAGCAGGGACGACACCTGAGTCCTTTGCAGTCCTTTTGTATGCCTCTGAGGGTGAAATGAGAGTGGTCACTGTCATCATGAGCCATGTCTGAAAGAATTATTCACATTTCCTACGAGAATAGACGGGTGAAATAGCGAAAGGTGTGTGTTTTTTTGGAGCATGGACTGGTTCAAAGCCCACCTCATACCACTAAGTATTTTGCTGAACACGAGAAGTGGTGTGTGCGGCCTGTGTTTGGATGTTTTTTGTGTCACTGTGTGTGTGTGTGTGTGTGTGTGTGTGTGTGTGTGTGTGTGTGTCTGAGGGTCTGTGTGTCTGTGTATCTGTCTCCATTCCTGAGCAGCAAATCTTTTTTCCTCTTTTAGCATGTTACTCAGAACCGTGGATGAAGCCCAGCACTCCTGAAAACACAATCCATGTATGGTTGAAGGAAATTTTCTTGATGATGAGTGAGAGGGTGGTGACTGAAACCAGCTCATTTCCCATTGACCACTGAGGCCACATCTCTCAGGTGAGAAGCAAAGTGAGAATTTGAACCAGGCACATTCTCCTTAGAGACAATGGGCCAAAGACAGGTCCGATGGAATCTAATATCTCTTCATGTTGACATCCATCTCGTCAAGCTCTCGTTAAGCCATTGAAGTGTCACATTGGGTCTGGGGGAGGCGGTGCACCCTGTGGAATTACACGTCCGAAGATTTGGATTTGATTTCCAGCCCTCTGCCAGTCAGTCTGCCAGGCATTTTCAAGTGACAAGCCTTAGGCGAGTCCCTTTCTGTCTCTGTTTCCCGATTCCTTCACAGGGATTTATGTGGGCCTTAAGGCCCACTGGGAAAAGATCCCTCTTCCGGCTCAGTGCCTGCTTTCTTGATTTGACTTGTCAATCTGGAGTTGAATACACCTTTGATTTTGGATTGACTCTATTACCTCTCCTGGAAGTTAACACACAAAACTGACAGTTGATTGACAAGATGAGAAGCAATTTTCTAGAATTCAAATAGAACTTAATCCTTTCTTACGAAAAGAATGCTCAACTCAAGGGGACACAGATGACTCGTTTTGACTTCAAGAGCTATGGCAGGTAGAGGCAACTTTTTGAAAATACACAGCTAAAACTGTTCGTGCTTTGAATGCTAGACAAGTTTTTCAGAATAAAAAGCTAAAACGGCCCCGAATTAAGTGCTTTAGTATTTGTAATTTTGAAAATATCACAGCTTGGGGGTGTATTTGTATTATATTCAAAAATACAACTAAGAGTTGTATTTGTATTCTTGAAAATAACACAACTTGGGGGTGTATTTGTATTATATTGAAAAATAAAACTAAGAGTTGTATTTCTATTTTTGAAAATAACAAAGCTTGGGGGTGTATTTGTATTATTTTCCAAGATACAGCTAAGGGTTGGATTTGTATTTTTAAAAATAACACAGATTGCCGGTGTATTTGTATTATTTTCAAAGATACAACCAAGGGTTGTATTTGTATTTTTGACAATAACACAGCTTGGGGGTGTATTTGTATTATTTTCAAAGATACAGCTAAGGGTTGTATTTGTATTTTAGACAATAACAGAGCTTGGGGGTGTATTTGTATTATTTTCAAAGATACAGCTAAAGTTTCTATTTGTATTTTTGACAATATCACAGCTTGGGGTGTATTTGTATTATTTTAAAAGATACAGCTAAGGTTTTTATTTGTATTTTTGACAATAACACAGCCTGGGTGTGTATTTGTATTATTTTCAAAGATACAGTTAAGGTTTGTATTTGTATTTTTGACAATATCACACCTTGGGGTGTATTTGTATTATTTTCAAAGATACAGCTAAGGGTTGTATTTGTATTTTTGACAATAACACAGCTTGGGGTGTACTTGTATTATTTTCAAAGATACAGCTAAGGGTTGCATTTGTATTTTTCACAATAACACAGCTTGGGGGTGTATTTGTATTATTTTCCAAGATACAGCTAAGGGTTGTATTTGTCTTTTTGAAACAAGCACAGGTTCGGGGTGTATTTGTATTATTGTCCAAGACACAGCTAAGGGTTGTATTTGTATTTTTGAAAATAACACAGCTTGGGGGTTTATTTGTATTATTTTCCAAGATAAAGCTAAGGGTTTTATTTTTCTTTTTGAAAATAACACACCTTGGGTGTGTATTTGTATTATTTTCCAAGACAGAGATATGGGTTTTATTTGTAATTTTGGAAATAACACAGCTTGTGGGTGTATATGTATTATTTTCCAAGATACAGCTAAGGGTTGTATTGGTATTTTGGAAAATAACACAGCTTTGTGGTGTATTTGTATTATTTTCCAAATACAGCTAAGGGTTGTATTTGTCTTTTTGAAAATAAGACAGCTTGGGGGTGTATTTTTATTATTCTCCAAGATACAGCTAAGTGTTGTATTTGTCTTTTTGAAAATAACACAGTTTGGGGTTGTATTTGTATTATTTTCCAAGATACAGCTAAGGGTTGTATTTGTATTTTTGACAATAACACAGCTTGGGGGTGTATTTGTATTATTTTCAAAGATACAGCTAAGGGTTGTATTTGTATTTTTCACAATAACAGAGCTTGTAGGTGTATTTGTATTATTTTCAAACTTAGAGCTAATTGTTGTATTTTTATTTTGGAAAATGACACAGCTTGGGGGTGTATTTGTATTATTTTCCAAGATACAGCTAAGGGTCCTATTTGTATTTTTGAAAGTAACACAAATGGGGGTGTATTTGTATTATTTTTCTAGATACAGCTAAGGGTTGTATTTTTATTTCTGAAGAAAAACACAGCTTGGGGGTGTATTTGTATCATTTTCAAAGATACAGCTAAGGGTTGTATTTGTATTTTTTAAAATAACACAGATTGTGGGTGTATTTATATTATTTTCTAAGATACAGCTAAGGGTTGTATTTGTATTTATGAAAATAACACAGCTCGGGTGTGTATTTATATTATTTTACAAGATAGAGCTAAGGGTTTTATTTGTATTTTTGAAAATAACACAGCTTGGGGGTGTATTTGTATTATTTTCCAAGATACAGCTAAGGGATGTATTTGTATTTTTGAATATAACACAGCTTGGGGTTTTATTTGTATTATTTTCCAAGATACAGCAAAAGGATGTATTTGTATTTTTGAAAATAACACAGATTGGGGGTGTATTTTTATTATTTTCCAAGATACAGCTAAGTGTTGTATTTGTTTTTTTGAAAATAACACAGATTGGGGGTGTATTTGTATTATTTTCCAAGATACAGCTAAGAGTTGTATTTGTGTTTTTGAAAATAAAACAGCTTGGGGGTGTATTTGTATTATTTTCCATGATTCAGCTAAGGGTTGTATTTGTCTTTATGAAAATAACAGAGCTTGGGGGTGTATTTGTATTATTTTCCAAGATATAACTAAGGGTTGTATTTGTATTTTTGACAATAACACAGCTTTTGTGTGTATTTGTGTTATTTTCAAAGATAGAGCTAAAGGTTGTATTTGTATTTTTGAAAATAACACAGCTTGCGGGTGTATTTGTATTATTTTCCAAGATACAGCTAAGGGTTGTATTTGTATTTTTCACAATATCAGAGCTTGGGGGTGTATTTGTATTATTTTCAAAGATACAGCTAAGGGTTGTATTTGTATTTTTGAAAATAACAGAGCTTGGGTGTGTATTTGTATTATTTTCCAAGATAGAGCTATAGGTTTTATTTGTATTTTTGAAAATAACACACATTGTGTGTGTATATTTATAATTTCCAAGATACAGCTAAGATTTGTATTTCTCTTTTTGAAAATAACACAGCTTGGGTATGTATTTGTATTATTTTCCAAGATACTGCTAAGGGTTGTATTTGTATTTTTGAAAATAACACAGCTTGGTAGTGTATATGTATTATTTTCCAAGATACAGCTAAGGGTTGTATTTGTATTTTTGAAAATAAGACAGCTTGGCTGTGTATTTTTATTATTTTCCAAGATACAGCTAAGGGTTGTATTTGTATTTTTGAAAATAACACAGATTGGGGGTGTATTTGTATTATTTTCCAAGATATAGCTAAGGGTTGTATTTATATTTTTGACAATAACACAGCTTGTGTGTGTATTTGTGTTATTTTCAAAGATACAGCTAAGGGTTGTATTTGTATTTTTGAAAATAACAAAGCTTGGGGGTGTATTTGTATTATTTTCCAAGATACAGCTCAGGGTCGTATTTGTATTTTTGACAATAACACAGCTGGGGGGGTGTATTTGTATTATTTTCAAAGATACAGCTATGGGTTGTATTTGTATTTTTGACTATAACACAGCTTGTTGGTGTATTTGTATTATTTTCAAACTTACAGCTACGAGTTGTATTTTTATTTTGGACAATGACACAGCTTGGGGGTGTACTTGTATTATTTTCAAAGGTACAGCTATGGGTTGTATTTGTCCTTTTGAAAATAACACAACTTCGGGGTGTATTTGTATTATTTTCCAAGATACAACTAAGGGTTCTATTCGTATTTTTGAAAATAACACAGCTTGAGGCTGTATTTGTATTATTTTCAAAGATACAGCTAAGGGATGTATTGGTATTTTTGAAAATAACACAGCTTGGGGGTGTATTTGTGTTATTTTCCAAGATACTGCTAAGGGTTGTATTGGTATTTTGGAAAATCACACAGCTTTGGGGTGTATTTGTATTATTTTCCAAGATACTGCTAAGGGTTGTATTGGTATTTTGGAAAATCACACAGTTTTGGGGTGTATTTGTATTATTTTCCAAGATACAGCTAAGGGTTGTATTTGTATTTTTGAAAATAACACAATTTGGGGTGTATTTCTATTATTTTACAAGATACAGCTAAGGGTTTTATTTGTATTTTTGAAAATAACACAGCTTGTGCGTGTGTATGTATTATTTTCCAAGATACAGCTAAGAGTTGTATTTGTCTTTTTGAAAAGAACACAGCTTGGGGGAGTATTTGTATTATTTTCCAAGATACAGCTAACGGCTGTATTTGTATTTGTGAAAATAACACAGCTTGGGTGTGTATTTGTATTATTTTCCAAGATAGAGCTATGTGTTTTATTTGTATTTTTGAAAATAACACAGCTTCTGGGTTTATACGTATTATTTTCCAAGATACAGCTGAGAGTTGTATTTGTCTTTTTGAAAATAACACAGCTTGGGGGTGTATTTGTATTATTTTCCAAGATAAAGCTAAGGGTTATATTTGTATTCTTGAAAATAACACAGCTTGGGGATGTATTTGTATTATTTTCCAAGATACAGCTAAGGGTTGTATTTGTATTTTTGAAAATAACACAGCTTGGGGGTGTATTTGTATTATTTTCCAAGATACAGCTAAGGGTTGTATTTGTTTTTTTGAATATAACACAGCTTGCGGGTGTATTTGTATTAATTTCCAAGATACAGCTAAGGGTTGTATTCATCTTTTTGAAAATAACACACCTTGGGGGTGTATTTGTATTATTTTCCATGATTCAGCTAAGTGTTGTATTTGTCTTCATGAAAATAACAGAGCTTGGGGGTGTATTTGTATTATTTTCCAACATATAGCTAAGGGTTGTATTTGTATTTTTGAAAATAACACACCTTGGTGGTGTATTTGTATTATTTTCCAAGATACAGCTAAGGGTTGTATTTGTATTTTTGAAAATAACACAGCTTGGGGGTGTATTTGTATTATTTTCCAAGATACAGCTAACGGTTGTATTTGTATTTCTGAATATAACACAGCTTGTGGGTGTATATGTATTATTTTCCAAGATACAGCTAAGGGTTTAATGTGTATTTTTGAAAATAACAAAGCTTGTGGGTGTATTTGTATTATTTTCCAAGATACAGTTAAGGTTTGTATAAGTATTTTTGAAAATAACACAGCTTGGGGGTGTATTTGTATTATTTTCCAAGATACAGATAAGGGAAATATTTGTATTCTTGAAAATAACACAGCTTGGGGGTGTTTTTGTATCGTATTCCAAGACACAGCTAAGGGTTGTATTTGTATTTTGAAAATAACACAGCTTGGCGGTGTATTTGTATTATTTTTCAAGATACAGCTAAGGGTTTTATTTGTATTCTTGAAAATAACAGAGCTTGGGGGTGTATTTGTATTATTTTCCAAGATACAGCTAAGGGTTATATTTGTATTTTTGAGAATAACACAACTGGGGTTTTTTTGTATTATTTTCAAAGATACAGCTAAGGGTGGTATTTGTATTTTTGAAAATAACACAGCTTGTGGGTATATTTGTATTTTTCAAGATACAACTCAGGGTTTTATTTGTATTTTTGACAATAACAAAGCTTGGTGGTGTATTTGTATTATTTACCAAGATACAGGTAAGGGTTGTATTTGTATTTTGGACAATAACACAGCTTGGGGGTGTATTTGTATTATTTTCCAAGATACAGCTAAGGGACGTATTGGTATTTTTGAAAATAACACAGCTTTGGGTTGTATTTGTATTATTTTCTAAGATACAGCTAAGGGTTGTATTTGTATTTTTGAAAACAACACAGCTTGTGGGTGTGTTTGTATTACATTCCAAGATACAGCTAAGGATTGTATTTGTATTTTTGAAAATAACACAGCTTGGGGGTGTATTTGTATTATTTTCCAAGATACAGCTAAGGGTTTTATTTGTATTTCTGACAATAACACAGCATAGGGGTGTATTTGTATTATTTTCCAAGATAAAGCTAAGGGTTGTATTTGTATTTTTGAAAATGACACAGTTTGAGGGTGTATTTGTATTATTTTCCAAGATACAACTAAGGGTCGTATATGTGTTTTTGAAAACAACACAGCTTGGGGGTGTATTTGTATCATTTTTCTAGATAAAGCTAAGGTTTGTGTTTTTATTTTTGAAAATAACACAGCTTGGGGATGTATTTGTATCATTTTGAAAGATACAGCTAAGGATTGTATTTGTATTTTTGAGAATAACACAGCTTGGGGGTGTATTTGTATTATTTTCAAAGATACAGATAAGGGTTGTATTTGTATTTTTGAAAATAACACAGCTTGGGTGTGTATTTGTATTGTTTTCCAAGATAGAGCTATAGGTTTTATTTGTATTTTTGAAAATAACACAGCTTGTGGGTGTATATGTGTTATTTCCACGATACAGCTAAGAGTTGTATTTGTCTTTTTGAAAATAACAGGACTTGCGGGTGTATTTGTAATATTTTCCAAGATACAGCTAAGGGTTGTATTTGTATTTTTGAAAATAACACAGGTTGCGGGTGTATTGGTATTATTTTCCAAGATACAGCTAAGGGTTGTATTTGTATTTTTGACAATAACACAGATTGTGGGTTTATTTGTATTATTTTCAAAGATACAACTAAGTGTTGTATTTGTATTTTGGAAAATGGCACAGCTTGGAGGTGTATTTGAATAATTTCCAAAGATACATCTAAGGGTTTTATTTGTCTTTTTGAAAATAACACAACTTGGGGGTGTGTTTGTATTATTTTCCAAGATACAGCTAAGTGTTGTATTTGTATTTTTGAAAATAACATGGCTTGGGGCTGTATTTGTATTATTTTCCAAGATAGAGCTAAGGGATGTATTGGTATTTTTGAAAATAACACAGCATGGGTGTGTATTTGTGTTATTTTCCAAGATATAGCTAAAGGTTGTATTCGTATTTTTGAAAATAACACAGATTTGGGGTGTATTTGTATAATTTTCCAAGATACAGCTAAGGGTTGTATTTGTATTTTTGAAAACAACACAGCTATTGGGGGTTTTTTATATTATATTCCAAGATACAGATAAGGGTTGTATTTGTATTTTTGAAAATAACACAGCTTGCACGTGTATTTGTCTTATTTTCCAAGATACAGCTAAAGGTTGTATTTGTATTGTTGAACATCACACAGCTTCGGGGTGTATTTGTATTATTTTCCAAGATACTGCTAAGGGTTGTATTTGTATTTTTGAAAATAACACACCTTGGGGGTGTATTTGTATCATTTTCCAACATACAGCTAAGTGTTGTATTTGTATTTCTGAAAATAACACAGCTTGTGGGTGTATATGTGTTATTTTCCAAGATACAGCTAAGGGTTTTATTTGTATTTTTGAAAATAAAACAGCTTGGGTGTGTATTTGTATTATTTTCCAAGATACAGTTAAGGTTTATATTTGTATTTTTGAAAATAACACAGCTTGGGTGTGTTTTGTATTATTTTCCAAGATACAGCTAAGGGAAGTATTTGTATTTTTGAAAATAACACAGCTTGGGGGTGTTTTTGTATCGTTTTCCAAGATACAGCTAAGGGTGGATTTGTATTTTTGAAAATAACACAGCTTGGGTGTGTATTTGTATTATTTTCCAAGATACAGCTAAGGGTTGTATTTGTATTCTTGAAAATAACAGAGCTTGGGGGTGTATTTGTATTATTTTCCAAGATACAGCTAACGGTTGTATTTGTATTTTTGACAATAACACAACTGGGGGTGTATTTGTATTATTTTCCAAGATACAGCTGAGGGTTTTTTTTCTATTTTTGAATATAACACAGCTTGGGGGTGTATTTGTATTATTTTCCAGGATACAGGTAAGGGTTGCATTTGTATTTTGGAAAATAACACAGCTTGGGGGTTTATTTGTATTATTTTCCCAGATACAGATAAGGGATGTATTGGTATTTTTGAAAATAACACAGCTTAGGGGTGTATTTGTGTTATTTTCCAAGATACAGCTAAGGGGCGTATTGGTATTTTGGAAAATAACACAGCTTGTGGGTGTATTTGTATTATTTTCCAAGATACAGCTCAGGGTTGTATTTGTATTTTTGACAATAACACAGCTTGAAGGTGTATTTGAATTATTTTCAAAGATACAGATAAGGGTTGTATTTGTATTTAAAAATAACACAGCTTGGGAGTGTATTTGTATTATTTTCCAATATGCAGATAAGGGGTGTATATGTATTTTTGAAAATAACACAGCTTGGGGGTGTATTTGTATTATTTTCCAACATACAGCTAAGGGTTGTATTTGTATTTTTGAAAATAACACAGCTTGGGGGTGTATTTGTATTGTTTTCAAAGATACAGCTAAGGGTTCTGTTTGTGTTTTTTACAATAACGCAGCTTGGGGGTGTATTTGTATTATTTTCAAAGATACAGCTAACAGTTGTATTTTTTTTTTGACAGTATCGCAGATTGGGGTGTATTTGTATTCTTTTCAAAGATATAGCTAAGTGTTCTATTTGTATTTTTGACAATAACACAGCGTGGGTGTGTATTTGTATTATTTTGAAAGATACAGCTTAGGGTTGTATTTGTTTTTTTGACAATAACACAGCTTGGGAGTGTATTTGTATTATTTTCAAATATACAGCTAAGGGTTGTATTTGTATTTTTGACATTAACACAGCTTAGGGGTGTATTTGTATTATTTTGCAAGATAAAGCTAAGGGTTGTTTTTGTATTTTTGAAAATAACACACATTGGGGGTGTATTTGTTTAATTTTGCAAGATACAGCTAAGGGTTGTATTTGTGTTTTTGAAAATAACTCAGCTTGGGGGTGTATTTGTATTATTTTCCATGATACAGCTAAGGGTTGTATTTGTATTTTTAACAATAACACAGCTTGTGGTTGTATTTGTATTAGTTTCAAAGATAGAGCTAAGGGTTGTATTTGAATTTTTGACAACAACACAGCTTGGGGGTGTTTTTGTATTATTTTCAAAGATACAGCTAAGGGTTGTATTTGTATTTTTGACAATAACACAGCTTGGTGGTGTATTTATATTATTTTCTAAGTTTAGGCTTAGGGTTGTATTTGTATTTTTGACAATAACACAGCTTGTTGGTGTATTTGTATTATTTTCAAAGATACAGCTAAGTGTTGTTTTTGTATTTTTGACAGTATCACAGAATGGGGTGCATTTGTATTATTTTCAAAGATACAGCTAAGTGTTGTATTTGTATTTTTGACAATAACACAGCGTGGGGTTGTATTTGTATTATTTTCAAAGATACAGCTAAGTGTTGTATTTGTATTTTTGAAAATAACATGGCTTGGGGGTGTATTTGTATTATTTTCCAAGATACAGCTAAGGGTTGTATTTGTATTTTTGAAAATAACACAGCTTAGGGGGATATTTGTATTATTTTCCAAGATACTACTAAGGGTTGTATTTGTATTTTTGACAATAACACAGCTTGGGGATGTATTTGTATTATTTTCCAAGTTACACTTAAGGGTTTTATTTGTATTTTTGAAACTAACACAGCTTGGTGGTGCATTTGTATTATTTTACAAGATACAGCTAAGGGTTGTATTTGTATTTTTGACAATAACACAGCTTGGGGGTGTATTTGTATTATTTTCCAAGATACAGCTAAGGGTTGTGTTTGTATTTTTGAAAATAACACAGCTTGGGGTTATATTTGTATTATTTTCCAATATACAGCTAAGGGTTGTGTTTTTTTTTTTTTGAAAATAACACTGCTTGGGGGGTGTATATGTATTATTTTCAAATATACAGCTAAGGGTTGTATTTGTATTTTTCACATTAACGAATCTTGGGGGTGTATTTGTATTATTTTCCAAGATACAGCTAAGGGTTTTATTTGTATTTTTCACAATAAATCAGCTTGGGGGTGTATTTGTATTATTTTCAAGGATACAGCTAAGGGTTGTATTTATATTTTTGACAATAACACAGCTTGGGTGTGTATTTGTATTATTTTCAAAGATACAGATAAGGGTTGTATTTGTATTTTTGAAAATAACACAGCTTGGGGGTGTATTTGTATTATTTTACATGATACAGCTAAAGGTATTTGTATTTTTGAAAATAACACAGCTTTGGGGTGTATTTGTATTATTTTCAAAGATACAGCTAAGAGTTATATTTGTATTTTTGACAATAACACAGCTTGGGGGTGTATTTGTATTATTTTCAAAGATACAGCTAAGGGTTGTATTTGTATTTTTGACAGTATCACAGCTTGGGGTGTATGTGTATTATTTTCCATGATACAGCTATGTGTTGTATTTGTATTTTTGAGAATAACACAGCTTGGGTGTGTATTTTTATTATTTTCAAGGATACAGCTAGGGGTTGTGTTTGTATTTTTACAATAACACAGCTTTTGGGTGTATTTGTATTATTTTCCAAGATACAGCTAAGGGTTGTTTTTGTATTTTTGAAAATATCACAGCTTTGGGGTGTATTTGCGTTATTTTCAAATATGCAGCTAAGGGTTGTATTTGAATTTTTTACAATAACACAGCTTGGGGTTGTTTTTGTATTTTCAAAGATACAGCTAAGGGTTGTATTTGTATTTTTGACAATATCACAGTTTGGGGTGTATTTGTATTATTTTCAAAGATACAGCTAGGTGTTGTATTTGTATTTTTGACAATAGCACAGCTTGATTTTGTATTTGTATTATTTTCAAAGATCCGGCTAAGGGTTGTATTTGTATTTTTGACAATAACCCAACGTGGGGGTGTATTTGTATTATTTTGCAAGATACAGCTAATGATGGTATATGTATTTTTAACAATAACACAGCTTGGGGATGCATTTGTATTATTTTCAAAGATAGAGCTAAGGGTTGTATTTGAATTTTTGACAATAACACAGCTTGAGTGTGTTTTTGTATTATTTTCAAAGATACAGCTAAGGGTTGTATTTGTATTTTTGACAATATCACAACTTGTGGTGTATTTGTATTATTTCCAAGGATACAGCTAAGGGTTGCATTTGTATTTTTGACAATAACACAGCTTGGTGGTGTATTTGTATTATTTTCAGTGATACACCTAAGGGTTGTATTTGAATTTTTGACCATAACACAGCTTGGGGTGTATTTGTATTATTTTCAAATATGCAGCTAAGGGTTATATTTGTATTTTTGACATTAACAAAGCTTGGGGTTGTATTTGTATTATATTCAAAGATACAGCTAAGGGTTATATTTGTATTTTTGACAATAACGCAGCTTGGGGGTGTATTTGTATTATTTTCCGAGATACAGCTAATTGTTGTGTTTGTGTTTTTGAAAATAACACAGATTGTGGGTGTATTTGTATTATTTTCCGAGATACATCTAATTGTTGTATTTGTATTTTTGACAATAATAGAGCTTGGTGGTGTATTTGTATTATTTTCTAATATACACCTAAGGGTTGTATTTTTATTTTTGAAAATAACGCAGTTTGGGGGTGTGTTTTTTTTTATTTTCCAAGATACAGCTAAGTGTTGTATTTTTGTGTTTTTCAAAATAACACAGATTTGGGGTGTATTTGTATTATTTTCCAAGATACAGCTAAGGGTTGTATTTGTATTTTTGAAAATAACACAGGTTGGGTTTGTATTTGCACTATTTTCCGAGATACAGGTAAGGGTTGCATCTGTATTTTTTACAATATCACAACTTGGGTGTGTATTTTTATTATTTTCCGAGTTACAGCTTAGCGTTGTATCTGTATTTTTGACAATAACGCAGCTTGGGTGTGTATTTGTATTATTTTCCGAGATACTGCTAAGGGTTGTATCTGTCTTTTTGACAATAACACAGATAGTGGGTGTCTTTGTATTATTTTCCGAGATACAGCTAAGGTTTGTATCTGTATTTTTGACAATAACACAGCTTGTGGGTGTATTTGTATTATTTTCCGAGATACAGCCAAGGGTTGTATTTGTATGTTTGAAAATAACACAGCTTGTGGGTGTATTTGTATTACTTTCCAAGATACAGCTAAGGGTTGTATTTGTATTTTTGACAGTAATACAGCTTGGGGGTGTATTTGTATTATTTTCCAAGATACAGCTATTGGTTGTATTTGTATTTTTGAAAATAACACAGCTTGGGTGTGTATTTGTATTATTTTCCAAGATACAGCTAAGGGTTGTATTTGTATTTTTGAAAATAACACAGCTTGGTGGTGTATTTGTATTATTTTCCAAGATAAAGCTAAGGGCGGTATTTTTCTATTTTTGAAAATAACACATCTTGGGAGTGTATTTGTATTATTTTCCAAGATACATCCAAGGGTTGTATGTGTATTTTTGAAAATAACACAGCTTGGGGGTGTATTTGTATTATTATCCAAGATACAGCTAAGGGTTGTATTTGTATTTTTGAAAATAACACATCTTGTGGGTGTATTTGTATTATTTTTCAAGATATAGCTAAAGGTTGTATTTGTATTTTTGAAAATAACACAGCTTGGGGGTGTATTTGTATTATCTTCCAAGATACAGCTAAGGGTTGTATTTGTATTTTTGAAAATAACACAGCTTGTGGGTGTATTTGTAATATTTCCCAAGATACAGCTAAGGGTTGTGTTTGTGTTTTTGAAAATAACACAGCTCGGGGGTGCATTTGTATTATTTTCCAAGATACAGCTAAGGGATGTATTTGTATTTCTGAAAATAACACAGCTTGTGGGTGTGTTTGTATTATTTTCCAAGGTAAAGCTAAGGGTTGTATTTGTATTTTTGAAAATAACACAGCTCGGGGGTGTATTTCTAAAATTTTCCAAGGTACATCTAAGGGCTGTATTTTTGTATTTTTGAAAAAAAAACAGCTTGAGGGTGTATTTGTATTATTTTCCAAGATACAGCTAAGGGCTTTATTTTTGTATTTTTCAAAATAACACAGCTTGGGGGTGTATTTGTATTATTTTCCAGGAGACAGCTAAGGGTTGTGTTTGTATTTTTGAAAACAATACCGCTTGCGGGTATATTTGTATTATTTTCCGAGATACAGCTAAGGGTTGTATTTGTATTTTTGAAAATAACACTGTTTAGGAGTGTATTTGTATTAATTTCCAAGATACAGCTAAGGGTTGTATATGTATTTTTGAAAATAACACATCTTCGGGGTGTATTTGTATTATTTTCCAAGATACAGCTTAGGGTTGTATTGCATTTTTGAAAACAGCACAGCTTGGGGGTGTATTTGAATTATTTTCCAAGATACATCTAAGGGTTGTATTTGTATTTTTGAAAATAACACAGCTTGGGGGTGTATTTGAATTATTTTCCAAGATACAGCTAAGGGTTGTATTGCATTTTTGAAAACAACACAGCTTGTGGGTGAATTTGTATTATTTTCCAAGATACAGCTAAGGGTTGTATTTGTGTTTTTGAAAATAACACAGCTTGGGGCTGTATTTGTATTATTTTCCAATATAGAGTTCCGGGTTGTATTTGTATTTTTGAAAATAACACAGCTCTGGGGTGTATTTGTATTATTTTCCAAGATACAGCTAAGGGTTGTATTTGTGTTTTTGAAAATCACGCAGCTTGGGGGTGTATTTTTATTATATTCCAAGATACAGCTAAGGGATATATTTGTATTTTTGAAAAGAACACAGCTTGGTTTTGTATTTGCATTATCATCCACTATACAGCTAAGGGTTGTATTTGTATTTTTGAAAATAACACAGCTCGAGTGTGTATTTGTATTATTTTCCAAGATACAGCTAATGGTTGTATTTGTATTTTTGAATATAACAGAGCCTGGGGATGTATTTGTATTATTTTCCAAGATACAGCTTGGGTTGTATTTGTACTTTTGAAAATAACATAGCTTGGGGGTGTATTTGTATTATTTTCCAATTTAAAGCTAAGTGTTGTATTTGCATTTTTGAAAATAACACAGCCTGGGGGTGTAATTGTATTATTTTCCAAGATACAGCTAAGGGTTGTATTTCTATTTTTGAAAATAACACAGCTTTGGGGTGTAATTGTATTGTTTTCCAAGACACAGCTCAGGGTTGTATTTGTATTTTTGAAAATAACACAGCTTGGGGGTTTATTTGTATTATTTTCCAAGGTACAGCTAAGGGCTGTCGTTTTGTATTTTTGAAAATAACACAGCTTGAGGGTGTATTTGTATTATTTTCCAAAATACAGCTAACGGCTGTATTTTAGTATTTTTGAAAATAACACATCTTGGGGATGTATTTGTATTATTTTCCAGGAGACAGCTAAGGGCTGTATTTTTGTATTTTTGAAAATAACACAGCTTTGGGGTGTATTTCTATTATATTCCAAGAGACAGCTAAGTGTTGTATTTGTATTTTTGACAATAACACATCTTGGATGTGTATTTGTATTATTTTCCAAGATACAGCTATGGGTTTTATTTGTATTTTTGAAAATAACACAGCTTGGGGGTGTATTTGTATTATCTTCCACGAAACAGCTGAGTGTTGTATATGTATTTTTGAAAATAACACAGCTTGGGGGTGTATTTGTATTATTTTCCAAGATACAGCTAAGGGTTGTCGTTTTGTATTTTTGAAAATAAAACCGCTTGCGGGTGTATTTGTATTATTTTCAATGATACAGGTAATGGATGTATTTGTATTTTTGAAAATAACAGAGCTTGGGGGTGTATGTGTATTATTTTGAGAGATACAGCTATGTGTTGTATTTGTATTTTTGAGAATAACACAGCTTGGGGGTGTATTTTTATTATTTTCAAAGATACGGCTAAGGGTTGTATTTGTATTTTTGACAATAACACAGCTTGTGGGTGTATTTGTATTAATTTCCAAGATACAGCTAAGGGTTGCATTTGTATTTTTGACAATAACAACGCTTGGGGGTGTAATTGTATTATTTTCCAAGATACAGCTAAAGGTTGTATTTGTATTTTTGACAATAACACAGCTTGGGTGTGTATTTGTATTATTTTCCGAGATACAGCTAAGGGTTTTATTGGTTTTTTAACAATAACACAGGTTGGGGGTGTACTTGAATTATTTTCCAAGATACAGCTAACGGTTGTATTTGTATTTTTGACAATAACCCAGCATGGGGTGTATTTGTATTATTTTCCAAGATACAGCTAAGGGTTGTATTTGTATTTCTGACAATAACACAGCTTGGGGGTGTATTTGTATTAGTTTCCAAGATAAAGCTAAGGGTTGTGTTTGTATTTTTGAAAATAACACAGCTTGGGGGTGTATTTGTATTATATTCCACTATACAGCTGAGGGTTGTATTTGTATTTTTGAAAATAACACAGCTTGGGCGTGTATTTGTATTATTTTCTAAGATACAGCTAAGGGTTTTATTTGTATTTTTGAAAATAACACAACTTGGGGGTGTATTTGTATTATTTTCCAAGATACAGCTAAGGGTTGTATTTGTATTTTTGAAAATAACACAGCTTGGGGGTGTATTTTTATTATTTTCCAAGATACAGCTAAGGGTTGTATTTGTATTTTTGAAAATAACACAGCTTGGCAGTGTATTTGTATTACTTTTCAAGATAGAGCTAATGGGTGTATTTGTATTTTTGAAAATAACACAGCTTGGTGGTGTATTTGTATTATTTTCAAAGATACAGCTAAGGGTTTTGTTTGTATTTTTGACAATAACACAGCTTGGGTGTGTATTTGTATTATTTTCAAAGATACAGCTAAGGGATGCATTTGTATATAACACAGCTTGGTGGTGTATTTATATTATTTTCAAAGATATAGCTAAGGGTTTTATTTGTATTTTTGACAATAACACAGCTTTTGGATGTATTTGTATTACTTTCCAAGATACAGCTAAGGGTTGTAATTGTATTTTTGAAAATAACACAGCTTGTGGGTGTATTTGCATTATTTTCCAAGATACAGCTCAGGGTTGTATTTGTATTTTTGAAAATAACAGAGCTTGGGCGTGTATTTGTATTATTTTCCAAGATACAGCTAAGGGTTGTATTTGTATTTTTGAAAATAACACAGCTTGGTTGTTTATTTGCATTATTTTCCAAGATACAGCTAAGGGTTGTATTTATATTTTTGAAAATAACACAGCTGGTGTGTGTATTTGTATTATTTTCCAAGATAGAGCTAAGGGTTGTATTTGTATTTTTGAAAATAACACAGCTTGAGGGTGTATTTGTATTATTTTCCAAGATACAGCTAAGCGTTGTATTTGTATTTTTGTAAAAAACACAGCTTGGTGGTGTATTTGTATTATTTTCCAAGATACAGCTAAGGGTTATATTTGTCTTTTTGAAAATAACACAGCTTGGGGGTGTATTTGTGTTATTTTCCAAGACACAGCTAATGGTTTTATTTGTCTTTTTGAAAATAACACAGCTTGGGGGTGTATTTGTATTATTTCCAAGATACAGCACTTAAAGCGGGGATTGTTAAAGCTGTGTATTTTGAAAAAGTTGTGTGCTCTTCAAAGAGAAAGCAACTTTTGCTGTGCCTTTGGGTTCGAGGGGAAATGGGAGTCCTCTTCAGTCAGCAGAGACGACACCTGAGTCCTTTGCAGTCCTCTTGTGTGCCTCTGAAGGTGAAATGAGAGTCGTCCCTGTCATCATGAGCCATGTCTGAAAGAATTATTCACATTCCCTACGAGAATAGACGGGTGAAATAGCGAAAGGTGTGTCTTCCTTTGGAGCATGGACGGGTTCAATGCCCACCTCATACCACTAAGTATTTTGCTGAAAACGAGATGTGGTGTGTGCGGCCTGTGTTTGGGTGTTTTTTGTGTCACGTGTGTGTGTGTGTGTGTGTGTGTGTGTGTGTGTGTGTGTGTGTGTGTCTGTATTTCTGTCTCCATTCCTGAGCAGCAAATCTTTTTTCCTCTTTTAGCATGTTACTCAGAACTGTGGATGAAGCCCAGCACTCCTGAAAACACAATCCATGTATGGTTGAAGGAATTTTTCTTGGTGATGAATGAGAGGTTGGTGACTGAAACCAGCTCATTTCCCTTTGACCACTGAGGCCACATCTCTCAGGTGAGAAGCAAAGTGAGAATTTGAACCAGGCACATTCTCCTTAGAGACAATGGGCCAAAGACAGGTCCGATGAAATCTAATGTCTTTTCATGTTGACATCCATCCCGTCAAGCTCTCGTTAAGCCATTGAAGTGTCACATTGGGCCTGGGGGAGGCGGTGCACCCTGTGAAATTACACGTCCGAAGATTTGGATTTGATTTTCAGCCCTCTGCCAGTCAGTCTGCCAGGCACTTTCATGTGACAAGCCTTAGGCGAGTCCCTTTCTGTCTCTGTTTCCCGATTCCTTCACAGGGATTTATGTGGGCCTTAAGTCCCACTAAGAAAAGATCCCTCTTCCAGCTCAGTGCCTGCTTTCTTGGTTTGACTTGTCAATCTGGATTTGAATACACCTTTGGTTTTGGATTGACTCTATTACCTCTCCTAGAAATTAACACACAAAACTGACAGCTGATGGACAAGATGAGAAGCAGTTTTCCAGAATTCAAATTGAACTTAATACTTTCTTACTAAAAGAATGCTCAACTCAAGGGGACACAGCTCACTCGTTTTGACTTCATGAGCTATGGCAGGTAGAGACAACTTTTTGAAAATACACAGCTAAAACTGTCCGTGCTTTGAATGCTAGACAAGTTTTTCAGAATACACAGCTAAAACGGTCCCCGCTTTAAGTGCTTTAGCAAAACAAAAAAGGCTGTGAATACCCAAGATCAGAACGCCTCTCCCTCAGCGGGGGATCCCAGTTCCTCATCAGCAAGGAAACAAGGCTTGATGGAGAACGAGTGTGTTCCAATTACAGAAGCAGGCTTCAAAATGTGGATAATGAGAAACTTCTGTGAATTAAAAGAACTGTTCTAACTCAATCTAAAGAAACAAAGAACTTTAAAAAAAGGTTTGACGAAATGTTAACAAGAATACACAATTTAGAGAGGAATATAAGTGAATTGATGGAGCTGAAAAACACAATACGAGAACTACGTGAAGTATGCACAAGTTTTAACAGCCGAATTGATCAAGCAGAAGAAAGGATATCAGAGGTCGAAGACCAACTCGATGAAATAAAACAAGAAGACAAGATTAGAGAAAAAAGGATAAAAAGGAACGAGCAAAGTCTCCAAGAATTATGGGACTATGTGAAAAGACCTAACCTACGCTTGATAGGAGTACCTGAATGTGACGAACAGAATGAATCCAAGCTGGAAAATACGCTTCAGGACATTATTCAGGAAAATTTTCCCAACCTAGTAAGGCAGGATAATATTCAACTCCAGGTAATACAGAGAACACCACAGAGATATTCCTCAAGAAGAGCAACTCCAAGGCACATGATCGTCAGATTCACCAGGGTTGAAATGAAGGAGAAAATACTAAGGGCAGCCAGAGAGAAAGGTCAGGTTACCCACAAAGGAAAGCATATCAGACTTACAGCAGATCTCTCAGCAGAAACCCTACAAGCCAGAAGAGAGTGGGGACCAATATTCAACATCCTTAAAGAAAAGAACTTTCAACCCAGAATTTCACATCCAGCCAAACTAAGCTTCATAAGTGAAGGAAAAATAAAGTTTTTGCTGAATAAACAAGCACTCAGATTTCATCACCACCAGACCTGCTTTACAAGAGCTTCTGAAAGAACCACTACACATAGAAAGGAAAAAACAGTATCAGCCTTTCTAAAAAATACTAAAAAGAGCATCAATGAAATGAAGAATTTACATCAACTAATGGGCAAAATAGCCAGCTAATATTAAATGGCAGTATTAAACTCACATGTCATTATTAATTCTAAATTTAAATCAACTAAATCCCCCAATCCAAAGACAGACAGCCAATTTGAATAAAAAACTAAAACCCATCAGTATGCTGCATCCAGACCCATCTCACATTTAAGGATACACAAAGACTCAAAACAAGGGATGGAGAAAGATTTACCAATCAAACAGAGAGCTAAAATAAATAAATAAAAAGCAGAAGTTACAATTTTTGCCTCTGATAAAATAGTCGTTAAAGCAACAAAGATCAAAAGAAGCAAAGAAGGACATTATATAATGATAAAAGGATCAATGCAACAACAGGAAGAGCTAAAGATCCTAAATATATACGCACCCAATACAGGAATACCCAGACATACAAGACTAATAAAGAGACTTAGACTCCCACACAATAAGAATGGGAGACTTCAACATTAATATTAGACAGATCATTGAGACAGAAAATTAACAACGATATCCAGGACTTGAACTCAGATCTGGAACAAGTAAACGTAATTAACATTTATAGAACTCTCCACTTTAAATACACGAAATATACACTCTTATCAGTACCACATCATATCAACTTAGAAGTTTAAACGAAATGTTGGTTGGCTCCTTGTTTGTTATTCTCTTCCCTCATTTTCTTTTATGTCTCCATTATAGGCATACCCATATTTAGACTGCATTCTAGCCCGGGCAATAAAGCAATACCCCCATCCTCTCTCCCTCTTCCTCTTCCTCTTTCTTCCTCTTTTTTATTCTTTTCCTTATAAAAAAAAAAAAAAAAAGAATGGGGACAGGCAGCCAGGGCACAAGGCCAGCCTCTGGGTTCCTGCCACCCGTGGACCCCTAGCCATCACCATCCTAGGCCTGCCCAGATCTGGGACACTGTGCGCATGGACACCTGTGAATATGGCAGGACCAGGAGACAGAGAGTTTGATTCTCCCTGGCCACCAGCATCTGAGATTGGGAGCTTATGAAGCAGTCCTCAAACTAAGGACAGCTGTGGCACCAGGGTAGGGGGCCCATTCTGGCCTTTTCACCCCGCTTCAGACAGGGCTCCCTTAACTCCAATCCTGACCCTCCTAGCTTTCATGCCCAGTGCCCGAGGTGGGCAGATAACCTCCAGTAGTCCCGGGCAGTGCCAGATCCCAGGGAGTCTTTTCTAAAAGATGTCAGTCTCAGCGGTGGCTTCCCCATCTGCTGGCTCCAAGTCCCTTGATGACTGTTCGGGTCTGGATTTCCCACTGAGGGTTAGGCTGAGGCTGAGGCTGAGAGTGGCGGGGCAGCTGGAGCGGGTCAGCAGCGTGGTGTGGCGGCTCGAGAGGCTCCCGTTGGAGAGCCGCCGGAGCATCCGGGGCTGGGGACCCCCACAGCAGGCAAGGTGACGCAGGGGCCACGGTAGCAGGTGGCTGTTGAAGCCCATGTAGATCCAGGGGTTACAGCAGCTGCTGAGGTTGCCCAAAAGCATGGAGATGGTGGAAGCCACATTGGTGGAATCTACCAAGAGAGAAGCACAAGAAGCCTGAGAATGATAGCTCAAAAGGACCTGCGAGAGCGTCCAAGTGCCACAGAGGAGGAACGGATGAGGAAACTGAGTCCTACAGAAGAAAAGGGAGTCACTCAGGGTCCTATAATTAGAGAGACACAGTCGAGACTTGAACTTGGGACTCCTGGCTCCAGAGTCTTAACATGCTGATTTTGTTTGCTTTTGTTGTGTAAACGCAGGGTGAAGGTAGGAGCTGAGGTTTGCTTCAAGTTTAATTGAGAAGAAGAAACATTGTCAGGGATAGGATCAGCCCAGATAGGAGAAACTGACTTTGTTCCAAAAGCTAGACCTTGAGTCCCCTAATGGATGTAGACACAGAATGAGACAACTTCTGTGAAACAGGCAGGAAAAATAACCAAGTTTGGGCCCTTCCATCTCCATCCCCACTAAACATCACAGATCATGGATTCACACGGCCCTCTGGACTCTGTCCCTCTCTATCCCTTGGGGCAGGCCCATTCATTCTATATTCAGTCACTGAGTGTGGGCACCGACTCTACCTGGCCTTGAACTGGGGACCTGATGGTGCAATCAGTGGAGCCTGACTGCCCTGCAGACACCTATGCCACCATTGCCACCTGTGGCAGATCAGGCAGCTTCTATGCACTGGGCCTCCAAGCATCCCTTTCCAGACCAGAATGTGCTCAGTGTTCTTAGATTGCGCCCAGGGAATGCACTTTCCAGCAGGGAAAAACTAATTTCTCTGTTGGGCAGTCAAAATGTGAGGATGCCAAGGCTGATAAGTTCCTTCCAGACAAAATATTCTTTCTGAAGACTAAATGAGACCCTCATGCCAACAGGAAAGCTGCAGGGATGAGCCATGGCCTCCTGCTAGGTCTGCCTTGGTTATAGCTATGGCATAGGTGCTATGCTGAGTCATCTTGCTCTTCAGTGGAGGTTGTAGAATCACTGAAAGCAATTTCAGAGCTGGAAGGAACCTTAGAAGTAAGCTTTCTAGTTTTTATAGCACAGTTAATAAGAGCTGCAACCCGAATCCAGGTCTTTCAGCTCTAAGGTAGAGATCCTACATCCCACCGGAGCTCCAACCAGCAAAATAGAAGGTAAAGCTCAAGTGTCTACTCTGCAAAGCACGGGGAATGCTTCGGATACACTGGTTCCTCGTGCAAGTGTCCCAGGGGTGTGCTCATGGGTGTGGCAAATCATGGCTCAAGAGAAGGGAAGACACAGGGTGAGAACATTTGATGGACGGCATGAGTCATCGGGATGGGAAGCTGAAGGTATCTGGGCCTGCATGGAACGGTTCAGGGAACAGCAGTGAAGGCAGCGGAAAGCGCCTGGAAGTGCAGGAGGGATGATCCAGTTTGGATGTCGGCTGGGTGCAGGGGCTCATGCCTGTAATCCCAGCACTCTGTGGGGCCAAGGTGGGTGGATCACCCGACATCAGGAGTTTGAGACCAGCCTGGCCAATATGTTGAAACCCTGTCTGTAATAAAAATACAAAAAAATTAGCCGGGCATGGTGATGTGCGCTTATTATAATCCCAGCTACTCCGGAGGCTGAAGCAGGAGAATCACTTGAACCCAGGAGGCAGGAGAATTGCTTGAACCCAGGAGGCAGAGGTTGCAGTGAGCCGAGATCACACCATTACACCTCAGCCTGGGTGACAAGAGCAAGACTTTGTCTCAAGGTGGGAAAAAAAAGATGAGAAAGAAAGAGATATAGTTTGGATGTTTGTGCCCTCCAAATCTCACGTTGAAATGTAATCCTCATTGTTGGAGGTGGGCCTGATGGGAGGTGAATGGATCACAGGGGTGGACCCCTCATAGATGGCCTCATGGCATTTCTTCGGTGATAAGTGAGTTCTCGCTCAGTCAGTTCACATGAGATCTGGTTGTTTGAAACAGTCTGGGACCTCTCCCTTCTCTCTCCTGCCTTCTCTTGCCATGTGATACACTGGCTTCCTCCTTCACCTTCTGCCATGATTGGAAGCTTCCTGAGGCCCTCACTAGAAGCGGATGCTAGCCCTATGCTTCTTTTTTATTTTCTTTTTGAGACAGGGTCTCATTGTGACCCTCAGGCTGGAGTGCAGTGTGTGATTATGGCTCGCTGCATTCCTGACCTCTGGTGCTCAAGCAATCCTCCTACCTCAGCCTCCTAAGTAGATGGGACCACAGGGGTGAACCGTGCACCACCACACCTGGCTAATTTTTTTAATGTTTAGTAGAGCTGAGGTCTCACTGTATTTCCCAGGCTGGTTTTGAACTCCTGGAATCAGTTGATCCTCCTGCCTCAGCCACCCAGCTTACAGGCATGAGCTGCCACACCCAGTCTGGCAACATGTTACTTGTACAGCCTCCAGAACCGTAAGCCAAAATAAACCTCTTTTCTTTATAAATTTCTCAGTCTCTTGGCCAGGTGCAGTGGCTCGTGCCTGTAGTCCCAGCACTTTGGGAGACCTAGGCGGGCAGATCACCTGAGGTCAGGAGTTCGAGACTAGCATGACCAACATGGTGAAACTTTGTCTCCACTAAAAAAACAAAATTAGTAGGGTGTGGTGGGTGCATGCCTATAATCCCAGCTACTCAGGAGGCTGAGGCAGGAGACTTGCTTGAACCTGGGAGGCGGAGGTTGCGGTGAGCCAAGATCACACCATTGCACTCCAGCCTGGGCAACAAGAGTGATGCTCCGTCTCAAAAAAATAGAAAAAAAGAAAAAAATTTTCACAGTCTCAGGTATTCCTTTATAGCAATGAAAATGGACTAACACAAGGGACAAGCCTCAAAAACAAACTCAGCCTCCTTCCGTTTTGCCTGGGTTCCAGCCTGCTCCCTAGTTAATGTGTAACTACAAGCTGTGTAACTACAAGATTTGGGAAGTGGCTTTGGCTGAGGAGACAGCATTCATCCTGTCTGCTCCGTTGATGCACATTTAGTGTCCAGATGAAGCCAGAGACAAAGGAGTTCCACAGGTTCCTCCATTTAGGAAGTGTCTGTTTGGTTTGGCTCATCTGAGCCAGGCTTTGGTAGGGGCTGGAGATGTGCCACAGAGGACGTGCCACAGGGAGGTGCCAGAGTCAATGGAGGCTGTGCTTCCCAGCCCTTGAGGGTAGATCTGCCACACCCAGTCCAGGCCTCCAATGACTCCTGCCAGAAACTCAGCTGATGGTCAGGGACAGGGGTGGGTGGGGACGAGGAAACAGGGAGGCTCCCACCAAAGCCTTGGGACCAGGGGCCAGGAGGCCGGCATGCGGTGGAAGGGAACTGGGTGTACTGGAAAGCAAGTTTAGAGTAATGAATTTCTGCCCCAAGGACTTTCATTTATCTGGGAGCTCACTGTCTGTTAGATAACCCTTTGGGACAACCCACTGTCCCATGCATTCCTTGCCCAGAGATGCCCTTGGTGAGGGGCAAATCACTCTACGCAAGCAAGGGCTGAGGTGTAGGGGAACAGGTTGATGGCAATGGTGGATACCACAGGCAAGCGGAAAAGTCTGCACTGGCTGAGTGACAGGAGCACCATCTTCTCAATAAAGGAGCAGATGACCAGCTCACCCCTGGTGCCACTGGCTAAGCCACAGTGTTGGGAGTAAAGCCACGACCTGGATAAAGCTTGGCCCATAAAGACCTCAATTCAAGCTTGAGCTCTATCTCTTACTAGCAGTGGCATTTTGGACCAGTTATCTTACCTCTCTGAGTCTCAAGTGACTCAAATGTAAAATACAGAAGAATGCCACTCCTTGATAGCAGGAGGGCTGAATGCGCCTGTCCCTAGGAAACCCTCCTTCCTTCTATTCTGTGCTTGGTGAGAGCAGGGAGGTCTCTACAGTTGGTTAGAATTAATATGCCCATTGCTTAAAGGATAATCTGCAAATCGTCTCCTGCCCAGACTGATGTCAGAAGGGCAATGAGGAAGGGATACACTGGAAGTTTGGTATTACTTTTGCACTTCTCTTGCATGGTTGTGTTCAATTCATGAATGGCTCTCCCTATTTCATCTCTCCCCAAAAGCAAAGCGTTTGGCTTGAGCATGTCCTGGGATGAGCAAACTGAGATTAGAAACAACACGGCAAAGAAAGGGGATAACTTCCTTGGGGCAGGTGGGAACTGGTAGCCTGAGACTGCTGGTTAGTGAACTCTCAGGAAGCTTCCAGAAGAACCTGTGCACCGGTCCTGCCTAGGACACTTGCAGGCTGTACCCACTATACGTCCTGAGCTATGCACACTGTAAGATGCACTGTAGGGCACAATCGCCCCTCTTCAGAGCCAACCAGACAAGTCAGCATGCAGTTGTCCTTGTGCCTCACTCCTGCTTAGGGGAGCGGCAGCAGCTGTTCTGAATGCTGCTGTCTCACATTTAAGCTGCCCAGACACCGCCCCAGCCTTCCTGAGAACAAGTTCATCTCTAGACACCCAGACCATCAGCCACTGTCTAAAGCTCAGGAGGCTGCTGTCTACCACACCCCAGAAAAATGATGAGCACCAGGCCTCCCGTGTGCTAACCAGAGCACAATCCTCTTAGAGGTGCCCATTTTGTTTTTCACGCAGAAGAAAAGTCTCCCTCCTTTTAGAACCACTTTTGGGATCAGGGTTATTAATGGGGTTGAGGAAAAAGACAAGGAGACGGAAGACCTGGGCTTTATTCTTCACTTTGTCACTCCCTATCTGTGAGGCCTGGGGCAAGTCATGGTTCGGAGGCAGGAGAACAGTAGAGGGAATCGGAGGCTGGATAAAAGGCAGAATGAGTAGAAGCAGAGGCAGGATAAAGAGGAGGGTGCAGAAGTTGAGCCAAAACAAAAGTTATATGAAGTGAGTCAAGAGCCCCATGGTTGGCTGGATCCAGACCAAACCAGTAAGGGGCAGCTCCTCAGAGACAGGCATGTGTACTAGAGAAAAAGTATCTCTAAAATGACCCCTTATGAGAATCAGCTCATTAAAGCTCATGCATAGGTACTCATAGCATGCATGTACTTAAAACTATGAGATGCAGGCCACGTGCGGGTGCACAAGGGCCAACGTAACTAAGCAACCCACCTATCCAACAAAAAGCAGACACTGGCTAAAAGATTAGGCAGCTGGGTGAAGAGAAAAGGAACATATAAAAAGATCCAAAGCACACCAAACTGACGCTGATCTCATTTCACAGAGGTCAGCTCACTCTCCCCTCTCTGAGAGTGTTACTGAGCTTAATAAACTTTTGCTACTTTGTTATTTGTGTTTGTCACAACCAGTTCTTTGTCTGTGGCACTAAGAACGTGGGACTTCACCACATTAGCTAGTAACAGTTACTCTCTGAGCCTCCATTTCCTCATGAGTAACATGAAGAGGATGAGCTGGAAATTTCAGGGTTTTCATGTGCCAACCCTAATTAACTGGAAGTGTCTGTTGAGAAGGAGCTCAAAGTCACGTCCAGGTACGGGGGCGGGGGAAGAGGCTGAGAGAGCAAGTTCATGGGCCACAAATTGCTATCATTCTATTATTTTAAATCCCATCTAGCTAACTGGTAGTTGGTGGCCAAATGTGTGCTAATGGTCATATTTCACTGGTACCACAGAGCATTTTTAAATTGTTAGTTACCAATTTTTTTTTTTTTTTTTTTTTTTTTTTTTTTTTTTTTTTTTTTTTTTTTTTTTTTTTTGAGACAAAGTTTCGCTCTCTTTACCAGGCTGGAGTGCAATGGCGCGATCGCGGCTCACCGCAACCTCCACCTCCTGGGTTCAGGCAATTCTCCTGCCTCAGCCTCCTGAGTAGCTGGGATTACAGGCACGTGCCACCATGCCCAGCTAATGTTTTGTATTTTTGGCAGAGACAGGGTTTCACCATGTTGACCAGGATGGTCTCGATCTCTTGACCTCGTGATCCACCCGCCTAGGCCTCCCAAAGTGCTGGGATTACAGGCTTGAGCCACCGCGCCCAGCCTTTAGTTACCAAAATTTTTAAAGCTGGAAATTTCACATAAAAGATACTGACATGGCATCGGTAGGCTGAATGGAAGTCATAACTGCCTCTTTTCCTGTGGAGCAGGCACCATCTTTCTTAATTGCCCCACTAGTTTGTCACCTGCCTGGCCCTGGGAGGCGTTGTAACCTTGCCCTAATCCCCCACCGTCTCTTTCTGCTTTCTCCCACCTCACTGCCCCCACACAGACCCCATACTTGCCTTCATGAAAGGCATTCTCGTCCCACACGGACCACATCTGGACACTGAAGAAGGGAGCCCAGCAAGCGATGTAGGCCAGCACGATGACAAAGGTCATCTTCACTGTTCGGATCTTGGCCCGTGAGATGGTGCTGATGCTGCTGACCCGGGATGGCAGCCCCCGAGTGGCAGCAACTGGGGCTGAAGGTGAGCGTCTCCAGCTCCCTCCTCCTACCCGCCGGGCCTGTGTCTTGACTTTGAGGTTTTTACAGATCTCGTGGCAAATGAGGCTGTAGCAGGCCGTGAGTATGGCCACTGGCAGGACGAAGATAGCCAGAGTGGTCCAGGTGAGGTAGACCCGTGGCCCCCAAGGGAAGCGGAAGTCTGCCCAGCAGTCCAGCACCCCCGAGCCCTGGGTCACCTCCTTCAGGGAAAAAATGAAGACCTGAGGGAGGCTGAGGATGGCGGCCAGCAGCCAGGGAGCAGCGATGAGCGGATAGGTGGACTGGCTGGGCTGCTGGAGGCTGCGCAGGGGGTGACAGACAGCCAGGTAGCGGTCCAGCGTCATGGCCAGCAGCATGTAGGTGGAGGCGAACATGCTGAGCACCTGCAGGTACTTGACAGCCCGGCACAGGAGGTCAGGGCCCTGGAAGCGGAAGGTGATGTCCCACAGCAGCTGGGGCAGGACCTGGAAGAGCGCCACCGCCAGGTCTGTCAGGGCTAGGTGCAGCACGAACAGGTGCATGCGGGAGCGCTTGCGGCCCAGCTGGCCCAGGGTTAGCAGCACAGCCAGGTTGCCCCCGGTGGCCAGCACCAGGACAGTGGCCAGGACTCCGATTTCCACCTTGGCCACCTCCTCATCCCGGCCCAGCCAGGGTGTTGTGGCATTGGTGACAGAAAGGGTGCCCCCAGGGGTGGGGTTGGCATTAAGCAGAGGCCCAGAATCCATGGGCAAGGTCTGCTGGGGGTGAGGGGGGAAGGATGGAGGGAGGGTGTGGATGCAAGTGGAGAGGTTTGGTGGATAAAATGGAGTGGCAAGGAAAAGGTTGAAGGTGGAGAGAAAGAGAAATGTGAGAACGACAGGGAGAAGGCTTGCACACAGGTGGAAATCGTTCAGAGGACAGGGATAGAGAGGAGGAGGGAGGATGAGATAGAGAAGGAAAAAATGTGGCTGGGATCGCCAATCCCAGTGCGGAGAGGGGACCCAGGAGAGAGAGGAGGGGGTCAAGGAGATGCAGAATGAAGACCGGAACAATCAGGGAGGCTGTGCAGAGTGAGGCTTCTGGGGAAAGAAGGCTGGGGAGCTGCTACCAATCTCAAATCCACCTCACATTCACTTTCTCCAAACTTTTCTGGAAGCCGAGAGCGGAAGCCCTCAGCCTGCTTGGAGGCGGGCGCGGTCCGGGGCCGTCGGTGTCGCGCTCAGGGCTGGAAGCCCCAGCCAAACCCTTGCGCTCTGCCGGGTGAGTAGCGGCGGGAGCGCAGCGGCGCGGCCCGGGCGCGTTTTATGCGCTCCCAGGCCGAGCCCGAAGGCCCGGTGGGAGGACCCAGAGGCCGGCTGCTGAAGGGAGGGGGCCCGAGGGGGCGGCGGACGAGGGACAGGGAGCGAGAGAAGCAGGTGACGCAGGCTAGCGCCCAGCAGCCGGCAGGACCGACCGACCCGCAAGCAGGCAGATAAGCTCCTCTGCGCACTCACCCTGGAACTCTCGGGCCGTCTCTCGACAGGTGCACCCCGGGGAGGTGGTGAGTGGCGGTCACTCCTCCCACCCACGGGGGAGACACTCAGGCTGGCAGCTCTGTTGGCGCGCCCCCTGCCAGCCGGCCAGCCGATGCAGGCTCCACAAGCTTCAGGGGTGGCTAGGTGGGCGAGGCGGCATCCCTGATGGACAGTCACCTGGGAGTGACGTCTGACCGCAGACCTCGTTGAGGCACTGCTAGGCATAGGGAGAGGAAGAGAAAGTGAGATTTGTGGAGGTAGGGGGCGGACGAAGCTAGACCTGGGAGCCCTGGTGCGCTTGACGGGTGGGGACAGCGGGAGAAATTCCCGGTATTTGTATCCTCAAGGGACGTCTTAACTGCTGGTCTATGTGCTTTTCCTGCCTTAGGTGCTTCCAATATCCTAAACGCAGTTAACCACTCTGCCAGGTAGAAAACAGGCCCAGAGAAGTTCAAGAACTTGCTTTAGATTACTGAACGAGTAAGCAGCAGAGGTCGGTATAGAACCAGCCCCAGGTGCCATTCTGATAGCACAGCAGCAGCACTTAGACCTAACCCGCTCAGCTAAATTCTGTGTGAGAGGCACTGGTGCTGAGGATTAAAATAAAAACAAAACACCGTCCAGTCCAGAAGCAGCTTATAGCTCAGTAGAGAAGCTATTGTGTGGTATTGGCTGTGAAATTCACTTTATCTTCAGTACGCAGATGGACTATTGGGACTCTCCCTAGAGCAGATTAGAAATTAGGAGTGACATGGCCGGCCGCATTGCTGACGCCTGTAATCCCAGCACTTTGGGAGGCCAAAGTGGGTGGATCATCTGAGGTCAGGAGTTGGAGACCAGCCTGGCCAACATGGTGAAACCCCATCTTTACTAAAAATACAAACATCAGCCGGGCATGGTGACACGTGCCTATAACCCTAGCTATTGGGGAGGCTGAGGCAGGAGAATCACTTGGACCCAGGAGGTGGAGGTCCCAGTGAGCCGAGATCATGCCATTGCCCTCCAGCCGGGGAGACAAGAGTGAAACTCCGTCTAAGAAGAAGAAGAAAAAAAGACGATGTTAGGCGTGACAATAGCATGGTCCCAGACTCTCAGAAAGGGCAGGGTGTGACAGGAGGGAGGTCCTTTTGTGCTGCCTTTTAACCAGACTCCCCTTTATAATATTAGCAGACATCCAATTAGCATTACTTCTTGAAGGTTCCTTCTCCTCAACAGCCTACAAATTCAGCTCCGTCATTCCATCCCATGGCCCCTTACCATTTAGCTGCCTAAAATAAGGTGGCGTGTTCCTTTTGTGCTTTGGAGCTGAAGCTTCCACCTTCCCAAGGATTTTGCTCTTTATGAGTGATTTTCAGTCTCTCTACCAGATCTTTCCCACCCATTTGCAACAAGCTCTAGTAATGTTCATTTAAAAAGAAAATTATAACTCTCATCAGCCACTATACTCCCACTTCCAGCTATTACAATCTCTTCCATTTCACAGTGGAACTTCTCAAAAGTGCTGTCTATGCTTGTCCCCATTCTCTTACTCCCAATAAATAATACATTGTACTATTCTGGAAATTGCTTTTTAAATTCTACATTATGGTCAGGTGTGGTTGGTCATGCCTATAAGCCCAACACTTTAGGAGGCCAAGGTGGGTGGATCACCTGAGGTCAGGAGTTCAAGACCAGCCTGGCCAACATGGTGAAAACCCGTCTCTACTAAAAATACAGAAATAGCTGCTCGGGAGGCTGAGGCAGAAGATTCTCTTGAACCCAGGAGGCAGAGGTTGCAGTGAGCTGAGATCGAGCCATTACACTCCAGCCTGGGCAATAAGAATGAAATTTCGTCTCCATAAACAAATAAACAAATAAATTCTACATTATTTTTGAGATCTGTCTATGCTGATGCATAGGCTAGTTCTAGTTCATTTATTTTTAACTACTGCATAGTATTTAAGCATGTGGATACAGCACGTTTTGTTCACCAGAAATTTATCCAACTTTAATACTTTATTTCCAGGTTTTCCTCCTGTTTATTTTTATTTTAAAATGCTACAGTGAATGTTCTCAAATGCCTCTTTGTGTTCATGTGTCAGAATTTCTCCCAGGTGTATATTTAGAAGTATATGCTGAGTACAAGCACTGTTGTGTTATATAATGTATGAGTTTTCAACTAATTAGAACCATATCCTGAATTTTATCTCAAATTACTTGTACTAAATTAGTTGTCCAACCAGCTGCATTTTAGTTTCCCAACATCTTCACATTCAGACTTTTTAATTTCTATCAGTCTGATAGGTGTAAAATAGCATCTTGTTTTGTTTTATTTCTCTGATTACTAAGTATTTTGAGTATCTCTCCCTGTATTTATTCATTGTTTGGATTTTCTCTTCTGTCAATTATTTATATCTTCTGCTCGGCTTTTTATTAGGTTGTTTTTCTTATCAAATTGTAGGATCCCTATATATTCTGATATGAATTTTCTATATTTTATGTAATATATGTTGAAAATATCTTCTCTAATCTGTCACCATCTTTTTACTTTGGATGGGGTCATTTGTTACATAGAAAATTTAAATTATAATGCAATCAATACTTCCTTTTATTATTTTAGCTTTTTGTGTCTTGTGTTCTGTACCTTGAGAATAGAAATATTTCCCTTTGTATTTTCTTCTAAAAAATTTAATTTTTATTTTTCATATTTAGAGCTTTAACCCATCTGGAAACTATTTTTGTGTTATGTGTGGAGTAAGAATGTAACTTCATTTTGTCCCCCCACATGGCAAACCAATTACTCCGTTTATTGATTTTTTCATCATTTCTCAACTATCATCTGTATAATATATTATTTCAAATTTTATATGAGGCTATTTCTGGAATCTCTAGTCTATTCTATTAATTTATTTTTCTATCCCTGTCCCAGTATTTCACTATTTTAGGTACGATAGCTTTCTAATGAGCCTTAATACTTGGTAAAAACACACCTCCTTTGTTCTTATTTTTAAAATGTTTCTCACAATTTTGAAAAGTTGAAATTTGGTATCAGTTTATCAAGTTCCCAAAAAGTTCTGTTGTTGACCTCTTGGTTCAAGGCATTGAACTTTAGAGATTAATCTGGGAGATAATTGATATATTTATTATTTCATTCAAGTCTATTCTTACATCCTTCAGTAATGTTTTATAATTTTCTTTATAAACGTTTTCTCATCTTTTGAGAGATTTACTTCTATGTACCTTACAGTTTCTGTTGCCATTATATATATAATTTTGTACTATCACATTGTCTAGTTACTATCAGTTATTGCCAGTATTATAGGAACAATGTTGATTTTTGTGCCTTGCTTTTATATCCAGCAGTTTTCTGCAGTTTGTAAGTAATTTTGGATTATCTATACATACAATATTATCTGCAAATAACAATATTTTTTCTCCAAATCTATTTAGCTCTTCTTTTTCTCGCCTTATTGTGAGAGCTAAGACTCCAGTACAATGTCAAAGAGCATGCATCATTGCTGTTCCTACCTTTAATGAGAATGCATCTAAAGTTTCACCATTATTTATTATATTGATGCTAGGTCCTCTTCACTTTTTAGTTTTAAAAATTACTTATTTTTACACACACATAGATTCAAATGATTCTACAGTAGTTGTCATAAGAAAAAGTAATTCCCCCATACTACTAATATTTTTCAATTTCCTATTTTTCATTTTCTTCCCTTTTAATTTTTTTACTTTAAAAAAACTGTAACCGTACATAAAAGCAGAGAGAATAGCATGAGGAAACCCCATGCTTCCATCATCCAGCTTTAACAATTACCAACAGATAGCCAATCTGTTTCATCTAAATCTTTATCCATTTCCTTCCATCCTAAGATTATTTTGAAGCAAATGTCAGACATCATATCATTTTATCTGTATTTCATATATGTATTTCCAAAGGATAAGGACTCTTAAGTATAACTACAACAACTTACCATCCTTGTATTAGTCAGTGTTCTCCAGAGAAACAACCAACAGGAGATGTGTGGATGTGTGTGTGTGTGTGTGTGTGTGTGTGTGTGTGTGTGTGTGTGTGTGTATGTGTATCGAGAGAGAGAGAGAGAGAGAGAGAGAGAGAGAGAGAAAAGGAGAGAGGGAGAGAGAGAGAAGACTTATTATAAGAAATTAGCTACATGATTTATAGAAGCTGAGACATCCCAAAATCTACAGTTGACAAGCTGGAGACCAAGGACAGACAAAGTATAGTTCCAGTCTGAGTCTGAAAGCCTGAGAACCAGGAGAGCTGAGGGTGTCAGTTCCCGTATGAAAGCCAGCAGGCTTGAGATCCAAGAAGAGCAGATTTTCCAACTGGGGTTTCAAGGCAGGAAAACAACAACCTCCCGGTGTAAGCAATAAGGCACAAAGAGTTCCCTTTTATTTGAGGGAGGATCTGCCTGTTTGTTCTGTTCAGGCATTTACTGATGGAATGAGGCCCACCCACATCAAGAAGAGCAATCTGCCTTATTCAGTTTATTGATTTAACTGTTAACCTCATCCAAAAGCACACGCAGAATAATGTTTAACAAACATACCCAGAATAATGTTTGACCAAATATCTGGGCCCCCCATGGCTCAGTCAAGTTGATACATAAAATTAACCATCACAATCTCTAAAACTATTAATAATTCTTTAACATTATCACATATTTTGTCAGTGTTCATTATTTCTTAATTGTCTAAAAACAATGTTTTATTGTCTTTAAATTTTTAGTGGTTTGTTTGAATTCAGATTCAAATAAGGTTCATGCATTGGCATGGTTTAATGTGTCTCCTAGGTTTATGATTTGTAGATTACACTTCGTTCCCTTTGTATGCTTTGTTCCTTGCAGTGTTGTTGTTAAAGAAACCAGATTGTTGTGTAGAATTTCCCACAATGTATGTTTTCAAAATTGCATCCCTGTGAAGTTGTTTAACAAGTTTCTTTGTTTGCTGATGCCTGTTTGCCGATGGAAATAGATGCTCAACGAGGCAAAGAAAAATTTAAAAATTAGCACTGAGACAAAGGATCTTTCAGCAATGCAGGTTTTCCTTCCCAGACTGCAGGAAGGGTACCCTCACTAGCCATTGTGCCACGAGAGAACAAAGGAAAACAGACAAATTTATCCCTTATGCATTTGGGGTTGTCCTCACTGCTGTGTCTGATCTCCATTGGCTGGAGCCGGACCTCACAATTTAAACTAAAACCCTATTGGCTAATAATTGAAAACTTTTTTAAACAGGTAAAAGCAGTGGAGAGCTGGGACATGCCTGTGAGCACATTCAGCACAGATATTTTGGTTAAAGTACAAGAACATAGAATGTATTACATGCCTGTAAGCATGGCACGTCTAACAGCTACACAAGCTAGGGCTTAACAAAGAGTTATTAGCACACTTATGATTTATTCGTTAACAAGAAAAGAAACTTTAAAAAGGAATTTTTCTACTTCTCACGTTCTGGCTAGATTTTTTTTTTTTTTTGTATGCAAGAGTACTTCATAGGTATTAGTGGGTGCAACCATCAGTGATATGTAATGTGTGATTGTCTCTCTTTTTGTGAAGTTATCAGCCATTGTTAATTATTGCACAGATCCAATAATTCATCAGCATTGCAAAATGATCATATTCTATTATTCCTTCCTTGTCTATTAGTTTAAAAAATTCTGTAAAGAGAATCTTCTCTCATCAACTATTTGGTTATCCTTAGGCATAGTTTGTGCAGAAAAGACCGAATAAATGCTTATTTTTCCATTATTAATAGCTTTCAAGATAATTTTTTTTTGGAATTCTTCAAATCATGGATTTAAACATATTTTACATGTTTGAGTCACTTATAGTTATTACTTTGATGCTCCAATTGTCCCATCTTTAGCAAATGGAGATGATTTATGTTGGTACCTTAGTCTTTTTGTGTTGTTGTTTATCAATGAATATTTTAACATTTTAATGTAGATATATTTTTTTTCTTTTTTCTTTTTTTTTTTTTTTTTTTTTGAGACAGTCATGCTCTGTTGCCCAGGCTGGAGTGCACTGGCATGATCTTGGCTCACTGCAACCTCCACCTCCTGGGTTCAAGTGATTCTCCTGCCTCAGCCTCCCAAGTAGCTCGAATTACAGGCGCCCACCACCATGCCCAGCTAATTTTTGTATATTTAGTAGGGACAGAGTTTCACCATGTTGGCCAGACTGGTCTCAAACTCCTGATCTCAAGTTATCTGCCCATCTCAGCCCCCAAAAAGTGCTGGGATTACAGGCAGGAGCCACCCCACCCAGCCCTAATGTATACATCTTTTTAATTGAGGAACAATTCAATGCACCATAAAACTCACCCTTTTAAAATGTACAGTTCAGTGGTTTTTAGTATATTCAAAAACTTGTGCAACTATTACCACCATCTAATTGCAGAATAATTGCCTTACCCCAAAAAAAACACCCAGATACCCATTAGCAGTCACTACCCATTCCTCTTCCCACTCCCATTTCCTGACAACCACCATTCTACTTCCTGTCTCTACAGGTTTTTCTGTTGCGGGCATTTCATGCAAATGGCATCATACAATATGTGGTCTTTTGTGACTTGCTTCTTTCACTTAGCACAATGTTTTCAAGGTTCATCCATATTTTAACAAGTAGCAGTACTTCCTTTCTATAGATAAATAATATTCCCTTGTATGGATATACCACATCTTGTTTATTTTCTATCAGTCAATGGACATTTGGGTTGTTTCCACTTTGGGCAGATTACAAATAATGCAGCAAATGAACATTCATGTACAAGTTTTAGTGTGGGCATACATTATTAATTTGGGGTGTATATATCTAGGAATGGAATTGCTGGGTTATGTGGTAACTCTGTTCACGTTTTTGAGGAACTGCCAAACTTTTTCAAAATTGGCTGTACCATTTTATCCTGAGTCCTTTTTTTTTTTTTTTAAATAAAGTCTTAGTATTATTTGATAGTGCTATTGCCTTCTGCCATGGCAAGGCATTTTTGGCGTAAGTGGCATACTATACATTTTTTAAATTCTTTTTTTCATTGAATGTATCCTGTAGATCGTTTCATGGAAAAATTCAGAGATGTTCCTCTTTCCTTATTGCAGTTTTTTGATACTCCAGTGTATGGAAGCACCAAACTTTATTCAACCGGTCACCTCTGATAGGCTTTCTGATTGTGTCCAGTCTTGCTGTTAGAAAAAGTGCTCTAAGAAATTGCCTCTTTCTATAGATAGATAAGTAGATAAATAGATCTAGATCTCTATATAAGGATACATGCGTACATATGTATGGGTGTATCTTTTCCTATTTCTCTAGCATATTCTCTGTGATAGGCTCCTAGAAGTGAGATTACTGGGTTAAGGGTATTTGCATAAACAATTTTCTTATATATTGCCAAATTATCCTCTGTAGGGATTGAACCAATTTGCATTCTGACTAGGAATGAATGAGAGTGTCTGTTTTCCCAGTCTTGCCAACAGTGTATTCTTAAATTTTGGATTTTTGCCAATCTGGTAAGTTAGAAATAACATCTCAATTTAGTCTCGATTTGAATGCCTTTTAAGTGAGGCTGAACATCTTTTCATAATGTTAAGGGACGTTTGCATTTCTTTTTCTAATAATTATTGATATCTCTAGCTGATTTTTCTGTGACTATTGACCTTTTTCATTATCCTTTTTGAGAAACTTTATATGCCATGGAAATTAACCTTTGTCTGACATTTAAGTTGCAAATATCTTTTCCCATTTCATCACTGATCTTTTTACTTGACTTATGGTATTTCTTGACATAGGTCACCATTTTAAATTCAATTAATAGACTTATTTGCTATTAACCTTGATTTTTTTTATAATAAGAAAAAGAATAAAGAAGGGGAAGAAAGAGAAAGAGGAAGAGGGAGAGAGGATGGGGGTATTGCTTTATTGCCCAGGCTAGAATGCAGTCTAAATATGGGTATGCCTATAATTGTCCTTAATAATGGAGACATAAAAGAAAATGAGGGAAGAGAATAACAAACAAGGAGCCAACCAACATTTCGTTTAAACTTCTAAGTTGATATGATGTGGTACTGATAAGAGTGTATATTTTGTGTATTTAAAGTGGAGAGTTCTATAAATGTTAATTACGTTTACTTGTTCCAGATCTGAGTTCAAGTCCTGGATATCATTAATTTTCTGTCTCATTGATCTGTCTAATATTAATGTTGAATTCTCCCACTATTATTGTGTGGGAGTCTAAGTCTCTTTATTAGTCTTGTATGTCTGGGTATTCCTGTATTGGGTGCGTATATATTTAGGATCTTTAGCTCTTGTTGTTGCATTGATCCTTTTATCATTATATAATGTCCTTCTTTGCTTCTTTTGATCTTTGTTGCTTTAACGACTATTTTATCAGAGGCAAAAATTGTAACTTCTGCTTTTTATTTATATATTTTAGCTCTCTGTTTGGTTGGTAAATCTTTTTCCATCCCTTGTTTTGAGTCTTTGTGTATCCTTGAATATGAGATGGGTCTGGATGCAGCATACTGACGGGTTTTAGTTTTTTACTCAAATTGCCTGTCTGTCTTTGGATTGGGGGATTTAGTCAATTTAAATTTAGAATTAATAATGATATATGTGAGTTTAATACTGCCATTTAATATTAGCTGGCTATTTTGCCCATTAGTTGATGTAAATTCTTCATTATATTGATGCTCTTTTTGGTATTTTTTAGAAAAGCTGATACTGTTTGTTCCTTTCTATGTGTAGTGGTTCTTTCAGAAGCTGTTGTAAAGCAGGCCTGGTGGTGATGAAATCTCTGAGTGCTTGCTTGTTCACAAAAAACTTTATTTTTCCTTCACTAATGAAGCTTAGTTTGGCTGGATGTGAAATTCTGGGTTGAAAGTTCTTTTCTTTAAGGATGTTGAATATTGGTCCCCACTCTCTTCTGGCTTGTAGGGTTTCTGCTGAGAGATCTGCCGTAAGTCTGATAGGCTTCCCTTTGTGGGTAACCTGACCTTTCTCTCTGGCTGCCCTTAGTATTTTCTCCTTCATTTCAACCCTGGTGAATCTGACAATTATGTGCCTTGGAGTTGCTCTTCTTGAGGAATATCTCTGTGGTGTTCTCTGTATTACCTGGAGTTGAATGTTATCCTGCCTTACTAGGTTGGGAAGATTTTCCTGAATAATATCCTGAAGCATATTTTCCAGCTTGGATTCATTCTCTTCGTCACATTCAGGTACACCTATCAAGCGTAGATTAGGTCTTTTCACATAGTCCCATATTTCTTGGAGACTTTGCTCGTTCCTTTTTATCCTTTTTTCTCTAATCTTGTCTTCTTGTTTTATTTCATCGAGTTGGTCTTCGACCTCTGATATCCTTTCTTTCTTCTGCTTGATCAATTCGGCTGTTAAAACTTGTGCATACTTCACGTAGTTCTCGTATTGTGTTTTTCAGCTCCATCAATTCACTTATATTCCTCTCTAAATTGTGTATTCTTGTTAACATTTCGTCAAACCTTTTTTCAAAGTGCTTAGTTTCTTTAGATTGGGTTTGAACAAGTTCTTTCCATTCACAGAAGTTTCTCATTATCCACATTTTGAAGCCTGCTTCTGTAATTGGAACACACTCGTTCTCCATCAAGCCTTGTTTCGTTACTGATGAGGTACTGTGATCCCCTGCTGAGGGAGAGGAATTCTGATCTTGGGTATTCTCAGCCTTTTTTGGCTGTTTTCTTCCCTCCGTTGTAGATGTATCCATCTGTGGTCTTTATAATTACCGTCTTTGTAATTGGGTTTCCGAGTGGACGTCCAACTTACTGATTCTCAGCGCCGAAATCTGAGCAACCCACTGCGCCGACTAAATCAGCAGCATTAAGATTGATGGTGCTTTTCTGACTCTGCACCAAGAACCGATGCTCCGAGGTGCTGGCAAAACCGCCTCGCCAGTCACAAGAGTCGCGTTGGCGACCCGTGGGGCTCCTCTGCTGGGAATCTCCTGGTGCGTGAGCAACAAGAATTCATGTGAAGGTGTGGCGTCCTCTCGTTCTTTGTGCTTTCACTGGGAGCTACAATCTGGAGCTGCTAGTGATCAGCCATCTTGGATCTCCTTTTCTAACCTTGATATTTTTAAATTACAAATATATACTGCCACTTCTTGGTTTTTTAGTTTTAGGAATTTTCTATTCACCTTCTCTTTGGCAGATGAGCAGATAGTACCCTTTCAGCAAAGACTCAACATTCACATTGCACATTTCAGTACCCCACGCCCCCAGTATAGTAATGGGAATAGAGACTTGTGCATCCTCATCTGAAACTGATGTCCTAAGAACCAAAAGTTGGATCTTAAGGGAATAATAAATATTTTGCAATGCTCCCTCCCAAAAATAATAGTTAAAAATAAAACATAAGGCATAATTTATCCTCAGATAATTTAATTGAATCATATATAAAAGGATTTGCTTCCCTGGATTTGAATGTTGGTTTCTACATTACCAATTAGTCAACACAAGAGGCAGAGAAATCTAAATTCAAATTGTTAGGTGTCGCTTCCATTGAAGAAGAAAAGTTCTGTTTTCATATGTTCAACTTGAACACAATGTTTTCAGGAACAGACTTATCATGACAAATAAAATTTGTTTCTCGGAATACATATGTATCAATATCTCTTCATTTAATAAACTTCCATTTTAGCCAAAGGGTGAATTCAAAATTCTTCCTGCATTATTATTTTCCAAAGAAGAGTGGGGATATGTGTCCCTCTTGTGCCACACCATAACCTGGACAGTAGAAAGTGACTAAGGACATTTTTCTCCCTGAAGCCTTTGGGACCCTGGCCTGAAGAGGTCTCTTGTTGGTTAGGACTCAGAACCCTCACAGAACGTTGTGACCTGCCTGGCATTGCACAGAGAGCTTCCTGGGTAACTCTTGATTCACCGTCCCATAAATGTCCAGATGGAGGAAGTGGTCTGGGGAAGATGGGCCATTATGAAGATTAATGCTTTTATGGCTAGGAGCAGCCTTGATATTGCCACCGTCTTGTTAGGTTGGTTTAACCCTGAGTTTGATGGACAGTAAACAGGTAAAAGGAATTGTGTGAAGGACAGGAGGGTTCGCCTGGCTGGTTTTGATTTCAGAGTCACCCAGAAAGTCTCCATTTTGCTCCTCTAACCATAAGATGACGTGTACAATCACAAAATGTTGCAGTTGAAAGAGACTTAAGTTTTGGTTCTGGCTTAGAGGGTGAGTACTGATGGAAAGGACCTCAAAGATCAAGTCCCATTCTCTCATTTTCCAGAACAAAGTCCAAACTGAAAGCCAAAGAGACAAATGACAGTCTTAACATCACACAGAGATGGTCTGGCCTGGAGCAGGGGAGGGCAGGACCCAAGGCTACCTGGGAGCTCTTTCTTCCCTTTCTGTGCATCTGAGGGCAGCAGTTCCCCACCCCAGGTGCACACTCACATCTCCAGGACAGATTGTAAAATGCCCAAGCCACACCCGTAGAGATTCTGATTCACTGCCTTAAGGCAAAAGATTCAGCCCTGAAGCCAACTCAACTTCTACAATGAGCTTGGCACAGCACAGAAGCTCAATAAACTTTACTGAATGTTAATTCAGAATTTAATGGGTACAAATGAGTAAACGATTATCCTTGCCAGCTAATATTGCCTATTTTTTTTCAACTGGATAGAATTTCTAAAATTCACAAAAGTAGAGAGGATAGTGTAATAATTTGTGTAGTATATGATTTGCGTTTTTACAGGGGTTTTTTAGAGGGTATATCAGAGAAATGACTCTAATGGTGATAAGAATTTCAGTCACCCCCACTGGACCAGGAGCATGCTATGTGTGTACAGTGGTCTGGGAGGTTTTCAGGCCTGTGAAGGGATTTAATGCCTAGGCATCCTGGCAGCCAGAAACACAGAAGGATGCTATAAAGGGCTTTTCCTCTCTAGTGCCTAGGCATCCCGGCATCTAAAGAGGACCCCCTCGATATAGAATAGAAACAGAATAGCCCTTTACAGAACAGAAACACTCTCCCCTGGAAGCCCCACGGCAGACCTCAGCTCCAAGCGGGGAGAGGCAGAGTTAGAATGAGACAGTTTGATTGGCGATGGGGCTGAAATCTCCAGGGGTGCTTACTCAGTTGAAACTTTCAACTAGTTATTATCAGTTCATGAAAAAGTTTTAGCTTTTCTTTTAAGCTCGCTGTAGCTATCGGACCTCCAATAAGTTTCCTTAATGACATGAGGGCAGTGATTCACAGAGGATAGATGCCTAGCGTAGCTTTCTAGTTTCTGGGAAAGGTGGCCCCCAGCCAACTTGTGGGCTTGACTGTTGAGGCTGGGAGCCCTGGAGAGAGGGCCTCAGGGTGCAGGAGCAGAGGGGTGCACAGCTGCCGAGCCCAAGAGGTGGGAGGCTGGGGATGGCTGCGGAGTCCAGCTTCCTCCTACGCTTCTACTCAGTGCCAGAGCTTCCTTGATCCTCTAGAGAAGTAGTCTTAAGCAAGACTCATCGTTAAGCTGGGTCAAGTACATGCCTGCTTCTTCTCCTTCAGCTACAACAGGAGGAGGGAGGCTTGCCTTCGGGGCCTTCCTCAGCCTGCTTTCAGAGACCTGTGCTTCTCCTTTTCTTCTGCTTCTGGCCCCCCAACTCCTGCCCTGTTCCCAGTATTTTCATAGAAGTGTTACTGCTCAGGTTGGGTGGGTGGATGGGGATGTGACAGCCCATGTTAGGGACATCCTCCTTCATTTATCTTCCCATCAACCCTTACCAATTCTGTGCCCACTGACGGTGGCGGAGGGCAGGGGAGCTCATTAATCCATGTAGCCAATGTGCACAGGTAGGCAATGTGAAGCCTGAGTTGTCTATTAGGCACCTCTGTATCCC
Organism: Saimiri boliviensis; assembly: GCF_048565385.1. Classification (NCBI taxonomy): domain Eukaryota; kingdom Metazoa; phylum Chordata; class Mammalia; order Primates; family Cebidae; genus Saimiri; species Saimiri boliviensis. The sequence continues at coordinate 58,727,485 of NC_133462.1, forward strand.
TAGCTCTCACCATAATTCTTGCCACATAATAGGTTCTCAACAGCCCTTTATTGGAAGGAAGGATAGATGGGAGATATGGGGGGGAAATACTGGACCTGAAGTGGGGAAACCTGAGCTCTCCTCTCGGTACCGCTAATGATTCCGCACACCTTTGATAAAGTTGCTTCATCACTCCGGCCTCAGTTTTCTCTTATATAAAACAAGGTAGTTAGATTGGTTGATCACTAAGGTCCTTGCAGTACCTCTTTTAGGGTTCTGTGACGGTACGGTTCCACATTACCCTGATCCACGCTGAGCTGTTAGGGTACGTGCTGAGGAGTAAATGCTGAGCTGCTACTCCTCTCAGGTGATACCGATGTTTAAAACAGGCCTTCTGGAAAACAGCACCAAGCCAAGGAGGGACTCTAATTCTGAAAATTCAAAGCTGAAGGGGAAGTCACGGGCCAGATTTGTGGGCACAGATTCCAAGTCAGAGTCCCACTCAACAACCAGGACCGAGACTGCCCCGACAGAGGATGTCTGAATGTCATACAGCAGGCCAGGCTGCAGGGTGGTGGGATCGTAGATGAGGAAGCCCATTCAGAGGGATAACGTCCCTCTCAGAGGTGCCTCCCGTACTGGTCCATGCCAAGTTTCCTTCCTATGATCCGGCTTAAATTCAAGTCTGGTCTTTAATATATTCTGCCTTCAGAATCTGGTGTCCCGATCCCCTCAATGAAAAAGAAAAAGGTCACTGTAGAGCCAAAAACATATTTTTAAAGGACCAGTATAAAATGGAATTGCTGGTACATTTCTACAGTGAACTTTTGATGAAATAAAGATATTCCTGACAAAAGATTGCATAGGAGGGCAGATTTAAGTGAACCAGTATGTTGGAAAGGAGCACGGACTAGATTTTATTCGCTTTTTATCAAGGCATTATTCCAAATTCTTGATATAAACCTGGAAAATAAACCCTGTATTATTTTCCTTTTTCCCCTATAATGATGAGGAAATTGATATGATTCAGAGAGGTTGAGTGACTTGCCCCAGCCTCTTACAGCCAGTAAGTGGGGGGATTACAAACCAAGTCTCTTATTTAATTCTCACTGTAGTCCTTTCTAGTGGATGTTTCAGTGCTAATTTTAAGAAAGACATTGAGGTTCAGAGGAGCTAATTACTGCATCAAGATCACACAGCATTCGAAGACTGGTACAAGGGAAAGAACGAAAGTCCTTTGAGGTTCTCCTAGGGAGCATAAAGGGATTCTGAATGTAAAAATCTTGAGAATCACTATTCCAAGCCAAGCTTTCTTCTCAGCTTTTCATTTCTGCCAGCTTTTATCAGTCACACAGATTTGAAATGCAGGAAGCATAGACTCATAGAGCTTGAAACACAGAAAGGCTCTCAAAAAGTATCTAGCCTACCTGGGCACAGTGGCTCATACCTGTAATCCCGGCACTTTGGGAGGCTGAAATGGGAGGATTGCTTGAGCCCAGGAGTTCAAGACCAGCCTGGAAAACATAGTGAAACCCCATTTCTACCAAAAAAAAAAAAAAAAAATTAGCCAGGGATAGTGGTGCACACCTATAGTCCAGTGACTTGGGAGGCTGAGGCCAGAGGATCACCTGAGGCTTGAGCCTAGGAGATTGTGGCTGCAGTGAGCCTTGGCTGTGCCACTGCACTCCAGCCTAGGTGACAGAGAAAGCCCCTGTCTCAAAAAAAAAAAGAAAAAAAAAAAAGAAAAAGAAAAAAGAAAGAAAAGAAAGTAATTTAGCCCATCAGTTTTCAAAATGAAACCCGAGAGTTCCCCAAAGGTGTTCCAGGGGCTCCCCTGGGGGCAAGGCCAAGTGGGTGGGGTTCCTAGAAAAATTGCTATTCATAAAACTAATGCTAGGGCCTCTCTTAGAAAGGAATTGCCTTTGCTTGGGAAAAGATCTAAGGAGATAGAAGTAAGGCCCTGGTGGTATGGCCTGGAAGGCAGCAAGGAAGAGCTGGTTAAACCATTAGCATGAAGAATTAACAGGATTTGTAAAGCGAGGAGGAGCCAGAGAGAGAAGGAGGGAGAGAAGGCTGGTACTGTGGCTGAACGCCGGTGTGGAGTCCGCAGTAACGATACTGGAGCTTTCTAAGAACTGGGAAGTCTAATTCTAGCTGTGTGCTCTAATGGTCCTGTGATGTACACATGCCATCCCTGGCTCCCCTCCACACTTAGGTTCTTTATGTAAAGGAGCGGGAGAGAAAAAGTCGTGTCCTACATTTCTGCCAATGTTGAGGCAGAGAGGAAGAAAAAACCGCAAAACGCAGAATGTGGCAGAGCTAGACACTGGAGCCCAAGGTGATCAGAGTAAGCAAGGGCGTATGGACTCACAGAGTGTTTGGGGTTCAGGAGGGTCTTCTCCAGATCCTGAGGAGCAGGTGACCCAGTGATATCAAGACTAGCACAGGCTGGTTACAGTGGCTCACGCCTGTAATCTCGGCACTTTGGGAGGCCTAGGCAGGCAGATCACCTGAGGTCAGGAGTTCGAGACCAGCCTGGCCAACATGGCGAAACCCCGTCTCTACTAAAAATACAAAAATTAGCCAGGTGTGGTGGTGGGCACCTACAGTCTCAGCTACTCAGGGGGGCTGAGGCAGGAGAATCGCTTGAACCCAGGAGGCACAAGTTGCAGTGAGCTGAGATTGCACCACTGTGACACAGAAGGACTCGGTCTTTAAAGAAAAAAAAAAAAAAGGCCGGGTGCAGTGGCTCACACCTGTAATCCCAGCACTTTGGGAGGCTGAGGCGGGCGGATCATGAGGTCAGGAGTTCAAGACCAGCCTGGCCAACATAGTAAAACACTATCTCTACTAAAAATACAAAAAAGTAGCCAGCCATGGTGGCAGGTGCCTGTAATCCCAGTTTCTTGGGAGGCTGAGACAGGAGAATCGCTTGAACCTGGGAGGTGGTGGTTGCAGTGAGTGGAGATCACACCACTGCACTCCAGCCTGGGCAGAAGTGGGAGACTCTGTCTCAAAAAAAAAAAAAAAAAAAAAAAAAAGACTAATGCAATACTTGAGAGGCTGAGGCAGGTAGACCCTGTGAGTCCAGGAGTTCAAGACTAGTCTGAGTAACATAGAAAGACCCTGCCTAAACGGCAAAAAAATAACTGATGTAATAGCCCCTAGTTGATCTCCTTACCTCTTGTCAAATGATTCCATTTTGTTCTGCTGGTTGATTATTTATCTGAAAATAATTTTTATCACAACTCTCCCCAGTGAATGTAATGACAGTTTCCTCTTATTAGATTAAACCAAATTTCTTAAGCCTGGCCTCTCACACTGCTGATGTGATTTGATCAAGCTGGTCTCCCAGGACCACATCCATCCACACTGCTGCCCTGTCCTTTGCTTTGCTAGTCCCTCACCTAAAAACACTCTTTGCCTCTGTTGATTTATCCAAACCTACCAGCCTTCAAGGCTCCTCATCGCCACAATTCTGGACAGCAGGAGAGTCTCTCCTTCCCAGCATCACAGTGCAGGTGAACTTGGTCTTGGAAATTTGGTCAAGCTCAAATTTCCATGCTTCCCTAGCAAAGTTGTAAATGCATTGTTTGATGGAGAGAATCACCAACAGATGTCTCTTGTGTCTTCAGCAAATGATGGCTACATGTCCCAGGCTTTCTGAGACAGACTCAATTTCAAGTAGTCTGCTTCTTGCAAAACTTCTTTCAGATCATGCATGGTTAAAGAAACAACAGACATCTGTCTATATTTTTCTACTTTATTTTTTGAAACCAGCATTTCCTAAAACATTTAATCATGTTTATATGCCTTTTACATATTAAGGAAGAAGTTGCATACTGAATCTGGCCTGGATATGTTTTGTTTTCTTTAATGAAGTTTCTTTTGGTTTGTTTTCTGTTTTTTGGGTTTTGAGACAGCATCTTGCTCTGTCACCACCCAGGCTGGAGTACAGTGGCGTGATCTCGGCTCACTGCAACCTCCACTTCCCAGGTTCAAGTGATTCTCCTGCGTCAGCCTCCCGAGTAGCTGGGACTATAGGCACTAACCATCATGCCTGGCTAACTTTTGTATTTTTAGTAGAGATGGGGTTTTGCCATGTTGACCAGGCTGGTCTCAAACTCCTGACTTCAAGCAACTCGCCCACTTCAACCTTCCAAAGTGCTGGGATTACAGGTGTGAGCCACCATGCCCAGACTAATGAAGCATTTTTAAAATTAGTTTGAGTTGACTGCCAACATTTAAAAATGAAGTGATTTCACCTACGAATCCAGCTTACCAACTTCTCTTGAAAAAAATCAGACCTGATAATTTCATGGCCACAGTCTACTGGAGTTGAGCAGTAGTCATTTTGCAAAGGGTCATGCCCGCCCCACAGTCCCCAGAACTCACCACTGCCTACTCGCCCCATTGAGAATCCACTTCCATTGTCTTCATGTCTGTATTATTTTTTTCTTATAGTAAAGAGCATGAAAGTCTGGGTGCAGTGGCTCACACCTGTAATCCCAGCACTTTGGAAGTCTGAGGCAAGGGAATCACTTGAGGTCAGGAGTTCAAGACCAGTCTGGCAAACATGGTGAAACCCCATCTCTACTAAAAACTATAAAAATTAGCTGAGGATGGTGGCATGTGCCTGTAGTTCCAGCTACTCAGGAGGTTGAGGCAAGAGAATTGCTTGAACCCGGGAGGCAGAGGTTGCAATGAGCTGATATTGTACCTTTGCACTCCAGGATGACAGAGTGAGACTCTATCTTAAAAAAAAAAAAAGAAGAGGAAGAGGAAGGAAGAAGAGGAAGAAGAAGAGGAGGAGGAGGAGGAAGAGGAATAAGGAGGAGGAGGAGGGCATGAAGAAGCATATTTATATTCAAGTTGCATTGAAATTGCTTTATCCAGCCTGCTTCACTTCTTTATGCTACATCCCTGGACCCCACTGCATTTACATTTACGAGCCCTGTTGTAACACCTGTCAGCATCACACGAACAAGAAAAAGGGAATAGTTGCCAAAATAGCTCCTCTGCCCCCACCCTCACCTCTATACATCAGTATACAGATATCAGAACTAGTACTGAAGGAAGCCCTGGGCCACAGTGCTATCCAGGGTACTATTAAGTCACCCTGTCTAAGGTACCATTAAGACACTACCCTCCCCAGAGTATCAAGGAGACTTCAGGAAAACACAATGAGAAATATAGCTGATATGCACAAAATTGTAACCTTTTGAGGTGGTGTTATGTGGCTATCAGAAAAGGCATATCAAGGAAAAGAGCTCACTCAAGGGAAACTCCATCCGTGGAAGCAGGTATTCTGATGTAAAGAATTCCAAGGGTGGCTTTCCCTCAGCCCCTTCCACAGCCCTCCCTGCCCTTTGAGCTAATTTCATGCTCACCAAGCAACCTCCTTGTTATAAATTCCATTCCAGGAAATGTGTGTCTTGGAAAGCAAATGTGAATATTCTGCTCACCGGACAGCTGTGCTCATTTATGGCTCATTTGCAAATTGGCCTCTTGGCAGGCAAGTTGCTTAAGAGGTTAGGGTATCACAGGTCTATATCACCCAGGACCTGAATTAACAAAACTGAGCTTCTGGTCTTACAAAACTGAGGAGCTGATCGAGTAAAACTCAAACAGTGGCATCCTTGCCAAGGGATAGATTCGTCTGCCAGCCAGCCAGCTAGCCACCTTTTTGCTGCTAGAGTTCTGAGTGCTGCAGCTTCTAACCCCTGCTCTGGAGGTCTGCGATAGGAGACCAGTGGGTCCTTCTGTGGTTTGCGACTGAGCTCTCACTGCCCCTGGGCTCTGACCCTGATTAGTGCCTTGCTCTGCATCTGACCCAGAAGAGCACTATGTGGAAACAACCTCCAGTGGAAACTTTTCAGCAGGGACCAGGTGACCACCCATTGGAGATGCCTGCAGGGATCCTTGTTCTGCTTGGGAGGCTGCACTTTATTTATTTTTTTATTTTTGAGATGGAGTCTTGCTCTGTCACTCAGTCTGGAGTGCCGTGGGGCAATCTCGGCTCACTGCAACCTCTGCCTACCAGATTCAAGCAATTCTCTGCCTCAGCCTCCCAGTAGCTGGGATTTCAGCCTCCCAGTAGCTGGGATTTCACTGCAACCTCTGCCTACCAGATTCAAGCAATTCTCTGCCTCAGCCTCCCAGTAGCTGGGATTTCAGGCACCCACCACCATTGGTGGCTAATTTTTGTATTTTTAGTAGAGATGGGGTTTCATCATCTTGGCCAGGCTGGTCTTGAACTCCTGATCTCGTGATCCACCCACCTCAGCCTCCCAAAGCGTTGGGATTACAGGCGTGAGCCACCGTGCCTGGCCAGCTGCACTTCTTGATTTCATAAGTTTCTTTCCTCTCTGATGCTACATCTCAGCTTCCTTGGCTGGCTGGTGGCAGAGGGCAGAGCAAGGAGATGTAAGAACAGTGCTGACATTTGGCCAGTGAGCAGTTTCTGGTGGGTCTCCGAAATGAGAAGGCGATACTATTGCCTAGTATTCATCTAGCAGCTTCCTAGTAACCGGAGGTGCTCTCCTTAGATCCCTGGATACCCAGGAGAGGGAGACAAGGTGGGGAGGAAAGAAGGAACACTCTTATCAGCTCAGTATTCCTTTGAGACAGCAGGTGCTAGCTTTGGGCAGGGCATATAAGGGCTGGGAGTGTGCTGGGTAGGAAGAGGGGATTTTGCCCACTCAAACAAGACAGACAGGAGGGGCCAAACAGTTGCAGGGGGTAGGGGTGGATGTGCATGGAGTTAGCCCTGATGCTAAGGTTAAAAAAAGTTACACATCCTTTAATTCTGTTGAGTAAAGAGTTACACCAGGGGAGAGTTTTAAGGTGTAGTTTGATGCCCTGCCACCATCCATGGGTGGCGAGTGAGCAGATGAATGTAGCAGACCCCTGTATTCCCTCTGTGCCCTGCTCTAGACTGGCAACCAAAGTCTCAAAGGAAAACTGCGCTAATAAACCTATCTCTCTTAGGATGCCTATGACTACCAGCTTGAAGCATTGCTTTTACATTTTTCAGAGAGAAGATTATAATGAGCCCCATAACCCACCACTTCAATTTAACATTATTTTCATTTTGCCATATTCACTTCATTTTTGTTTGTTTTTTTTTCTTTTGTTTTGTTCTGGAGACAAAGTCTCGCTCTATTGCCTAGGCTGGAGTTCAGTGGCGTGATCTCGGCTTACTCCTGGGTTCAAGTGATTCTCTTGCCTCAGCCTCCTGAGTAGCTGGGATTACAAGTGTGTACCATCACACCTGGCTAATTTTTTGTATGTTTAGTAGAGACGGGGCTTCACTATGTTGTCCAGGCTTGTCTCAAACTCCTGACCTCAACTGGTCCACCCGCCTCAGCCTCCCAAAGTGCTGGGATTATAGGCATGAGCCACTGCGCCCGGCCCATATCCACTTCATTTTTATGCAAATCTCAAGCATCATGAAATAAGAAGCTTTAAAAAATCAGGATGTAGTCTCAACCCTAATAGCATTATCACACCTGACAAAATGAACAATAATTCTTAAACACTTTCTAACACTTAGTCCATATTCTAATTTCCCCAATTGTCCCAACAACGAGTCTGTATGGTTGATTGATTTGCAGCAGAGCTTTTGAAATACCTTTCCTCGAAGCCTCCAGCTTCCACCCAAGTGTCTCAATGACCCACAAGGGTAAGGCTGAGGGGGAAGGCCCAGGCCCCTGCCCCTGCTTCAGCAAGAGCAGTTTTTATTATTAGAGACAAAAAGGGGGTTTTCTGTTAAAAGAAAAAACCGAAAATCATTTTCATAAGGCACTATTTCTCATATTTTTCAAAGAGAATGCTAGTGCTGTAAATGCTTAAATCCGAGGGATAACTTCCTACTGGTAGGACAGTGGGAGTCCTTGCCAGTGCAGAGAGGGGATGGAATGAAAGGATTTGGGAGATAGTTGGATGAAGGCCCGCAAAAGAAAGAACCGAAGGCTGAAGCAGGCCAAAGCAGCAGCTCAGGCTGAAATGGAACAGTACCGCCTGCAGAGGGAGAAAGAGTTCAAGGCCAAGGAAGCTGCAGCCCTGGGATCCCATGGCAGGTGCAGCACCAAAGTGGAGAAGGAGACCCAGGAGAAGATGACCATTCTCCAGACCTACTTTGGGCAGAACAGGGTTGAAGTCTTGGATAACCTCTTGGCTTTTGTCTGTGACATTCGGCCAGAAATCCATGAAAACTACCACATAAATTGTTAAGAAGAGAGAAGCACCTGTTCTGTGGATTGGCATTTTACATGCCCTCATGGACTACGGAGCTTTAGTACAGCTCTAGTTATCTTCTTATGAAATGACGTTACATTATTTCCGTATATTATGCAGTTGGTCCTTCCACTTTTTGGAGAATAGCAAATCTAGCTTTTTTGTACAGACTTAGATTACCTAAAAATTTCATATTTTTACCTCATATTTCTTACGAATTTAATGAGCATATGTTGTCTTTTTTCCTATGCCTTTTGGCTCAAGCAACATGTATATCAATGTTGACTTTTTCTTTCTTAGATCTAGTTTTTTAAAAAACACCACATAACAATTCTTTGAAGAAAGGAAGGGATTAAATAATTTTTTCCCCTAATACTTTCTTGAAGGTCAGGGGCTTTATCTATGAAAAAGTAGTAAATAGTTATTTGTAACCTGTGTGAAGCAGCAGCCAGCCTTAAAGTAGTCCATCCTTGCTAATGGTTAGAATAGTGAATACTAGTGTAATTGGGCTGCTTTTAGTTTCTCTTAACCAAAATTACTAGATGATAGAATTCAAGAACTTGTTGCATGTTACTACTTGGTGTATCAATAATCATTTAAAAGTAAAGACTCTTTGTCCTGCAAAAAAAAAAAAAAGAAGAAGAAAGAAAGAAAGAAAGAAAGAAAGAAAAAAGAAAAAGAAAGCTTAAAATCACCTTGAAACCAATCTTTGAGTTAAAAGGAACTTGGGATTCTTTCTTTGACTTTCTTGGACATTTAGGTTTTCAATTCATTTGTAAACACTGGTTTGGAAAGAAGTTTAGGTAGATCCAGGTTTGCAGTTTTAATCTGAAGCCACATTTCTGGGCTTTCCTGTAGCATACCCAGCTAACTGGAAAATCTAAAAGTAAATACATTTTGAAAAGAGAGAGAAAAAAAAAATTTCCTGCTGTTCTCAAATGAGGCCTTTGCAACCTATGAATGATGTCATTATTTTGTTGCCCGTACAAGAAATAGAAAGGTCTATTTTCACTTTCTTCTAAGCCATTTATGTAACTACTAAGGTGGTAGTGGAGGTCTCTAAGAATTGTTTTGTAACGCTGTGGTGCCCTCCTTTGAAAAACAAAACCAGATTATCCATGTATAGCACTAAGTGAGGTGGACCTGAGCAAGGAATAGCAATGTTTGCTTTCTGCAGACATCTGAAGTGGGAGCCATGGTAACCAGGCATAACTGATGGCCACACAGCTATCCCCCAGGACTCAGAGGAGCAATCACAGGGATATTAGGTCACATTAACATTTTAAAGCCTACCAATGCACTGAATCATACTTTACTCAACTTGTTGGGTAGATCTGGTATTTCAATCAAAAGAGTTCTAAATACTAGGGGGACCAACTGTCTTGTTTGCTGGGGAATGAAGAATTTCCTGGGATGTGGAACTTTCAGTAAAACAGGGACAGTCCCCCACAAACTGGGATAGTGGTCATCCTGCTAAAGAATGTCCCATTTTCCTGTTGTTGAGGCCAACAAAAGGTGATCAGGTCAAGAGTAGGGGGAGCACAACCCCTTCTTTAAAGCAGTGGTTATCAAACCTTAGCCTGTCTCAGAATCTCCTGGAGGGCTCTGGAAGGTGGCTTGCTAGGTCCTACCGCTAGAGTTTCTGACTCTGTAGATCTGGGTACAACCCAAGAGTGTGCGTTTCTAGTGAGTCCCTACATGAGGCTGATACTACTAGTCCAGGACTACATGTAAGAACCACTGTTCTAAATATCGGGTACTTTGTTGCACATTAGAATTACCTGAAGACTGTAAAAAAAAAAAAAAAAAAAAAGTGCTTGGTTCTCACCCCCTAGAGGTTCTGCTTTAATAACTATGAGGGTATTTTTTTTTCTTTACCAACAAAGTCAGGCTCAAGAACAAGCTATGAGGGTATTTTTAAACCTCTCCAGGTGATTCTAATGTGCAGCGCAGTTTGAGACCACTGCCCGAAAAGGCACTCAATTTAGGAAATGACCCAACTGGCTGACGTTTCCTGATGTTTGTTCATTTGACATTCAACATGTATTTGTTGAGCAACTGCTATGTGCCATGCACTATGCTAGAGGCTGTGTGGTTAGACTCTAGATGATCTCTTCCTCAAGGAGCTTACTGTTTCAGGGAAAAACACAAGACAAACAAGTCAACAAAAAATAATATACAGTAAAAAACTGAGATAAGAGCAGGGAGCTAGGGATCTGAGGAAGTAAGGGTGTGGGGGAACTCTCCTGGACAGAGATGTCATTGAGGATGTCTCAAAGATGACATTTAAGCCAAAACCAGAAAAAGGAGAAGACAGCTATGCTGCGTATAAGCAGAAAAACACTCCCACGGAAGAGAAAAAGTTCTCAGAACTATCTGGAGGGGAGTGCTCCTGGGGGACAGAGAGCTGGGCAGGGTGACCCGAGACAAGGTCACGGGTGGGGTGGACAGGCCCACATCCCTCCTAGACCATGGGAACGAGCTGAAGTCATATTCTAAGTGCACTGGCAAACACTGAGGGAGAACACATTTCTGTTTTCATTTTATATTTGAAAATATATTCATTTTTAGGCTGTCGTGTGGAAAAGAGATTAGAAGCATCTGAACCCAGATTCTTCACCAGACGCAGATGAGAGCGAGAGGTTCAGATGGTGACAAGTCATGAGAATGTCTCCCTGTGGGTTGCTGAGAAGGGCTGCGTAGGGGACACTGTGTGGCTGTAGCTTTGGGGAGGAGAAGAACTGTGAGTGCCAGTCACATACGGTGGCGGTGGCTGAGCTCACGTCTCTTGTGCTCTCGTGGGTGAACTCATCGGATATTAAGTTACAGGTATCAGTTTAGCACCTCCAGCTCTCTTCAGCATGGACTTGGGCTGCAGGCTGTTCTAACGAGGGGCCGGCTTTACAGTTCCCTGTTAGATGAACTAGAGGTTCCAAGGCTGTCAGCCAAACAGGGAAGTCCAATGCCAGGCCCTGCGGCCAAGGAACGTGGGAGTCCCAGGTGCACAGCCATCTGCAGTGGCCCTTTGCCTTTCGTGGGGGGTTTTAATCTGTTGGCCAGATGGAGGGTCAGATTAAATGCTTCTCACAGTAACCAGACACTGAGATGGGAGGACAGCAGGGAGGACAGTCTGTGGAAAAGCCTGTCCTGAGTAAGCAGGTGTGAACTCCCTCAGGGCAAGAGAAGGGGGCGATCTCCCGACACACACATGAACTCTTTGTCACTGCGAAATCCTTGCAGAACACATTTGAGCTGAAACAAAATCCTTCTAAAGAGTAAGTATAGCCAGGCGCGGTGGCTCATGCCTGTAATCCCAGCACTTTGGGAGGCCAAGACGGGTGGATCACGAGGTCAAGAGATCGAGACCATCCTGGTCAACATGGTGAAACCCCATCTCTACTGAAAATACAAAAAAATTAGCTGGGCATGGTGGCGCGTGCCTGTAATCCCAGCTACTCAGGAGGCTGAGGCAGGAGAATTGCCTGAACCCAGGAGGCGGAGGTTGCGGTGAGCCGAGATCGCGCCATTGCACTCCAGCCTGAGTAACATGAGCGAAACGCCATCTCAAAAAAAAAAAAAAAAAAAAAAAAAAGAGAAAGTATATTAATAGTTCTCGTAAGGCCTTTCACAGCTAAAAACCTCTACCTTATCCTAAACTGCATGCAGGTGAAAGAGAGAAGCCCCAGAGTTTAACAGCCAGGGAAACAGAAATGTGAAAGTAGTACGCGGCTGCCAGGGAAAGAGACTTGGAGGAAGGCTGGGACTGCCTTAGGCTTACAGAGTGAGAACATCAGAGCAGACGCCTACGCCCCTGTTCTCAACACTATCCTAGGACCCGTACATTTGCCTCCCTTGGGGATAGGAAGGACTTTGTGCCAGAGGACGCAGCTCATGAAACCTTATCTAGGGCCTGAAGTGGAGCAGAATTTTATCCCATGCAGTGATAATAGGGCTAAGGCAAAAGAGAACCTGCAGGCTGCACTGAGCACACCTGAGATTAAATCACTGTGCACTGGGTTTAAATAGGGATGACACCATTGTCTTCCCTATGTAAGCAACATTCGGGGGAGATAAGTGAAGATAGGCCTGAAAAATGGGTCCAGTAATATTCTCAATAATAAATATTTACTAAGGGCCACCCATGTCCCAAGTACTGGGCTAGGTGCCAGGAACAAGAGGGTAGCTACCCTGACCCAGGTGAAAGAAAGAGACGGGGTAGCTGCCATGGCACAAAGGTCATGTTTTATTTATCTCTGTATTATTTGTGCCTGGCACTCAATATATGGTTATTGAAAACAATGATTTAATGACTTAATAAATTCACTGAAGTAGGTCTGGCTATCGGTGAGTGCTCCATGCCTATTTTTAAACAAATGAATGTGTTTCCTCCACCAAGGACTCTGTGTACAAGATCCCTAGGAAGAAAGGTGGCAGATAAAACAGCTGAGATGATAGAGGTTTGGGGAGAAAAGATGTGGCAAGGATCAAGGCAGATAGTATGAGGAAGAAGAAAGACATGCCGAAACTGGGGGCAGAGAAGAGCTAGAGAGGAAAAGAAATGTGATCATGGCACAGTGCATACCTATTCTGGGGTCAACAATAGTTCAGGGTCATAAAAGCCTAGACGCTATATTAGGAAAATGGAAAAGAAGAGCTGAGGAGCATAAGTGCGTGAAAGAGTTGCCTACCATTGCAGAAAATAAATAGATAATGTCCAAAATGGATAAATGAAGAAAAAGCACCAGAAGTTTGTGCTTCCAGCATATGAAGGACGAAGAGTTAAAAGTGGTCACTCTCAAGTGAAAGGACAGGAGCTGCCCTAACGACTCCTTCCACTCCTCAGTTAGTTTAATGCCCTCCCCTGGCCCTACTAGCCTCTACTGCTTAGACCCAAGTGGCAATAGGACCTGAGTCCCTTAGGCAGCCAACCCCACCCAAGCAGAAAGAAGAGGCCAGAACATGAGCTATAAAATGGAAAACAAGAACAGGCCTTTGAACAGAGAGGGATCGTGAGGTGCCCCAGGCAGCTGCAGGGCTAACTTCCAAAGTCAGGATCTTTTAAAATGGTATTTGATTTTCTGTGTTGAATGGGACACTTCTACCAAATAAAAAAATCTTTTCCACAGGCAACAGCTGAAATAATGGAGGAAACCTCAGGAGGGAAGAGGGGGTCAGGGCAGGATCAAAGCTAATCTCCTGGTTGCTCCTTGCTTAGATGGCCCGGTTTGCCTCAGACCAATTCAGTCTCATGCTGCTTGAAGACAAGAAGAGGTTCTTATTTATTTATTTATCTAAATTTTTTTTAATAAGAAAAAGAATAAAGAAGAGGAAGAAAGAGGAAGAGGGAGAGAGGATGGGGGTATTGCTTTATTGCCCGGGGTAAAATGCAATCTAAATATGGGTATGCCTATAATTGTCCTTAATAATGGAGACATAAAAGAAAATGAGGGAAGAGAATAACAAACAAGGAGCCTGTCCCGACCTGCAGGACGACAACAGGGGCCCGAAGGGAGGGAGTGGGGATGGATGGGCAGGAGACGCGAGAAATGGAGACAAGACAGGAGTCTGATCAAGTCTCGTTTATTGTTGCTGAGCTCACAGCTTAAATAGGCCAGGCAGGGGGGCGGGGCAAAGGAAGCTTGCAGTTGGAAAATTCCGGCCTGGTGTGCCTCGTGCCGCTACCAGCCTCGTGCCGCCTCGTGCCGCCTCGTGCCGTCCACGGGCTGGACCTGAATCATCAGGACTTGAGCCTCCCACAAGCGGCACCTGGGCTCTCTTGGCCCCAGGATTTGGCCTGTGCTGCTGCTCACAGCTTCCCACAAGCGGCACCTGGGCTCTCTTGGCCCCAGGATTTGGCCTGTGCTGCTGCCCACAGGAGCCAACCAACATTTCGTTTAAACTTCTAAGTTGATATGATGTGGTACTGATCTACGTATTCCTATATTGGGTGCATATATATTTAGGATCTTTAGCTCTGCTTGTTGTTGCATTGATCCTTTTATCATTATATAATGTCCTTCTTTGCTTCTTTTGATCTTTGTTGCTTAATTGTAACTTCTGCTTTTTATTTATTTATTTTAGCTCTCTGGTTGGTAAATCTTTCTCCATCCCTTGTTTTGAGTCTTTGTGTATCCTTGAATGTGCGATGGGTCTGGATGCAGCATACTGATGGGTTTTAGTTTTTTATTCAAATTGCCTGTCTGTCTTTGGATTGGGGGATTTAGTCAATTTAAATTTAGAATTAATAATAATATATATGAGTTTAATACTGCCACTTAATATTAGCTGGCTATTTTGCCCATTAGTTGATGTAAATTCTTCATTATATTGATGCTCTTTTTGGTATTTTTTTAGAAAGGCTGATACTGTTTGTTCCTTTCTATGTGTAGTGGTTCTTTCAGAAGCTCTTGTAAAGCAGGTCTGGTGGTGATGAATTCTCTGAGTGCTTGCTTATTCACAAAAAAACTTTATTTTTCCTTCACTTGTGAAGCTTAGTTTGGCTGGATGTGAAATTCTGGGTTGAAAGTTCTTTTCTTTAAGGATGTCGAATATTGGTCCCCACTCTCTTCTGGCTTGTAGGGTTTCTGCTGAGAGATCTGGCTGTAAGTCTGATAGGCTTCCCTTTGTGGGTAACCTGACTTTTCTCTCTGGCTGCCCTTAGTATTTTCTCCTTCATTTCAACCCTGGTGAATCTGACGATTATGTGCCTTGGAGTTGCTCTTCTTGAGGAATATCTCTGTGGTGTTCTCTGTATTACCTGGAGTTGAATATTATCCTGCCCTACTAGGTTGGGAAAATTTTCCTGAATAATGTCCTGAAGCGTATTTTCCAGCTTGGATTCATTCTCTTCATCACATTCAGGTACACCTATCAAGCGTAGATTAGGTCTTTTCACATAGTCCCATATTTCTTGGAGACTTTGCTCGTTCCTTTTTATCCTTTTTTCTCTAATCTTGTCTTCTTGTTTTATTTCATCGAGTTGGTCTTCGACCTCTGATATCCTTTCTTCTGCTTGATCAATTCGGCTGTTAAAACTTGTGCATACTTCACGTAGTTCTCGTATTGTGTTTTTCAGCTCCATCAATTCACTTATATTCCTCTCTAAATTGTGTATTCTGGTTAACATTTCGTCAAATCTTTTTTCAAAGTTCTTAGTTTCTTTGGATTGGTTTAAAACAAGTTTTTTTAATTCACAGAAGTTTCTCATTATCCACATTTTGAAGCCTGCTTCTGTAATTGGAACACACTCGTTCTCCATCAAGCCTTGTTCCGTTGCTGATGAGGAACTGTGATCCCCTGCTGAGGGAGAGGCGTTCTGATCTTGGGTATTCTCAGCCCTCCTCGGCTGCTTTCTTCCCTTCGCCACAAATCCATCCATCCGTGGTCTTTGTATTCACTGTCCTTGCAATTGGTCTTCTGAGTGGACGTCCAACTCATTGACTCTCAGCGCCCAAATCCGAGCAACCCACTGCACCGACTAAATCAGCGGCGTTAAGATTGATGGTGCTTTTCTGACTCTGCACCAAGAATCGACACTCCAAGGCGCTGGCAAAACCGCCTCGCCAGTCACAAGAGTCGCGCTGGCGACCCGTGGGGCTCCTCTGCTGGAAATCTCCTGGTGCGTGAGCAACAAGAATTCATGTGAAGGTATGGCGTCCTCTCGTTCTTTGCGCTTTCACTGGGAGCTACAATCCCGAGCTGCTAGTGATCAGCCATCTTGGATCTCTCAAGAAGAGGTTCTTAATAAAGAGAGGCATAACACAGAAGCAGAGAACAGGTTGCCAGGGCTTGAACTGGTCTCAGCGACCATCTTGTCTGACTCCCCTTTGCATGAGAAGGCGGGTGGTGGTGAAGTTCATTAGGGTTGGGCCATCTGTCCAAAGGCAACAGAGGCAGGCAGGACAGCCAAGGCAATGCTGTCAGCAGACTTTGCATGTTCTGACTACTGTCCACATGTCTAGCTCTCTTTTCCCTCGCTGAACCATTAGCAAGAAAGATAAGCAGAACAACCGTCTCTGTAGGGATCACCGGCTGAGGATCAGGAGACCTGGATTCCAGCCCAGTTCCGTAGAAAACCAATTGTTTAATCTTGGAAAAGTCACTTAATACTACCCCGATTTTTTTTTTCTTGTGGGCTAGATGGCACTTCAGGAGGTTCTGGTTCCACCCTCACAAGGCAAGTTCCAAGCTTGGAGAGAGAGATTTCATACTCATGTTATGCGTAAAAGGTCTAATTCAATTCCTAGATTGCCAAGGTTCCACAACTAAAGAATCAGGTTTTATATCTCAAGAGGCAGGATTCACATCAGGAGCTACTTTCCTACCCTGGAAAGTCTGGTTTCATACTTGGAAAGTCAATTTTCTTGTCTATAGAGCCAGGTTTTATGTGGAGGAGCAGATTATATATTTATATTTAAAAAGGCAGGATTCACACCTAGGAGAGCTAAACATATCTCTGAAAGTCTACGTTTCACAAAGGCAGTACATTCCATGTATATATGTCAGGTTTGATGCCTGGAGATTAGTATTCCACACACAGAGTGCCAGAATCCATATCTGGGAGACCAGGTTCCATGCATGTAGAGCCAGCTTCTGTGACTCAAATGCCAGGTTCCATGCCTGGAGTTAGAGCAAATTTCTAAGATTGAAATTCCAGATTTCATGTTTAGAGTGACAGATTCCACACTTGTAAGGGCTCATTCCATACTTGGAGATTGAGAATTCATACACAGAGTGCCAGTTTCCATTGGGGTGGGGCTCGTATGGCAGTCCAATTTAAAGAAATGCCTGCAAGTCTAGGTTTCGTACATACAGTGTAAGATTCCACGATGGTAAGGCCAGATTTCCTGGATGGAGTTCTGAGATTCCATACATAGAATGCTAAGTTACCTGCATTTAGGGCTGGGTTCTGTGCTTGAGTATTGATGTTCTTATATATTAAATACCAATTTCAGCACTAGTAGTTCAGGTTTCACACTCAGAGATTGAGAATTCATTCATGCATTGCCAGGTTCCATGCCTGGGGAAATAGGTTTTTAAGTCCTGGAAAGCCAATTTCTATGACTGAAACCCAAGGTGTCATGCCTGGAGTGCCAGATTTCACATTTATAAGGCCATCTTATACTAGAAGATTAAGATTCCACACATGGGGTGTCATGTCGAACAGGGCCAAGTTTCATGCTTTAAGTATATAGATTCTATGCTTGGAGACTGAAATTCCATAAATGCAGTACCAGATTCCATGTATGAACTGCAAGTTTAGATGATTATTGAAACCCATACATGGGGTGCCAGATTCTATGCTTGCAGGGCCAAATTCCACACCTAGACATTGAAGTATCATACATGGATTCCTAGGTTCCATGTTCCATGTTCCATATTAGAGTTGAGATTCCAAACTTGGTGCCAGGTTCATGTTTTGGGGGCCAAGCTTCATGTTTTAGTGAGCAAAGTTCTACAACTGAAACCCCATTTCTGGGGTGGCAGGACACACACTTGTGAAGCCATGTCCATGCTTAGAGTTAGAGATTTCATACACCGAGTACCAGTTCTGTGCTACTAGGGCCGGGTTCAATTTTTGGAGGTTGAGTTTCCGTACATGGAGTGTCAATTTCCCTGTACAAGAAATTAGGCCCCTGATACTGGAAAACCAAGATCTATAATAAATATGCCAGGTGCCATGACTGGAGTGCCAGATTCCACACTTTTAAGGTCATGTTCCATGCTCAATACTGAGATTCCAAATATGGAGTGTTAGGTTTTATGCTTGTGGGGCTGTTCCATGTCAAAGATTGAGATTCCACACAGAGCGCCATGCCCCAGGCTTGTAGAGCCAGATTTTATTCATGGATCTTGTGATTCCATATGGAGTTCCTGGTTCTATGCCTGGCATAACAGATTCCATGCGAGGAAATCCAACTTCTGTGAATGCTGCACAATCTCTGTGTAGAATTTCAGGTTTCAGCCTTTTAAGAGCATTTTCCGGCTGGGCGCGGTGGCTCACCCCTGTAATCCAGCACTTTGGGAGGCTGAGGTGGGTGGATCACAAGGTCAGGAATTTGAGACCAGCCTGGCCGAATGGTGAAACCTTATATTTACTAAAAATTAGATGGGTGTGGTGACGGACACCTGTAAGCCCAGCTACTCGGGAGGCTGAGGTGGGAGAATCACTTAAACCCAGAAGGCGGAGGTTGTAGCGAGCCGAGATCATGCCACTGCACTCCAGCCTGGGTGACAGAGCAAGACTCCGTCTCGGGGAAAAAAAAATTAAAAAAAAAAAAAAGATTACTTTCCATGCTTTGAGACTTTGGTTCTGAATATGGATTGCCAGGTTCCATGCCTGTATAGTCAGGATGCATCCTTGGAGGTTGAGATTACAGTCATGGTGTGCCACGTTCTACACCTGCAGGTAGAGTTTTACAAACGGAGGATGAAGTAATAGCTTGAAAGTTTACGTTTCCACACTCTGCAAGACAGGTTTTACCCTTAGGTGGTAAAGATCTTGCAATATTAATTTTATGTGTCAACTTGACTGAGCTAAGAAATGCCCAGATAGCTGGTAAAACATTATTTCTGGGTGTATCTGTAAGGACATTTCTAGAAGAGGTTAACATTTAAATTGATAGACTGGGCCGGGCGCGGTGGCACAAGCCTGTAATCCCAGCACTTTGGGAGGCCGAGGTGGGTGGATCACAAGGTCAAGAGATCGAGACCATCCTGGTCAACATGGTGAAACCCCGTCTCTACTAAAAATACAAAAAAGTAGCTGGGCATGGTGGCACATGCCTGTAATCCAAGCTACTCAGGAGGCTGAGGCAGGAGAATTGCCTGAACCCAGGAGGCGGAGGTTACGGTGAGCCGAGATTGTGCCATTGCACTCCAGCCTGGGTAACAAGAGCGAAACTCTGTCTCAAAAAAAATAAAAAAAATAAATAAAAAATAAACAAATTGATAGACTGAGTAAAGAAAACTGTCGTCATCAATGTGGGTGGGCATCATCCAATCTGCAAGGGCCCAATAGAACACAAAGGTTTAAGAAAAGACAAATTTGGCCAGGTGCAGTGGCTCACCCCTGTAATTCCAGCACTTTGGGAGGCTGAGGTGGGCAGATCACAAGGTCAGGAGTTTGAGACCAGCCTGACCAACATGGTGAAATCCTGTCTCTACTAAAAATACAAAAATTAGCCAGACATGGGGGCGCATGCCTGTAATCCTAGCTACTCAGGAGGCTGAAGCAGGAGAATCACTTGAAACTGAGAGGCAGAGGTTGTAGTGAGCTGAGATCATGCCACTGCACGCCAGCCTGGGCAACAGAGTGAGACTCCATCTCACACACACACACACACACAAAAGACACATTTCCTCTCTCTTATTGAGCTGGAACATCCATTGTCTCCTGCCCTTAGACACAGGAGCTTCTGCTTCTCTGGCCTTTGGACTCTGGGACGTAAGAATATATCCTATGGTTCTGTTTCTCTGGAGAATTCTAACTAATACATATCCCAGCACAAAGAGTAAGATTCAACTTCTGCCAAGATTTTACTTCTTTGGCCATGTTTCATGCCTAGAAATACAGATTCCCTACTTGGAATGTCAAATTCACGGACTAAGGCCTACCACATTGTATAATTGGAGGTCCAGATGATTGCTTTATGATTCGGGTTCTATAGAACATGTTTCATAGTAGCTAATCTTTGTTTTATACTTGGAAGTCCAGATTCCATATTTGGAAGGCAAGATTCCAGGACTAGATGGCCAGATTCAATACCTGGTAGGTGACATTAAGGTTCTACCCGAATTCCACAGAAAGCCAGGCCAGGTTACAAACTGAAAGAGAAATTTCACACAGTTTACAATGAATGCCATGCTTGAAGCCTAATTTTGTGTCTACATGGCCTCAATCCACACACAAAAGCACTGGTTCCACACCTAGTGTAAACTAGATTCCATGCTTGGAGAACCAAATTCTGTGACAGAAGTGCCATGCTCCATATCCATAGCTCCAGTCTCTATGTGTGTATGGTCATGTTCCATGCTTGAACATAAAGATTCAGGTTCATACTTGGAAGATCAGTCCCTATGCTTAGAGACTGAGATTCTACACATGGAGGGCTAAGTTCCAGTTTTATAAGAGGAGTCTCGAATTACTTTGATATTTACCTTTCTGCTCATGGAAAACCAGATGTTTCTAGGCCAAGTTCCTTCTACAGATCAGTTCTCATGAATGCAAGGCCTTGTTTTCTACTTAAAATTCTAAGTTCCATACTCGTAAGGTGAGATTTTGTGCCAAGTTAGTAGGTTCCATACCTGGTGGGCCAGATGACATGCCATGAGGTTCGGGTTCCAACCTAGAAGGTCAGGTTTCAAGCCTGAAGAGAGGGATTTCTCACAGGCTCCCGTAGCCTGCCTGGAAGTCCTGAGTCCATGCCTAAAAGGTTAAGATGCATATCTGAAAGTGAAAGTTTCAATCCTAGAATGTCATATTTAATGCCTGAGGAAGATTACAACTGGGGAGAGTCTTCATGGCTTGACATTCAGAATCGATGTGGGAGGGCCAGGTTCCGTGTTTTAAGGGCCACATTCTACACAGAGGGGGCAAGTGTTTATGCTTAGATGTCTAGGTGTCATGCCTAGAGGCTCAGGTTCCATGCCTGTAAGTTTGGGGCTCATGGATTTCCACATTATATACTTGGAAAGGTAGACTTCGCATCTAGAACATGTAAATCAATTCCAGATTTCATACATGGAATGCCATATTCTATGCTTTTGGGACCAGATTCTATGCTCAGAGGATGAGATTTCTTTCATGGAATGCCAAGTTCCATGATTGTTGCATGTTTTCATTCTTGGATATTCTTGGATTATCTTCCATGCATGGGGAGCACCAAGTTTCATGTCTTGGGGGATCAACTTCTATGACTGAGACACAAGTTCAATGTCTGGAATGCCAAACGACATAATTTTTAAGCCATGTTCCAAATGGGAGATTGAGATTCCACACACTGTGTTGCATTCCATCCCTGAAAGTTTAAATTTCATGCTTGGAGATAGAAATCCTTACATGGGGTGCCAGGTTCCATGCTTTTAGGGTCAGGGTCCATTCTGGAAATTGAGATTCCACACATGGAATACCAGTTGTCACGCTTGCAGGGCCAGCTTCCATGGAATTCCATGTTGGGATTCCACACATAGAGTAGCAGATTCCATACCTGGAGGCATGGTTTTACAAATCAAGGGTCAATTCAGTGCCTGGAGGGCTACCTTTCTGCAAACAAATTCAGGTTTTACCCACAGATAGCCAAGTTCCCAAAGTGGAGAACCTTATTACACTTCTATGAATCAGGTTTCATGAGTATTACTCCATGTTTCATCTCTAGAAATACAGAGTCCATACTCGGAGGGTTGTGAACCACCTGGATGATGGCCAAGTTCCATATCTGGTGGGCCGGATGGCATGGCTTGTGGGTCAGGTTCAACCCACAGAAGACCATGATCCAACTTAGACAAAGAGGTTTCACAAAGCAGTAATTATGGTATACCTAGAGGGCCTGATTCCAAGCTAGAGGCCCAGGATCCACATATAAAAGCCAGGCTCCACACTCAGACGCCATATTTTATGCCTGGAAAGGAAGGATTCACACCTGGAGAGATAGTCCATGTTTGGAAAGTCAGATTTTATATTTTGAGGGACAGGTTCTGTGATTAAAGGGATACATTTTATACCTGGGTTACAAGTTTTCATTCTTAGAGGCCTAGGTTCAACGCTTGGAGGTTGGGTCATTGTACCTGTATAGTGGCTTCTCATGTGGAGGACTAAATTATATGCTTGGGAAAGGAGAAATAACACCAAGAAGACCTAAATCAGTTCCTGAGAGTCTAGAGTTCCTATAGAACTGTCAGGTTCTATGTTTGGAGATTGAGATTTCACATATGGATTGTCAGTTTCTAGCCTTGGAGAACAGGTTCCACATCTTAGATTTTTAAGAGAATCAATTTTCAATTTCCTAAATTCCAAAGGTACTCTTCTTTCTTTCTTTCTTTCTTTTGAAATGGAATTTTGCTCTATTGCCCAGGCTGGAGTGCTGGAGTGCAATGGCAAAATTTCAGCTCACTGCACCTTCCACCTCCTGGGTGCAAGCAATTGTCCTGCCTCAGCCTCCTGAGTAGCTGGGACTACAGGTGTGCACCACCACACTCAGCTAACTTTTTTTGTATTTTTAGTAGAGACAGGGTTTCACCATGTTGGCCAGGCTGGTCTCAAATTCCTGATCTCATAATCTGTCCACCTTAGCCTCCCAAAGTGCTGGGATTACAGGTGTGGGCTACTGTACCCCGCCTCCTTCTTAAAATTAGTGTGTCTTATTGCATGTCTCAAGTCAAGGTGTCATACTGTCTCATCTTTTCCACCTCCTCTCTCACAATTGCCATTCTCCATTTTACTAAAAATGAATGGATGAATAAATGATAAGCACATGTTTAAGCCTTCCTGAATTTAATAATGGGGCATTCCACTGGGGTGTAATAACCTGCAGCATAATATTAGAACATCTCAATTTATCAAAGCCTCCTTTATTCAAGAGTTTGTATTCCTACACTAGGGCTATGTGTTTTTGTCTTTATATTTTTGATAAGGGTGAAGTATTATATAGAAACAAGGTATTTAGGGACATCCTGAATTCATGTATATTGAGGAGTGAAGTGGTAGGAGTTATGCAAATTTTGTTGGATGGTCTTGCTTTTGCATTGTCTAATTATGATGAAATAATGCATTGCTGCTACAGGAGAGTTCCAAGAGAGAAAAGTAGAGAGGCTCAGCACAAAATACAGAACTTATCAGAGCTCATTCCATCCAGGAGACAAACTTATGACGATACTTTTTGCCTTATCCACCTCCCTGCTCCTTTCCTCCTTATCTTTTTATCTGTCTTTGAATTCAGATATTTAAAGTTTGTCAGAAGCCGGTCAGAGAATAACAATATACTATAAAATTTCACTTGCATTCACCTATGTCTCAGTCGAGTATTTTGCATTATTACATTTTTATTTTACTGTATTTTATTTTGTTTTGTTTAGGAATGGAGTCTAGCTATGTTGTAAACTCCTGTCCTCAAACTCCTGGGCTCAAGCAATCCTCCTGCCTCAGCCTCCCAAAATGGTAGGATTACAGGTGTGAGCCACTATGCCCTGCCTGTTTTGCGTTATTTCAAAGAGAAGGTGAGGTCACACATTTACTTCCAACAGATCAACATTATATTTTCAAGTTAGGAAAAGAAATTGAAAGTAGGTAGTGGCATTCTTTATTTCCATAAATGCTCCTTTAGGCTTGTAAAAAAAATTGCGATCAATTTTGGCCAAAAGCTCATTGATGTCATAAAATCATACTCAGTTTTTACTTGGACACACTCTCCTGCTGTTCCTCATCAACCACTTGTGGGTTTAGTCATTCATAGTATGTACTTATTAGATTTAGATTAATTCAATGGAGATATGTTGTGAATTCAACTGAAAATAATGCACTTAAATAATAATTACTATATCTTTTGTCATCAGCACACTTAACCAGAGACAGCAGAACATTTACTTATGTAGAGCAAAATGTTCCTGAGACGTGAACTACTACATAAAGACCTGAACACTTTAGAAAACCAGCTTCATTACATTTGTTTTGGGAGTGCGCGCATAAAATGTTAAAGGACCACTATTTAAAAGGCTATTAGCATCATCTCTAGGAGAGACAACCAGAAAGCCAAGCTGAGAGTCTGGGCAGCCAACCAATACAGCAACCGTGGTCCCTGCCCCTCAACACAGGCCGAAGGGTGGGCAGGTATGCTGTGCCAAGCCCATGCCTTGATCTCCTCTGTAAACCAGATGTCTCTCTGCTGCCTCTGTGCTGTCGCCTGAATAAATTCCCGCAGGATCCCGTCTTCATGACGGTGTCTTCCACACTGAAATCACATGCAGAAGCACCGATGGGTGGAGTCTGTGCCGCAGTTTTTCCTCACTTCAAGGGAAGCTGGGAAAATGTGGCCTCTACTTTCAAATATTTTTTATATTTGGGACTCTCCCATCTCACTCGATTGCACTTATAATGTTCATTTTCCTCTAATACTTGACTATAACATTAAGCCAGTTTTAGGATTTTCCCCATTCAACAAATGATGCGTGCTCCTCAATTTACTTTAAATTAATTGCATGAAAAGGGATGATTAGTGAACAAATAAGTCTTGAAAAGACATATTCCATAGTGTTCAGTGTGGGGTCTTCACATTAAAATACATATTGAAATTTACTACATGACATAATAAGAAAAAAACTACTTTCAAGGCCTGATATTTGATTCTTCCATCTTGTATTTAAGAACCAATTTACTTTTACAGAATTTTACAAAATAGACACTAATCCCACTTCTAGGGTTGTAAAGCCCCTGGGATAACATGGTAAACCTGTCGTGGATCATGACCCACTGGATAGGAAACACAGTCTTACTGTTCTCTGGGAGGTACCTGAATCTCAACTTCCTGTTGCTTCCTGAATCTACCTGTGAAACAGTCACAACTGGAGTGGCAGTAGCTAATCCCGGACTGTCTCTGCTGCTTGAGATCATCTAATCAGTCACTCCTCCACCTCATCTTTGCCCGTTTGATGTTGAAATTGTATTACATGCTTGAACTGATCAATGAATGGGTAGCCAGAAACCAGTTTGACTAGCTGCCTCCCAGTCCTGCAACAAAACACAATAAAACTATAAAACTAACCCAAACCAAGAAACCAGAGAACCCCCTGTGCAAGAAATCCACACTGGTTCTAGAGTGTCCCACGTAGGTTGGAACTGCAACCCTGGACCCATGCTGTAAAGTCAAGTGCAAGGGGACTTGTGTGGACGCTGTAATGGCCTATCTAATCTGGCTTCTCATTTACAGAAAATGGAGACTTTACACACCACATGTATTATTTGCTTAAAAGTGCTTATAAATAGCAACCTGAAACCTTTTAATCTTATTTGTTCATGTAGAAATGAAACCATTGAGACCTTATCTTAATGCATATGGTATTCCGGTTGTAACCAGCAACTTTTAGTTAAAGAAAAGTAACAGCAGGTTGAGATTGCTACTTTTGCTTTTACCAACCCATAAAATGGAGACGAGGGACTAGATCAAACACTAAAACAGAGAACTAATCTTTTAGTAGCCCTGTAGGAGTTAGAAGTGAAACTTCCTGGGTTGGGCATGGTGGTTCATGCTTGTAATCCTGGCACTTTGGGAGGCTGAGATGGGTGGGTCATTTGACGTCAGGAGTTTAAGACCAGCCTGGCCAACATGGTGAGACCCTATCTCTACTAAAAATACACAAAATTAGCCTAGGGTGGCAGCTCAGGCCTATAATCCCAGCTACTCGGGAGGCTGAGGCAGGAGAATCACTTGAGCCTGGGAGGCGGAGGTTGCAATAAGCCAAGATCATGCCACTGTATTCCAGTCCAGGTGACAGAGTGAGACCTTGTCTCAAGAAAAAAAAGCAGATGCTCCTGCTCTATTATATAGACACTGCTTCGAAGCAATGAATGACGCATGTTAGCAAGAAGCCCATCTTATCTAGCACTCATCCTCAAAAGGTCCCCAACCTGAAGCAGCCAGTGCCTGTGGTGGTATAGATGGTGTCTGGAGAGGCTGACAGGGCCCCACTTCTTTCACTCACCAAATCATGTACCTGTAATCCCAGCACCTTGGGGTGTCAAGACAGGAGGATCCCTTGAGACCAAGAGTTCAGGACCAGCTTGGGCAACAAAGTGAGACCTCAACTCTACAAGAAAATCAGAAAATTAGCTGGGTGTGGTGGCAAGTACCTGTGGTCCCAGCTACATGGGAGGCTGAGGCAGGAGGATCACTTGAGCCTAGTGGTTGAGGTTGCAGTGAGCTGTGATTGCACCACTGCACTCCAGCCTGAGTGACAGAGCAAGACCTTGTCTTAAAAAAAAAATTCAAAGATCTTTGAACATTATAGAGTACATTAAAACAGAAGTTTCTGGTATTAGTATTAGTATTGTTGATTTTTTAAAACCCAGGAGTTGTTAGCACCTCCTCTCTGGCCTCTTAATCATAAATCCCTATCCCTTTTCTATTGGGTTACAAGCCACCTAAGGCACCAGCATGTAAGCCTCATCTGTACTTACTCAACTAATTCAGACAGGTCCAGGCCTGAAGTGGATGAGGTGGGGTGCAGTCTGGGTGCAGGGGAGAGATGGACCCACCAGGGAGCTAATTACATCACAAGTAGAGGAACCTGCGGGAAGATACAGTATTGGACATGTGGGTGCTGCTTTTTAACCTCCTCGTTTTTCAGACTTCTCAAAGAGAACCTAGATTAAGGGGTAACCAACCAGCTGAACAATTGCCTTTGCTGTCAATCTATGACGAGGGGTAAAACATCACTAGGGCACTAAAATATCACTGGAAATAGAACTTGAAAGAGGAAATTTTTGTTTATCAGAAATCTTCTCACAGAGATTACTCAACAGGGTTGGAATAAATACCTTGATGGGCCACTTGGGGATGGGGTGGGAAGGTAGGACCCCAAGGGATATGCCTGGGTGACAATAGATGGTCCTTCTAAAAAGGACAGTCAAGTGAACTACGAAGCTGCAGTTTTGGAGAGAGGTTGTAAGTTTGGGGCCAGAGCTAAAGCTCCCTGGATTTTGGAGGCTTTGCAGCTGGTGGGCCTCCTCTTTATCATTTTTCCATTAGGCACTGAGGAAATATTTAAAGAAAATACAACCCAAGTATTTGCAGGTCTCATTCTGGTCCAGCCCCAAAGCAGTGTTACCAGCTGGGGAAGCCTTCATTCTGAGGAGAGGGAGTTAGAATGTACCAGCTGATGTGGGGGAGTGAGGACACAGGATTAGAGGGGAGTGGATACTGTGCATTTCACCCAGAAACACCAGCACTAGGACAGGCGCCTTCCCCTTGAACTATGCTTCCATCAGGGAAAGAATGCATAAAATGAGTAAAATAAAAGCTGCAGACCAGGCACGGTGGCTCACACCTATGATCCCAGCACTTTGGGAGGCCAAAGTGTGAGGATCACTTGAGCCCAAGGAGTTCAAAACCAGCACCAGCAACATAGCAAGATTCTGTGTCTACAAACAATAATTTTTAAAAATTAGCAGGGTTTAGTGACAATGCCTCTGGTCCCAGCGACTCAAGAGGTTGAGGCAGGAGGATTGCCTAAGCCCAGGAGCTTAAGGCTGCAGTAAGCCATGATCATGCCACTATACTCCGGCCTGGGGGACAGAGTGAGACCCTGTCTCAATTTAAAAAAACAAAAAAGCTGGCTGGGCGCGGTGGCTCACCCCTGTAATCCCAGCACTTTGGGAGGCCGAGGCAGGTGGATCACGAGGTCAAGAGATCGAGACCATCCTGGTCAACATGGTGAAACCCCGTCTCTACTAAAAATACAAAAAATTAGCTAGGCATGGTGGTGTGTGCCTGTAATCCCAGCTACTCAGGAGGCTGAGGCAGGAGAATTACCTGAACCCAGGAGGCGGAGGTTGCAGTGAGCCAAGATCGCCATTGCACTCCAGCCTGGGTAACAAGAGCAAAACTCTGTCTCAAAAAAAAAGAAAAAAAGAAAAAAGCTACATTCCCCCCCGAGCCAGGCTTTCTCTCACTGTTTATCTGGTTGACTCAAATTTAACCCTTAGGTTTGAGATTAGATCTTACCTCTCTCAGGAAGCCTTTTCTGACCTCCTAAGTCAGCATTAGGTGTCATTCCTCTGTGCTCCGACACATCCTGTGTTTCCCCCATCACAGCATTACAGGTGCATTGTCATTGGTTGGTTACAAGGCCATTTCCTTTGTTAGTCTATAACTTCCATGGGTTAGGAATCATGTCTGTAGTTCACTGTTGTACTCTTGGTGCCAAACACAGTACTGCCTACCTGGTAGGCGCTCGAATGAAATAATAAGAGCACAAGAATAGTGCTGCCATGTACCTAGGAGAGGTGGAAAGTGTTCATGGTGGACTGTGGCTCCCTCGGGCCAGGCCTTGGGATACAGGCTGATAGACAGTGTAGTAGCTCATGGCTTTCGGAGGCAGTGAAGGCTTCAGACAGCCTGATATGTTAGGAGGAAAGAGGACACCAAAACAGCACCTTCAAAGTCAGGAGCTACATGGAAACAGAATGGAAGACATCAGCTACAAGACACCCTAGGGACTTCCGCCTCTCCTCACCCTCTAGCAATACAAGTGGGGAAGGAGAAAGTCCCCAAATACAGCCATGCACCACTTAAAAATGCCTTCTGAGGAATGCATCGACAGGCGATTTTGTCATTGTGTGAACCTTACAGCATGTGCTTACACAAATGGAGATGGGGAGCCTGCTACACACATAGGCTGTATGGGTTGCTTATTGCTCCCAGGCGGCAAACCCATATACATGTTACTGTACTGAATACTGCAGGCAACTGTAACAAAATGGTGAGTATTTGTGTATCCAAACATGTCTAAACATAGAAAAGGTACAGAAAATATGGTATATGTGATATTTTGGTATACGTATTGGCTTTCATTGCAGTTCCAGACTCATAAATCCCATAGCCCTTGTTATATAATATTGGGGTGCTTTAGGCCTCAGAAAAGAGAGTATCTGTCTCTCTGGCCTTCTGACCACCTCCTGCCCTCCTTTTTCTCCCCAAAGCAGGACTCTTCTCTTACCCCTCTTGGAGCCGACAACAAAGACATTCTCTTACTCACCCTATCTGATTGTAGGTCATAAGAACCCCCCATTCAGGAGTCCTGTCCCACACCCAGAAGGAAGGAATGCTGAACAGAGACGCCAAGAAGAATCTGAACAGAGCTTGCTAGTAATCAGTCTATTAGTATTAGACCATACCCTTCTTGCTCATTTCTGCATGGTTGTCAATCATGACTATCCAGTGAAGTCTCTATAAAGGCTGGACAGGACTGGGTACAGAGAATTTCCAGGTAGCTGAGCACATGGAGATTTCTGGAGAGCGGCACACCCAGGCAGGGCAGGGAAGCTCCCAGCCCCTTCCCCATACCTCCCCCTGTGCATCCCTGCATCTGCATCCTTTGCGGTATCCCTTATAACATACCAGTAAATGTGTTCCCCTGAGTGCTGTGAACTGCTCTAGTGAATTAATTAAGCCAAAAGAGGAGGGTGTAGGAATCTCAACTTGAAGCCAGTTGGTTGGAAGAACCAGAGGCCAGATTTGTGACTGGTGTCCGAAGTAGGGGCAGTCTTGGGGACTGTGTGATCTGACACTATCTCCAGGTAGAGAACATCAGAATTAATTGAATTGGAGGACACCCAGCTAGCGCCTCTGTAGAATTGACTGCTTTCCTGGTGGTGGGGAAAAGCCTCCATACATTTGGCTTCAGGAGTCTTCTGTGGTCGTGATGTGAGAACAGAGTAAAACCAGTTTTTGTTGTTTCCATTCGGTATAAAAGATAAAAAGTTACACTCCTGCACAGGGCACTTACCATAAATAGAGTTTGCAACTCAACATTGTTCTGGGCAAGTCAGCGAGTGAGTGGTAAGTGAATGTGAAGGGCTATGACATTACCGTACACTACTATAGACTTTATAAACACTCTATACGTAGGCTACACTAAATTTATTTTGACATTTTTTTCTTTAATAATAAATTAGCAGGGCACAGTGGCTCACGTCTGTAATCCCAGGTTTGGGAGACCGAGGCAGGCAGATCATCTGAGGTTGGGAGTTCAAGATCATCCTGGCTAACATGTTGAAACCCTGTCTCTACTAAAAGTACGCACAAAAAATTAGCTGGGAGTGGTGGCATGTGCCTGCCGCTCCAGCTACTCGGGAGGCTGAGGCAGGAGAATCACTTGAGCCAGGGAGGCAGAGATTGCAGTAAGCTGAGATGGTGCCATTGCACTCCAGCCTGGGCAACAAGAGCAAAACTCTGTCTCAATAAATAAATAAATAAAATCTTAGCTTACTGTAAATTTTTTACTTTATAAACTTTTTAGTTTTTGTTCGTTGTTTGTTGAGATGGAGTCTCACTCTGTCGCCCAGGCTGGAGTGCAACAGCGTGATCTTGGCTCACCACAACCTCTGCCTCCTGGGTTCAAGCGATCCTTTTGCCTCAGTCTCCTGAGTAGCTGGGATTACAGGCATGCATCACCATGCCTGTCTAATTTTTTTGGTATTTTTAGTAGAGACAGGGTTTCACCATGTTGGTCAGGTTGGTCTCAAACTCCTGACCTTGTAATCTGCCCACCTCGGCCTCCCAAAGTGCTGGGATTACAGGCGTGAGCCACGGCGCCCAGCACTTTTTAGTTTTTAAACTTTTTGACTCTCTTGTAATAATACTTAGCTTCAAACACAAACGCACTATACAGCTGTACAAAAATATTTTCTTTAGATCCTTACTCTATAAGCTTCATTCTATTATCTTAAATATTTATATTTATTTTTTTCTTATTTTTTTTTCAAGATTTTGTTGTTAAAAACTAGGACCCAATGACACACATTAGCCTAGACCTCCACAGGGTCAGAGTCATCAATATCACTGTTTTCCACTTCTACATCTTGTCCCCCTGGGAGGTCTTTAGGGACAATAGCATGCATGAAGCTGTCATCTCCTATCATTACAATGCCTTCTTCTGGAATACTTCCTGAAGGACCTCCCTGAGGCTGTTTAACAGTTACCTTTAAAAAAAAAAAAAAAAAAAAAAGTAGATGGCGTACACTCTAAAACAACAAAATATATAGTAAATACATAAACTAGTAACATGGTCATTTCTCATTATCAAGTATTATGTACTGTGCATAATTGTATGTGCTAGACTCTTATATGACTGGCAACAAGTGGGTTTGCTTACACCAGCATCACCACAAACACATAAGTAATGCATTGTGCTAGGACTTCATGACAGCTACAGGGTTATTAGACTATAGGAATCTTTCAGCTCCATGATAATCTTATGCGACCACCATCATATATGTGGTCCATTTGACTGAAATGTCATTACGCAGTGCTTGACTATAATCGTTCTTCCAGCATTTTGTACCCCAACCATATCTGCAGGTTGATATGCCTGGAGAGATGCCAGGTACACCTGGCCATACCACCTACAGCCTGTGTTCATGTTTTCATCATCACAGCTGCACTGATGCCTGAATAATCACCCTCCTCTATTTGGGCCATGGAGCCCTTTGAGAATCCAACAATAACTCTAAACTCTCTCCACGGAAGAATCACATGGTCACATAAGCACAAAATTTTACATATAACGGATAACCCTTAAAAGCTAATTTACAGATCTCAGCTCTCATCTTAATTCTTTCTAAATTGTTCTCCATAGTGCTGGCAGGATGAACTTGAAAAACAAATTTTATTGCATTGTTGGATTTTTATACCTTCAGGAAGACCTCAAGCTCCCTAGTAAAGTACATGAGACACCTCCCTCCCGCATACTGCTCACGTTCCTTGGCCTACCTTTTTATTCCACCACTGCTGCAGCAACTGGTTGGTGTGACCCAACACCAACTGTCTTCAGCCGTGTCCATCTCTCGCTTCTGTCCCAGGGCTTCTCTGCTAATGGGACACTTGCAGGAACTGCCTCAGATAATCTATACCTGGGCACCTGGAAGCATGAGAAAATTATCACTGCAAGAACAAGACTTTATCAATGAGGGTCAGGAGGTGGTAGATCAATGCTTCCTTCCTCTTTGATGTCTAAGAAAGACAATTCTGCCAGGCGCGGGGGCTCACACCTGTAATCCCGGCACTTTGGAAGGCTGAGGAGGGTGGATCACAAGGTGAAGGATGGAGACCATCCTGGCCAACACGGTGAAACCCAGTCTGTACTAAATATACAAAAACTTAGCTGGCCTGTAGTCCCAGCTACTCGGGAAGGCTGAGGCAGAAGAATCGCTTGAAACCGGAAAACGGAAGTTGCAGTGAGTCAGGATCGTGCCACTGCACTCCAGCCTGGTGATAGAGCAAGACTCTGTCTCAAAAAAAAAAAAAAAAAAAAAAAGAAAGAAAGAAAGAAAGAAAAACAAAGACAATTCTAATCCCTGTGGGATCAAGGCCCAGTGGCTCACAGTTATGACAGCTTACTACTGTGTCCTTGGAATGGTTTTTCCTCCTTTCTGTTTCATCTACCCAGTTTTTCACTCCAGTTCCTTGGGAATGTCCCAAGATAAACTGTTGTCTCGGGCTCTGCTCTTGGGAGAAACCCAGACTCAAAAAGAGGACACAGAAGGCCCTGCCTGATCTAATCCGGCCCACCCTTCAAACTTCATCTCCTGCAGCCCCAACCATCACACAGCTGGTACTGCTGAGCTTCTCACGTTTCTGAGACACACTGCTGTTCCTCCTCCTTGTGACAAATTCTCACTTGTCATTATATCCTATGGGGCACCTCTTAAAGGAACACATCCATAAAAACCTCTCCGCATTCCCTCACCAATATTCGTTATCTCTTGTATTTGTATAAGAGCCATCTTCACAGGTGTGAAGTGTTATCTCATCTCGGAATGGTTTTAACTTGCATTTCCCTGATGATTAGTGATGGTGAACACCTTTTCATATACCTGTTGGCTATTTCTGTGTCTTCTTTGGAGAAATGTCTGCTCAGATCCTTTGCTCTTTTGTTGTTGTTTCTCAAGTTTTGTTCAAGAACTCATACAAAATATTCCAAATAAATAAAATTTGATCTTCATCTTCCTGCTCTTGTCCTGTCTTTGCTGTTAGCGGCTATGCACAACCAATCGTGGATTATTGTTCTGCAAATAATTTTTGGTGAGATATTTCAGATACCTTTTGAAAAAAGGCACTTTGGGTGTCATGGTGATCTTGCTCTTGCTCCTTTCGATGGTCACCACCCCTGCATCAAGATTCACAGCTTTCCGTTCACTTTGATCCTCTTGCAAAACTGCCCAAAATTGGTGGCATGGAGGCATCCGTGATTCCATCTTCTATGGGGTGGATGCAATCAAGAGGGAACTTCAGAACCTGCTTCTTTTTTTGCCCCCTTTCACCACAAGCTTTTTCATGGGTGCCATGGTGGCAGTGGAGGCAGAAAAGCCCTTTACCCATTTTTTAAATTGGGTTATTTGTTCTTCTGCTATTGAGTTGTAAGAGTTTCTTATGCATTTTGGATATGAACTCCTTATCAGATATGTGGTTTGCAATTATATTTTCCTAGTCTGTAGGTTGCTTTTTCAGTTTGTTGATTGTTTCCGTTGCTGTACAGAAGCTTTTTAGTTTCTGTAGTCCCATTCATTTATTTTTGTTTTTGTAGCCTGAGCTTCTGATGTGATATCAAAACAAACAAACAACAACAAAAAAAATCAGGCCAGGTGCAGTGGCTCACACCTGTAATCTCAGCAATTTGGGAGGCCAAGACAGGCAGATCATTTGAGGTCAGGAGTTCGAGGCCACCCTGGCCAATATGGTGTAACCCTGTCTCTACTAAAAACACAAAAATTATCTAGGTGTGATGGCATGCGCCTGCAGTCCCAGCTACTCTGAGGCTAAGGCAGGAGAATTGCTTGAACCCGGGAGACAGAAGTTGCAGTGAACCAAGATGGTGCCACTGCACTTTAGCCTGGGTGACAGAGTGAGACTCCATCTCAAAAAAAAAAAAAAAAAAAAAAAAATCACTGTTGAGGCCGATGTCAAGTTTTTCCTCCGTGTTCTCTCCTAGGAGTTTTATGGTTTCAGGTCCATAGTACACTATTGATGGGAATGTAGATTGGCACAGCCATTATAGAAAAGAGTACAGAGGTTCCTAAAGAAATTACAAATGGAACTACCATATGATGCCGCAATCCCGCTCCTGAGTATATGCCCAAAGCAGATGAAATCATCACCTTGTAAAGTTGTCTGCACTCCCCTGTTCATTGCAATATTATTCGCAATAGCCAAGATATGGAAACAAGCTAAGTGCCCGTTGAGACTTCGGATGGATAAAGAAAATGGGGTTTGCGGTATATATACAAGGGATTTTCAAAAAGTTCATGAAAGTCTGTGTTATAAACAAAACCATGTATGGATTTCATAATTGTTTGCAGCAAAATAAACCCGTACTAACTTGTTTATAACATGT
This sequence comes from Saimiri boliviensis, assembly GCF_048565385.1. Lineage (NCBI taxonomy): Eukaryota > Metazoa > Chordata > Mammalia > Primates > Cebidae > Saimiri > Saimiri boliviensis. Next base: position 58,761,802 of record NC_133462.1, read on the forward strand.
CTGGACAGGATTTACTTTGAGACACGAAGGGGAACACATCAGTTTGAAAAGAGCCCCTGTTGGAGCAGCATGAATTCTGTTAACATTGAAGCAAGAACAAGCATTAAATGTATAGTGAAGCTTGTGTGAAAGAATGGTGAAATCACTGATTCTTTACATAAAGTTTGTGGAAGTAATCCCCAAAGAAATCAGCAGTTTACAAATGGGCAACTCATTTCAAAAACAGATGAGACAATGTTGAAGGTGAAGCCCGTACTGGCAGACCATCCACATCGATTTTCAAGGAAAAAATTAATTTTATTCATGACATAATTGAAAAGGATTGATGACTAACAGCAGAAACAATAGCCAATACCAGAGACATCTCAACTGGTTAAACTTGGGTAAATCTGACCGAAAAATTCAAGTTGAGTAAACTTTCCACTCAATGGGTACCGAAACTGTTGCACCCAGATCAGCTGCAGGCAAGAGCAGAGCTTTCAATTCAGATTTTAAAGAAGGGACATCAAGTTCCTAAAGCATTTCTTCAAACAATTATAGTAGGAGATGAAACATGGCTTTACAGGTACCAAAGCAATGGCCATCAAGGGGTGGAAATGGTCCAGTCAAAGCAAAAGTGAACTGGTCAAAAGAAAAGGTCATGACAACAGTTTTGTGGGATGCTCAAGGCGTTTTGCTGGTTGGCATTCTGGAGGGCCAAAGAACAATAACATCTGCATATTGTAAGAGTGTTTTGAGAAAGTTAGCAAAAGCTTTAGCAGAAAAATGCCTGGGAAAGCTTCATCAGGGAGTCCTTCTCCGCCATGGCAATGCCCCTGCTCATTTCTCTCATCACACAAGGACCATTTTTTGAGAATCTAATTGGGAAATCATTAGGCATCCACCTTCCAGTCCTGATTTGGCTTCCTCTGACATTTTTTTGGTTTCCTAATCTTAAAAAACCCTATAAGGTATACCCATTTTTCTTCAGTTAATAATATAAAAAGGACTGCCTTGATGTGGTTAAATTCCCAAGACCCTCAGTTCTTCAGAGATAGACTAAATGGCTGGTATCATTGCTTTCAAAAGCATCTTGAACTTGATGGAGACTATGTTGAGAAATAGTCTATCTGTTTAATTTTTATCTTTTAATTCCACTTTTTCATGAACCTTTTGAAGCCACCCATACAATGGAATAGTATGCAGTCTTAAAAAGGAAAAGGAGACCTTGTTATTTACCACAACATGGGTGGACCTGGAGGACATTATAGTAAGTGAAATAACCCAGACACAGAAAGAAAAATATTACATGATCTCACTTACATGTAGCATTTTTAAAAGCTCAAACACACAGAGATAGAAAATGAGACAGTGGTTACCCTGCTGGGTGGCAGGGAAAAGAAATGAGGCATGGTAGGTCAAAAGATACCAAGTAGCAGATATGTACTACGAAAAGCCTCCACATCTGCCGGGCGCAGTGACTCACACCTGTCATCTCAGCACTTTGGGAGGCTGAGGCAGGCAGATCACAAGGTCAGGAGTTCGAGACCAGCCTGGCCACCATGGTGAAACTCCATTTCAACCAAAAATACCCCAAAAATTATCGGGGCGTGGTAGTGGGTGCCTGTAATCCCAGCTATTCAGGAGACTAAGGCAAATTGCTTGAACCTGAGAAGCAAAGGTTGCGGTGAGCTGAGGCCGTGTCATTGCACTCTGGTCTGGGCGACAGAGTGAGACTCCATCTCAGAAAGAAAGAAAGAAAGAAAGAAGAGAGAGAGAGAGAGAAAGAGAAAGAAAGAAAGAAGGAAGGAAAGAGAAAGAAAGAAGAAAGAAAGAAAGAAAGAAAGAAAGAAAGAAAGAAAGAAAAAGAGAGAAAGAAAGAAAGAAAGAAAGAAAGAAAGAAAGAAAGAAAGAAAGAAAGAAAGAAAGAAAGAAAGAAAGAAAGAAAGAAAGGCCGGGCACGGTGGCTCACTCCTGTAATCCCAGCACTTTGGGAGGCTGAGGTGGATGGATCACAAGGTCAAGAGATGGCGACCATCCTGGCCAACATGTCGAAACCCTGTCTCTACTAAAAATACAAAAATTAGCTGGGTGTGGTGGCACACACCTGTAATCCCAGCTACTTGGGAGACTGAGGCAGGAGACTTGCTTCAACCTGGGAGGCAGAGATTGCAGTGAGCCAAGATTGTGCCACTGCATTCCAGCCTGGTGATGGAGTGAGACTCTCTAAATAAATAAATAAATAAATAAATAAATAAATAAACAAACAAAAAGAAAAGTCTCCACATCTAAGGTCCAACATGAAGACTAAAGTAAAAAAAGTATCATATTGGGAATTTTGGTTAAATAAGCAGATTTTAGCTGCCTTTGTCACAAAAAAAGTATTCGAGATGATAGAAGTGTTAATCTGCTTCATAAATGTAACCATATTACTATTTATATGTATCCCATAACATTGTGCTGTAAACCTCAAATATATACAATTTTTAAAAATTTTTGGCTGGGCACGGTGGCTCATGCTTATAATCCCAGCACTTTGGGAGGGCAAGGCAGGCAGATCACCTGAGGTCAGGAGTTCAAGACTAGCTTGGTCAATATGGCAAAACCTCATCTCCATTAAAAATATAAAATTAGCCAGGTGTGGCAATGGCGCACCTGTAATCCCAGCTACTCAGGAGGCTGAGGGAGGAGAATCATTTGAACCCGGGAGATGGAGGTTGTAGTGAGCGATCCATTCCACTGCACCCCAGTCTGGGCAACAAGAGTAAAACTCCATCTCAAAAAAAAAAAAAAAAGAAGAAAAAAAATTTTTTAAATGACCTCTCCCTGATTTTCATGACTTGACTTCCTTTGGGCTGTCAAAGTCCTGGGCTCCCCTCTTCATAGCACTTACCGTTAGGCTGTAAATATTCAGTTACCTGTTGCCTCCCTCATTGGACTGTAAAATTCTTGAGGCAGAGCCAGTAACTTTTAGCTATTTGTCCTTCTCAAGCCTAGGACAGTGACTTAGACCCCAAATTGAGACTCAGTAATTGTTGGCTGACAGGTTGAATGATGTATGAGATTTCTGAATCAAGCCCTGGGCAGGCAATCTTTCAGTCTTGATAACATCTGGATCTGAATGAATCTAGGGGAAAGTCTAGTTGAGCTTCATTCCCCTGTGACCTGCAGAGGCAGGAGTCCCAGCTTGACTGGGCAGGGAAGGCCATTTAATTGAAAATACGAATAACCAATAAATATATGAAAATGCATTCTTAATCTTACTAAGTAAGCAGGGAAAGACAAAACAATGAAATATCAATTTTTACTCACTGGATTGGTCAAAACTACAGCCTGAAAATATAAAAGTGTCCATATCGCTGTGTGTAAATGAGAAGTCTGAACCTGTTGATGGAGCTGTAAATTAGGCAGTTTTTTGAAAAGAATGACTTAGCAGTATCTATTACAATGAAAAACATGGATACGTTTGCCTCGGTAGGTTTACCTCCAGGTGTGTATCCTAAAGAAATACTCAGAAACGTACCTCCAAGAGACACGTACATGGAAGTTCCCTTACACATTGTTTGTAAAAGTAAAACACAGTCACGATCTCAATGCCCATTAACAAGGGAAAGGTTTAATTCACCGTAACTCATAAATACAGTGAAATTCTATGTAAAGTGGACTAGATTTATGGGCATGGAAGGCTTGCCAAAAAGTATTTTAAGATTTTTTTAAAAAGGTAAAAAATGTGCAGAATTATGGCTTTTCTTTTTCTTTTTTCTTTCGTTCTTTCTTTCTTTCTTTCTTTCTTTTTTTTGAGACAAAGTTTCACTCCTGTTGTCCAAGCTGGAGTGCAATGGCACAATCTCAGCTCACCACCACCTCCGCCTCCCAGGTTCAAGCGATTCTCCTGCCTCAGCCTCTCAAGTAGCTTGGATTACAGGCATGTGCCACCATGCCCAGCTAATTTTGTATTTTTAGTAGAGATGGTGTTTCACCGTGTTGGTCAGGCTGGTCTCGAACTCCTGACCTCAGGTGATCTGCCCGTCTTGGCCTCAGAAAGTGCTGGGATTACAGAGGTGAGCCACCATGCCCAGCCTAATGCCTTTTTTCTTCTTTTTTTTCATAGATAAAAGTCTAGGGGATTCACTGCCCAGCAGGCCAGGCTGGCTCTCTGGGCATAACATCACCCAGAGGGTAATTTCTTTGAAGCCAATGACCCAAGTCTTTCACATTTTATACCTTCACAGCCTACACAAAACCTGCTATATAATAAACACTAAACAAATGATTATGAAAAGCAAGAAGGACATAAGAGGGAAAGAATCGAATAAACAGATTCCATGGGCAATCCTAGCACCTGAGGTCTGATTAAAGAAAGGAAAAGAAGCTTTTATGGGTCTTTTCATATTGACAAAGCTTTAGTGGAACATTTTTTTGGTGGGTTTTCAAGCAATTAGAACTCTTAGGCAGAAAACAGAAAAATACAGACATAAAGGAGAGGCCTAAATATATAAGCATAGCATTGGGAAAAAGCCTTTTCAGAACTGCAGCTCACGCCTTATTCCACCATGTTCTGAACAAGGCCTCCTATCCAAAGTTGTTTCTCACTTCAGACAGCAGGTGGCAGCAGAATCAAGCTTTCTGGTTGCAGAAAGTTCTGGAGTCAGCCGGCTGTATAAAACTTCAAATGATTTTCAGGGGAGAAGCAGCTTTTGAGTAAAAATCTTTAATCTAAAAATCTAAACTCAATACAAGAACAAAAACAAATCAGAGTGAGGAACTGGTGCCATTGGCCCCTGCCATGACAGATCCTGATGTAATTCCCTGCCTGCCATCTACGGAGCCACACCTTGTCCTAAGAAATTCTAGGATTTCTACTGGCAGAGGCCAGGAAAGGAACCAAGGTTCCTTTCTGACATGTCCTGTTCTGACATTGTCCTTGTCACTTGTGGAAGCTGGTTCACGAGGAAGCTGGCTCTGGTCAAGGCTGGGCTTACTGGTGAGGTCAGCCCAAATTCAGAACACATTTATGGATAAAGGAAGGGTTTCTTAAAAGGGGACTTTGCAGGCAATAAAAAGAAATATAGTACTGATAAATGCCACAATGTGGATGAACCTCAAAAATATCATGTTAAGTCAAAGAAGCCAGTCACAAAAAGACCACATAACGCATGAAATCATTTATAGGAAATCTTCAGAATAGGCAAATCTAGAGACAGAAAATAGATTAGTGGTTGTCTAAGGCTGGGGAGGTGGTGAATGGGGAATGACTGCTAATGAGTACACAATTTCTTTGGGGAGTGATGAAAATATTCTAAAATTAGATTATGGTGATGATGCGCAATTCTTTTTTTTTTTTTAATTATTCTTCATATGAGCTGTGGCTTTGTTGTAGCAATTCTTTAAATATACCTGAAACCATTGAGTTGTACATTTTAAAAGGGTGGAGTTTATGGTATGTAAGTTAACTCAAAAAATTTATTTAAAAAAAAGAACAAGGCCAGGCGCGGTGGCTCACACCTGTAATCCCAGCACTTTGGGAGGCCGAGGCGGGTGGATCACGAGGTCAAGAGATTGAGACCATCCTGGTCAACATGGTGAAACCCCGTCTCTACTAAAAATACAAAAAATTAGCTGGGCATGGTGGCGCGTGCCTGTAATCCCAGCTACTCAGGAGGCTGAGGCAGGAGAATTGCTTGAACCCAGGAGGTGGAGGTTGCAGTGAGCCGAGATCGCGCCATTGCACTCTAGCCTGGGTAACAACAGCGAAACTCCATCTCAAAAAAAAAAAAAAAAAAAAGGGCCAAGTAGAGTGGCTCATACCTGTAATCCCAGCACTTTGGGAGGCTGAGGCTGGAGGATTGCTTGAAACCAGGATTTCAAGACCAGCATGGACAGCATAGTGAGACTCCCATCTCTGCAAAATAGAAACACTAGCCTGACATGGTGGCACGTGCTTGTATTCCTGGCTACTCTGGAGGCTGAGGCAAGAGGACTGCTTGAGCCCAGGGGTTCGAACATGCAGGGAGCTATGATGGTGCCACTGCACTCCAGCCTGGGTAACTATTCATTGGTGAGGGGTGAGAAGTGGGCAGAGAGAGAGAGACAGAGAGAGAGAGAGAGAGAGAGAGAGAGAGAAAGTCTATGCAGTTGCTACAGAAAATAACTGGAGATTGGTTAGAGATATGACTCTGGTACATTGATGAATTTTACTTTTTGATCAGATTATGATATGATGGTGGCACAATATGCTCCCTGATTTGGTTACACACACTTCCTATCCCTAAGAACTACAAATACTTGCCTTAAAGAGTGAAAAGTGGAAGAGTGGATGAGGTGTGTTGCGTTGCCATCTCACTTTTTTTTTTTAAGACAGAGTCTCGTTCTGTCTCCAGGCTGGAGTGCAGTGGCACAATCTCAGCTCACTGCAACCTCTGCCTCCTGGGTTCAAATGATTCCCCTGCTTCAGCCTCCCAAGTAGCTGAGACTACAGGCATGTGCTACCACACCCACCTAATTTTTGCATTTTTTTTAGTAGAGATGTGGTTTCACCATGTTGGCCAGGATGGTTTTGAACTCCTGACCTCGTGGTGCACCCACCTTGGCCTCCCAAAGTGCTGGGATTACAGATGTGAGCCACTGCGCCTGGCTGCCATCTCACTTTTTCAAGGGATGGTGCTCTCCCTGGAAAGAAGGCAGTAACAGGCCAGTGAAATAGCAGACATCTGAAGTCACACAGACCTGGTTTCAAATTCCAGTTTTTCCTCTTATTAGCTATGAACCCTCAGTTTCTTTTCCACACCCACATCTCAAGGTTAAGTAAGAATTATGTAACATAAAATATGAAAGTGCTCAGCCCATAGTAAACAGACTTTATGTGATACTCCTAGAATGTCCATCCTGACCAGTAAGATGACATTTTATCTCAAAACACAGCTGTGTCATATTTTGCTATTGGTGCAAGTCTAAAGATCTTCTCCACTGCCCTCTGCCCGCACCCCAAGTCCATTTGCCATCAATAACCTTACTTACTAGTACTTTTTACAACAGTGAGAAGCTCCTGAGAATGGAAGAATAAGCCAATGGCGTTATTGTGTTGGGAAGAATCTGAGTCGGAAGGACCCCGTCCCCTGGCTACCAGAAACGCAGGATTAGAACCAGTAATACACACCTAGAATAAAAGCCTGGATAACAGCAGTGCAGGGGAAACTGTCCCCATCAGGACAGCTTTTTTTTGTTTTGTTTTTTGGTTTTTGGTTTTTTTGAGATGGAGTTTTCACTCTTGTTAGCCAGGCTGGTGTGCAATGGCGCGATCTCGGCTCACCGCAACCTCCACCTCGGGGGTTTTCCTGCCTCAGCCTCCCGAGCAGCTGGGACTACAGGTGTGCGTCACCATGCCCAGCTAATTTTTGTATTTTTTTTTAGTAGAGACAGGGTTTCACCGTGTTGACCAGGATGGTCTCCATCCCTTGACCTCATGATCCACCTGCCTAGGCCTCCCAAAGTGCTGGGATTATAGGCGTGAGCCACGGAGCCCAGCCAGGACGGCTTTTATATGCAAAAACTTAGGTATTTTAACCAGAAGCATTTCTAGAAACTGGAATATTAGGGAAAAAAGCCAACACGTTAGCCAACATTGTACTTTACATTTATGCAAATTTTAAACTCCATAGGCACCTCCTAGTAGTTTTGGGGGGAAATAATACTCTGTGCATAGCATAATGGGTAAGAAAATGAGTTAAAGGGCCGGACGTGGTGGCTCACGCCTGTAATCCCAGCACTTTGGGAGGCCAAGGCGAGTGGATTACTGAGGTCAGGCATTCGAGACCAGCCTAACCAACATGGTGAAGCCCATCTCTACTAAAAATACAAACTTAGCTGGGCGTGGTGGCACTTGCCTGTAATCCCAGCTGCTTGGGAGGCTGAGGCAGGAGAATTGCTTGAACCTGGGAGGTGGAGGTTGCAGTGAGCAGGGATTACACCATTACACTGCAGCTTGGGCAACAAGAGTAACAACTCCGCCTCAAAAAAAAAAAAAAAAAAAAAAAAAAAAAAAAAAAATGATCTAAGGAGCTAAGCTGCCTTATTTCATCCCTCAGCTCTGTCTCCTGGGAAACCAGGGCAACTGTTTAATCCCTCCATGCCTGAGTTTCATCATGTATAAAATGAAGGAATAATATTACTTAGCTTATAAGGCCATTATAAGGATTCTAACAATTAATCTAAAGTGCTTAGGACAGTGTTTGGCATATAGCAAGCACTCAATAAATCCATTAATTCAATAAATGTTTATTAAATACAGTTGTGGTGCTGTTTTAGCTGATGAGAATACTAAAGTCAACAAAACAGATGAAACCGCTGCTCTCGTGGAGCTTTCTTCCTGAGGGGAGGAGGCCAGCAACAACAACGAATACATTCAGAGGGAGAGCAATGGAGTGAATTGTGTTCCTTCCCCTCCCAAGTTCATATATTGAAGCCCTAACTGCCAATGTGATGGTATCTGGAGATGGGGCATTTGGGAAATGGATTTAAAAGAGGTCATGAAGGTGGGGGGACTCATAAAGAGATTAGTGCCCTTTTAAGAAGAGAAAGAGCCAGGTGCAGTGACTCACGCCTGTAATCTCAGCACTTTAAGAGGCCAAAGCAGGAGGAGGATCGCTTGAGCCCAGGAGTTTGAGAACAGCCTGGGCAACATGGTGAGACCCCCATCTCTATAAAGATAAAAAAAAAATTAGCCCAGTGTGGTGTCACACACCTGTAGTTTCAGCTACTTGGGAGGCTGAGGTGGGAGGTTGAGGCTGCAATGAGCTATGGTTCAAACCACCACACTCCCAGCATGGGTGACAGGGCAAGACTCTGTCTCTAAATAAAAGAAGAAACAAAAGAGAGGAAGAGACACCAGGGCTCTCTCTAGGTCCTGTGAGGACACAGCAAGAAGGCAGCTGACTGCAAGCCAGGAAGAGAGCCCTTACCAGGAACTGAAGCTGTCAGCACTTTTATCTTGGACTTCCCAACCTACAGAACTGTGAGAACTAAATGTTGTTTAACAGACATTTTGCCTAAGGTATTTTGTTTGCTTTTGGTATTTATTTGTTGATATTTTGGTTTTGGTATGTTGGTATATTTTAGTTTGTTGGTGTTTTGCTATCAGCAACCTTGCAGACTAATATAGATTTATATGTAAACATATCTTAGCATAGGAACTTTGCAGAAGCCACATAGCTGGTTTTACTGATACAAAGAGCCCTAAGCTACAGTACGATGAGGGGAAAAGCCTACATTCCCCTTTTGGCAATGGTACCTGCTCTCCACAGAGTAGCCTTGAAAAAGCCACTTGACTCTATCTTAGATTCCTGCATCTGTAAAATGATGAACTAGATGCTACCCAAAATTTTAGATTCTGTCCATCTTATGGTTGGAAAAACAGTCTAACTTCTAGGTCAATTACACACACAGGTATGCTAATGCTTAGGGTGGCAGAGAGGGTGTCCCGTAGGTAGACACTGATTATCCTAACTGTAAGTTTCAAATGGAAAATTAATTAAATCTCTAAATTTGGATTTGGCTTCCTATTTAGCAATGTTTCCTTCCTGGAAAAGAAATAGCATGTGTCAGACAGAACAGCCCCTTCTGATCATTTTTTTTCCCTTCTTCCTTGCATTATTGTTAGCTCTGACTGTGCAGTTCTCCTGGAGTCTCTTCCTTTTCAGATAACAGCCTAGAAAAAAAGGAGCTTATGGTTTCCCTGAGGTTCTTTTTTGATAAATGGCTGACATTTGATTGAACCATTCTTATTTCACTTATTTTTCACTTTCACAGAAAAACTGTAGTGAGTATAACAGCACAAGGTAATCATTTTTAAATTATTCTGACATTTTATAAAATTTGATTCTTTCTGTTTCTCTCACCTCTGAAAGATGATACTGGGGTGTCTTGGATGCAAAGATTCATTCAAGTTCTTTTGCTCTTGGATTCTCCATATTCTCTGAGGAAGTGACTGCCTCTAAGAATATATCCAAGGAAGCATCTTATCACTTTCATCCTTTGATCCCTAGGTGCCTTTCACTACCAGATACACTAAAGGAAACAAAAATCTCCTCTTAGCTCCGTGGTGCAGTGGAATTGAGGCATAACCACAAAGAATTCAGAGTACATCACATAATGGAAATGTCAGGAGGCTTGTGATGGCAGAAATACATTTTCCTGGTGATGAGATTAGAAGAATCTTCATTTAACCAGCAGATATGTTATTGTCACTTCTGAACAATGCTTTTTATAGTAGACCATTTCTCAAAAAGGAAATAGAAATGAGATTTTAAAATAGGAAAAATATGTCCAATCTCATTATTAAGATAAATGCAATTACAAATTATAAGAGGACTTAATAGATTGGCAGAAAGAAAAATGAACAACCTTCTCCGTTGGCTGTTGGCATTCTTTTTTCTTTCTTTCTTTCTTTTTTTTTTTTTTTTAAGACCGAGCTTTGCTTTTTCACCCACACTGGAAGGCTGGAGTGCAGTGGCAAGATCTTGGCTCACTGCAACCTCCACCCTCTGGTTTCAAGCGATTCTTCTGCCTCAGCCTCCCGAGTAGCTGGGATTACAGGCACCCACCACCATGCCCGGCTAATTTTTGTATTTTTAGTAGAGATGGGTTTTCACCATGTTGGCCAGGCTGGTCTCAAACTCCTGAACTCAGGATCTGCCTGCCTCAGCCTCGCGAGTATAATTTGTAGTATGGAGGGCAATTTGACAGTATCTATCAGATTTTATAGAGCACAGAGCCTTGGATTCAGTAATTCTACTTTTAGGAACTTATCCCACAGATATTCTAGATGTGCTCAAAGATGTAGGTACAAAGATGTTATTGCAGTATTATTTTTAAGAGCAAAAAACCAGTCCACGGGGAAGACCAGTTCAATAAGTTAATATATTCATATAATGGAATACTGTCAAAGAACTATTTCCACAATGTATTTTTAGGGGGGGGAAGGTACAGAAAGTTATGTAAGGAGTTTCATTTGTTTAATATACAATTAGTGACACAGGTTGCATCCGGGGAGAAAAATTAGGAAACAGTTTTTTTTTCGTACACCCTTATCTTTCATTATATCTCTTTTAAAAACTTTGGTGCTATTTGTGTGTATTGTGTATATTAAATATTAATGTAAATTTCAACAACCATCAGAGTGATGCCAAAAAACCCTATAGAAATGACAGTTTACATTCATTAAATTTTGCTATATGTCAGGTACTGATTTTTCAATCACAATCTTGTAAGATACGTACTATTATCCCCATCTCACGGGGGAAAATTGTGGTAGAGAGAGGCTGCATAACTTGCACAAGGATTCATACTGAATCAGTAGCAGAGCTCAGATTTGAACCCAGGCAGCCTGGTTCCAGGGACCATACTTTACCCACCATGCTATATTCCTCTGAGATCACAGACCTTCATGATGAACTCTTAATTACAGTGCAGCCAATAGGAAACTCAGATAGACTCAGATGTGCAAGAAATATCTCACTTCTTTTTTTTGTTTGTTTGTTTTTTGGTGAGACAGAGTCTTGCTCTGTTGCCCAGGCTGTAGTACAGTGGTGCAATCTCGGCTTGCCACAACTTCCACCTCCCAGGTTGAAGCAATTCTCCTTTATCAGCCTCCCAAGTAGCTGGGACTACAGGCATGCACCACGATGCCTGGCTAAGGTTTTTGTATTTTTAGTAGAGACGGAGTTTCACAATGTTGGCCAGGCTGGTTTCGAACTCCTGACCTCGTGATCCACCCCTCTTGTCCTCCCAAAGTGTTAAGATTACAGGCGTGAGCCACCACACCCAGCCATATCTCACATCTTCATTTGCTTTTTACCTACTTAAATCTGACTGAGTCCCCATCCAGCTTGACTGGCAGAAATTGTAATCTCAGTCACTATTTGGACACCCTGCGGCAAGGGTTTTGCAAGGTCCTGGAGTCTTATATGGCACCAAAGCCTGGCAGAGATCCTGCCAGTTGTCAATACACACTGGTTTCCACAGACATGTTCACTGCAGTCCAGTACTCCCACAGCCATATGTAGTCCTACGCACCCTAACCCATAGACTGAAAACTTCTTTATATTCTTGGGATATGTTTTCCTTTCCTTTTCCTGCTGCCTTCAAAGACATTGTTAATACTATCTTCATTGAGTTCAGGTTTTATCTACAGACAGCTAGATCATTCTGCAAAATACCTCTAAAGTGAGAAACTACCAAGGGCCTATCTGAGTCACTTAGATAAAAGGGATAGGGAAAGTATAGAAAGTAGACAAGAAATTAATATCTCAATAGATGATTCTGCCACAGAGTCATAGCCATGAAAAACAGAATAGCTTTGGATTTGGAACTTACCTCCTATTTCAAGTTTCCCTCTGCAAGTGTTTAGACTTGCGTGTTATGGATGATGATTGTAATAAATAAACTATGCCTTCTATTGGTAGCAGATTTTGACTGAGATATAGGACAGTTAACAACTGCAGTTTGAATGCAAAGGCAGACAGAGTACACTTTGCACAAGGAACAAAGAACTGATGGGGAAACAAGGACAGTCTCCCTTTACACCTTAAAAATCCTCAAATAACTTGGCTTCTGCTCAGCTAACTGATACATAAGTGCAGAAAGAAAGACAAGATTGGAATCCAAGGAAGGAAGTGTTAGAATCCAAGGGCCTGGAATCAAAGAGAATATATTTAAATAGAAACCAGGTTGATAATACCAGAACTTTGGGATGCCTAGAGTAGGCAGGAAAAAGATGTATGATCTAAGCATAGGATATTTTGAATATAGGAGCTTGGATAAGAGAGGTCTGTCCCAAATTCCATCTGCCACCAATGAAAGCAGAAAGGAAATATGTAATGAGAGCGAAGCCATGGGGAAATAGTCCAAGAAGGGTGTGCCTCCTGTGTGTTTAGTAATCACGTCCAGCTCAGCAAATCTGAGTTTCCTTATTCCTTGAGCTACTGTCCATTTTAATGAACAGGGAACATTCGATCTCAAGCAGCTTCAGAAACTCAATTTTCCCCCAGCCTTTGTTTAGGTTTTATAGAGGAAAAGGTATAGCTTCAGTACTGGTTATTTGCTTGTGAGAGCTCTTGGGCAGCTAATTCCTGGTCCTTTGCTCCACCTAGTGGATTTCCAGGCTAGAAAAGCTCTGGCCTTTCTAGTGATCAGAAGGGTGTACGTTTGCTAATAAATGAGGCTGGATTATCGTCAGTTTCTGGATTATTGTCAGTTTCTTTACTGATGATACCCTATTCCATCCCAACGTGTCCTTGTTAGAATTGATTGAAATCTTTCATTTATTTCCACTAATGCCGAATGTGTAGGTGTCAGTCATCAGAATCTAATGCATTCCTTTTCTCTCTTCTTAATGTATAAATAACATTATGTAACCAGGAGACCTGTATCAGCACAGGAAAGCATATTCCACTCATAATTATATCCTCTGAGGACCAAACTCAATCAAACCTTGATGGGGTCATTTAATTAAACAATGACCTACCTACTTAACACATCGGGGACTCCTTTGAACAATAATTGGTTAAAGAGTCATAGGACTCTTTCTCAAGAAGTTTCACATCTAATCATAAAAACAGATGGAAGAACATTCAGGGCAATGCTGAAAAATTTGAGGTAGAAGAGAATTCAGAGCTGACTCTTACACAATATCTATATGTGGAGATAAAATTAGTGTTAATGTAGGTTTAAGCCATTAGAGTTACAACACAAATTTGACAATCTATGTTTACTTGCTGGCTGACCGTGCCCGTATCAGTTACCAGCCTTAACATCAAAGCATTATTCTTTATTTCTTACCTATATTTCATACTTAATTTTTGTTATAGGTTGAATTGTGTCCCCCAAGTATTCATTCATATGTTAAAGTGCTGATCCTCAGTCCCTCAGAATGTGACCTTATTTAGAGATAGGGTCTTTATAAAGTAATCAAATTAAAATGAGGCGATTAGAGCATCTCTACTCCAATATGACTGGTACCCTTATAAAAAGGGGAAATTTGAAGACAGATGCACACAAAGGAAGAACACCGTATGAAGATGAAGATGAAGATGGCCCTCTACAAACCAAGGAGAGGGACCTGGAACAGATTCCTTTCTCACTTCCCTCAGAAAGAAACAACCCTGCCAATACCATGATCTTGAATTCCCAGCATCCAGAAGTGTAAGAAGATTAATTTCTGTTGCTTAAGCCACCCAGTTTGAAGAACTTTGTATGGCAGCCCTAGTGAATTAATGCAATTGCCTCTGGCAAATGAATAAGAAGCTCGCTGCAAAAATGAAATTAATCCACCGAGTGCTAGACTTGGATGGGATCTCAGAAAACATATTGCTCAATCCTCTTGTTTTGAAATAAATGCCCAAGGTCACACAGCAAGTTGGTGACTTAGTCACCCTGTTAACTCAACTTTTAGTTCATCAGTGTTCTATCACAGTCTGCCAACTATTTCAAAGAAATAGTTTAGTTCCCAACTAAAAATGCACCAAAGATGGTGGCAAAATCAGCCAATGATGGTGCTTAGATCCAAAACTTTGTTGCAAAGAATTTTTCGGGGGACTATATGCAAGCCTAGGTCCTTCCTAAATATTTGCTAGTGAAAGCATGTGCTAAATGGGAGCATGTACTAAATAGGGCAGATACCTGGATACCTGCCAGAAGACTGATACCCAGCAGAATAGCTAGACAGGTAACTTAACCTCTGGCTGGGCCCATAAGCTCCATCATCCCTCTAGACAAGCACTTGGTTGTGGTAAAGATCTGGCTCTGGTTGGAAGGCTGCCCCATCCCACTGAGGATGATTCACCAGAGCGACTTAATCATCTATGGGTCAAAAATTCAGGTTCATGTGAGCAGGGTGGGGGCTAAGGGAAAGAGAGTCTGAGTAATGCTTCACAGTGGGTGTGGGGACTTGTTATAATAGTAGGCACGCTGTTGATTAAAGTACATGACAGAAGTAATTGCCAGAGATCCCAAACCAGCTATCACCTAGGATTACAGAGAGGTATCTAATATCAGACAGAAAGCCTAGCTTCAATTCTGCTGCAGAGGCCTTTGAAAAGTCTCCAGAAGTAATTGGCACTTAATCAATGCAATCATTATTACAGCACATGGCTACTGCAGCTTCAGGCCCTCTTGCAACCACTGAACTGCAAAAGAGGAGAATATGTCGGTATAATTTTTGCCACCAATAACATTGATTCACGGTCTCAGACTACATAGGAGTGAACATATTTTCACATTTATATATTTTAGAAAAACAGGTTCACTGTCAATAAGAATTCAGTCTTGTATTAATAATAGTATAAACAGGAGGGACATTTTCCCTTTACAGAGGCTTAATCAGCATTCATTTTGATAGAGAGGAAAGTAAAATCTACAGCAGGCTGCTAAGCATTTGTTTTTCACTGAATCTTCTCGACCCTCCATTCAATATTGGGGGGAGTATGACTGTTTATCACTTGCTGACATATGCAAGGTGCACATGCTGCTTGTAATTAAGGAACAAAGAAATGTTCACTTTGCTCTTGGTCTTGCTTCATAAAGTGTTACCACTGGTCATCAAATTGGATGTTTAAGGAGAATATACCTCTCTCGGAGAGTAGACGTGATTTTTCGGCCTATGTCTTCTCTTCTTTTCCCAGCAGGAGTTCGTAGTTAACTTTCTACCACTCTGTAAAAGCAATTAGAAGAAAAGAAAAAGCCCAGGTTCCCCTTTCGGCATCTTACAGAAGTCTTTTTTGCATAATGGGTGAGAGAAAATGGGGAGGAAGAAAAGAAACATCCTGAAACGGAAGGACCCATAAATGTTTTCTTAGATGATGGTAATCTATTCCGGTGTTTTTCAAAGGATATTCCCAAATTACCCACTTCAAGATAACCTGTATTGTTGACCATGCAGATTGCCAGGTCTCAATATTAGACCTGAATCAGAATTGATGGGACGAGGACCCTGGGATCTACATTGTTAGCAAGTGTCTCTGGGGATTCCTGTACACAGTGAAATGAAACCTACTCATCTATCTTCCCTACGTCTAAACATTGCTGTGCTCAATCTCTTGCTCCCTATACCTCTGCCTTGTTAAATCAAGTCTCTCATCTTTACATGTCTTTTGTATGCAAATGGCTCTCAAATTTATATCTGCAGCCCACATCTCTTCCTTAAAACTCCAGAATCCTATATCCAACTGCCTGATTGACATTTAATAGGCATATTCAAAAACAAACTCTTGAATTGTCTCTCCAAACTTGTCCTTCCTCATCTCCATAAATAACATCATGATTATCACAAAACCTGGAAGTCACTCTTGACTCCATCCTCAGCATTTTCCTCACTTTCTCTCATATTCACTTCCAATCCATCAGAGTACTGTCAGCTCTACTTTCAAAATATGCCCCAGATCTTCCTCTATCCCGAAGACTAGATAGGAGGCTGCTATCAAAATATGATAGCATGCCTTCTGTATCAGCAGAGTTCAGTTGCAGATAACAGACACCATTCTAGCTATTTGAAGCAGAAAGGGATTCAAGAACATTGTGGTAGATTGATGCTACAAAAATCCTCCCTGTTTCACACACCTTTTTGCAATGTGGCTTGGCCACAACTCTCATAAAGAGATGAAGTCTATTTTTCTCTCCTTGTAAATCTGGGCTAGCCATCTGTTTAATTCTGACCAATGGAATGAGGCAGAAGTGATGCTGTGTCACTTCCAGACCTAGTCTTAAGAGGCTTTGTGGCTCCCACTCTCACCCTCTTAGAAGGCCATCCTATCAGGAAGTTCAGGCTAGATTACTGATGAGAGACCATAGGAGAGAGAGGGCTCAGTCTTTCAAGGCATCCCTGTCAAAATCCTAGACATGTGAGGGAAACAACGTAGAGTCACTGACAGCTGGATACACCCACATATGTGGGGCCAGGTGGGATCAGCAGAAGAATTGCCCAGCCAAACTAAGTTTTGGGGGTGCTTACTACACAGCAAGAGATAACTGAAATGTCACTAAATTTAGGGATTGCAAAACCATTGGAGGTTGGTGGGCCAGGCTGTAGATGTGGCCTCCAGGAATGACTCACAGAGTAATATTGCAGACTAATATTAGTAATATTAGTTAGAAGAATGACTGCTCTGCCATAGTCTAGAAGCTAAGGATCAAGAAGCCATCAATCATTTTCTGGCTTCAGAAACACAGTATCTTAGTCATCCTCTGATGATCAGGAAGTCTCTACAAGTTCTATTGGCTCTAGAATTAGACCACATAGCCATTTTAGATAGCAAAATGGATAAAGTGCTGTGACTACCTTTTCCCCACTTACGTTTGTTCTGAAATCAAGACTTATGCAAATGAATATAACTAGCAAAAAGTAAATTATATATCAACCCCTAGCTGCAAGAGAATCTGGGAACTGTAACTTTTAGCTTTTTTATTTCTTGAGGCAGGGTCTTGCTCTGTTGCCTAGTCTGGAGTGCAGTGGTGCAAGCATGGCTCACTGCAGCCTTGACCTTGTGGGCTCAGGCTATCCTCCCACCTCAGCCTCCCATGTAGCTGGGACCACAAGTGTGTGTCACCACGCCCAACTAATCTCTTGATTTTTTATAGAGACTGGGGTCTCACTTTGTTGCTCAGGCTCGTCTTGAACTCCTGGGCTCAAGCAATACTCCTGCCTTGGCCTCCCAAAGTGTGGGATTGACAGGTATGAGTGACTGCCCACAGCTTACTTTTAGCTTTTTGGCCTAGGCACTATGGGAAGGCACAGAAGAAAGTGCCTTCTAAAAAATGCTTTGTCCACTGTGTAACACTCACAATAGTGTTCATACAAAAGAGATGCTCATTAAATATTTGTTAAATGATTGAGCTAAAGTTTGATAAATCAAAGGCATTATTTAGAAATGACTGTCTCTTGGCTGGGCGCAGTAGCTCACGCCTGTAATCCTAGTAATTTGGGAAGCAAAGATGGGCAGATTAATTCAGGTCAGGAGTTTGAGACCAGGCTGGGCAACATGGTGAAACCCACCTCTACTAAAATACAAAAAAAAAATTAGCAGGGCATGGTGGCAGTCACCTGTAACCCCATCTGCTCTGGAGGCTGAGGCACAAGAATCTGGGAAAAAAAGAAATGACTGTTTCTATTATCCCAAATTATGAAATTCTGTATGCCTAAAACTCTGTTTCTATAATTCCCTTTTATGAATATATGATGGAATATTAAGAAGGATTTAGGATTCAGGATTTTTTTCAGCAGAGTATTTGCCATCTTTACTGTCAGTGTACAGCCATCCCAAGTCAAACATGCTGGGTCTATTTGTTTCGTTTTGTAATAAATTTTAATTGGAAAAGATGAATTTGGGAGACTGGGAAGACAGTTTTGAAGGGCAAGCCCTTCAATCATTTCTGCTTCCTATGGCTTTGGCCACCATCTCCCTTTGAGGGCTTGTTCTTCAGGATACTGACAGCTTGATTTCCTTGGGTAATGTCACACAAAGGAAATTAGCTCAGTATGTCTTCTACTGAATTCCATCTGTAGCTCAATGTTTGAAGGCATTTCTGAACATGACTACAGAGCAATTTTGATAAGACAAGGCAATGTTCCAGTCTCTGAGAATATTTTCCCCAAAGAACCATTTTTTAAAATACCACTGAACAGCCTGAAAATCCACCCACACATGAGCAATCTCCTGCAATACACAGAAAGCTTTTCAGGTGTCACAGCCATAATAGCAGGTGGTTCCTTTGGGTAGAAAAATTATGGCAAGAATATAGAGACAGAAAGCAAACTGTTTTGATATTCTGGGTACAACTTTCCCTCAGTGAATCATTCCCATATGCCTACTTTTACCATGGGCGCCTTTCCAAAGGAAGTGATTTGTGTGAACGGAGGTGTAGAGATGCATTCTGGTGGGCAAACTTCAATGGTGCCCATATTTAGCAGATCGAATTAATCATCAGCTATTTGTCAACCCATTCCTCTATAAGTCTCAAAATGCAAAATTTGAATATGAATTTGATACCTATTTTTGCTTTCCACATAACAAATACATAATCTTGTTATGAAGATTCAGTAGTGCTCATTTAAGGCAAGGCTGCTTCTGAAATTCTATATAAATAGATTTTTAAATACAAGCTTATAAGGAAGGCTGAGATTAGAGCAATTTGCAAAAGGCAGTCATTTAATTCACTTTTGATTATGAAATATTTGAGACATACAAATAGCTTAAAGAGCTTGTTTACTCTGTTGTAAACTTTTGTGGCTTCTAAGATAAAAATCTGGACTAGTAAAAAAGACTTTGTTTCTAGATAGAACAGCGAAGTTGCAAATTAAGAGTTTTGCATAATTTTCTTTCTTTCTGTATAGTGTGTAAGACTAGCATTTCTATGGTTTACAGATAAACCAAATCTCCCTTACTGAAAAGAGAGATGTTGTCCCCATCCTAATTCAAAACAAAAATCAACTAAGATCTAATAGGAAAAGATGCATACAGGAAGACTGCTAATGGAAAACTTTTAATTTTTAATTTTATTTTTATTTAATTTTTAAAGTTTTGTTTATTTTATTTATTTGAATGGAAGACAACTGCATTGAAAAATAAAAAGAAAGCATCATTAAGCTACTTAATTCTGGCCTCTCCAAATCTTAACGTGGTGTCATTTGCTAGCCAGGTGACCACGAACAAGTTATTTAACCTCTCGGTGCCTCAGTTTCCTGATCTATTTGGGGAGGATAGGATCCATCGGTTAGGGATCCTACGTGTGAAGCACTTAGAGCAATGCCTGGTACACAGTAAACTCTCTATCAATGGTAACTAACTTTCTTCTTTACCCTCAACTAGAATGTCAGCTCCACGAGGGCAGCGATTTTGTCTTATTTAGTTCTGTATCCCCAGCATCAATTTTGTTCATAGTAGGCACTGAATAAATATCTGTTGAACAAATTGATTAATGAAAAATAACTGGGCTTTGAGATTGAAAGTCAAGGAAAAATTTTCCTAAGTTTTATAGCTAGTGAGGGAAAAATAGACAGCAGCTTAGAGTCAGGGAGGTAGAAGAAAACCCTAAACTAAGATGTGAAGGCTGACTGAAGTTCAGATTTTTCCAACTCTCTGGGTCTTGCAACTAGAATTTTCTTTCTCAATTTCCTATTTATTTCTTGTTCTTCTTATTTTTTGAGATAGGGTCTCATTCTGTCACCCAGGCTGGAATGCAGTGGCACAATCACAGCTCGCCGCATCCTTTATCTCCTGGCTCAAGTGATCCTCCCACCTCAGCCTCCTGACTAGCTAGGACTGCAGGTACGTGCCACCACACCCAACTAATTTTGAAAATTTTTGTAGACACTGGGCCTCTCCTTGTTGCCCAGACTGGTCTCATACTCTTGGTCTCAAGTGATCCTCTGGCCTCAGCCTCTCAAGTGTTGGGATTACAGAAGTGAGCCACCATGCCTGGCTTCTTTCTTAATTTGTAAAACGGGAATGACAGCTCCCAAGGTTACTCTGAGGAGTAAATTACAGTGTATGTGAAAGCTCATAATAAACTGTAAAGGAATATACAAAAACATGATATTGTTAATTTCTATCTCAGTAAGTTTTTCCATTGGATGACAATAAAGGGATTCTTTGAGAGTGCTGGAAAAAGGAATCTTTAGCTAAAGATTTCAGTACTAAAAATATTCAACCCCAGAGGTACCACAGACATAGTCTAATTTTTTCCATCTGTGCAGTTTAGGGTAGATTTGGCATATGCTCAATACCAGGCAAGAAAGAAACTATGGTTTAGGCTGCTTTTAAAGTTTTTTTTTTTTTTTTTTAAAAAGGCAGAAAAGGAAACTATTTCCTTTTATAAGCAGGAATGTTAAAATAGGGAAAGCTTTCATCGAGCAATTCACTACTGAATCAAGACTATTTGATCCATATTCTCACCTACTTCCCCTCATTCCCTATTTGTGTTGTGGTTAGGTAGTTGTTATCTAGATCATGGCTTATATATCGTGGTCACTTCCTCCCTAAAGGAAAACAATATAGATTATTTGTAACCAGCCATGTGACTCAGAGGTCAAAAGAGTGTTCTTTTCAGGGCATTCTCTCTAAATTGCTAATATGTAAGGATGTGTTTTTCAGAGCCATTGATTATTTAAAAATTATGGCTTTAAGATTAGGCCCCACCCAAGATGCCTCCTCAGAGGCTAAGTTTGAGGTTGAGAAATTAGCTTAAAGAGAAAGTTAAAGTAGCAGAAATGTCATGGCGGGTGAGCTGATGACTCACTGCCCCTGCCTTGTACTGCAGGAATGACAAAATGGAAAAGGGGGAAAAAGGCAATGCCCCACTGCAGACTAGAGGCTCCATGAAACCCAAGAAATTCCAAGAACTTGAAGAACCACATGGGTTCTTAGGGTAAAGGCAGTAAACTTAATTGCCATGGTCAAGTTGTTAAGTGCATCAAAGAAAGGACATAAGAAAGCTAAACTTGATTACACTTTACGATCAGACTCAATTGGATCATTTTATTCTCCTGCTTAAAAACTTCAAAAAGTCAGCTGGCTGTGGTGGCTCACGCCTGTAATTCCAGCACTTTGGGAGGTTGAGGTGAGCAGATCACAAGGTCAGGAGTTTGAGACCAGCCTGGCCATTCTACTGAAACTCCCATCTCTACTAAAAATACATAAATTAGCCAGGCATGGCGGCACACACCTGTAGTCCCAGCTAGTCGGGAGACTGAGGCAGGAAAATAGCTTGAACCCGGGAGGAGGAGGTTGCAGTGAGCCAAGATCGCACCACTGAACTCCAGCCTGGGTGACAGTGTAAGATCTTGTCTCAAAAACAAACAAGAATAAAACAAAACAAAGAAACTTCAATAACTCCACATTGTTACGGGACCAAGTCTAAACTTACAACGGTATAGAATATTCTTCATAACATAACCGTAACCTTTCTTGTTAACTTCATCTGTAATTAATTCTTTAAAAAAAATTTTTTTTTTTTAACCTTTTGAGACAAGGTCTCGCTATGTACCCCAGGCTGGAGTGCAGTGGTCCAGTCATGGCTCACTGCAGCCTCAGCCTCCTGGGCTCAAGTGATCCTCCCACCCCAGCCTCCCAAGTACCTGGGACTACAGGCCTGTGCCACCACCCTGGGCTTATTTTTGTATTTTTTTGGTAGAGATGGGTTTCCCACTATCTTACCCAGGTTGGTGTCAAACTCCTGGCCTCAAGCAATCCCAGTGTGCTGGTATCATAGGCATGGGTCGCCATGCCTGGCCGAATTAATTCTTATTACATATCTTGGAAGGTATCAGGGACAACTTAGAACTTCCCAAATAAGCAAGATACTTTTAAATCCCCATCAATTTGTTTACATGATTCCCTCTGCTCAAAACTCTTATCCCAGTTGGCAACTCCTAACTGTGCTTCAAAGCCTGCCTCAAGTATCATTTCTTCTCAGTAGCTTTCTCAACTCCCACTCTCTCCTGCTACTCAAAGTGATGACTCTTTCATCTCTGGAGTCATAGCACTGTAAGCAGTACTTTGTTAAATCACTTAACCTGATGAATTAGGTGGCCTCATTGAGTTCTATCCTTTCCTCAATTTACTGTGTACTCCCTGAAGGCAAGTGTGAGCATGTCATTGTACCATTCTTGCCACACTATTGGAGAATAATACAGGTGTGTTGCATTGAATCAAATATTAAAAGAGGACCAAAGCATAGATGAAACTTCTTGGCCTAGGAATTACACGAGGGGTAGAAGGTGTATCCTAAATCGATATATTTGATTCTGCTTTGGTCTTACCAGAGTGTATGCAATTTGCTTTTATTAAAAAACAGTGTTGGTAGTCCAGGCGAGGTGGCTCATGCCTGTAATCCCAGCACTTTGGGAGGCCAAGATGGTGGGATCACCTGAGGTCGGGAGTTCGAGACCAGCCTGACCAACATGGAGAAACCCTGTCTCTACTAAAAGTGCAAAATTAGCCAGGAGTGGAGGTGCGTGCCTGTAATCCCAGCTACTCAGGAGGCTGAGGCAGGAGAATTGCTTGAACCCAGGAGGCAGAGGTTGCAGCAAGCTGAGATTGTGCCATTGCACTCCAGCCTGGCAACAAGAGCCAGACTCTGTCTCAAAAACAAAAAACAACAACAACAAAAAACAGTGTTGACTTCACACTCATTCCTATAATCCCAACACTCTGGGAGGCCAAGGTGGTGAATCACTTGAGGCCAAGAGTTCAAGACCAGGCTGGCCAACATGGCAAAACCCCTTCTACTAAAACTACAAAAATTGGCCAGGCATGGTGGTGCGGGCCTGTAGTCCCAGATACCTGGGGGTGCTGAGGCATGAGAATTGCTTGAACCCAGGAGGCAGAAGTTGCAATGAGCCAAGATCACATCACGGCATGCCAGCCTGGGTGACAGAGTGAGACCCTGTCTCAAAAACAAAAACAAAACAAAGAAACAAACAAACAAAACCCCCCACAAACCACTGTCATTTAGTCAGGTGTGGTGCAGGTCTGTGGTCCTAGCTACAGGGGAGGCTGAGGCAGGAGGATCGTTGAGTCTGGGACTTTGAGGCTTTAGTGAGCTATAAACATACCACTGTACTCCAGCCTGGGCAACAAAGCGAGACCCTGCCTCTAAAGAAAAAAAAACAAAAACAAAAAACACACTAGTGTCATGAATATATTTCTTTAGATAAAACTTTTAAAATTGGTTTTCTGTTTAGAATTGGCTTTCCCATAACCCAGTTAGCCAAAGGTAGCTGAAATATTCCCCAGCTGGAATGGAATCACATTTGGGGCTTGCTTCAATCAGTGCACCTCTGTCTTGCTTTTGCTCTTCAAAGAGACCCTCATTCAACCATAGCCTTTGAAGGCATGAGCTGAACGGAAACCAGATGACTCTATTGAATTTTAAACTTGCCACAAGTTAACCAAAGAAGTATATATATATATATTTTTCTCTTATAGATTATGCCCACCTTCTTCCAGAAAGAACTTGAGGTTGAGGTTAAAACACACACACACACACACACACACACACACACAGCCACCAAAAAAACCAATCCCCAAACAAATTATTCCATACTCATTCCATTGGTTCTTTTGATGGCCTTCTGTCAGTGTTAATGGTTAGTGTGAAAGATTTTTGGAAAAGTTTTCCAGGTGGGAGTAACAGCATTTCCTGAATCACCTTTTATCTTGATTTGTGGTAAATTTCTCTTTCAATGCCCTCAGGTCACTTATACCCTAAGACCCTACATTAATTTATTCACCTTCAAGTCAGTCACTTCTGCCCTCATCTAGGGCATATAACAATGTAGTTACTTACCCAGCAGGTATCCTGGCTAAGTAAGACCATAAATAATTCATCTCAGCAGGAGCTTTTGGAGTCAGTCTTCTGTCTGAGCATCTCTGACCGGTTATGCCACCTGATTTACCAGTTTCAAAAAAAAAAGAATGGTACCTACCTCATAGGTTTATTGTGTGGAGTGAAGTAAATGTCTAAAGCACCTAGAATAGCATCTGGCATATGGCACACACCTCAGTAGCTGGGACTACAGGTATGTAGTACCACACCTGGCTAATTTTATTTTGTAGAGACGGGTTCCTACTATGTTTCCTTAGCTGGTCTCGAACTCCTGGGCTCAAGTGATCCTCTCTCCTTGACCTTCCAAACTGTTGAGATTACAGGCATTAGCCACCATGCCTGGCAAACACTTTTTTTTTTAAGGGGTAGGACATAAACATTCTTTAAACCTTTTAAGCAAGGGCTTGAATTCTAGAATTTTAGAGCTCAAAAGACTTTCAAGAGTCCATTTACTCAAACCCTGCCTCCAGCTGTATTATACTATAATCACTATACACTGATAATTTTCTGATCTATTTTAATGATGTTTAAGAATGGAGAACTCACAGGATCCTTTTAGATTAAGTGCCTCTTTGGAGGGTTCAGTAGTCAATAAACATTAGCCTTATATTCTGTACTTTAAGTACTATTTCTCTATTTTTTACATATAAGTGGGTATAATAAAAAATTAAAGGAAGAATGGTCATTTTTAGAATAAACCTTATTTACAAAACCACAAGTCAGTCTGCTTTAGTATTGACAAAATCCCTACAACTGAGATATTAAAGAGATACATTTATTTTAGCTTTACATAAAAACAGAATCCAACACTACCCCATTTTCCTATTCCTGTGTGGCTCTGAGCGCAGCTTTAAAAAAAACAAAACAAAGCAAAGCAAAACAACTCTTTATATACAATGTACAATGGCTTAAGCAAATCGCTTCTTTAGTTTTTTTCTATTTAAGAATTAGGACAGACTACTCTTCTAAAATTTGCTATTTACAGAGAAAGCCCTAGGGAACAGGATAACTTATTTAGGTGTAGCTCTCATAATACAATATCCATAATGGCTTTAGAAGAATGTAAATAAATAACATTGTTAAACAATATATATTGATATTTTCTGACAAACTCATTTATCTAACATCATGCTGAGCAATCAAGAGGATTCCTCCATATATTTTAAATTTTAATTTATTCTAATTGCTGATTCACAAACTCTTGCTCCATATTAAAGCAGTTATCACCAATAGAACCTATGAGAATCAGTGCTCATGGAAATCTAACAGCTTGTTTTCCTAATCCTCTATTAAAACTCTGTTGAGCTTGATATATGCATGGCTGAACACTAGGCCTTTATTCAGGAATGTAAAATTAATGGTATCTGGTATCAAGTTGTAAGAAAAACTCCCCCAGATTGGGAGGTAATCGAGTGATATATGAAAGAATCTCCTGTCTGAATTGAAGAATACACTACAAAGGGCAGAAGAAGGTAGGGGAGAGGAAGTAGAAACAGAAGAAAAGCACAATGCCACTGGCTTCAAACTGAGGTAATTAATTAGAGACAGCAAATAAATACATCAGCAAATGCCCCATTTTTGTTTTCTAAAAAAGATCACTGGGAAACCAACAATTTTAAAGTTGATCCATTAATACATTTTTAAATAGAAAAAAGTTTGTATATTATATATATCATAATTCCATTCATCTAATACACTCCTCTGCTGAGATATTTAACACATCTTCATCTGTACTCTCTTCTATCTCTGGCAAGTTGCCCCAAAGGAGGACATTTACACCTGAAAATAAAAAGTCACAAAATTCTTTAATGCTCACTACTGTTATAACTCAGAACATGAATTATAAAACTTTATATGTTAATATTCTTATATAAACCATAGTGTTAGCAGTAATAACTACAGCCATTAAAGAATGAACTGCAAATAAAATTATCTAATTTTTAGATATTAGGTACTATCCATCTGGGACATAAACTTTATTTATTTTTTTGAGACAAGATCTCTCTGTGTTGCCTAGGCTGGAGTGCCTGGCAGGATTACGGCTCACAGTCACTGCTCACTGTAGCCTCAACTTCCAGGGCTCAAGTGATCCTCGTACCTCAGCCTCCTAAGTAGTTGGGACTACAGGTTTGTACTACCACACCTGGCTAATTTTATTTTGTAGAGACGGGTTCCTACTTTGTTGCTTAGGCTGGTCTCGAACTCCTGGGCTCAAGTGATCCTCTTTCCTTGACCTCCCAAACTGTTGGGATTACAGGCATGAGCCACCATGCCTGGCAAACACTTTTTTTTTAAGGGGTAGGACATAAACATTCTTCAAATCCTTTTAAGCAAGAGCTTGAATTCTAGAATTTTAGAGCTCAAAAGACTCTCAGGAGTCCATTTACTCAAACCCTGCCTCCAGTTGCATTATACTATAATCACTATACACTGATAATTTTCTGATCTATTTTAATGATGTTTAAGAATGGAGATCTCACAGGATCCTTTTAGATGAAGTGCCTCTTTGTAGGGTTCAGGGAAAAGTCCTGAATAAGTCTCCTTATCCCTTCAATAAGCAGAGAAGTAGCTGGTGCCATTTTTCTGATTTAGAAAAAAAGCAAGGGTTTGGAGCCAGTTATAATATGAACTACAATCCTTGATACCAGTGGGTTTCAGTCCAAAAGCAGAGCTGTAAACTAAATTTAGGACCAGGTTGCACCAGCCACTACAATAAACAAAAGAATAATCAACAACTTCACTGAGAAAGAATAGTCAGATTTCATACTGAAGAATGCAGCATGGGTATAGAGTAAATGATTAAGCATACAGTAGGGAATAATGACAAGGTTTATTACTCTGGGCATATATTACATTATAAGTTAAAAGCACTATTGACCACTAGAATAGTCAATTAACTTCACAAGAAAAGCAAAAAAAAAACATTTTTTTTTGAGATGGAGTCTTGCTCTGTTGCCCAGGCTGGAGTGTAGTGGTGCAATCTTGGCTCACTGCAACCTCTGCCTCCTGGGTTCAAGGGATACTCCTGCCTCAGCCTCCCAAGTAGCTGGGATTAAAGGCAAGTGCTACCATGCCCAGCTAATTTTTGTATTTTAAGTTGAGACAGGGTTTCAGCATGTTGGCCAGAGTGGTCTTGAACTCCTGACCTCAGGTGGTTCCCCTGCCTTGGCCTCCCAAAGTGCTGGGATTACAGACATGAGCCACCATGCTTGGCCAGAAAAGCAGATCTTAAGCTGTCCAGTTATCAGCGTGGACACAAAGAGTACTCAGCAATTCTGGATACCCACTCCGTACACACTGAGATAGAAGCCACATGGTGGAATGGAATGAGCATGGATTTGGAGATTTAGTTTGAATTTAGTGTTCACAACTGCCAGTATACCATGCATGGTTTTACTAGAAATGCATGCAACCATAGATAATATGTATTACTGTTTTGCAGATTTAAATTTTTTATAGAATGTTATTGTGCTACATGTTTTTTTCTAATTTGCTTTTTCACACATTATGTTTTTGAGGTTAATCTATGTTGACTTGTGTAGATTTTGCTCATTTATTTTTACTTCTAGAGAGTATTCCATTTTGTGAATTTTTAAAAATGTTGCAAATACAGCCCATTGCTCATTCCTTCCTCAGCTGCCCGTCTTGCATAGGTAGCCCAAGGAGACATGCCCAGGGATTTGTAGTGTGACATTGTTGAAATAGTAGAAATAATAAACTGTTTTCCTTGACTGAAGGAGATACTGGAATCTAATCTGGCAAGAAGTTAGCATGTATTTGATGCTGGTAGGGATACAGATGTCTATCTTACTATTTTCTATAATCGTTTTGTATTTGAATTGTTTATAATAAAAAATGCTACCCCACTCCCACCACAAGAATGAATGGTGTTCTGCTCCTGGTAAATGTCATGGAAGAGCTGACACAAAGAGCTGTAAGAAATTGTGAGGCAAAAATCTAAGTAAAAATTAGAACACATAAAGGTAAATGGAGGGCTGAAGCCATGTTGCCTCTGAGGGGATTTGCCAATTTCATGAAATTTGAGCTGAGGTTTCCCAAGCCCCCTCAAGAAAGTTCTGGGAAATCAGGTCTTTATGTGAAGACTAGAGGTCTAGAAAACAGACCTCCAGGAGTCTTTTTCAGTCTAAACATTCTAGAATTTGTAAAGCTTGTCTATGCATTCCTTTGACATTACTGGTTCAGGTGATTCAAGGATAGTTGTGATGCCATTAGAAACCTGCTTTGATACCAAACATCTAGAAAATCTTGCTTGAAATCACAATATTAAGGTTACAAAGCAGAAGCTTGATATTCTTGGAGTCGGTATTCAGAGACATGAAGCAGCTCAGCACAATTGCTTCAAAGGAGGAAAAATAAACTAAGAGATTGGATCTGACAGAAGCAGCACCTTCCTTTCTCTGTTAAGAAGGGAGGAAGGAAATCCTGTGATACATCTGTTTCTTATGGATTAGATTCAGTGCAAATGGAAGAACGCTGGGCTTTTATCTTTGAAAAATTGACCAATATTAAAACGTAAATCAAATTTGAAAAATCTCCACCCTGTGTTTTGAATTCTGTAAAGCAGGAAAAATACTATCAAAGCAGAAACTTCCTTTAATGTGTCCCATGGGCAACACAAATATAAAACTGGAAGCTTAAATTAGGAGACTGTATCCCACTTAGGGGAGTTCAGATAAGTTCTTACATGAAAATAGCCTTCTTAACATACCAAAAGTTTTAAATTAAGACCCCATAAATGATGGATTGAGAGCCACAGCTGAATCCCAGGTGATTTAAAAAAAAAATCAAATCTATAAAAATCTAAGCATAATTGGAGCATTTACAGACCCCTGACAACCTAGCTTGCAATTCATGATCTTTTGGTTTGTGAAGGCAAATCATATATTAAAAAATATATTTAAGTTCTAAAGGAGACTAAAACATGCATTTTGGAACCTAAGAATGCTAGTGTAACTTAGATTGTCAAGTTCCTTAAAGTCAGCTGGTTTGGTGTCTCAGGCCTATAATCGCAACCCTTTGGGAGGCTGAGGTGGGCCAATCACTTGAGGCCAGGAGTTTGAGACCAGCCTAGGCAAAATGGCAAAAAACTTGTCTCTATGAAAAATACAAAACATTAGCTGGGCATGGTGGCACAGGCCTGTGGTCCCACTTCAGAAGGTTGAAGTGGGAGAATCCCTTGAGCCTGGGAGGTTGAGGCTGCAGTGAGCTGAGATTGTGCCACTGCACTCCAGTCTAGGTGACAGAGCAAGACCCTGTCTCCAAAAGAAAAAGGAAAAGTTCCTTAAAATCAACTTGGTCTGTTGTGTAAATAGATGTTAGACATTGAGAACATGTATCTTATAACAAAACTGAATGGCTCCAGGCAATATAAAAAATATTATATAAATCCCCTTTAAGAATTGGTACTTTGGCTGGTGTGGTGGCTCACACCTGTAATCCTAGAACTCTGGGAGACTGAGGAGGGCGGATCACCAGAGGTCAGGAGTTCGAGACCAGCCTGGCCAACATGTCAAAACCTTTTCTTTACTAAAAATGCAAAAATTAGCCGGGCATGGTGGTGTGTGCCTGTAATCACAGCTACTCAGAAGGCTGAGGCAGGAGAATCACTTGAACCAGGGAGGCAGAGGTCACAGTGAGCCGAGATTGTGCCAGTGCACTCTAGCCTTTGGAGACAGAGTGAGACTCCATCTCAAAAAAAAAAAAAAAAAAAAAAAAAAGAATTGGTACTTGAGGCCAGGCACAGTGGCTTACACCTGTAATCCCAGCACTTTGGCAGGCCGAGGTGGGCAGATCACTTGAGGTTAGGCATTCAAGACCAGTCTGACCAACTGACCAACATGGTGAAGCCTCGTCCCTACTAAAAGTACAAAAAAATTAGCCAGGCATGATGGCGCATGCCTATAATCCCAGCTACTAGGGAGGCTGAGGCACGAGCATTGCTTGAACCCGGGAGGTGGAGGTTGAAGTGAGCCAAGATCGCACTGTTGCACTCCAGCCTGGGCAACAAGAGTGAAACTCTGCCTCAAAAAAAAAAAAAAAAGAATTAGTACTTAGTATTCGGCACCTTAGCACCTTAACACAAAGTGAACAAAGAAAAAAGAATTGGTAGTGTATTTTCTTAGTAAAGTAATTTTTTGAGATAGGGTCTCACTTTGTTGCCCAGGCTGGAGTAAAGTGTTGTGATCTCAGCTCACTGCAACCTCCACCTCCTGGGTTCAAGTGGGGTTTAACCATATTGGCTAGTCTGGTCTCAAACTCCTGACTTCAGGTGATTGAAGTCTTGGCTTCCCAAAGTGTGGGATTACAGGCATGAGCCACTACGCCTGGCTTTGCTAAAATAATCAGTATAGGCATACCTCATTTAATTGTGCTTTACTTTATTGCATACCATAGATACTGGGCTTTCTACAAATTGAAGGTTTTGGTGATCTTATATTGAGTAAGTCTAACAGCATATGCTCACCTTGTGTCTGTTACATTTTGGTAATTCTCTCAATATTTCAACGTTTTTCATTATTATTATATATATTATGGTGATCTGTGACGTTACTGTTAAAATTGCTTTGGGGTGCCATGAACCACACCCACTTAAGAGCACATCCACTTAAGAATGCAAACGTAATCAATACATATTTTGTGTGTTCTGATTGTTCCACTGACCAGCTGTTCTCTCTCCCTTTCCTGGGGCCTCCCTACTTCCTAAGATACAACAATATTGAAATGAGGCCAGTTAATATCCCTATAATGACCTCTACAGTATGTGTTTAGGTGAGAGTAGAAAGTCTCTCATTTTAAATCAAAAGCTAGAAATAATTAAGCGTAGTGAGAAAGACATATTGAAAGCTGAGACAGGCTGAAAATTGGGCCTTTTGTGCCCAATTGTTAGCCAACTTGTGAATGCAAAGAAAAGTTCTTAAAGGACACAAGAAGTGCTACTCCAGTGAAAACATGAATAAGAAAGTGCAACAGCCTTATTGCTGATATGCAGAAAGTTTTAGTGACCTAGATAGAAGATTAAAACAGCCATGACATTCTGTTAAGCCAAAACCTAATCCAGAGCGAGGTCTTGATTTTCTGCAATTCTATGAAGGGCAAGAAATTCGAGGAAACTATAGAACAAAGTTTGAAGCTAGCAGAGGTTGGTTTGTAGAGTTTAAGAAAAGAAGCCATTTCTACAAAATACAAGTGCAGATGAAGCAAAAAGTGCTGATGTAGAAGCTGCAGCAAGTTACCCAGAAGATCTAGCTAAGAGCATTGATAAAGGTGGCTACACTAAACAACAGATTTTATTTTATTTTATTTTATTTTATTCTTTTGAGATAGAGTTTTGTTCTTGGTGTGATGGCGTGATTTCAGGTCACTTCAAACTCAATCTCCTGGGTTCAAGTGATTCTTCTGCCTCACATACCGTCATGTCTGGCTAATTTTTTATTTTTAGTAGAGATAGGGTTCCACTATGTTGGTCAGACTGGTCTCAAACTTCTCTTCACGTGATCCACCCACCTCAGCCTCCCAAAGTGCTGGGATTATAGGCGTGAACCACTGCCTCTGGCAGAAATTTTCAATACACACAAAACAGCCTTCTATTGGAAGTAGATGCCATCTAAGACTTTCATAGCTAGAGAGGAGAAGTAATACTTGGCTTCAAAGCTTCAAAAGACAGGCTGAATCTCTTGTTAGAGGATAGTGCAGCTGGTGACTTTAAGTTGAATCCAATGCTCATTTACTATTCTGAAATTTCTTGGGTTCTTAGGAATTATGCTAAATATACTTTGCCTGTGCTCTTATCAATGATATAGCAAAGCCTGGATGACAGCAAATCTGTTTACAGTATGTTTTACTAAATATTTTAAGCCCATTGTTAAGACCTACTGCTCAGAAAAAAAAAAAGATCCCTTTGAAAATTTACTGTTCATTGACAATGGACCTAGTCACCCAAGAGCTCTGATGGAGTTGTACAAGGAGATAAATGTTGGTTTAATGCTTTAACATAAAGTCTGTTTGGCAGCCCATGAATCAAGAAGTAATTTAGTCTTTCAAGTCTTATTATTTAAGAGATACATTTCATAAGGCAATAGTTGCCATAGATTAGTGATTCTTCTGGTGGATCTGGGCAAAGTACATTGAAAACCCTCTGGAAAAGCACCTTCCTGATTCATGGGAGATCAAAATATCAACCTTAACAGGAGTTTGGTAGAAGTTGATTCCAATACTCATGGGTAACTATGAGAGGTTCTAGACTTCAGTGGAGGAAGTAACTGCACATGTGGTAGAAATAGCAAGAGAACTAGAATTAGAAGGGGAGCCTGAAGATGTGACTGAATTGCTACAATCTCATGATTGAGCTTGAAACGATGAGGAGTTGCTTCTTATGGATGAGCAAAGAAAATGGTTTCTTGAGGTGAAATCTACTCCTGATGAAGATGCTGTAGATGTTGTTCAAATGGAAACAAAGGATTTGGAATATTACATAAACATAGTTGACAAAGTAGTAGCAGAATTTGAGAGGACTGACTCCAATTTTTTTTTTTTTTTGAGACGGAGTTTCGCTCTTGTTACCCAGGCTGGAGTGCAATGGCACGATCTCGGCTCACCGCAACCTCCGCCTCCTGGGTTCAGGCAATTCTCCTGCCTCAGCCTCCTGAGTAGCTGGGATTACAGGCACGCGCCACCACGCCCAGCTAATTTTTGTATTTTTAGTAGAGACGGGGTTTCACCATGTTGACCAGGATGGTCTCGATCTCTTGACCTCGTGATCCACCCGCCTCGGCCTCCCAAAGTGCTGGGATTACAGGCTTGAGCCACCGCGCCCGGCCAACTGACTCCAATTTTGAAAGAGGTTCTACTATGTGTAAAGTGCTATCAAACAGTATCACATGCTACAGAATCTTTTGTGAAAAGAAGAGTCAATCCATGCAGCAAACCTCATTGTTGTCTTATTTTAAGAAATTGCCAGGCCGGATGCAGTGGCTCACGCCTATAATCCCAGCACTTTGGGAGGCCCTGGAGGGCGGATCACCTGGTCAGCAGTTTGAGATCAGCCTGACTAACATGGAGAAACCCGATCTCTACTAAAAATACAAAATTAGCTGGGTGTGGTGGTACATGCCTGTAATCCTAGCTACTCGGGAGGCTGAGGCAGGAGAATCACTTGAACCCAGGAGATAGAGGTTGCAGTGAGCTTAGATCATGCCATTGGACTCCAGCCTGGGCAACAAGTGCAAAACTCCATCTCAAAAAAAGAAAGAAAAAAGAAATTGCCACAGCCACCCTAACCTCCAGCAATCACCACCCTGATCAGTTTGCAGTCATCAACAATGAGGCAAGCCCCTCCACCAGCAAAAAAATTATGACTTGCTGAAGGTTCAGATGAAGATTCGCATTTTTTAGCAATAAAGCATTTTTTTTCTTTTTTGAGACAGGATCTTGTATTGTTGCCCAGGCTGAAATGCAGTGGCATGATCATAGCTCACTGCAACCTCTACCTCCCAAATTCAAGTGATCCTCCCACCTCAGCCTCCTGGGTAGCTAGGACCACAGCATGCACCACCATGCCTGGCTAATTTTTATATTTTTTGCAGAGATGAGGTCTCAGCACGTTGCCCAGGCTGGTCTCGAACTCCTGGGCTCAAGTGATCCTCCTGTCTTGGACTGCCAAACTGCTCGGATTACAGGCATGAGCCACCACTCTGTTCTTGGACTAGTAACATTTTTTGATGAAGGTGTGTACATTGTTTTTTAGATATTATGGTACTGCACACTCAAAAGACTACAGTATATTGTAGACATAACTTTTATATACACTCGGAAACCAAAAAATTGTGTGACTTGCTGTAATTGTGATATTTGCTTGCTTTATTGTGGTGGTCTGAAACTGAACGCACAATGTCTTCAACTGTGCCTGTACAACATACTTTATACTTTGGTGTTAAATATTACTCCCATTACCCTAGCCTGGCCTCTCTCCCTTTCTTAACACACACACACACACACACACACACACACACACACACAGACACACACACACACACGACTATGAAATCTAAAATCTTCAAAAATTCTCTGAAGTCAGAATATATATCAAGGCAGCATTTAAGAGCAATTACAGTATTCATTTTAAAATACCGAGAAATTCAGCCACGTTTGAGGCCTTAAGTACAAGGATGAACATAGAAATGACAATGAATTTTGCCCAGTAGGTTTCATAAGTGAATGTCTGGGAAAAAAGAACTGAAGTTTCACTCTAGCTGATCCAGCTAAGAAGATCTAAAAGGAATCCTGAAATGATCTATTGGGAATTTATTCAGTTATTGATAGAGAAATGTTACAGGAATGTCCAAGTCAATTGTTTCTTACCTGTGGAGTCTAGTCTGTTAGTATCATAAACTGCCCGGCTGTGAAACATCCAGAAGTGTCCGTTGTTGCAGGAAAGAAGACAGGAACTACATGGAACTATCACATGATAACCTACAATGTTCCCACTAGAAAAGAAAGTAAATGTTACTAGCTACCATGTAATACCTGGCCAGATAAGTCTTTTTATGTGCTTACATAAAGAGATAGACCACATTATTTAGATCTCATTTTCTCCTAACAACTTTCATTGCTGGAATCTTTGAGATAGGATGAGGGTGCAGCTCTACCATCAAGTGGGAAAGCAGTCTTTAA
Source organism: Saimiri boliviensis (assembly GCF_048565385.1). Taxonomy (NCBI): domain Eukaryota; kingdom Metazoa; phylum Chordata; class Mammalia; order Primates; family Cebidae; genus Saimiri; species Saimiri boliviensis. The sequence continues at coordinate 58,796,842 of NC_133462.1, forward strand.
GTGAATAATAGTAACATATTCTCACATTTCTTTGCTAGTATTATTATTTTTATTTTTAAGACAGAGTTTTGCTCTTATTGCCCAGGCTAGAGTGCAATGGCGCCATCTTGGTTCACTGCAACCTCCACCTCCTGGGTCCAAGCAATTCTCCTGCCTCAGTCTCCAGAATAGCTGGGATTACAGGTGTGTGCCACCATGCCCAGCTAATTTTTGTATTATTAGTAGAGTACCGGGTTTTACCATGTTGGCCAGGCTGATCTCAAACTCCTGACCTCAGGTGATCCACCCACCTTGGACTCCCAAAGTGCTGGGATTATAGGTGTGAGCCACCACACCCGGCCTGCTAGTATCATTTTATGCATTCTCCCTTCAGAAGTTAGCTTCTAGAGGCCATAAGGTTGTGATTTGTTCTATAAACCACCCAAATTGATGTGCTGTATAGACAAAATAATTAAATAAACTTGGTTCTGTGGGTAAAGGTTTTTGCTATCCCAGGACTGTGGTAAGTTGGGTTCTGACATGTTCTCGTTTCATGCCAGCACCTAAAAACTGTTTCAACAGATGGAGAGGTAGGAAGACAGCATGAGTCCCTGTAAACCAAATACAAGCTGGCTGCTCTAATTTTAGTCTCAGTGTTTTTGAAGGAATTCAGAAATAAAGCAAATCTACAGCCTCTAGAGAAAGTTGCAAAAGTTTTTATAGTTTTCAGAATTATCCAGCTGATTATAAGTACCTCACTCTTTCACATTTTTTTTTAAACTAGCTAGTCACATATTAAATAGAGTGAACCTACAGGGAATGTTTTAGCTAGTACTTAAAAAAAAAATGGCAACACGGACTGTTTATACCTTGAGTTGTAAAAATTCTTATTGTAGCTTACTTAGTATTACTCTGTGAGATTTGAGAAGTTAGTCATTTTTATGAGACCTTCTAAAGATTACTATAAAAGTACCAGCCCACCTAAAATATATCTTCTAATTATAACTTGCTTGAAAGACAAACAAATAAAAACAAAAGTTGTTTTTGGACTAGGACTGACAGTTATTTGTAAGACTATATTGTAAGGTAAATTCCATGGTTTAATTACCACCTATATTCCTTCATTCATCCATTGATTCATCATTTAACTAACATTTATTGAGTACCTACTATCTGCCAGGCACTGCTCTAGGTGCTAGAAATACAGTGGTAAACAAAGCCCTTGTTCTCATAGAGCTAACATTCAATTTTTGTATGTTTTTGTAGAGATGAGGTCTCAGCATGTTGCCCAGGCTGGTCTCAAACTCTTGGGCTCAAGTGATCCTCCTGCTTTGGACTGCCAAAGTGCTGGGATTATAGGCAGAAGCCACCACTCTTGGCCCAATAACATAGATTAGATCATTCTGCTCCCTTGTTAAAACCTCTTCAGTGGCCAAAAATGAAAATAAAACCCCCTCCATACCAAGGTCTAGATCTATGCTATTAAAAATAATAGCCACTAGACACATGTGGCTGTTGTATACTTGAAATGGGCTGGCCTGAATTGAGATGTGCTGTAAGTGTAAAATGTACACCAGATTTCAAAGAGTAAGAACAAAAAATGGAATGTAAAATATTACATTAGTAATTTACGTGGGTTACATGTTAAAATAACACTTTGGATACACTGGGTTAAACAAAATATGTGATTAAAATTAACTTTCCTGTTTTGGTTTTCTTTCTAAAATGTTGTTGCCTGGGCATGGTGACTCACACCTGTAATCCCACACTTTGGGAGGCTGAGACAGATGGATCACCCGAGGTCAGGAGTTTGAGACCAGCCTGGTTAAAACGGCAAAACCCCGTTTCTACTAAAAATACAAAAATTAGCCAGGTGGGCTGGGTGCAGTGGCTTATGCCTGCAATCCTAACACTTTGGGAGGTCGAGGCGAGTGGATTGCCAGAGCTCAGGAGTTCGAGACCAGCCTGGGCAACACGGTGAAACCCTGTCTCTACTAAAATACAAAAAATTAGCCAGGCATGGCAGTGCATGCCTGTACTCCTAGCTACTTGAGAAGTTGAGGCAGGAGAATCATTTGAACCTAGGAGGTGGAGGTTGCAGTGAGCTGAGATCGTGTCATTGCACTCCAGCCTGGGTGACAGAGCAAGACTTTGTCTCAAAAATAAATAAAACAAAATGCTGTTACTAGAAAAATTTAAATTATATATGTGGCTTGCATATTTCTATTGGACAATACTGCTCTAGATTATCTGGGTTCTGACTACGTCTCTAACCTACTCAAACTACCCTCCCTCCATGTTCACATCTTAGCCATACCAGCTGTCATCTTTCATTACTTGAACATGTCTAACTTCTCTTTGCCATGAGTTCTTTGCATCTGCTATTCTCTCTGACTTTTTATAACAAGACTTCCATGACCATGATATTTAAAATAGCTCTCAATTTCTCAAATTCCATAATTCTGTCTTTTATTATTATTACTTTTTTAGGAGTACTTTCCACCATATTAAATATTTATTTAAGTACCTTATTGATTGATCATCTTCCCACTAGAAAATAATGTCCAAAGGTCAGTAACTTCATCTAGTTTTTTTGTTGTATTTCCAGTCCTTGTAACAATGACTGGCACATACTAGTTCCTCAATATAAGTATAGCTTGAATAAATGAAGGAATGAAATCAAACAGCACATAAGAAGAATTTGCCAATTTAAATTATTAGGATTGTCAGTTATAATACAAACCCCATCTAAATACAAACCCCATCTAAATGAGAACATGTCAACTTTTTACCTTCTAAAATGAAAATAATAACACGTCTGTCTACTCCTCAAAATATTATAGTAGTAGTTATCAGCTGTGTTGTAATTAATAGTTTATTGAGCCTTTTAACATTCATATTTGATCTTCACAGTAACTTGATAAGGTAAATACAGAATATTATTAAATTTCTATCTTAATAAGAAGGAAATTAAGTTAAGATGTAGTGGCTCACACCTGTAATTCCAGCCCTTTGGGAAGCTGAGGAGGGAGGATCATTTGCGGCCAGGAGTTTGAGATCAGCCTGGACAACAGCAAGACCCTGTTGCTCCAAAAAATAAAAAACTTAGCCAAGCATGGTGGAGCTTGCCTGTAGTCCCAGCTATGCAGGAGGCTGAGGTAGGAGAATTACTTGAGCCCAGGAGTGCAAGGTTATAGTGAGCTATGATCATGCCACTGCACTCCAGCCTGAGCAACAGTACAAGACCTCTCTAAAAATAAAAAAAGAATAACAATATAAAAATTAAAATAAGAAAACAGAGGTTCATCAGTTTAGAGGCTTAAGGAGTTCACCCAAATAGGGTCAGACCTCAAACATGATTTTTATTGTAAATCCAAGTGTTTTTTCCCCCCTAACCTATATTGCCTTGTTCTGAAAATTGATGCAGATACTGTGAATGTACTTTGAAAATTGTAAAATTATATACTTACATGAAGCATCACAAAATGCTTTTAAAAAATAGTTCTAAGTAATAAATGACTTTTCAGTGGCTCATTGCATGCTTTACACCAGTGCTTGTTGCAGCCCACTGAACCTTTCTCTATGCATTGGTGTCAATATCCATCTTCCAAACCCAGGGCTATCCAGAATAGTGCCACAAATTACCATTTTAAACATGCGATGTCCTTCAGTTTACATTTGCAGATTTTGGTGAAATAGCATCGTCCAGTGAAGTCCACTGCGCTGGAGAGAGAAAGGTATAATGATAGTCAAATGCACTTCATGAAAAATTTATCTGTGGCAAAAAATTAACAAAATTTACCAACCATTTTTATGTGTACAGGGCAGATGTATTAAATATAATCACACTGTTACACAAGAATCTTGAGACCTTTTTCATTTTGCAAAACTGGAGCTCTATACTTATCAAATAACAACCCCCAACTTCCCCTTCTCCTAGCCCCTGGCCACCATTATACTTTCTGTTTCTATGATTTTGATTACTTTGATATCTAAGAGGAATCATACAGTATTTGTCTTTTTGTAATTGGCTTATTTCACTTAACATAAATTCCTTGTTTCATTCATATTGTAGCATGTGACAGGATTTTATTTCTTTTAAAGAGTGAATAATATTCTATTATATGTATATACCTTTTTTTGGGGGGAAGGGGGACAGTCTCGCTCTGTTGCCAGGCTGGAGTACAGTGGGGTGATCTTGGCTCACTGCAATCTCCATCTCTTGGGGTCATGCAATTCCATTGCCTCAGCCTCTCAAGTAGCTAGGACTACAGGTACATACCACCATACCCAGCTAATTTTTTGTATTTTAGTAGAGTCAGGGTTTCACCATGTTGGCCAGGGTGGTCACAAGGAGTGACCTCGTGATCTGCCCATCTTGGCCTCCCAAAGTTCTGGGATTATAGGTGTGAGCAACTGTGCCTGACTTTTTTTTTAAGAGACAGTGTCTTGCTATGTTGCCCAGGCCGGACTTGAACTCCTGGGCTCAAGTGACCTTCCTACCTCAGTTTCCCAAGTGGGTGGAACTATAGGCACCCTATACCACATTTTGTTTATCCATTCACCTGTAGAGTCAATGGACATTGGGGCTGTTTCCACCTCTTGGCTACTGTGAATAATGCTGTTAATGAACATGGGTATGCAAATATCTCTTCCAAGATCCAGCTTTGAAGTCTTTTGGCTATATATCCAGAACTGCTAGATCAGATAGAAATTCTATGCTTCATTTAGCACAAATATTTCCAACCCAAAGAGCTGAAAAAGACTCTAACACAGAAGTATATTTTTAAAGAGTCAGTTTATATTTGTGAGCTCACCATAAACATGACAAATTTTCCATTTAAAAAATTTTTATGTGTTCATTGATTCATATACATCTTAGCATGTTAATTCATCACTATTTTAACCCCTAAAAAGAAGAGCTGAAAATAAGAAAAATCTGATTCTATTCTAGACTTGGGTCTAACCCCTAACAATTCACCTAGCCTTCCTTATGACTGCCTTATTACTTACCACAGCTATTGCAAAGATGAATGGGTTAATATTTTAAATTTGTATATGAGCTACTAAAAAGAAAAAGCAGTGGACAATGAATCATAGAACTCTGTAGCAACAGGTTCTATGATTTATTGTCTAGTGTTTTTCCTTTTTTTTTTTTTGCAATACATATACAATGTACACACAAAAAAACTTAAAATATTAATTTAAAAAAATTAAAAAGATTTAAAAATAACCCATTTATCTCTGCAATAAATGAGAGACTTTGGCTTTGCTGATAGGCATGATTACACTTAGACGAATTCAGAAAAGAATTCAAGTAAGGAAGAGTACACAGCTTTACCTGGGTAAATTAAAAAACTTGTAAAGTTTCTATCATTATCATAAAATTCATTTAAAATGAATTATGGTTATTAGCCTGCTTCCTCTGGCTCTATATCCAAACACTTAGAGAATAACTGTCCACTCACAGTTTTGATAATTACTTTCCTTTTAATAATAAAATTTCAATAAAGAACTAAATCTTGAAGATTCATGTAGGGCATATACATGTTGACTATGGAAAGAGAAAGTATCATTTAGAGCTAGAAAAAGGTTACTTGAGTCAAATAAAATGGCTATTTTACCAAATAGGAAGCAAATTCTTAAGGACTCTACACTCAAAAGCAGTTAGTGGCTGAAAACAAGCAGATTTTAAAAGGGTTCAATTATGGGAACAAATGTGTAATATCCAAAATAGGCTTAATGGGAAATAAGGATTAAGGCTAAGTAAGTCTCTATTTTTCATCCCATAAAAATCTATTTACATCTCTTTCAGAGAGAAATAGTTTTGAGGAAAGAAAACTGAATTTGATGAACAATGGATCTGATTCAGGATGCCAATTGCAAATAATGATGGAAAACTTTTTTTTTTTTCCTGGTGCAAGATTTCATAGATAAAAATGAAAAACTTAAATACCTCTCCTCTCCAACAGTACAGAAAATTTGCCTGAATTTACCTCGAGTCTAGGTCATGGACTTGATTCAGTGAAATAGGATGGTTGGGCAGGGCACCGAACAGGGATCAAACTTAAGAGATGTGTGGTCGCATGACTGTAATTGAATTAGAAGCATTACATCAGGACTGACCACCTTGGCTAAACCACAGACTTTGTCCAGACAGTCTGCCCACTTAGATATATTCCAAGGGGATCATCAAACTGTTGGGAGTGGCTGGAAACGATAACCTCCTTGTTGACTCCCAGGGATCCAAGCCATAAGTTTTCCCATTTAGTTAAAAGCTACCGTTGCCCACCTCTAGCATGACTTACTTGGTAGGAGGGATGTCTGTAGAGAAAAGGTCTATTTCAGTATCAGCCAGCAAAACAGCCTTCATTCCCCTAGAGCTGAGCACTTGTTTACAGAATTTGCAACACAGGATGGACACGCACCGGTCCTTGAAACTACAAATGTTGGTAGTCATGGCGTCGCAGGAAGGATGAGGTGTAGGATTTTGAAAAGGGAAACAAGAGCAATGCTCCTACTACTTTGATTCCCCTAGGCTAAAAACCAAGTTGCGAGGCCTCGAGCTTCTCTAAGCCCTAAAACTGGGAAGGAAATGAGTTCTTTTCTGTTTTCCTGGTGGAGGAGCAGAAGCAAAATTTATTGAGTAGAAACAGGGGAGGCGCGGCAAACTGGTTTTCCTTTTAACTTTCGGGGAAGGGAGTGGAGTTTGAATTGGAGAGGAGGCGGGTGGGGTTTGAGGCGAACTTCTCAACAGCTTTCCCTTTCTCCTGTCTGAAGGAGTCCTCTACCCCTCAGCTCCCGCCCCTTCCCAGCAATTCCCGCAGCCTCCTCGGATCGTCTCTAATTTAAAGCTTCTCCTCTTTTAAGACGTCCCTTTCCCAGCGTTAAGCCCCTCCCCCAGAGCGCTCCCGTTCCCAGCTCAGGGATCTCGGGCTTAGCGTCCCTACCACGCCTCCTTCGCCCAGGATTCAGGAACTCCCTTCGCTCTTTCCGACGGGAGATCCCGCGTTCTCCTCCGTCCCGCCCCACTCTCTCCCGGACCTTCCTCCGCTCTACGGGTCCGCGGGCCCCTCTCCTGGCCGTCCCCAGCCCTCGGCGTGCTCGCGCTCGCGCTCGCGCCGTTTCTCTCGCGTCCTCCCTCCCCTCGGCTGTCCCCCTTGCCCCCCGCAGTCCCCTCAGGTCTCTTCCCGGAGCGGCCGTTCCCCCGGCGCGCGGTGGTGGTGGTGGTGGGGCAGGGCTGAAGTCGCTTTTGGGGCTCAGTCAGCGCCGGGGTCTGTCACCGAACACGTTGGTTTTTGCTCCCTCTTCCGCTTTTCCTGCCTCTCCAACCTGGTGTCAGTTTGAATTGCCAGCGCCGCGCAGCGATTGGGAGAACTAGAGCTTGCCTCCGTCCCGCATTGGAAGGCTCCGGGGCCTCCCCTGACCAGAGCTAGTGGCTTGAAGACTATAGGCACCGCCCCAGTAACGGTGCTGAGAGATCAGCTCGGCTTTTTGGTTGGCCGAGCTTGGCTCCGCCTCCGATCTCATTGGCTGGCTTCGGGAAGTTTCGGCAAATCCTCCCTTAGCCCTGGAGAAAGTGGCAAGGCACGCCCTTCCCGCTTCTTATTGGGAGAGAATCTACAGTACCCGCCGGTCTCTACTCTCTATTGGCTATATTTCCCCGCAACACCCCACCTCTCTACCCCGGCCCAATTGGCCATGCCTTCGCTCAAGAGTTTGTGTTTGGTCGTCCGCTCCATCTTAATCCCGCCCATCAGTTCTACTCAAGGTTTCGACAACCTGGGGTGGAGCTTAATCTGTGACCACGCCTCCACAGCGCTAGTCACACCTCCAAGTTTTGCCAGCTCCTCCTCCTCATTCCGGGCCTCTCGGGATCCGCTCTTCCTATTGGCTATAGGCCCCATCGGTCGATAGAAAGCGGGCGGTGATTGGTAAAGGGGTGGGCTCTGGTTCCCGGCGGGGTCCTGCGGAGTTGGCGGAGGCTCCTCGAGGGACTGGGGCACCGATCTGCGTAGAAGCGGGTGGCGGGGAAGAGAGGGGAGGAGAGCTCTGAGTGGGAAGCGGAGCCGGGGGCCTGGGACCCGTCGCGTCAGAGCCAGGTAAAGGCTCCTTCCCTCTTCCTTTTCTTCCTCTCGGCCGCCGGGCTGGAGCCCTGACTGAACAAACCCGGGCTGGGGCGGGAAGGAGAGGGCGCGGATGCTGCTCCCGGCATCGCCTTAACGGTGCCGCCCGAAATCCCTCAGACCGCCCCTCCACCCTCTCCAAATCTCCCAGTACAGCCCATAATACTTCTCGGGACTGCGAGTCTCTCCGCCCATCACTGTACAGCCTGGGACTCTGTCCTGGCTCACCCACCGAAGAGCAGCCCGCACCCAGCCGCCTCCCCCGTTCCTCCGCACACGGGCAGCCGCGGTCCACTGTGGGGCAGTAGTCGTTGGCATCGCGCGTAACCATCGGCTGGCCTCCTTCCCTGCCTCCCAGCCTTGGCGGACAGCCGCAATCCCAGCCCAGGACCCAGGAGGATGGGTGTTCCGCGCAGCTTCCGGGGCTTTCCCCCAGTTCCACCCCTCGGCCTGCCGCGATGGACTTCTCTTCACCCACTCCCATTCCTAGACCACATCTCGGTCCCCACAGTTCCTAACGTTCTCGCTCTTCACGCAACATCGCGGCCCATGATCGTCCCCAATGCCCCTCACCCCCAAGGCAGCCTTCTCCTTGCCCTCTCCCGCCTTCCGAGCGTGTGCCGCTCCGGTCGTCCCCGGGCTCCCTTCCAGCCTCTGGACCCTATCTCACACCCGCCTCCCGCTTCCTGTCCGCCTGAACCCTGCCGCCTTTGCTCCCTGTCTTACTTCCTCAGTGTGGCCCCCTCCTCCAGCCGCCAGAAGTGGGAGACGCTGGCGGGAGCTTCCTCCTCCTGGCGCTCGGAGGAAAAGGAACAACCAAGGAGGAAGGGTCGCCGCTGCGGCACGCGGGGGAGCTAGACGCCAGGCTCCGCGCTTCGGCTCGCGTCCCTCCCGCTTCCTGGGCCTCGACCGAATCTTCTCGGGCACCTCCTGGTGCGAGGAGTGGGGACTGCGACCTCACCAACCTCCCCATCCCCAGCCTGGGATTGGGTGCGATATCTGGGATCTCTCGGCTTGGGTGGCAAAAAAATATTGAGGGTGGCATTTATAGTCGCTATAGTCAACTTGGGGGAGGTGACGGCTGCCTTCCGCTGGCTGCCCCTCGGCTTTCCCAGCCCTGACCCTATCCTCTAACCCGTTTCCTGCTTCAGCTGACCACATTGTTTTCCTGGATGTGTCCCGTGCCGAGCAGGCTTTTTCCTGCAGATTTGCCACCCCTCCGCACCCCCAGCCCCCGCCCCGCCAACATTTTGCTGCCAAGAGAAGCTAGTAACCAAACACAAAACAACTGGGAGGAGGGGCGGGAGGGGAAGAAAAGTTGTGCCCGGGTGGCTTGTCCCTCCCCGGCTTTGATCCCCTTTGATGTCCAGGGAGGTGACTCAGCTGGGGGTCTGGGGCCCAGTCCGGGGCTTAGGTCGGGAGGGCTCCCTCGGTCTGGACGCTGCCCAGCGCCGGCGGAGCTTGGGAGGCCACCGAAGTGCCGCAGTCCCCGCCCGGTGCCCCGCGTTCCTGCAGTCTCCGCCCGGAGCCCGCGCAGGCGGCTGCTCCAAAGTGTTTTCTTTCAGCCTTAAAACAAAATCCGGAGGGAGCTTCCTTCCTCCCCACCTCGCAGCGCCGGGCTCTGCCGACCTGGTGGCGTTTGGAGGACTGGAATGGGCCCAGGGCGGGCTCCGAACTACGTCCCCTACCCCACCCCCGCCGTGATTAGGATCTGCTCTCTGGCTGATCGCCCCCTCCCCCTTTTCCTGCATTTACAGGCAAGTGAACTGGAGCAAACGACTTCCGATCCAGTCTGCGCTGCTGCGGCTCCCGTTTGGGATTTGATTTGCAGCATCTTCGAGCCTCTACGACAAAAAACCGCGAAGCACGCCCAGCCCTCCCCCGGCACCCCGAAAAGCACCCACTCCCTCCCGAGGACACAGCTGGGCGCGTCCACACCCCCGCAGCCCCACACCATGTTGTGCGGAAGGACTTCCACTCCCCGCCTGTGTCGTTGATGTCAGACCCCAGGCCAGCCTCCGGGTGCTGCAGTTCTCCCGGCTAATGCTGAGGCTGCGGCTCCAGCTCTAGCACAGGCACCAGCCGCCGCGGCACCCGGCCCCAGCACCCACCGTCTGCATGTGCCCGCCGTAGCCGCCTGCCCAGCCCGCAGCCCGCGCTCCACGGAGCGCTGGAGACCGCCGCGGGGTGGGGGGAGGGCTCCTCCGCCCTCTAGAGAAGCTGTCTTGGAGGTATTGATTTAGGTGGTTGGATTTTTTTCCGTGGATCTATCAATTCACATTTCGAATTTGGAAGAAAAAAGGAAAACATGACGTCTCCAGCCAAATTCAAAAAGGATAAGGAGATCATAGCAGAGTACGATACTCAGGTCAAAGGTAAGGGCTTTGAAAAATAGCACACTGCAAATGCTCTGTGGACTGGTGAGGCATGTATTTCCACCCTGATTTGCAGGCTGTTTATTTCTTTGGGTGGAGCAGATGGGGGCAGGCTGACCCCAGAGGTGCTTTCATAGGTGGGTCTGAACCTCCAAAGGATGGGCAGTGTCAAGGGCTGCTGGCACTGGAAAGGAATTTTTAGAGTGGGCCGTAGGAGTATCTTTGTGGGGCTGACCGTGATTTTGGCAGCCCTTTCCCCCAAGCTGACAGGGTCGGGGGAGGGGCAGGAGGCTCTTGGTGAGAGAAAGGCACAATTTGCCTCCGGTTCTCTGGGTCAGATTTCCTTCAAAGACAACTGAAATCTGACAGGTGTTTGGACATTTATTTCAGAGACTGAAGAGGAGTCCAGACAGAAAGGCAACCTTGAGAAGGTGTACCGTTTGGAGACCCTTGGGAGAGAGAGGGTTTTTCTGAGGCACTATATTAAAACATGAGATTTGCTATGGCACTGGACTCCAAGAGTCCATTGCTACCTTGGATGTACCTTGTACCTGTCTGGTCTCTGGTCGGCCTGCATGCAATCAGAGATCAGAGAACAGAAAGAATAAGGCCACACAGGCTCGGTCTCCGCCCTCACCTGAATCTGAATAGAGTTGGGAGGATGTTAGGGTTGCTGGTTGGTGCTGATTCTGGAAAATGGGAAGACATAATTGTTTAACCCTTCTGTGCTGTGGCCCTCTGCTCCAGAAGACATGCTTTTAAAGCCCCATTTTTCTCTCCGGAAAAATGTGAAGGGTAAAGCAAAATGTAGTTTTGGAGAAACCAAGTGACCTATCTCCTTACCTAGTGGACTGTCTGACTTGACTCATGAATAAGAGCCCTTACTCAGATAGCGTTTTTTAAACCCGCAATTCCCATAGGAAGGGTTCCTGCCTGTTAAAGAGCTGCAGCATGTGTTTGTGCAAGGCACTGTCCTTTCCTGGTCAGTCACTGGAAAGAGCCATGTGGCTCCAGCCCATTGAGACCTTAGCTAGGGAGTGGAAGAGGTGGGTGGCCTTGAATGTTACACCACATGGTTGGAGCTCTGGGTTTTCCTTTGTTTCAGAGTACAAGGGAGGGGCCCCTCTGTTCCCTGCACCAGTGCAAGGAGACCTTTTCCTATCAGAGAGGACTTGAGAAGGACCATGTCTCCCCTTAAATGATTGCTGAGGGGTGGGGGTAGGGGTAGAGTTTGAAATGGGTAGCTCCCTTATCTCTTGGGAGGTTGGAAGGTTGTCTGAAGTCCTTATTGTACCTACAGGATCTTTTTTATGTCATTAGTTTGGTCAATGCTGGAGGTGCCCTAAGGGGCCTTCTAATCCACTTGGCTGTAGATATTGGTAGGTTTATTACAGAGATGGGGGAGTTGACTGATTGATAGCTTCAGTTGAACTGGGATTGAGAGAGGTGTGGTTGTGAGTTATAATTGAGGTCTTGGCCTCTTGTCACTGTTCATAATCCAGGTTTGTTTTTGTAAACAATAGGCCACTGGCCTTGGTGTCCTGTCCAGATGCACTGCAATTTGCTCTTGGAATCCCCCCTGCAGTCTTAACCAGATATGTCTTTTTTTTTTTTTTTTTTTTTTTTTAACACATCCTATTCTTAAACTGTTGCCATCAGGAGTGTTAATAACTTTGATCTCCCAGATTTCTCTCCAGAAGCATGCCATTTGTCTAAGGTGCAAAGTGATTTTAAATGTTTATTTTTTGGAAGGTTCAAGGCTGATAGGTGTTAATAGAACTGTATCTGCCAATTTCTTATTGGCAAAAGATTTCTCAAGAGTGTCTCAAAATTAAACACTTTGGATATTTACAAACATTGCTCATTGAGATGATGTAATGCAGTTGGCTATTGGGGTTTTCTCTTCAACTGTGCCACAGCATTAGACTGTTTTGCTTTGCTCTGATATTTTTCCACTGATACGATTCAGGATCATAGAAATTGATCCTGAATGCTCAACATGGCTAAGCATGATGTCTTACTCTGAGAAGGTGCCTGATGAATGCTTATGGAACTGATTTGAATAGTTTAGTCCTTCATTTTACAGCTGAGGAGAATACAGAGAACTGAAGATGCTTGTCCAAGGTCACACAGCTAGATGGTGGCATATCTGAAACTAGAAGCAGATTTACCAACTCTCAATTCCCTATTCTGTATCTTTACTACGAAACATCATCTGACCAGGGTGAGAAAACATGAAAAATTCTTAAGGAGCCCAAATCTGTCAATGAATAATAGTAGTAATGATAATTATGATAATAGTAGATTACATTTTGGTTGCTCATTACATTCCGGACTGTCTCAGGTGCTTTAAATGAGTGGTCTGGTTTAATCCTCACATCAACCCAGGAAGTGGATATTATTGTCACCTTCCATTCACCATATAAGGAAACTGAGGCTTAGAGAGGACAAGAAGCCCTTCCAAGGTCGCACAGCCAAACCATGGCAGCTTGACTTCGTTCCTTTTTTCATTAACTATTGAGTGCTTACTATGTGTTCTGGGGACTGGCAATACAGCCGTGAAGAAGCAAAAGTCTCACATTTGTGGAGCTTATATTCTGGAAGCTAGGCTCTTTATGGAACAGCACAGAATTTGGAGACAAATGGCCTGGGATCTGGGTTGGCTCTGCCCCCCCACTAGCAAGAAGCCCTGGGTCAGAAATATTATGAGTGTCAGCTTTTTATGTGTTATATGGGACTCATGGTGCTGCCAGACTTACTTCTCTTACAGATGCCAAGATAAAAAGAAAATTGCTATAACAGCTATGCAGTTTGGTTTGGTGGTTAAGTGCAATTTTTAGAGTCAGAGGGATTTAGGTTTAAATCTTGGTTCTGCCAGTTGCTTGCCTTTCACTTCAGGCAAGTTACATGACTTACCTAAGCCTCAGTTTCCTTATTTGGAAAATAGGTAAAATAAAATAGATTTCCTAAGGTGTAGTGAGTTGATGATGAGATATATAAATTATTTAGAACAGTATCTGGCACTTGTAAGTTCTCAATAATGGTCCGGTCTACTCCTCTGTGAGCAGGCTTTCTTTTGCTGAATTGGGCTGACTATCGAGGCTGCATTGCATATTCACTCCCAGAGAGTTCTAGTTTATGTTCATCTAGTAGTAACAAAAGATCTTGGGTCAGTCATTTAAACCCTCTGGACATCAGTTTCTTTTTCTATCAGTGAACAAGTCAACTAATTATTGGCCACTCTAGTTCTACGTGTCTTTGACCAGAGTCCCAGGTCCTGTTTTTTCAATCACAATTGTTTGAGTCAAATGGACTCTAAATGGGACCCTCATCTCATGGGACCCTTTTGAGGACCCTCTCAATCCCTTGCTTTTTTTCTCCCTATAAACCACCTGCATGCATGTGCCCTGAGGAACTTCTGAGGCTTCAGCCCCAACCCTACCCCAGAAGGGTATTGTGAGGGGTGTGCCTCCTTAGTCAGCCTGCCTTGTAGTGTGTTTCTTGTTTGTGGGTGCCTAGATTCCTTTGAAAGTTAATGCCTCTCAGTGTCTGACTTGAAAGCAATAATATTAGTCTTTTTACATAGCTCTTTCCAATTTACAATGCACTTTCATATGTAGTTGTCCCTCAGAATCCTCCGAATTGGTTCTGGGACTGGCCTCGCTTCCCCTAGGAGAGCAAAATCTGCAGATGCTCAAGTCCCTGATATATAATGGTGTAGTATTTGCGTATAATCCATGTACACATATCCTCCCGTATACTTTAAATCATCTCTAGGTTACTTATTATACCTAATACAATGTAAATGCTATGTAAATAGTTGTTATACTGCTTTTAAAATTTGTATTATTTTAAATTGTTGTATTGTTATTTTTATTATTTTTTTTCCCCTGAATATTTTCCATTCCCATTTGGTTGAATCTGCAGATATGGAACCTGCATGTGTGGAGGGCTGATGTACCTTAATCTCTGGAAATTCTTTACAACCCTGGTCAGATTCATGGTCATGACCTGAAGCCTTTAGGCTCTAGACTGTTAGCTTGTTGCTGGGATTGGAGCAGAGAAGGTGGTAAGATGCAGGGCCTGGTTACCAGAGCTGTGAATCTGGGTGGTATTTGGGTGAATACATATGACTGCATACAGTCCCAGCTATTGTTCTTTCCTTATTTAAGACTCCTTTCCTTTACCCTCTCTATACCTTGTGTTTTTGCAGCTTCCCAGAAAGCTTGAGATTGACAGTTCATGCAAATATTCCAGGAGAAATAGTCTGAAACAGAGTGGCACTGTATGCTGAGCAGTCAAATTTTCTTTCTTGAGAACATTAGGGGTCTTGCCTTTTTTTTTTTTTTTTTTTTTTAATTTAAAGTCTTAGGAGAGCAGTGTGTGTGCACTGCAGAACTGGAAGTGAAATTTTGTAATTTCCATCTGGAGCATTTTGATAGAAAAAGCGCAGGCATTTGCCTGGAATAGTTTAACACTTTCAGGACCATTCAAGAGCAGGAGATGAAATTTAAAACTGGTGTCATATTGTGTGTGTATATGTACTTGTGAATGCTGATGGCAGGTATTTAAACAAGCTCTTTCCCCTGGGAGGTCTGAGCGATTCTTCATCCATGCCAACAAAAGTCTTCTCCAAAGCTTCTTTCCTCCCAGCCCCCATTCCCGAAGGGAGCTTTAATAATCAGTTAATCAGTTTTAAATATAATCAGTGAAATATAATCAGTTTGAAAAGCTGCAGTAAAACATTTAGTTGAAATACTCCAGCAGATGCTATCTTCCTGCAAGATGATTGAGGGCTCCTTGTCCCTTACTCAGGATTGGCGGGGGGTGGGGGGTGGCGGGGGGGAAGCTACTCTGCAGTAGTAAGGTGAACTCCTGGAAGAAAATGAAGCTCTTTGAAACATTCAAGTACCCTACTCTACATCTTGGAATTGAAAGACCTTGGAGGAAGGTGGTGGCTAAGGAGCCAGGGGGATGCAGTGTACTGTGCAAAGAAGCAGTGGTTGTGAACAGTGTTCATGAGAGTCCTTAGCTTTTCTAATTTTAGGTGTTCTTTTGGGGAACGAGAACAGAAATTGCCTTTGAAGAAGCCTATCTGGTAGTTAGAGCCACATCCGTTATGTATCATGCAGCTTGAAAGCTTAGACAGGCTCTGATCATTTCTCTGCTATGAGGTTTCCAGAGTTTGACCTGGTTGTAGTATATAGGTATCCCCACTATTAAAATCAGCAGATGCACAGACCCTGACCCCTATTATTCACTCCAGATAAACTAGGCTGCCCAGTGGCACCTGTAGAGTTCTCCTTCCAGAAGCAAGAACTCTTCATGGGAATTGTGTTTACCTTACACCCTTAACCTCTGACAGCTATGTTAGGAATATATGTCATATTTAAGGGAAAAAGCAGTTGATATGTAGATTTCTGATAGTAATAGAATTCAAATGAAGAGTTTTAACCTGGTGTCAGCTCCAGAATTGACTTCTTGGGGACTCTGGGAAAGTTGCTTTGGAAGTTGTTTGATTTAAAAATAATAGGCCGGGCACGGTGGCTCATACCTCTAATCCCAGCACTTTGGGAGGCTAAAGCGGGTGGATCACGAGGTCAGTAGTTCAAGACCAGCCTGACCAACATGGTGAAACCCCGCCTCTACTAAAAATACAAAAATTAGCTGGGCGTGGTGGCGTGTGCCTATAATCCCAGCTACTCAGGAGGCTGAGGCAGGAGAATTGCTTGAACCCAGGAGGCTGAGGTTGTAGTGACCTAAGATACCGCCACTGCACTCTAGCCTGGGTGACAGAGTGAGACTCCATCTCAGAAAAAAAAAAAAAAAAAAAAAAAGGATCACTTAAAAACATTTGAAAAAATTACAAAATTAACACCTTTACTGATTTTATAATAATGTGTAGGAATTCTCATATCTCCCTTGCTCTCTTTAATTGTGGTAGAATACATAGGAGATTGACCATCTAGTGTATAGTTCAGTAGCATTAAGTACATTCACATTGTTGTGCAACCATCGCTACTATCCATCTATACA
The DNA here is from genome assembly GCF_048565385.1 of Saimiri boliviensis. Taxonomy (NCBI): domain Eukaryota; kingdom Metazoa; phylum Chordata; class Mammalia; order Primates; family Cebidae; genus Saimiri; species Saimiri boliviensis. The sequence goes on from NC_133462.1 coordinate 58,813,358, forward strand.
ACTCTTTTCATCTTGCAAAACTGAAACTTTATACCCATTAAACAACAACTCCCCATTCTCTCCTGCCCCTGTCTCTGGCAAGCACCATTGTATTTTGTCTCTATCTGATAACTCTAGATACTGCAGGTAAGTGGAATCATATTGTATGTTTTTTTTGTGTGACTGTCTTATTTTACTTCCTGTAATGTCCTCAGAGTTCATCCATGTTGTAGCATATGTCCGAATTTCTTTCTTTATTAAGGTTGAAGGCTGAATACTATTTAATTGTATGTATATACCACATTTTATTTACCCATTCATTCACTGATGGATGCTTGGGTTGCTTCTACCTTTTGCCTATTTTGAATAATGCTGCCATGAACATAGGTGTAAACTAGGTGTATTCTTTTTCTTTCTTTCTTTCTTTTTTTCCCAGGTAGGGTCTCACTCTGTTACCCAGGCTGGAGTGCAGTGGCTTGATCATGGTTCACTGCAGCTTTGACCTCCTGGGCTCAAGTGATCCTCCCATTTTAGCCTCCTGAGTACTGTAGGCACATGCTATTACACCCGTCTAGTTTAAAATTTTTTTTTGTAGAGATATGGTCTCCCTATGTTGCCTAGGCTGGTTATTCTTCTTTTAAATGTACGCTATGCCATAGTTTTATAAACTTGTATATATATTTCTATATAATCGCTTGTATATTTTTTGAGGTTTTTAATGTGTACATTAGTTTGTATATTAGTATATTATTAATTAAAAAGTTGTACACCTTTTTAGTTACATGAATTACTAAGCTTTTACTATACTTTTAATAGCTTTATTGAGGTTTTGTTGATATTTAATAAATTGCACATATTTAAGGTTCACAATTTGATAGGCTTTGACATATATATGCCCATGAAACTATCACAATCAAGATAGTGAATCTAACTATCACCCCAAAATTTTCTTCATTATAATGTATTAAACAAGTACTATTGCCAGACATGGTGACTTACATCTGTAATCCCAGCACTTTGGGAGGCCAAGATGGGAGGATCACTTGAGCCCAGGAATTCAAGACCAAACTGGGAAACATAATGGGACCCCGTATCTGGGCATGGTGGCTCATGCCTGTAATCCCAGCACTTTGGGAGGCTGAGGCGGTCAGGTCACTTGAGGTCGGGAGTTCAAGACCAGCCTCACCAACATGGAGAAACCCCGCCTTTACTAAAAATACAAAATTAGCTGGACGTGGTGGTACATGCCTGTAATCCCAGCTACCCGAGAGGCTGAGACAGGAGAATCTGGGTGTGGTGGAGCATGCCTGTAATCCCAGCTCGAACCCAGGAGGCAGAGGTTGCAGTGAACTGAAATTGTGTCATTGCACTCCAGCATGGGCAACAAGAGCAAAGCTCCATTTCAAAAAAAAAAAAAAAAAAAAAAATTCTAGAAAAGACATTAGCTTCAAGATAAATAAGTAAAAGCCTGATATCAACAAATTTTAAAAAGTAGCAAATAAATAATGACCTAAGTTACCCGGATTAGTTTCTGGAAAATTTGTTTAACCAAGACAATCTACAAGGTAAGTCAGGTTAATAATTGTGTCTCAGCCATTAATCTGCTTTTAGGAGGGAAGGTACAAGAAAAGAAAAAAAAAATCTTGGCCATGTTAGGAGTGGACAAATGACAGTGTCTGTTTTCCTGTAGTTCTGGCTTGGCCAAGCACAGTGGCTCATGCTTGTAATCCCAGCATTTTGGGAGGCTGAGGTGGGCGGATCACCTGAGGTTAGGAGTTCAAGACCACCCTGGTCGACATGGTGAAACCCCATCTCTACAAAAATACAAAAATTAGCTGGGCATGGTGGTGGGCACCTATAATCCCAGGTGCTCTGGAGGCTGAGGCAGGAGAATCGCTTGAACCTGGGAAGCAGAGGTTGCAGTGAGCTGAGATCACGCCACTGCACTCCAGCCTGGATGACAGGGTGAGACTCGATCTCAAAAACAAAAAACAAAGAAAAAACAGATCTGGCTTGAACCAGTTCTAGGGGCTTATGCCTTTTTAGAAGGGGTAACAAATGAGCCAGATGCCAAGGAGAGGGGCTGGGGGCTCCCACTGGAGATCTGCTCAAAATATTCTTAATATGGCTTCTTCTAATGATTGACTCCCTATTACCTGCTAAATGCAGACCAGCGTTCTAAGGTAGACATGAACTCCATCCTCAATCTGGCTGCAACCTGTTTCAACCACATTTCTTATTTTGCTTTAAGAGGACTGGAAGCCTAACTTGACTGCTTACCGTTCTTTAAACACATAGACTAATAGCTAACATTTGCTGTTTGTTGGATGCTTACCACTTACTAGGCATTATGCTAAATACATTATATAGATTATTTCATAATCCTTACTCCAACTTTAGGAAAAATATGTTACTATTATCCTATTTTACTGATGAGAAAAGTGAGGTATAGGGCATTCAGTTATTCCCCCAGGATCTGCAGCTACTGAATGATGGAATAGGATTTGGAACCTTGGTTGTTGCCAGAGTATAAGTTCTGCCTGTTGTTCATGGAATGCTCCTTTTTCTGCCCAGTCCCATATCTTCACTTATTGAAATCTCACCTTTCTGTTGGGCATGGTGTATCACCTGAGGTCGAGAGTTTGAGACCAGCCTGAACAACATGGTCAAACCCCATCTCTACTTAAAATATAAAAGTAGCTGGGAGTGGTGGCACATGCCTGTAATCCCAGCTACTTGGGAGACTGAGGCAGGAGAATGGCTCGAACCTGGGAGGCAGAGGTTGTAGTGAGTCAAGATCGTGCCATTGCACTCCAGCATGGGCAACAAGAGCGAAACTCCATCTCAAAAAAAAAAAAAAAGAAATCTCACCTTTCTGTTAAAGCCCAACGTTTTTGGAATACCTTCCTCAATTGCTCTGACCAGAAATAACCCTTGTCTCTATTTCACCCACATGGTGCTTCTCTTAATAGATCTCATATGGCATTGATCTCATACTGCCTTATGTTTGGAAAATTTGTATTTCATTCTTCTTTCTTCTATGAGACTTCTGAATGTATGAATGTTTTGAGGTTGTGTAGTGCAATGCAAATAATACAGGCTTTCAAACCAGCCCTCAGTTGACATCGTATCAACATCACCTCCTTGCTGTATGACCTTGCTCAAGTCACTCAACTTCTCTTCCAAGCTTCTTCTGTGACATGGAGTTAATGAGACCTGTCTTGCTGTTAATTGCAGTTGTGTTTAGAGTACTGGCTAAGTGTATGGCAAATATTAAATGCTAATAAATAGCTTATTATAAGGTCTCTTCAGATAGGAAACGTGTCTATAATACTATTGTAGCTCAAATGGTGGCTCTCAGTAAACACTGTCTGTAGTAATAAATGAATGAATGACCTAACTACTGCAAATTATCTTTTAGAAATAGTTTCTTAATTGTATCTCAACACTATATCTTGCACAATGTCACCAGAGTGGTTTTTTTTGTTTTTTTTGTTTTTTTTTTTTTTTGAGATGAGTCTCACTCTTTTGCCTAGGCTGGAGTGCAGTGGCACGATCTTGGCTCACTGCAACCTCTGCCTCTGCCTCCTAGATTCAAGTGATTCTCCTGCCTCAGCCTCCTGAGTAGATGGGACTACAGGCATGCGCTACCACGCCTGGCTAATTTTTTTATTTTTTAGTAGAAATGGGGTTTCACCATATTGGACAGGCTGGTCTCAAACTCCTGACCTCGTGATCTGCCTGCCTTGGCCTCCCAAAGTGCTGAGATTACAAGTGTGAGCCACCGCACCCAGCCCAGAATGATTTTTAAAAACTCTTTTTTTTTTTTTTGCTAAATAGCAGACTGTTAATATTCATCACTTCCCACTTACCCTGCTTACATTTTATACTGCCTTACAGCTGAATTGCCTTTAGTTTCCTTTCTTTATCAAGTTGTGTCATGGTTTGTGCTCTATCCATGCTGTGCCCTCTTTTTGGAAAGGGTCCTCTTCCTTGAACCTGCAAAACTTACTCATCTTCTAAAGCCCAGCTCAGATGCCACCCCTCCAGGAAAACTTCCCTGCTGCCCTGTGCAGGATCCCAAGCAGGATTCCACAACATCTCCGCTTGCCTTGTGCCCAGCGTTAATCAGTATGGTTTCAGCATCTCCTCTGCAGTGTCTTTGTGCGCACTTGTATTATTGCACTCATCATATTACATTGCAATCTCTTCATTTACATCTCTTTGTTTACAACTCACTGAGCACCTTCAGGAAATAATGGTCTTTTATTCATTTCTGCATGTCCAGTTCCTGATACATAGTAAGCACTAAAATGTTTATAAGTTGAATTGAACTGTCTTCTGAGTTGAGTTTGGATGTGACAGTGCCATGACGCCACGCTTCTGCATTTCTCCCCAACTCCTAAGAAACCCGTGCCCTATATTAATGTTATTTGAAATTTGAAGTAGATTCAACATTGTAAATATATTTGCATTATACAAGGACAAGTACAAACTACATAGCCTTATGGATCCTCCCTCACAGGAGTGTGTTTCTCCTTAAATTTATTATGGGCGCTGCCCTCTTTAGAATCACTACCCTAGAGCTATACTTGAGTTGACCAAATTTCTTCAGTCACATATCTTACCCTGGAAACCAAGAAATATGTTAGCATTGAAATTCCCAAGAGTTTAAAACAGATGTAAGGCTTTCTGTAATTGAAGCAAAAACACATTCTACATTTGTCCAGAATTTATTCACCATTTTTATCAGGCACTCAAAGTCTAAGTTTGAGAAAGTTTGTCTGTCTTGACCAGGAGTTAAAACTGGGTTGACTTAAAAAAGGAATTGTTTTGTTACTTTTTAGAAGCATGGTGTGGAGAGAGCTATTGTCTGGTTAGAAGCAGCTGTGAGATCTTTGGTAAATGGGGAAGGAAAGGTCCTAAGGGGCAAGGAGGAAAATGGTCCCTTATGGTTTTTCAAGTCATTTGGCATGAAATAGGCTTGACCTTATTTATACGTTGTGAATGAATCGTTCTGAACTTGAAATATGTGTTCATGAGGAAGGAAAAACAGTTGGATGTGTTCCTCCATTTTGGTGTATATTTTAGGATGCCATCCTTTAGGGAGAAGGCAGCTTCTTTTGGGTGTTTTTTTGTTTTTTTTTTTTTCCTTAACCATATCTTCTAAATGCATTAATCAGTGGAGAGGTGACCCAAAAGTCACTGTGAAAGTTGGGACCTTATCTTTGCTGTTTGAGCCCAAATCTTGCATTTAGAATCACGGCATGGTGGGCAGGATCTGAATGCTGTCCCTGGAGAAGGTGACCCTGGCAGTCATGGGTGGCTGGGTGGTTAGGGCTCCACAGGAGGACAAAGTACAGAAAACAAAGGGACTCAAGACTATGAGCTGGCCACGATAAACCACGCCATGAGCTTTAAGAAATACATCTTGTTTCTGAAGAGTTGGCAACAATTTCTCCAAACATTGAAGTCCCTTAGAAATCTGCTTCCTTTTCCTGTTAGTTTTTGTGTGTCCGTGTGTTTATTATTTTGGTAGGTGGCGGAGATACTGCACCAGAGCTTGTCAGATGAGTAAGCTCCTCTTTGGGAAGACATCTTGACTGAGGTACCTATTCTGGAGCAACATTTCTTTTGGGCCAATAGAGTACTTTGTAACACATTGAATTAAAGGATTCTACATAGGCAGAATGATCCTAAGGGAAAGAGTGCTGGATTGGGAGGCAGAAAGCTTGTGTTCTAGTTTAGCTTTGTCGTTTACTAGTGTGATTTTGGAGATAACTCACCTAAGGTCTCAAAATACCTAGTTTCTCTATAAAATCCCTATAAAATGGGAACAGACAACAATTCTTGGCTCTTATAATAATGATGGTGATGATGGCTAGCTTTTGTCAAGTGCTTCTTATGTCTTTGCTCTGTTTTAGGTGCTTTACATATGAATTTCTCAATAGCCCAGTGAGGTAGCTGCTATTATTATCCCCATTTTACAGATGACACACAATGCAGTTAAATAACTTGCTCTGAAGCACATGGCTAGTAAGTGATGATGGACAGACTGTGAACCCAAGCTGACTTAACACTGGTGAGGCTGAAATGAAAGAATTCAGCTGAAACTGTGAGATGCTGTACAGACTCAGTTGATTGTCCTCATTTCCTAGTAACTTGGTACAATAAAGAATGCAGTATTTTAAATGTCTTCTTGTTACATACCTACTCCACCTCCCTACACCTTGGTTTTCTCATCCAAGAAACTAGGGGTTAAACATTAGAAACTTTCTAAGATCCTTCCAGCTTTCAGGGTTCATGATTCTTGCTTATTAAGATGTTGATATGGGGCTGGGTGTGGTGGTTTACGCCTGTAATCCCAGCGTTTTGGGACGCTGAGGCAGGTGGATCACGAGTTCAGGAGTTCAAGACCAGCGTGGTTGACATAGTGAAACCCTGTCTCTAGTAAAGATGCAAAAAATTAGCCGGGTGTGGTGATGGGCACCTGTAATCCCAGCTAGTTGGGAGGCTGAGGCAGGAGAGTTGCTTGAACCCAGGAGGCTTGTAGTGAGCTGAGATCGCCCCATTGCACTCCAGCCTGTGTGACAGCAAGACTCCATCTCAAAAAAAAAAAAAAAAAAAATTGGAGATCATGATTTGTCCCTTTTAAGTAGACACACTTAGAAGTACAAAAACCATTACATTCTCTGAACCACATTCTCTCCACCCCCAGCACTTGCCATGCCTGCATGGCTGCCCCACACTTACGGAGGGTAGGCCCCAGGTGGTAGGCAGTAGCAGAGTGGCAGCTGGCCTGGAGAGTAGTTCAAGTGATAATTGTTGAAGTATCATGATCTACTAGGAAGATATGACTTACAGCTGGAGAAAAATCAAGCTGGGAGGAGAGAGTTACTTGATGGGCCTACAGGTGAACTTGTGACTGGATCACTAGGGACAATGAATATTTAAATCAGGATAACTATTGAACTTTGGACTTCCAGTAAGGTCAGAAATTTCTAGAATCAAAAAATTGACTGCTGTAACTGGTTTGTATGATTTTCCCTGTTCATGTTGGTGGGCCAGAAATGGAATTTGTGTAACTCTTGGTATTATAGATATTTCTGTGGTTGTGTGCAGTACCTACATTTAAAAGAAAAAGGAAGTTGATTGATTGTCCTCATGAAAATTAAATAAATAAGGAAGTGGGAGGCTCTTATTCTCTGACATCTGGCCTGGGACAAACCTTGGGGAGGTGGTGTGCTTGTGGAACTGGTATAGGGTTGATCTAGGTATCTAGGTTGTTGGGGAAGTGACCTCAGGCCTTTCTAGGATGTGGGGTGGCCTCTCACCTCTTACATTGCTCTTTATATATTAGGCCCTTTGTCAACTAAGGGATTTCTTTGATGATCGTGATGAAGCATGCTGTAATGCAGAGTTGAAATGTTTTCATGTTTATGTTTGCTTTCTTTTCACCTAATGAATAGGCTAAGTAACAGTCTGTTGTTTTAAAAGAGTACTATTGGGCCGGGCGCGGTGGTTCAAGCCTGTAATCCCAGCACTTTGGGAGGCCGAGACGAGTGGATCACGAGGTCAAGAGATCGAGACCATCCTGGTCAACATGGTGAAACCCCGTCTCTACTAAAAAATACAAAAAATTAGCTGGGCATGGTGGCGCGTGCCTGTAATCCCAACTACTCGGGAGGCTGAGGCAGGAGAATTGCCTGAACCCAGGAGGCGGAGGTTGCGGTGAGCCGAGATCGCACCATTGCACTCCAGCCTGGGTAACAAGAGCGAAACTCCGTCTCAAAAAAAAAAAAAAAAAAAAAAAAAAGAGTACTATTGATAACAATGACAGCTCATATTTTTATCATTACATTTAAAAAATATTCATAGGGAGGAAGAAATGTAGGGTAAAGGAGGATCAGCTATGACATGAATGTTGAACATGTCATTCCACCTTTGGGATTCTCAACTTCTCAGCTGTAAAGTGGAAAGATGGGTTGCTAGTTCCTTGCTTCATCATTTTTAGGACATATGAACAAAAAATGGTTATTGTTAAGTGAGTTGTCACATAGAGTCTAGATGTTGATTACTGTCCTGGGGGAAGGATAGAAACCAGAGAATAGATAGCATAGGTTCTTCCTACTTCCCTCCCTTACTTTTCTGGTTTATGGGTTCATCTTTTTTTTTCCTTTGTTTTCTTCTTAAAGGTTTCATCTTTAAACAAAATTAATTAGGCTTTGTCTTTTTAGCCATTATTAGAGTCCGTTGTGTTGTATCTCTTGATCTCTTTTATTATTCAGTGATTTGTGGTTACGTACATTATCTCAGTTCTTTGTTGTCAACAATTTTAAATCAAACATTGAAGCGTGTGGGGTGGATGACCTGTTACTTTGATTAATGAGGTTCTTTATCTGGATATTTTAAGGCCAGTAGCAATACAATGTGGAAACATCTAATTCTCCTTAAAACTACAATAGTGTTCTCACTGCCAAAGATGAAACCGATTTGTGCCAGTTACTTATTTCTAAGAGTGAATGTGTGTGTGTGAGCTTTCTTTTGCTGTTTTGGTCAGGGAGCAGGACTGCTAGTCCAGAAAGGCCAGCTCTTCTGGATTCAGTAGCAAAAGAGTTAATCATTAAGCAGAAACAGAAACCTCGAAAGTTTCTAACCTTCCCTTGCCTTAAATCTCCTTAGAAGAAAAGGCATATGCATACTTATGGGTGCTCGTACACACACACATATACCATACACACAAATACTCTAACAAACAATGTAAAATGATCTCATATTTATGAGAGCTGGAATTACTTGGGAGGAATACTTGTGTTCTGCAGGCTTAGTGGGCACGATGTGAAAGCAAGGGTATTTGGCCTGTGGAGATCGCAGATAAGAGCATGATATGTAATTGAGTAAGAATTTGAAAAATTATCCAATAACATTAGGAGCAGTAAAGCAACTGCTTGTGCTTTTCTATGCTAGAAACTATTTGGAAGGCCGGGCGCAGTGGCTCAAGCCTGTAATCCCAGCACTTTGGGAGGCTAAGGCGGGTGGATCACGAGGTCAAGAGATCGAGACCATCCTGGTCAACATGGTGAAACCCCGTCTCTACTAAAAATACAAAAAATTAGCTGGGCATGGGGGTGTGTGCCTTTAATCCCAGCTACCCAGGAGGCTGAGGCAGGAGAATTGCCTGAACCCAGGAGGCGGAGGTTGCAGTGAGCCGAGATCGCGCCATTGCACTCCAGCCTGGGTAACAAGAGCGAAACTCTGTCTCAAAAAAAAAAAAAAAGAAAAAGAAAAAGAAACTATTTGGAGTAGGAATGAGGAGCTAGCATTGTTTTCAGGGTGTGGGAACCCCCTCCCAACCTCACTAGCCAAATATGTTTGCCTAGGCAGAGAGTGTCAGGTCTCTGAGAGATCTTGACAGAGTATTTAAATACAATCTTCTGTCCCCGGCAGTTCTTCAGTCTTAATCTTTTCAGGAAAAGGGCTGTCAGGTAACCTTTAAAATCTTTTCCAGAATAGTATACCACAGCCCACTTTCTCTTCTTGTTCCAGTGACCCAATCTATAAATGGTCAGTTCCTTCATTTGGAGAACTTGAAATAGTTTAAAGAAGAGATTTGGGGCCGGGTGCGGTGGCTCACGCCTGTAATCCCAGCACTTTGGGAGGCCGAGACGGGTGGATCATGAGGTCAACAGATCGAGACCATCCTGGTCAACGTGGTGAAACCCCGTCTCTACTAAAAAAAATACAAAAAAACTAGCTGGGCATGGTGGCGTGTGCCTGTAATCCCAGCTACTCAGGAGGCTGAGGCAGAAGAATTGCCTGAACCCAGGAGGCGGAGGTTGTGGTGAGCCGAGATCGCGCCATTGCACTCCAGCCTGGGTAACAAGAGTGAAACTCCGTCTCAAAAAAAAAAAAAAAAAAAAGAGATTTGATGAATTGAACTCATGCTTTTGCTGCTGCCGCCACACCCTCTGTACAGACCTTTGCTTCATTTGGGTTCTCAGCAACTTGGGAAGGAGGATGCTTTTGATGAAACTTTCAAGGCATTGGCTTATAGCTACTGGAGTGTTCTTCTTTGTATCGAACAAGAAGATCATGAGCTAATTTCAACCCAGTACCCATTTATTTAGCACCTACTGTATGTTTTATACTATGCTAAGTTGTGAGCATAGACAGATACAGAAAAAAATTTCTGCCTTCAAGGAGCTACAATCTATTAGAAATGTCTTAGTCTGTTTTCTCTTGGTTATAACACAATACCTGAAACTGGATAATTTGCAAAGAAACAAAATTTATTTATTTTTTTGTTCTGGAGGCTGGAAAGTCAAGATTGAGGGCCAAATCTGGTGAGGGTCTTCTTGCTGATGGGAACTCTGCAGAGTCCCGAGGTGGTGTAGGGTATCACATAGAGAGGGAGCTGAGTGTTTAAACATGCCAGCTCAGGTCCCTCTTCCTCTTCTTAAAAAGCTACTAGTTTTACTACCAAGATACCAGGATAACCCATTATGAATCCACTCATGATGGCATGCCTTCGTGATCTGGTCACCTCTTGAAGGCCCCACAATGGGGATTAAGTTTCAACATGAGTTTTGGAGGCAACATTCAAACGATCGCAAGAAGGTGGACAGATTACACAAGTATAGTGATAGGGTCACAGAAGAGAGATATCGAAGGACCTGTGGAAAAGGAATAGTCTAAGTGAGTAATGTTGATGTGCCTGGTTGATAGAGAAAAACGATGATATTACCTAGTATTTATAGGGCACAGGGCTGCCTGTGATGTGCCTTGCCTTACTTGATCTCATTTAACCTCAGAATTGTACAACACGGGGCAGGATAATATCTAGCCTTTTTAAAGAAATATTTTATTTTGAGATAATTATACATTCATATGCAGTTGTAAGAAATAATGCAGAGAGATTGCATGTACCCTTTACTTAGATTCCTCTGATGGTTGATATCTTGCAAAACTGTAATACAATATCATAATCAGGATCTTGACATTGATACAGTCAAAATTCTAAACAGTTCCATCACCACAAGGATCACTCATGTTGTCCTTTTCTAGTCCTGCGCCTCCCAGTCCACTCCTTCATCTCACCCCACTTTAGTCCTTAGTCCTTAACTACTGGCAAACACTAATCTGTTCTCCATGTTTATAATCTTTTCATTTCAAAACTATTATAAAAGGCCGGGCACAGTGGCTCACGCCTGTAATCCCAGTACTTTGGAAGCCCAAGGTGGGCGGATCATGAGGTCGGGAGTTCGAGACCAGCCTGGCCAACATAGTGAAACCTTATCTCCACTAAAAATACAAAAAACTAGCCAGGCTGGTGGTAGGCACCTATATAATCCCAGCTATTTAGGAGGCTGAGGCAGGAGTCAGAGGTTGCAGTGAGCCAAAATCATGCCATTAGACTCCAACCGAGGTGATAGTGTGAGAATTTGTCTCAAAAAAAAAAAAAAAAAAAGAGTATTATAAAAATGGAATCCTTAGCATGTAGCTTTTTAGGACTGGCCTTTTTTTTTTTTCTCAGCGCAAGTTTCTGAAGACTCTTTCAGGTTGTTGTGGATGTCAATAGAGCATTCCATTTTATTGCTGAGCAGTATTCTATGGTATGAATGTATGCTGGTTTGTTTAACCCTTCACCCACTGAAGGATATCTGGGTTGTTTCCTATTTTAGGCTGTTATGAATGAAGCTGCTATGAACATTCATGTACAGATTTTTGTGTGAACAGGTATTTTTTAGAATGTAGAGGTAAGCCAGGCATGGTGATGTGTATCTATAGTCCCAGCTATTCTGGAGGCTGAGGCAGGAGAATCTCTTGAGCCCAGGGGTTCAAGATGAGCCTGGGCAACACAGTGAGATACTGTCTCAAAAAATAATATATAGCCTCTTCCACAGTAGGTGGGATTACAGGTGTGCACCACCATGCCCGGCAAGTTTTGTATTTTTAGTAGAGATGGGGTTTCACTGTGTTGGCCAGGCTGGTCTTGAACTCCTGACCTCAAGCGATCCTCCCACCTTGGCCTCCCAAAGTAGGATTACAGGTGTGAGCCACTGTGCCCCACCCCAGAGTAGTTTTTAAATTGTAATCTAGAGACAACTCTTTTAGGCCATCTTGCTTTTTCTAATAATTGATGTGTAGGTGTTCCTTATATATTTTGTTTACTCATTGTTGACAATTATAGGTTGCAATACCTTCTCTTAGATTTAGCTTATCATCTTATTTTTAATTGAATTATTTGATGTATAAGAAATTCCAAGGCCAAGTGTGGTGGCTCACACCTGTAATCCCAGCACTTTTGGGAGGCCACAGTGGGAGGATCAGTTGAGTCCAGGAGTTGGAGACCAGCCTAGGCAACATGGTAAGACCCCATCTCTACCAAAAATACAAATAAATTAGCTGGGCATGGTAATGTGCATCTGTAATCCCAGCTGCTTGGGAGGCTGAGGTGGGAGGATCACTTGAGTTCGAGAGACCAAGGCTGCAGTGAGCCATGATCATTTCACTGGACCCCAGTCTGGGTGACAGAAGGAGACCCTGTCTCTAAAAAAAGAAAAAAAAAGAGAAATTTCAAATTTTAATAGAGTCAAATTTACTTTTTGTTAAATAAACTTTTTCTTTATTGTTTTGATTTATTTAAAAGACAAAAACAATCAAGGATATTCTTCTGTATTTTCATCTACAAGTTTTGACTTTCACGTATCAGTCTTGAACAAACAAGGAGAAAATTTTCGTGAACAGCGTGAGGTAGGGCTCTAACTTTATTTTATATTCCATGTGGCTGTATTTATTAAAGGGTTCATCTTTTCCCCCGTTGATTTGTAATGTCTCATTGGTACATATGTGAAGTTTATTATACATATATGTAGGCAAGACGAGTTCTCCATCATGCTGTAGTGGTGCTGCCCCTACAGTGCATCAGGGGTTGCTGATGAGGGAGTTGAATGTTTTCCCCTTTGAGGTAGCGGCTCTAGGCTGTCCCCATAGCTCCAACTAGAATAGCTCTGCTTTTATGTTTATGATATTGGGTATCCTCCTAAGATTTTATTTGAAGAACTTTTTAGACTTAACAATTTTAAAAGTTAACGACTACCATTTTAAAACAGATTACATTTTGGAGAGTTTTTTAAGATAGCAAGGGTTTCCTCATTCATCTTGGGTTGGATGGAAGGCATAAGACACGCAGAACTCGGGACCTAGCAGCGAGGGAAGTCCATGTTTTTCAAAATGAAAGGAATACATTATTTTGCAGTTGTCAGTGGTTCCAAATATATCAACTATGCCACAAATAATGAGTATGTAGTTTCCAAGAGAGATTTAGAGCTGTCTAGAGCCTAGTCCTTATCCTCTATGATCACAGAAACCCATGGAGAAAAAAGCCTACCTATACGAAAGTAATTAAAAAACAATTAACCCACAGCACTACAAGAATTGACATCAGCCAGTGGATGACTGAAAATGAGTGGTGTTGATAAGAACTTGAGGAATTTTGAGATGGGAGAGGTGTGGGCCAGAATGAATAAGACCTTGATTTATGGAGTAGGATTTGGCTAAGTCGAGAGTAGGAGGAAAGAACAGAGGCAGTGTGTCTTCCCTCAGTGGAGTTCCCACAGCCCCCACCATGCTTACTGCTCCTGCATCACTTCCTACACCCTAATACAATGACGGTTTTATTCACCCTCACTCCCACCCCCACGCTCCTTCTCCCAGACCACACTCACTACCAGAAAGCTTGTGAGTTCTTTGAGGGTGGGCAGTGGGCTGCCTGTCATTTCAACATTCCCAGCCTCCAGCACCATGTTTGCACGTGGTAGGCACCCAATAAATGTGTGCTGAGTGAGTAGACTCTTGGGCTGGAGCAGAGGAGTCATAGACAGAGGAGTAAGATCAAGCTGGATAGTTTTTGATGGCCTCGAAGATCAGCCAGAGTCTGGCTTCATACTGGGGCAACAGAGAACCATGGGGGCACTCTGAGTTGAAGAGTGATGAAGTCGTTTCAGAGGGACTCCCTGGTTGCTTTGAGTTGCCTGGCTGGGGCAAGAGGCTTGTTCCTGCCCCCACAGCATACCAAGCCCTGTCGTGGGTGCTGCAAACATGCTGCTAAATGTGATCAATTACTAGAGTCACCTGTGAGGGAATTGTGAGTCCTCATTTACTGAACAAGAAACTTGAGTTCAGGCAGAGGATCCGAGGTGACAGTGACCCATAGTGGAATGGGGACTGCAGCTCAGGTCTGTCCAACTCCAAAGTCTGCTCGTCCTTTTACCTTGGATACCATATTTGACCACAATAATCAAGAGATGCCACTAAGATGAGAAGATGAGCTGCAGAGATGGGTGTGGGACCTAGGGGTAAAGTAAGAGTCAGGAATGCCTGAGGTTTTTAGTTTGGGAGACAGAGAAAACGATGGTGGCAATGGCAGAAATAGACATATGGAAGCCAGGAAGAGGTGCAGCAGTTGGTGAGAGAATGAACGTTATTTTAGACACCCTGAGTTTGAGATGACAGTTCCATTCAAGCAGGAATTTCATTAGGCAAGTGACAATGCCACCCCCATCCGCCTTTCATTAAATCTGTCATTTTCTTTTCTTCTAAATTGGGAATATTGCAGAGAAACTGTGAAATAGATGACACCTTCTGTACGTGCCAAATACCTGACCTCCTTTTTGCAGCTTCTTACCTTTCACTTTGAGAAATATTTTCCCTTGAAGGGGACTTCGTGTTTGTGTGCAAGAATTAATAGCATTTTCTTTCCCCATGCCCTGTAGGGAAAGAGCGTAGCTAAACAAGGAGAGGAAAAAACGGGAGTTCTGAGCTGCCTTACTCTGAGTTTGGTTGGAGGCCCCTTATGAGGGACAGCTGTGAATGAAAGAAAAGTCAAGCCAAGCCCAGCCAGCACCCTCCACCACCTGCCCTCCCATGGATGACTGAAGAGCTGGCTAATGAACAAGTTATTTTAAAGGCACCCCAGGGAGTGTGGGAGAGGCTGAGTTCAGCAAAACATGACTGGGTGGTGCTGGTGCTGTTTCGGGGTGTGGAGGCAGGAGTGGTTAATCTCCTTAATTTGAATAACTTTGGGATGGTGAGATGGCTCTTTGATAGAGGATTTGATTGGAGATTGTGATTGTAGGATTATGGTGAAAGAGGGGATCAGGCTAAAGCCATTTACAGGAAATTATATTTCAGATATTGGCAGTTGAACTTAATGTATTCCATTCTCACTTCCAAAGGCTTTGAATTTTTAGTGTTATTTCTATTTTGAGGAGTTCTCCAGAGAATACGGATGCAAAATCAAAAAAAAAAAAAAAAAAAAAAGAGTGGCCTGTGAGTACTTCTCATCCAATGTGTTCAATCCAAGGAGAATATAGGAGTTATTACACTCCTTCTTTTTGAATTCTTTCTGTATAACAAATTAACCACAGTTGGCTTGAGAATTTTTTTTAAATTAAATTAAATTTTTTTTTTTAGACAGAATCTCACTCTTATCACCCAGGCTGGAGTGCAGTGGTGTGACCTCAGCTCACTGCAACGTCTGTCTCCCGGGCTCAAGTGATTCTTCTGCCTCAGCCTCCTGAGTAGCTGGGACTAAAGGCGCGTGCCACCATGCCTGGCTAATTTTTGTATTTTTAGTAGAGATGGGGTTTCACCATATTCAAGGCTGGTCTTGAACTCCTGACCTCGTGATCTGCCCACCTCAGCCTCCCAAAGTGCTGGGATTACGAACATGAGCCACTGAGCCCAGCAGCTTGAGAATTTTAAGCTGCAGTTTGGTAGGAAAAAGACCACCCAGCTGGAGGTCAGAGGCTTGGGTACCAGTGGTAGCTATGATCCTTGCCATCAACTAACTACGTGGCCCTAGGTAAGTCTCTAACCTTTCCTGGCCTCGGCTTCTTCAGATATAGGATGAACATATAATTCCTACATCTAGGGGTTACTGTGTTGACTAAATGAAATAATGCTTATGTATCAGCTTTGCAAATTACATACCCCAAACAAATATATATTAAGATTTTATTCGCTGCAACAGAAGAAAGTGGACCGTCTCTTGGTGTTTGTTTTGATGAAACTTGACCTATATAACATTGGCTCAAGTATGTTTGTTAAAGTGAATCACCTGTTGCTTTCTGGGCCATGCTTGAAATGACATGCCATGCTATGGTGAACCCCTTTTGCGCTGCCCCAAGTTAAGGTTGCTCTTAACACACTTTGGGCGAGATATGTGAGCACATTAACTTCCTCCTCCTTAGAAACAAAACAGTGACTTGGGCAGGGTAGACATTAGGAAAGTGACTTATCTGGTAAATATGTGATTAATAGTGGAGATTTGGCCTAAGTATGAGTGTGAGCCTCTGAATATGGATGGGTAAATGATAAATAGCAAGTCTGCCAAGTAGAG
This sequence comes from Saimiri boliviensis, assembly GCF_048565385.1. Taxonomy (NCBI): domain Eukaryota; kingdom Metazoa; phylum Chordata; class Mammalia; order Primates; family Cebidae; genus Saimiri; species Saimiri boliviensis. The sequence goes on from NC_133462.1 coordinate 58,829,739, forward strand.
CACGTTGGGGAACCTCTTGGGCTCTGTTCATGCTTGAAGTATGACTGTGCCAATATCGTACTCGCTATTTAACAAAATGAGGTCGTACCAATCACACTATTTTGTGCATATGTGTTTACACATCTCCCTTGTCTGCTAAACTATGAGCTCTTTGAGAGGAGGGACTGTTTGTGTTTATCTTTGTTTTCTAGCATCTAGCACAGTGCTCAGCATATAATAAATGTTTATTAGATGAATGAATGAATGAAATTCTTTGTATTTTTATTGAATTAGAGAGATTTTTGTGAAAGATATATATGTGGGATTATTTTTGCTGTCACCTGCTAATTTCACAGGACGTCTTCTTAATTGTAACCTTCACATAAGGGCAAGACCTATTTATGCATAGTTTAGTTAGAGCTGCTGCCGCCCTGGTGGTGAGGGTTGTCTCAACATCTGTCCCATGTCTCTTTCATAGAATAATATCCTCCCTCAGCCCCCTTTCCCCTGTACCTTCCTTTCAAGGCTTGCTGTGTAGTTAATTCTGCTTCAGGCAATTTTTCTCATCTGGATTTCTGTCTTCCTCATTCCACTTATTCTGTTTTCCAATGCTTATCCAGTAACTTCAAGGAAATTTCTTCCAACCTTTCTTTGCTGTTGGTGTATTCCTATTCAGGAGTTAAAACCCAAACCAAACATACTCTAATCAGGGCAGTTGAACTTGAAAAGAGCCAGCGAGAAACCTGAAAGGAGGAAAAGCCTGGCCACAAGGCTCCGAGTGAAATGAAACTCATAAACACCGGCTTCCTCAACCTTGAAAGCTTCTAAAAGTGCCCCTAAGCCTCCTTTTGAATCACTAGAAGCCTCCACTTACCTCCCTGTCTTTCTCAAATAAAATTTCCTCTTTCGCCGGGCGCGGTGGCTCAAGCCTGTAATCCCAGCACTTTGGGAGGCCGAGGCGGGTGGATCACGAGGTCAAGAGATCGAGACCATCCCGGTCAACATAGTGAAACCCCGTCTCTACTAAAAATACAAAAAATTAGCTGGGCATGGTGGCACGTGCCTGTAATCCCAGCTACTCAGGAGGCTGAGGCAGGAGAATTGCCTGAACCCAGAAGGCGGAGGTTGCGATGAGCCGAGATCGCGCCATTGCACTCCAGCCTGGGTAACAAGAGCAAAACTCTGTCTCAAAAAAAAAAAAAAAAAAAAAAAAAAATTTCCTCTTTCTCTGCCACCAGTCTTAAAAAAACAAAGCAAAACAAAACACTTCACACCTCCTTCTTACTCAGTTTTACGCTGGTGGAAAGAGAACAGGATTTAGAGTTGGAAGGCCAAGGTGAGAGTCCTGCCACCACTTAGCAGCTATGTGACTTTGGAAAAGTTTCTAGGCTTTCTGTGCCTAAATTTCTTCTACAGTTGACAATATTACCATGTATTACCAAATTATACACTGTGATGTGGTCAAGTTTATGTATGTGAAGAACTCTTTCAGCTAACAAAGCAGCATATTCATTCATGTCAGATATTTCTAATGTTACACCAGTTTTTAATATCATGTTTTATTTGCACATACATAACTTGATATTTTAATTACATTAGAGGCTAAGATAGTTTTCTACCAGCATGAGAACTAAAACACCATAACATGCCTTTTATGGCGAAATGTGTTTGAACTTCAAACATTTGTAATACACCCTATCAGTAAATTAATTGAAGGCTGCCTCTAGATTGTTAGGTGTGGATGACAGGAACTTTATTTCATACTTCTTTTGTACCTGCCATTGGTGTTTAACATAGTGTTGGGCTCGTAACAGGTGATTAGACGGTCTTAGGTCTTATTGATAGTTTGGAGAGCCACCTTAATCATGACCTAGAATCTTTCTTATTTAAACAGCAGTCTAAGTGCTTTGACTAATGTTAAACTGACTAATTTGTTTTGAAGCTGAGATTGAGAAATTGGAGGTCCTTCTCAGAGATCTGTGTTGGTGGTGTACTATTTCTTTTTATCCCTGAGTTGGATAAATTAGGGTAAACAAAATCAAATACTTGTAAAAATACTGTACAGAGGAATCGCACATGTATGCTGGTTCCCTAGCAGGGTAATTCCATCAGTGCCTTAAAAAAAATTACATTCCTTCTCAACCAGTCATGAGAGCCATTTTCCAATCTCTTATCTTGTTGGGGTGTGTTAGAAAAATATACCAAATGCAAGAACCTGTAAGCCTAGAGTTTATTAACCTGCTTAAAACCAGTTTTACTTCAAATAGGTGATCTTTAGTGTCGACCATTGTACTTTTGTCTGCAGGGAACAACTCAAGTTTCGTCCTGTCCTCAGTAAGCAGATGAGAGGTAGGGTTGATGTTAGACAGAAGCCAAGCTTTTGTGGAGCGGTAAGATAAAATTATGAAGGAAGCCTACTGAATTCCAGGAGAGTTTAAAGAATAGGGTAGGATACTTTGTTCACAAGGGTATGGGTGGGCTTCTGAGTGGAGGCAGCAGGCTAGACCTGGGGATGTTCTGGTACAAATTCCTAAACGTATGCAGAGGTTGTGTAATTGTATTCATCTCTGTTGAATGTGTTATTGGTTTGATTTGGTTTCACTGCTCTTAAGTTCCTTTTGTCTTATCTTGCAAGCATATCACTGTGAGTACTTAAATCATTAACAACTCATTAAATAACTCTTTTGGCCATTTTCATTTTCTACCAAGCTGAAACCTGGGTGCGGTGGAAACTTGTGCAGGCCTGCTTGGCTGTGCCACCTGAGCAGCTCCTAGCATTTTGGCTGTCAAAAGGCCACTGACAAACTGATAGGAATGTCGGACATAATTTCTGCAGATCCTTGAAAAGAAGGAAGGGGCTGCAGGATACAGGATAGTCAAGGATCCTTCTCTTCAACCTGAAGGACTCTTCAGCAGTTAACACCTTGACTTTCTTTTTATGCAACAGTTTTTTTTTGTACTCTCAGAAACTCTCTTTGTACTTGTTCTTTTCTTCTTTCAGGATTTCTATAGCTTCTTTTAGAGACTGAAAGTGCTTTTAGTTTCATTACCTCATTTATTCTCTAGGGGCAGGAATTAAGGTCTTGATGGAGATGAAGCGGGCTGTGGAGGCAGTCTACCACAGGCAGTTGCAGTAGCTGTTCTTCTGGTTACTTGTTGAGAGAGAGAGATATATATATGTACACATACATATACACACACGCATACCAATATACATCTTACCTTATTCCAGACAGAATAAGGGACAGTTTAGGATTTCCCAGAAGAGAATTGTAGTATTCGTAATTTTTGTATATTTTAAATAGCTTATTTGTTTATGGCTCATAAGTAAAGAAAAAAGGTTTCTCTGCTTTTGACTTGAATTGTTGAACTATTTGTCCCTTGGTAAACTGATCAATTGCCATGTGGATTGAGAGAAAGCCATTCAATCAATCAAAATGTTTCTGCTACATGGGCATGCTTTGTAATGGAAATAAAAATGACAGCATGTTTTTGTCAGTTGAAATGAATAGGTTTCTTTTAGATCGATGCTGAAGTTGGTATTATAGGTAATCTAGCCTATGAATGCTAATGATTAATTATGGAAATGCCTAATGGAAGCACATGAACTTACCCCTAGATCTTATAGATATATCTGCCTGATGGTGAAGTGTATGCCAGGGTTGGCATTTCTCGTGAGTGCTGGTGTGACCCACAACATAGCCTCTGTGGTACCAGAGGGCCCTTCACTGTCTTCAAAGACATTCAACTCAGTGCATTAAAAAAAAACTCATTCATTTAATCACGAATTCATTCATGTACTCAACACGTAATCATGTATGCCCACTAGCTACCAGGCTCTGGTCTGGTGCTAGAGATAGAGTTATCAACAAGACAGAGCAAGTCCCTGCTTTCATGGAGCTGTATTGTTAGTGAGAGAAATATATAATAAACAAGTAACTGGATAAATGAATAGGATAATTTAAGGTAGTCGAGTGTTTTGAAGGATATAGAAACAAGGTAGTATGCTTGAGGGTGGCTGGCAGGAAAAAGAGAGCTAGAGAGCTTGTTTTATCTCTCTGCTAGGTGAAATCAGAATGGTATTCTTAACATATGGACTTAAAAGGAGCATTTGCAAGGAAGACTGGCAGTGGCAGGGGTGTATGGGGAGCTCTGATTCTCATTTATGCAGGATGTATAATGCCTTTCTGAAGAATAGTGTTGCTACTTACAGCTCGAGCTTGGAGATAAGACCCACCACTCTGCAGGTCCACTTGAACTTCTTTGTAAGTCCACTTGAGCTAATCTGGAAGAGTTTCAAGCTTTGGTAACCTATTTGCTTACAGCTGGGTACAAAACTACCTATTGGGTGTGATTTTAGGGCTGTTGTCAAGATCCCCTGGAGGTAGATGGACTGAAGACATCTCTTCTACTGGTAGCTTTATCTCTTTAAAACATTCTTTTCTTGTCTCTCACTCAGAAGGCTAGTTGTTTATTTATACTTTAGTGTGAGATTCCATTTGTATCTTTGCAAGGTTTTGATAAGGGTCTAAGAGGCCAGTTTAGGGAGGGAGGGTATTCTGGGGGAAGTAAGCAGGTATATAGGGCTAGAATCAAAAGGTTGAGGCACCTCCAGCTGGACCTACTTAACAATTTTGCTTAGCCTTGAACTCTTGCCCTCTCTGAAAATTAGTTTTCTAATTTTTTTTTTTTTTTTTTTTTTTTTTTTTTTTTTTTTTTTTTTTTTTTTGAGATAGAGTCTTTGTTGCCCAGGCTGGAGTGTAGTGGCATGATCTCAGCTCACTGTAACTTCTGCCTCCCGGGTTCAAATGATTTTTGTGCTTCAGCCACCCACCCCACTAGCTGAGATTACAGGCAGGTGTCCCCATGCCCATGTAATTTTTGTAGTCTTAGTAGAGACAGAGATTTGCCATGTTGAGCAGGCTGGTCTTGAACTCCTGGCCTCAAGCAATCCACCTGCCTCCACTTCCCAAAGTGCTGGGAGTACAGATGTAAGCCATCATGCCCGACCTAGTTTCCTAATTTTAAAAATGAAATTGTTGGAGTAGATCACCACAGTCCCTTTTAGCTAATTCTGTTCACCGGATAGATTTGTACCTAACTGCCCAACTGCCCAGGCTTTTGTGTTTTTCCCCATTCTGTGCTTCGATGAGGAGATCCTGTGATTTCTTTCCTTTGCCTTTGCCAGGAAGAGCTCTCTGTGGCAACATAGAAAATGTCAACTCACTGATTTCCCCAGGAAGGGAACAGTCCACAGTTTTAGAATGGTATCTGCCCTGGTGTCTGCATTCTGGTCAGGTGGCGGCGTTCAGTGTCTGTGCTCCCATGCTGGGCTGCTTATCTGTAATAGCCAGACGGGCCTGGGCGCCCACAACAAGTTACCTTTACATAGTGAAGAGGTGAGCAAGCAGATAGTCTGAAGCCAATAGAAAGAACACTCAGGTCAGGGCTTGCCAGAGGAAAGATTTTGAACCATTGTCATTTAAATAGAACAGAATCTTCTCTTCTTAAGATACCCAGAAAACATATAGCCAGGGAGATCCCAAGTATTGTGGAACCAACCTAATTATAGTTACCTCCTATTTGCGTAGCATTTTGTGCTTTTTAAAATGTGTCTCATTTCATATCTCATGTGATCTTAAGTATCCTGTGAAGTAAACAGGTCAGAAATTATTATTATTATTAGAGATGGAGTCTCTGTTGCCCAGGCTGGAGTGCAGTGGCGTCATCTTGGCTTATTACAACCTCCACCTCCTGGGTTCAAGTGATTGTTTTGCCTCAGCCTTTCAAGTAGCTAGGATTACAGGTGTAAACCACCACTCCTGGCTAATTTTTGTTTTTTTAGTAGAGATGGGGTTTTGTCACGTTAGCCAGGTTGGTCTCCAACTGATCTCAGGCAATCCACCCGCCTTGGCCTCCCAGTGTGCTGGGATTACAGTTTAGTTAGAGCTGCTGCCGCCCTGGTGGTGAGGGTTGTCTCAACATCTGTCCCATGTCTCTTTCATAGAATAATATCCTCCCTCAGCCCCCTTTCCCCTGTACCTTCCTTTCAAGGCTTGCTGTGTAGTTAATTCTGCCTCAGGCAATTTTTCTCATCTGGACTTCTGTCTTCCTCATTCCACTTATTCTGTTTTCCAGTGCTTATCCAGTAACTTCAAGGAAATCTCTTCCAACCTTTCTTTGCTGTTGGTGTATTTCTATTCATGAGTTAAAACCCAAACCAAACATACTCTAATCAGGGCAGTTGAACTTGAAAAGAGCCAGCGAGAAACCTGAAAGGAGGAAAAGCCTGGCCACAAGGCTCCAAGTGAAATGAAACTCATAAACACCAGCTTCCTCAACCTTGAAAGCTTCTAAAAGTGCCCCTAAGCCTCCTTTTGAATCACTAGAAGCCTCCACTTACCTCCCTGTCTTTCTCAAATAAAATTTCCTCTTTCTCCGCCACCAGTCTTAAAAAAACAAAGCAAAACAAAACACTTCACACCTCCTTCTTACTCAGTTTTACGCTGGTGGAAAGAGAACAGGATTTAGAGTTGGAAGGCCAAGGTGAGAGTCCTGCCACCACTTAGCAGCTATGTGACTTTGGAAAAGTTTCTAGGCTTTCTGTGCCTAAATTTCTTCTACAGTTGACAATATTACCATGTGTTACCAAATTATACACTGTGATGTGGTCAAGTTTATGTATGTGAAGAACTCTTTCAAGCTAACAAAGCACCATATTCATTCATGTCAGGTATTTCTAATGTTACACCAGTTTTTAACATCATGTTTTATTTGCACATACATAACTTGCTATTTTAATTACATTAGCAGCTAAGATAGTTTTCTACCAGCATGAGAACTAAAACACCATAACATGCCTTTTATGGCGAAATGTGTTTAAATCTCATTTAAAATATGAGAAAACTGAAGGATTAGGTAGGCTAAGTGACATGTTCAAGTTAACACAGTTAATAGGGCAGAATCAGAACTTACAATGCATGTGTTTTCTCCTAAAAACAACTTTATTCAGGTATAATTTATGTGCAATAAAATTCACTATTTGAAACCTATAGTTCAATGAGTTTTGACAAATGTATATACTTGTGTAGCCACAATTATAATCAATAGGTTGAACATTTTTATCACCCCAAAAAGTCCCTTCATGCTCTGGCTTTAATCTTACTCTTGCCTTCCCCCAGTCTCCCTACTTTTGATGTCTAATGCAATGCTCTTTTCACTCACTGTCCCACACTCAGACTTGACAGCCCTTCAGCCATATCCTTCTGGAGAGAATCCTGGCTGGCAGCCAGCCAACCTCATCATGTTGAGTTACGAGAGTGAATGGGAAGTTAGTGGGTTGGTTACTTCATTGTTAGTTCCTTCCTTCCCTTCTTTTACCACCTCCAGGCTATAGAAAAAGAATGTGTGTTCTCCTTCCCAGGAGAGCTTGAAAAACAGGACACCAGCTCACCTGTGTGCTCTTGCTTCCTGGTAGCCTGCTGCCTGCTGCCGGGGAAGGGTTTGAGCGAGCAGGAGGTGATGGGGTGGTGGACTAGGCGACCTCTAGAGGATGCTCTACTTCTAGATCATCTGCTCAGTCTCCTCCTTAGAAACTAGCTCTCTGCTGCCTAGTTGCAGTTCCCCAAGGCTTTAAGCAGTCTGAATTTCAGATCTGATGAATGAATCCCAAAGGTGTTGAAGATCCCAGTTCTGAAAAATGAGCAAACCCCAAGTTTTATAATAGAAACTTTCATACCACATCAGGTCCTAGACAGATCCCTCCCTCTGTACCTGACTTAGGTTTTGAGGAGAGATGTTGCCTATTGTATTGTTTCTAAGTCTTAGATTTTGACTGCAGTGTTTGAGACATTCCAGAGGGTCACAGTGTTTACTCAGGTGCTGGACCAAAGTTGCTCCCCGGCGTTGCTGAGTGTTATCCAGCAAAGGCAGGTTGGGGGCCTGCTCCTTTTCAGAGCCAGCTTTGCCTCCAGACCAGCAAAATGGAAAATAGGTGCCTTCACTAAGTCCCTCAGGTGGCTGCAAGAGATGATCCAGAATGGTGGTCTCTACTTTCCTAGGTGACATTTGCTCCCATTAAGCCACCCAGTTTGGGAGCAGCCCTGTGCTATTTTGATAATCTCTTTCACTTGTTTTGGGCTACTTGAGTTTTTAGAGCCCTTTCCTACTCATTATCTCCTGTTCTTCTCGATAAGTTTGATATCTTATGTTAGAGTAAAAGCTCCATCTCCTCTGATCTAAGACAGCTGCAAAGACAGAACAGACTCAGATTTCCTCCCTGCAAAGGCTCATCTTAAATCTTGGGCCTTATGGTATTGATTTTCTTCTTGTTATCTCTACAAATTTTTCTGGCTTTGCTGAAAGAGGGAAAAAAAAAATCACCAGGCTGCATTCTTGAGCTTCAGGTTTCTCCTTAGTTGGCAACCTCAACCAGAAAAAATTCGATTTGAGAGCACTGAGCCTCAGGCACTGGTTTTGCCCTGTAGTCCCCAGTGTCTAACTCTCAACAGCTGGTGGCCATTCCTCGCCTCCATCTTTACTTTGCTGCATATCTCAGCTTGGTGAGTCTTTGCTGTTGACTCCTTGACCTTACTGCCATCTTCTTTCCCCTGCAGGGGACTCTTGAACTATGGTGATCTTAGGAAACCGTGGGCTTCCTGTATTTTGTCTACCAGCAAAGCTGGGTACCTGAATACCCATATGACAATGCTGCATGGCTGACTCTAGTATTCTTCAGGAGACACAGAAGAAGGGACAAAAACTTAGTTGAAAGTCCCAAGTGTGTATATCTGAAGTGTTTGTACAGAGATGGGGGCAGAAAGCTGCTCATGTCTGCAAAGAGGGACAGTCCCACTTTTGCAGAGGTAACAGTCCATAGCAATGCTGTCTCTTCATTTCCCATTGGAGTTAAGTTTCTAAAGGTCCATGAAGGTTTTATTTGTTTTCATGCCCCAAGAGAGCTTTCCATAGTAATGAAAGAAATGTTGAGAATTGCAGGAAATGAGTTAGATTATACATGGCCAAGGAAGGTGGCAAAGAACAAAAAAAGACAATGTATTTTATTTATTTATTTTAGACGGAGTTCCACTCTTGTTTCCCAGGCTGGAGTGCAGTGGCATGATCAATCCCGGCTCACTGTAGCCTCTGCCTCCCAGGTTCAAGTGATTCTCCTGCCTCAGCCTCCCGAGTAGCTGGGATAACAGACATGTGCCACCACGCCCAGCTAATTTTGTATTTTTAGGAGAGACAGGGTTTCTCTGTGTTGGTCAGGCTTGTCTCGAACGTCCTACCTCAGGTGATCTGCCTGCTTCGGCTTCCCAGAGTGCTGGGATTACCGGCATGAGCCACCGCGCCTGGCCACGACAATGTATTTTAAGGGAAAACTTTTAGGAGCTATTCCATGGATGCTGCTGGCCACCTGGGGAAATCTTGGATTTATTTGACAGTTCTCATTTTCCACTTAGGCTTCATGTATACTCGGGTTTGGGAACAAGGGAGGGGAATAATACCCTCCCCAAGGAGCTGTGGCTGAGCTCCCAGTCTCCAGGACCAAATTGAGCTGCCTCAGCTGGGAAGCAGATTGGCTCAGCCCTTCCCAAAGAACTCACAGCCGTGTGATTATTTCCTGTCTTTTTTCCCTTGCATATTCCTCTTTACAGCTCGTATCTTCCCTTTCTATAGAAAATCTCAGCTGCCTAGCACATAGCTTTACCTGGGCCCTAACGGGCTACCAACTCCATCCTTTATTGTTCATAGCCCTTAATCACTTCTCACTGTGGACTCCCTGGGAGGGAGGGAAGAAGGGTTTTGTTTTGAAGCGGGCCTCCTGGAAGGGCTGTATCCCACCAAGACAGATGGCTGCCTAGCCTATTTTTAACAGTCTCTGGGGAGGAAGATTCCACAACCTATTTTGAAACTTGTTTCATTGATTGACAGCTTTCAAATTAGGAATTTCTTGCTGATACCTGACTTAAAATTTGACAGCTATAATTGAAACTCATTTCCTTTTGTTTCTTTGAAATCACAGAGTTTGGGAAAGTAACTCATCTAGGCCTCAGAACTCATCTAGGCCTACCCCTAATGAAGAAAATGAGTTGAAGTTCAAACTGAAAATGCCTCCTCATCCTCTCATTGAGGATCCCATCAGTTTTGGGATCTGCCTTTGAAATCACACATTTGGGTACCATTCTGTAAGAATCAATTTAATTGTTGGGGAAAAAACAAGTGATTCTGGAGTTGGAAGTGTAGAATGCAAGGCATTAACGACTTACTCTATTTTGTTTCTAGTGAGAAAGTTAAATGATGCTTATAAAATTACCTTGCCTCTACTGGCAGAGAATAAAAATAAACTGAGCTCTCAATATACAGAGGCTTCCCCAGGTCTCTTCCTTTCAGTCATACTAATGTCTATCTTTAAAGGGGAAAAAAAAGTGTTATTTTTCTCTCCTCCATCAGTGGGATTCTGTGTTTTATATATCTCGTTTAAGACTAATGTCAGGTGATTCAAATTCCGCTGAAGCCTCCCTTTTTACTTGTCTTTCTGCTGCTGCAGACTTCTCTTGACATGAAACTCTGTGCTACTTCTCTTGACAGACTGCATCTTGATGGCAGAACACTGGTGAGAAGCTAATGATTTTGGTTCCATTTCAGTGTGTGGAATCTTGTTATGTAGTATAAAAGTCCAGCATTCTAGGCAAATAAACCGAAAGGTATTAAACTGACTGTAAAGGGGTCTTTGGAAGGAATCTCACTCCTCTTTGATAGTTGGTACTTGTACCTTTTCTTAACACCTGAGACATTTTCTTCTTCCAAAGATAGCATCACATTGTCAAGTTGGAACATCAGATGCTTGAATCAACCAATGAATTGTATCCAGACCTGTGACCAAAACTGAGGTGGCATTTAGGAAATCCCTCACCTTTTGGTCTGTGCTTCAGGCCATGAGTAGTTAATATATGTTCACAGGCATTATTTATCTACTTGAGAAGTATTTAACAGGTCTATTTTTATAACTTCTAAAACTTAAATACTTTTAGAAGTATTTAATAGGTCTATTTATGCCCTGGATTGTTATAAAATCCCAGGGCAGCTTTTTCTGCTACCTGGTTGGATTGGGCTAAGTGAATATAAACTCATTTTGCTATCAACCTGAGAAATAGGCAGGTATACTGGAAACACCTTCTTATATGGGGCAATTGGACTAGTAATTGGTCAGTTAATTCCAAAAGTCAGTTAAAACAGAGTCTTTAAAAATGAAGACAGGCTGGGTGCGGTGGATCACAAGGTCAAGAGATCAAGACCATCCTGGCCAACATGGTAAAACCTTGTCTCTACAAAAAATACAAAAATTAGCTGGATGTGGTGGTGCATGCCTGTAATCCCAGCAGCTACTTAGAAGGCTGAGGCAGGAGAATTGCTTGAACTGGGGAAGCGGAGGTTGCAGTAAGTTGAGATGGAGCCACTGCACTCCAGCCTGGTGACAGAGTAAGACTCCATCTCAAACAAAACAAAACAAAACGAAGACAAAACACTTCCCAAGCATTTCATTTCTGAGATAGAGTCTCTCTGTTATTGCCCCAGATGTCTCGAACTCCTGGGCTCAAGCCATCTCCAGTCTCAGCTCCTGAGTAGCTGAGGTTACAGGCACTGGAGTCATCCTCCAGCTAGCATTGTATTTTTTTTTTTTTTTTTTTTTTTGAGGCGGAGTTTTCGCTCTTGTTACCCAGGCTGGAGTGCAATGGCGCGATCTTGGCTCACCGCAACCTCCGCCTCCTGGGTTCAGGCAATTCTCCTGCCTCAGCCTCCTGACTAGCTGGGATTACAGGCACGTGCCACCATGCCCAGCTATTTTTTTTTGTATTTTTAGTAGAGACGGGGTTTTACCATGTTGACCAGGATGGTCTCGATCTCTCGACCTCGTGATCCACCCGCCTCGGCCTCCCAAAGTGCTGGGATTACAGGCTTGAGCCACCGCGCCCGGCTAGCATTGTATTTTAACTTAAAAATATGTAAATGCCAGCCTGGCCAACATGGTGACAAAAATTAGCTAGGCATGGTGGGGGGTGCCTGTAATCCCAGCTACTTGGGAGGCTGAGGCAAGTGAATTGCTTGAACCCAGGAGGTGAAGGTTGCAGTGAGCTGAGATCACACCACTGCACTCTAGCCTGGGCAACAGAGTGAGACACTGTCTGAAAAAAAAAAAAATGTACATACATTCACATATCTTTTTATGTGGGCCATGTCTTTTTCTTAAAGTGTGGATCCTCCAAGTAGAGTTCTGTTGACTTTCTTTCATACCTATATGCTTAACATTTGATCTGTGATTTCCAGCTTCAGTTTAAGTGAAGCAAATTCTTAAATACATTTGAGAAATGAAGGGCAGAATTATTCCAGATTTTTAAGCTCCACCACTACAACCTTTTACTGTTGTCTTGCCTATTTCTAATTCAGCAGCATTTTTTTTTTTTTTTTTTTGAGATGGAGTTTCGCTCTTGTTACCCAGGCTGGAGTGCAATGGCACAATCTCGGCTCACCGCAACCTCCACCTCCTGGGTTCAGGCAATTCTCCTGCCTCAGCCTCCTGAGTAGCTGAGATTACAGGCACGCATCACCATGCCCAGCTAATTTTTTGTATTTTTAGTAGAGACGGGGTTTCACCATGTTGACCAGGATGGTCTCGATCTCTTGACCTCGTGATCTACCCGCCTTGGCCTCCCAAAATGCTGGGATTACAGGCTTGAGCCACCGCGCCCGGCCCTTGAGCCACCGCGCCTGGCCAGCATTTTTTTTTTTTTTTAGCAACTTGCCTTCAAGTTTTTCCCAAGCATTCAACCCCTTTTTCAGAGAAAAACCTTTTTTTACACTCATATTTAACTGGTTTGTATTATGTAATAATTTAATACGTAATTAAAATAACAAGTTTACCTAGTATGAGCTAACTACTGACCCTGGGGAAGCAGCCAGCCTGGATGGTGGGAGCAGATGTGAGTAGATACACAGCTAGCCTCCAGCATGCTGAGCAACTCAGCTAGTTTATTTTGTCTTTTATTATTATTATTATTATTTTTATTTTATAAAAACGGGGTTTCACCATGTTGGTCAGGCTGGTCTTGAACTCCCGACTTCAGGTGATTTGCCCGCCTTGGCCTCCAAAGTGCTTGGATTACAGGCATGAGCCACCACGCCCGGCCACAGCTAGTTTATTTTGAAGAGTAGTTGAAGTATGTCACAGTAGTTGGCAAGTCAGTTAAGAAAGTATCCACTTTGCATCCACTGCTTGCTGTGGGAATTTTATCTTAGCATCTATAATCATATTCCTCTATTAGACTCTAAGCTTTTGGACTCAGAAGATACATTCATATGAATGTATCTTCTTAAGTATATGTGTATGTGTGCATATATATTCATGTATCATGTACACACACACACACTCACTCTCTCTCTCTCTCTCTCTCTCTCTCTCTCTTAGTTCAGGGCTATACCTTTGGTTGGTGCCAACCAGCTCTTTATTGAGTAGATGGATATACGTATGTATTACTGCACATAATGTACCCAAAATCCAAATGAGAACCTATAGAATATTTTTTAGTATCTTAGAGTATATTGTTTAGGATTTTTGCCATACTGGTTCCTTGTGTTTGCATGAGAAGCTGAAAATTGACTGTGGAGTTTTATGGTTCGGTTGGAACCATATGTCTTTTAGGAAGATTACTCTCTTAATAATAACTACAACTCATTCTTAGAATAATAAAAATCCTATCAATATTAAGTAGTATTTATTGAATGCTATGTCACAGGCAGTATGCTAAGTGTATGTTACCTTAGTTCATATCCACAGCCCTGAAAGAAGATACAACAAGGCATATTGTGTTATTATTTCCATTTATAGATAAGGACTCTTTGGGAGCCAGCAAGGAGGTAGTACGAGGTCTAATCTTTGAACAGTTGAGAAATGGGTAGTTTGTTTTCATAGTGCCGCTGCTTATTTTCAGAGTGGAGGGCCCTTCTAGGGAGGGTGAAAGGAACCCTTAAATCTAGAGACTGCCTAGAGGGAGAAACTGACACTTGCTTTTGGCTTTCTGGGAACCAGGGTAGGTATTCTCTTGATTCCAGAGCGTTAACAGGATCCTGTGGTCAGTCATTGGGCAAAGTGTTTGAATAGCTTCTGGCGGTGGTATGTGAAGCCAAAGTGGCAATGAAAACAAATGGTTGTGGGACATTAGACCCTGCCTGTTACTTTCCTCCCAGGCCACTCCCTTGTTGGAGGGCCCTTCTGAAACTCCTCTTGCTTTGTAGTCTGGATGCTTGTGACAAGCTGCTTGCAGGGGCCAAAACAAACAGCAGTGTGGGTCTCAGGGCCTGGGCTGGAAGCTGGGCAGAGGGTGGAAGGGCTCCATTTGGGAGCAGTGTTGATGGAAGTAATTTTTTAGCTGAGGCACGAGGTTGGTTCTGAGCTGAATTTAAGAGAGGGCTATGGTCTTTTGTCCTTCCACACTTTTGGGACCCAACAGATACCACAAATCCAATCTTTACAAATCTACTCACAACCAGAAATCAATCTAAAAAAGTGCTAGTCTGTGGGCTTCTTGGTCAGGAAGGCTACAGCAGTGGCAACAGCAAAAAAACCAAACAAACAAAATGCCTGTGGGCTGGCAAACAGCATTTGTTTGCAAGGTTATTTCTGAATGTCAGACTCTTCCCGTTTTTGTAGGTTGGAAGGAGACAGCAGCAAAGGGAAAGAGACAGCAGTTGTAGGCTACCTTCTTTAGTCCCCTTCCCAAAAGAAGAACAGAAAGAAGCTAGTTTTGTGAGTTGGAATTAAGTTGATATAAAGACATGCTGGCCTGGAAGCTAAATGAAAAGATTTGTTTTTTCTTTCTTCCTTTTTTTTCCCCCCTGAGATGGAGTTTTGCTCTTGATGCGCAGGCTGGAGTGTGATAGCGCGATCTCGGCTCACTGAAACCTCTGCCTCCCGGGTTCAAGCGATTCTCCTGCTTCAGCCTTCTGAATAGCTGGGATTACAGGCATGCATCACCATACCTGGCCAATTTTTTGTATTTTTAGTAGAAACGAGGTTTCATCATGTTGGTCAGGCTAGTCTTGAACTCCTGACCTTGTGATCCACCTGCCTCAGCCTCCCAAAGTGCTGGGATTACAGGTGTAAGCCACCGTGCCTTGCCTTTTCTTTATTTTTTGAGACGGAGGCTTGCTTTGTCACCCAGGCTGGAGTGCAGTGGCATGATCTTGGCTTACTGCAACCTCCACCTCCTGGGTTCAAGCAATTCTTGTGCCTCACCCTCCTGAGTAGCGGGAACTACAGACATGTGCCACAATGCCCGACTAATTTTTTTTTTTTTTTTTTTTTTTTTTGAGACGGAGTTTCGCTCTTGTTACCCAGGCTGGAGTGTAATGGCGCGATCTCGGCTCACCGCAACCTCCGCTCCTGGGTTCAGGCAATTCTCCCGTCTCAGCCTCCTGAGCAGCTGGGATTACAGGCACGCACAACCACGCCCAGCTAATTTTTTGTATTTTTTAGTAGAGACAGGGTTTCACCTTGTTGACCAGGATGGTCTCGATCTCTTGACCTCGTGATCCACCCGCCTCGGCCTCCCAAAGTGCTGGGATTACAAGCTTGAGCCACCGCGCCTGGCTCCCGACTAATTTTTGTATTTTTAGTAGAGACGAGATTTCACCATGTTGGCCAGGCTGGTCTCCAGCTCTCAACCTCAGGTGATCCATCTGCCTCAGCCTCCCAAAGTGCTGGGAATTACAGGCATGAGCCACAGGTCTTGGCCAAATGAAAAGATTTTTGATATACTTTTTAGCCAGAGTGAATTTATGCTGCTGTGTGGCCACTTTTTCCACCTGTCTGCAGCAGTTACAATTTTTGAGATATCTTGAGAAGAGTATAGATTTTGATTGAGAGAGTAACTTTATTAGCAAGGCTGATTTCATGTTAGAATTCTCTGGGTCTTTTTCGGGTTACTTTATGTTCCTTAAAAAGAAAGACATTGACTGGTCTTGGCAGTCTTTGAGTTTCATTCTGAACTGTGTAGAGTTGAGCAACTCAAGAATTCTAGAATAGGGAGAGAATTTTGCAGTGCTGTTGAGCATGTCTTTGGAAATGTGCTGTACTCATCGTTATAGAAGGGTTCTCCAGTTTGGCTGTAAACTCATGGAGCTGGCTCCTTGAAATGTTAGCATCCCAGCCACGCATGCATGCGAGCAAGCAGAATTTGTTCACGCCTGGGCCATATCTGGATGCCACTCTTCTTCAGTTTCATATCCGGTTTCTGCTTGCCTGAGACAGAAATGAAGTCATCCAGCACTCAGAAAACCTCTGGCCTTAGAGGCTTAAAAACAAAAACAAAACAAAACATAGCAACTATCCCACGCCATCTTGTTGAGGTGGATATTACTGTCCTCATTTTAAAGATGAGGAAACTGAGGCTCAGAGAAATTAAGATACGTGCTCATGGTCACACGGGTCCTAGGAACTGTGATCCAGGATCCCAAAGTCTGCCTCTAAAGCCTATGCTTTTCCCATAGAGCTGCTGAACTTGACCTTTGCACTTTACCGTATATGTTACTTCTTCCATTCCTGAAGTCAACTGAAATGGGTTTGTGTTGGTGCTCACACCTGTAATCCCACCACTCCGGGATGCTGAGGCATGTGAATTGCTTGAACCCAGGAGTTTGAGACCAGCCTGGGCAACATAAGGAGACCCCATCTCTACAAATAATTTAAAAATTATCTGGACTTGGTGGTGCCCACCTGTGGTCCCAGCTCTTCAGGAGGCTGAGGCAGGAGGATCACCTAAGCATGGAAGGTGGAGGATACAGTGAGCTGTGATCATCCCTCTACACTCTGCCCTGGGTAACAGAGCAAGACCCTGTCTCAAAAACAAGCAAACAAACAAAAACCTCCAAAAACAAAAGAAATGGGCTTGAGAGAGAAACTTAACTGTGAGTGTTCATAGTTAGGTTCTTGAGGAGGACCATCCACCATCAGATGGGGATGGGAATGGCTAGCCTTGTTTTCATTTATGCAGACAGATTTCCTTTTCTACCTCTACTGGTTGTACTGGGTAGAAATAGGGATGCTGTAGTAGAGCAGAGGAGCTAAACATGGCTTCCTCTGACTTACATAATAAAATAAGAATCTCCCAAGTGGCTCTTTCCTGTCTGCTGGTAACTGTGATGAAGTGGGCTACCCTAGGGATAGCTTCACTTAAGGGCCTCCCCAGGGTTATCAGATCCACAAAGGGTCTTGGGATCAATTGTGCAGCTAAATTGATGAGATCAATTCATTAGGATAAAGACTTCTACTTCCAAAGCAGCATGGTGCTCGGGTCAGTGTCTCTTTTTTTTTTTGAGACAGAGTTTCGCTCTTGTTACCCAGGCTGGAGTGCAATGGCATGGTCTCAGCTCACGGCAACCTCCGCCTCCTGGGTTCAGGCAGTTCTTCTGCCTCAGCCTCCTGAGTAGCTGGGATTACAGGCACGCGCCATCATGCCCAGCTAATTTTTGTATTTTTAGTAGAGACGGGGTTTCTTTAGAAGTTAATATATAGATAAAAGATTTTATATTAGGAAGAGTTCTGTGCTGCCCTTTCCCAAACTTTGGTTATTTGATGGGAGGGAAAGACTTCTTGAACCTGTGTTAGAATATTCAGCTTTGAAAGATGAGGGTTTTTCTTGAGGCTAGTTTTCTGCCTGCTGTTTCTTTAAGAAATGGTTGTTCTGCTGGGCGCAGTGGCTCAAGCCTGTAATCCCAGCACTTTGGGAGGCCGAGGTGGGTGGATCACGAGGTCAAGAGATCGAGACCATCCTGGTCAACATGGTGAAACCCCGTCTCTACTAAAAATGCAAAAAATTAGCCGGGCATGGTGGCGCGTGCCTGTAATCCCAGCTACTCAGGAGGCTGAGGCAGGAGAATTGCCTGAATCCAGGAGGCGGAGGTTGCGGTGAGCCGAGATCGTGCCATTGCACTCCAGCCTGGGTAACAAGAGTGAAACTCCTCCTCAAAAAAAAAAAAAAGAAAGAAATTGTTGTTCTATGGGTTTAAAAGGTGACCCAATGACTTTTTTATTTTTATTTTTTTAATTCTGGGAGGTGTGTGTGTGTGTGTGTGTGTGTGTGTGTGTGTGTGTGTGTATTTTATCTCCTTCAGTTCTGACCACCTGGGAGTCAGCCTAATCTCTGACCTTGTGTTGATCCTTTAGTTCAACATTTAATTGCCTATTTTGGTATCCATATGAATTTTATTTTTTTGTCTCTTTTTGAACTCATAAAAGGCATCCCAGTCCCTAGAGGGCACAGTGTGCATCTACCAGTGGACACTCTTCCAAAAGACACATGGCAAGTACCCTCACACCTGAGCTGTGGTGGTTTGGGTTTGTCCCCTTTGCTTTTGTTCACAGAACACCTTTTACTCCTTTTGGACTTGACGGTTCTGCTGTACTTGTAAGGAAAATCAATTGAAATAAAAAGATAGTAAATTGAGAGACAATAAGATTCTGCCACACTCCCAGTTATAGGCAGACTTTAGTCTATATTTTCAGATTTATTTTGATTATAAAGTGTAGTCTTTCCCCTGCCACTCCTCGTCTGTTCTTTGCCGTTCTGTAATCAGGAGTCTGCTACTCTCTTTTCAGTGCTATAATTAACAGTCTGGTCTAAAATATAAGAACGTGAAAGTTATTAATGGAAATATCACTACTCACCTCATTTTTACAGAGGCCACTTGGCCTCTCAAGTCGTTGAATCATTGTACAAACATCATTTAGCCATGTGCAAGAACTGTGCTGTATGCTGGGAATTCAAAGACAAAGAAAATACAATTCCTGCCTCTGAGCGTGCATCATCTCATTGGTGAGGCTCACATACAACCAACCAGGCAGAATTCAGTGTAATTGAGAAATGTCATAATTGAGTTATATATAGAGTTCTTATTTTGCACTTCTCTGTAGAGTAGTAGTTGCCACACTGTGTGGCATTTGTCTGTTCACTTGTCTGTTTCTTTGTGAGCTCTCAAGGGCCAGGAACAAATATGGATAAGGATGTGGATCCATGAGCGAATAGATGGTTGTTATCAATGCCAGGCCTGTCTTACAAGGTGTTCTGTAGTGGAGCTACTGGGAAACGATGGATTTTGCCTTCTTGTTTGTTAGCAAAATGACTGATTTGCTTTGTAGGATTCTATTAGATTAAATCGTATGAAGTTACCATTTTGTTGATAATTTCACATGATTCAGCATAATAAAAAGAGACCAATTTTACAGACCTTTAGTTTTCTTTAAGTTTAGGACCTGCACAGAGGGGAGGTTCTGCACAGGTCCTGGGTATCCTACATGTATTTCCACTGGCTTACCATCTTCAAGTGTGAGTCTCTGTTTGGAACTTCAGAGAGGGAGCCTGTGGCCCATCTATTTTTGTGTCACTCAGCTCTGGAGTGGAATTCCTCTAAGTAGTGCCTTTTTGTAGACTGAACAGAGAATAAAACTGCTGCTCTGTGCCCATTTATAAATATTTCCATTTACCTTGGAGAATGTGCAAGACCCGGGCTTCATGCATGTGTGAGAGAAAATAGCAAGTGAAAAGGATGTGTACACAGTAGCATGAATGGGGTGCTATTCTTAGCTGGGGCTCTAACCTAGAGAACAGGAAATAAGATGCTTCTGAATGTGGACTACGGCTGCCCTAGGCTACAGCCAAGAGGCTTCGAGTCATAGGGAAACTCATGACAGTTGCTAGTGTCCTTCAGACCTTCCTCTTTTGTAGAAAGTTTCATTCTTTGTGTGTCTCAGACTGCGATGGAGGAGGGGGTGTCTTGCAGAAAGTTTCATTCTTTGTGCATCTCAGACTGAGATGGAGGAGGGGGTGTCTCTCTTTTCTAAGGGATCTGGAGAAAAAGGACAGATCTAGTCTTGAGCAGTGGACTTCTCAGCTGTGCTGTTTCTTCCGTAGAGACAGCCTGGATCTGTTTGGTTGATGGAGCAGCTCCTCTCATTCTAAGTGGGTTTATTTGGCATTTGACAAATAGAGGGTACCATGGTTGACTGGACTAAACCTTTGGCAATTTATAATAAATGCTCTCTGATGTATTGTTTATTTTTTCACATTGAAGTTGAACCTGATTTGCCTTTGAAAGTTAAAGAGCAGGACTAGGACTAGAAATGCTTGATGTATATTATAACACACAGTGGAGTGTTGTCCACTTTCTAGTCACTTGGTGACTACTGATTGATTTGAATATATCAATGTCTGGAAATTGGACCAATTATCCAGCTTCCCTATCTGATGGTATAGTTGATAGAAATGTTTCCATGTAGCATTTCCCCAGGATTAGGATGGTGATGGCATTATCCAGGGTCTGTATTGTCACTGCCACTGTCACTGAGTAATTTTTATTTTGAACTTACTTGAACTTAGTTTAGTATTATACATCCAGCTCCTACCCTAAATACTTATTATTTAATATTGGAAACTTAGAGATTAACATTCTAAAACAGCATACGTTTAATTGGAACCCAACATGAGATGAGATTTCTTCAGAGAGGGCCTGAAATTGTGATATTACTGCCAAACAAACTCTATGAAAGGGATTGGGTCTGTATATAAATCATTCAATTTCTCCATTTCTCTAAATGGGAAAAAAAAATCTTTTTTTGGTTTGTTTCTTTTTTACTCAGAACACCAAGCCCATTCAACCACCTCAAAAGAGGTTATAGCCAGGGGATCCCTCTCAGAAGAAAGGACATTTTTTCCCCTTAAGATTGGTGCATGGATATACACCATGGAATACTATGCAGCCATAGAAATGGATGAGTTCATATCCTTTGCAGGGACATGGATGAAGCTGGAAATTATCATTCTCAGCAAACTGACACAAGAACAGAAAACCAAACACTGTATGTTCTCACTCAAATGTGGGAGTTGAACAATGAGAACACATGGACACAGGGAGGGGAACATCACACCCCAGGGCTTGTCAGGGAGTGAGGGGTTAGGGGAGGGATAGCATTAGGAGAAATACCTAATGTAGACAATGGGTTGATGAGTGTACCAAACCACCATGGCACATGTATACCCATGTAACAAACCTGCACGTTCTACACTTGTATCCCAGAACTTAAAGCATAATTAAAAAATAAAAAAGAGTGAACTGGGAGATGAGAGCCTTCTGAACATCCTCAGTGCATGATGGGACCTATTTGTCTTAGTCTATGTGATCTAAGATTAAATACTCATTTCTGTTCCCTTCAGTTCTTTTAAATGCCCCCAGGCTGGAATGAGAGAATTGGAGGAGGAAGGAGGGCATTAAACCGAATACAAATAATATTTTTTAAAAAGTCAAATTTCTCTTATAGAAGCCAAAAATCTGAGTATAGTATTATTTCGCAGAATTTTGAAGAATATTAAAAATAATGTGATAGGATGTTTAAAAAATAATGTCATAATCCCCCTTCCTGCATCCTCGTCCCTGGGTCACCAACTTCAGCACTGACTCAGCTTCAGCATGTAACTTGTTCCAGCCACACAGTGAGATAGCAGCAAAGGAGCTTGACCCGTCTTGCTGCTGTTGGAACCCAGTTGCCATGGACTAGCCTGCCAGATCCTAATGATATACATGAACCAGGTGCCCCCAGTGCCTAAGCCAACCACCAAAGATATAAGTGAGACTTCTGACAAGACCTCACCCTGCTGATTCATCAGCTAACTGAAGCTATATGAATGAGCCTGGGAGAAACCAGGAGAAAAATGTTCCCGGTTGAACCCACCCCAAATTGTCAAGTTGATTGCTATCTTAAGCCAAATAAAGGTGAGGTGGTTTATAATGTAGCAAAAGCTAACTTAAAAAAAAAAAATGGGTACATGGAACCTTAGAGTCTCATTTCACCATCTCTCCTGAATTGATATAGATTTGTGAGAAATGAGTATAGGGAAAATCCTGGCTGTAGACTTGACAACTGTTAACTTGGTTAACAGTATGTCCTTGTTCATGTTAACTGTGTACTTTGTCTATTGAAGATCCTCCTGCTTTTCTTTTTTTTTTTTTTTTTTTTTTTTTTTTTTGAGACGGAGTTTCGCTCTTGTTACCCAGGCTGGAGTGCAATGGCGCGATCTCGGCTCACCGCAACCTCCGCCTCCTGGGTTCAGGCAATTCTCCTGCCTCAGCCTCCTGAGTAGCTGGGATTATAGGCACGCGCCACCATGCCCAGCTAATTTTTTTGGATTTTGAGTAGAGACGGGGTTTCACCATGTTGACCAGGATGGTCTCGATCTCTTGACCTCGTGATCCACCCGCCTCGGCCTCCCAAAGTGCTGGGATTACAGGCTTGAGCCACCATGCCCGGCCCTCCTGCTTTTCATTTGTCCACATTGCTGCAAGTTAGCCTCCTTAGATAAGGTACATGGCAGTAAGCTATCTTCACCTGATGGGGAAGAACAGGGTAGAGAAAAGAATGTGACCAGTTGCTGTCAACTTCTCCGTGGAAATGGTAACCATGTCAGAGCCAGGCCCTGGAGACCTGGCTTGGAAAAGCATGGAATTTTCTACCAGGAGCTTCTGTAGAGCCCTAGATCTTTCCATCATAGTGGTGAGTTAAATGAATCACATAGCCTTCAAGTAAAGTAATTTCTAAGGGATTATGAGTATGTGCCCAGCTTGGTTTGGACTGTGTCACACTTACTTGTTCTGGCTTATTTTTGCTACTTATTTATTTAAAATTTATTTTTGAGACAGAGTCTTGCTCTGTAGCCCAGACTGTAGTGCAGTGGTGTGATCTCTGCTCACTGCAACCTCTCTGTCATCCAGGCTGGAGTGCAGTGGCATGATCTCAGCTCACTGCAACCTCTGCTTCCTGGGTTCAAGCAATTCTTCTGTCTCAGCCTCCTGAGTAGCTGGGACTACAGGTGTGTGCCATCATGCCTGACTAAGTGTTTTGTGTTTTTAGTAGAGATGGGGTTTCACCATATTGGCCAGGCTGGTCTGGAACTCCTGACTTTGTGATCCGCCCTCCTCAACCTCCCAAAGTGCTTGGATTACAGGCATGAGCCACCATGCCCGGCCTGATTTTTTTTGGTTATTGTTCTTCTAACTATTGTTGATGATTTGAGTGACGCTAAAGACTTTGATGATGGTAACTTTCCATAAGAGACGTAGAAGCAAGAGGCCCAGAGGATTGTCTTGCCCTTCATCTGACAAACTGTGACCAATTTGTTGAACATGGTAAGGCCTGGAGTTGTCACTTCAAATGTCTTCTTAATCTGGGAAATATGAAGAGGTCTGCAGCAGGGAGGCTGGTCAGGGAAGTAGCTTTGCAAAATAACATTTTCATATTGATGCATTCCCAAAGAACTTGCCTTTGGGTTTGTGATTGCAGAGTGCTGAATCAGTCTTTGGTGTGGATACAGAATATTTGAAGCCATTTGAAGTGTAGGGGTGTCAGGACAGGAGAAATGATGAGATGAAGTCTTATCAGAGGCTGAAGGTCACCTGGTTTTTTTCTAGTAAGGGTTCCTTTGATGTAGAATTTATCCATTTAGCCCACCTAATTGGAGTTATAATCTGTTTTCTGTCCCTGAAGACTCTGCTGTTGGCCCTGAATTACTTAATTCTCTTTGCTCACCAAATCATTGACATAAGTTACAAGTTATAAGATTTAATGTTTAGAGTATGGTTTTGTATTATAGGTTCCTTACATTCTTAGGTTAACAGAGAGAAACCAAAAGAAGCAGCATGGTACAAATGAAACCCCAAACAAGTGCTAGTGTCAGAGAGACCTGGGTTCAAATCCTAACTGTGCCACATGTAAGTTTTATTATGAGAGTTAATTGCTTAATCTCCCAGAACTTCAGTGTTCTTGTTGCTAAATGTGCACAAAATAACTGGCTACCTTATAGGGAGGTTGTGAAGTTAGAATGAGTGAAGGTGACATGCCTAGTAAGAACCTGGCATGTAGAAGCACACAATCAGCATTAGCTGTTTCTGTTATTAGCAGTGGACTTAGCACTGTGTAAATCTGTCCCTCCATGCTTCCCACTTGCCCATTTGTCAAATGGACTGGACATTCCTTGCTTAATGGTTGACAGGTAGCCAAGTGAGATATCTGAGCTGTTGAGGATGGATGTGTGTTTCAAGATCCTGGCATCCAAATTGGGACTCTACAAGTTGTACTATATTTGTAAGCTGTAGCAGAAATATATGAAAAATACACCCTGCCTGTTTCCCCTCGTCGATCCTCCCATTCAGAGAGGGGCTTTCTGGCCTTGTGCTTTAAATAGTTCTCAAACAGTAATGTGGAGAGTAGATGAACACAATTCTTGTGAGTCCATTTGCCTTGTGCTTGGGAGTACTATTCTTAGACCACAATCACCGGAATAGAAAGCCTCCGACCCCACATCCGAACTGAGGCCATGTGGGCCTGGCTAATGGATTTCTTTGGGAAGCTGGGACAAAGGACTGGGTCTGCTTCTGTCATTGACTAGACTAGGTATGGGGCAGTCCATTAGAAACCAGTCTCCTCCCAATTGTCTAGAGTGTATGAGCCTGGCTTACCTGGGATCATTTCCAGGTAATGATCTTAATTAAAGTGCAGCCTGTTTACTCTGCTCCAGTCCAGGAGTTACAGGGGGATAAAGGCAGATAAGATGTTTACGGGTAAACCCTGTTTCATTTTCCTTGGATCCACAATTAAAGAATTAACAGCACTTGTTATTTATTGAGCAGAACCATGGGAGGGGAGTGAAGTAGGGCTTTAGTGCTTGTTTTGCTTCTTCTGTGAGCCCATGGTTGTGCCAGCAGCACTTCACTTATTAGGCCCAATATACAGAGAGGGAAATTGAGGATCTTAACTTGCCCAGGGGTTCATGATCACGAACCTTCTACTACTTCATACTTTGAACACCATCTTTCCTAATAGATGTGCAACAGTGTGGTCATTTCTGTTAAGATACTGGTGACTTAAAAGCATTACTAAATGTTTATTAAACACTTGAATATAGTTATTATACATGTGAGAATGGATTCACATCTAGGGCTCCTGACAGTATCTGTCAAGAGACTGGCCACAACCCTGAGTTTGTCATGTTATGTGGGCATATTTGGTTGTCCAACTCTGAAGCCAAATGATGCCGGGGAGGGGTAGCCTCCATACTGTGGGGGTGTTTCTAAGAGCAGCCTGTAGGATAGTACTTAATTATCCTACTAAAGACCGTATCTGTTTGTGGAGTACCTTTCTGCAGGGAACCCCTGGAGCTACCAGACACGAGATCTCAGCCTCATAGCATCCCTGTTAAGGTAGGAGGGGGCTGAAATCATTTGTTTTCCTTCACATTGAGGCGGGAGACTCAGGCACAGATGGGAGACAGAGGCACAGAAGTTAAATAATTAGTCCAACGTCACATCAAATGATTTCCAACTCAGCTGATGAATCTGTCTAGATCTCCGTCTCCCAAATACTGCAGCTTCCCTTACAGTGTAATTTGATCGCAAACACTTTACGTGGCTTGTTTTTCTTCCTCCTTTTTCTATTTTGGTAAATAAGATTTTTTTTTACACCTATTGTCTGATAAATGTTGGGTTTTTATTTAGCCCTTCAAGATAATCAATGACTTAACCGAGGAAACTGCTGCCAGAATGTAGTTTAGAACGTACCTTTTTTCCTGTGCTCAGTTTTCTGCTTCTATATTTTGTATACTGTCAGTTTCTGTGGGTTAAGAGTTTTGGGACTCTCAAGGGTCACCTTGACAGAGGAACTTCTGTAGTTGGTTAATTGTCACCTTTCTCAGAGCAGTGCTATTGGGAAAAGAAATCTAGGTATTTTTATTGTCAGCTTCATAGAGAAAGTGGAGCACATTCAAGGGTAGCCCATTGGCTTCTCCTATAGGAATAGTAGAGATCTGGTTTATTTTATTCCTTGCTTATTATAATATTGTTATTCATAAGCATACCTTTTTAGTTACCCTCATGATTTACTATCTATAACACATGAGCTTACTGCTTGGATAACATTTGTCTCTGTATTTTAGATGGGAGTTGCTGAGATGGCATAAGGTTTGGTAACTACATCTGGACTCTCAGGAAAATGGCCAAGTTGTTCAGATTTTTAGCTGTATTATGTGAAGTTGTTTGTCAGCTTCATTGCTTACTACTGTGAAATAAGTTAAAAAGAGGAACTTTTTTTTCTGAGTCAGAGTCTCGCTCTGTCACCACACTGGAGTGCAGTGGCATGATCTTGGCTCACAGCAACCTCTGACTCCCTGGTTCAAGCAGTTCTCCTGCCTCAGCCTCCAGAGTAGCTGGGATTACAGGCACACACTACCACACCCAGCTAATTTTTGTGTTTTTGATAGAGATGGGGTTTCACCATGTTGGCCAGGATGGTCTCCATCTCTTGACCTCGTGATCTGCCCACCTTGGCCTCCCCAAGGGCTGGGATCGTAGGTGTGAGCCACTGCACCTGGCTAGAGGAACTTTTAATAAAAATAAATAGATTTTCCTAGGGGAGGGTATTTATTGTTGGTGAAATATGTCTAGTACTGGATGCTTCTTGGTTTCCCGATGACCTATCAAACTGCAGATCTTTTGGTTTCGGAATATATTCAGTTCCACATTTATTAATTAAAGATTTTTTGTAGCCCCATTATGTGCCAAGTACTGGGTTGGAAACTAGGTGACAGATATGAGAAAATCCCTAATCTTAGGATTTCACAGTAGATGTTGGAATTCAGTGCCGTTTAGCTTTATTAGATTCTGCAGTAGTCCCAAGATTTTTCAGGATCATCCTGTCCTCCAGTGTCCTATTGATTCAACTTCAGAATATATCCCAGACTCTATCCCTCTTCACTCTTCTCTGCTGCTGCCCTGGGCCCATCTGCCATCATCTCTCACCTGGATTATCTCAGTAGTCTCTTAACTGGTTTCCTTGTTTTCATTTTTGCCTCCTTCAGTCTACTCTCAATATAACAGCTGGAAAAATCATTTTACAATGGAATTCACATCATGTTTACCCCTCTGTTCAAACCCTCCAGTGACTTTCCATTTTTTACATGATCTGGCCCCTACTGTCTATCTCATTGTGTTTCCTACTGCTCTCCTGCTCTTTCTCCTCTTAATGAACACTGAGCTCACGGTGTTTCCTTTAACATGCCAGGCATGCCTGACCCTGTCCTGTCTCAGGGCCTTGCTGTTACTTCTGCCTGAAGCATTCTTCCCATAGTGTCTGCATGGCTCACTCTTTCATTGCTCAAAAGTCACCTCATCAAAGGCCTTTCACAAAGGGTTATAAATCATAAAGACGCATGAACATATATGTTCATTGTGGCACTATTTGCAATAGCAAAGACTTGGAACCAACCCAAATGCCCACCAGTGATAGACTGGATAAAGAAAATGTGTCACATATATACCATGGAATACTATGCAGACATAAAAGAGAATGAGTTCATGCCCTTTGCAGGGACATGGATGAAGCTGGAAACCATCATTCTCAGCAAACTAACATAGGAACACAAAACCAAACACTTATGTTCTTACTCTCAAGTGGGAGTTGAACAATGAGAGCATATGGGCACAGGGAGGGACCCATCACACACCGGGACCTGCTATTTCTCCTAATGCTGTTTCTCCCCTATTTCTGAAATTAGGCTTCTGACACCTGATTCTGTAGTCTTTTCTACATGAGTTCCCCCTGGCTGAGAGTTTGTGGGCTTTCCGATTTGACAATTTTCTCTCTAGTCTCTAAACAGAAGCTATTATCCGGATATTCTAGGTTAGCATAGCTGGACAGTGACCCTGTAATGTGTGGAAAATCCCAAAGGCTGACCACTATGAATGGGAACTACCCCAGATGTGTCAGGAGCGCCACAGGCACACTCACTCTTCCACTGGCAGGAGATGTGTAGGGTGGAAAGGAAACCAAAATCAAGACCCTTTGTCGTTCCAGTTCTTTTATCACTTGTCACAGTCGAATGTGTCTCCATTTAAATTCAGATTTTTTGATGAATGGCCAGACCAGCTGCAGGCCCTTTGGGCCAGAAGCCTTGATCTCGCCAACTGTTCATTTTCTTGATGGACTTCCTTATTTCAGGCATTTGTGCGTAGCTGGTCTATTGTGGAGTTGTCAGAGGGGTATAGAGCCCTCTCTTTGGGACAGTCAGTTCTCCCCGTACAGCATGTCTTGAAGCTGGCCTGCCTCCATCCTCTTTCTAAGTGTGTGAGGTCTTTTGTTAAGCAGGGTAAAGTGAGAGAGGACTCCTAAAAAGAGAAAAACTCCAGCATTTGCTGGAACGCGTTTGTGAACTGACCAAGATGTAACTGGGATGGCATCAAAAAACACTTACATTTACTTAATTTCTTGCTGTCTGGTTTGTGATATATGGTGCTCCAAACTGAGTTTAGAAGGAACTTTGATCATATGTCAAGAAGGTGTCATATTTAATTCTACTCCCTATGTCCTCTCTTACGGTACCAGTCATGCATAAAGCCCATGATTTTGCTGCATCTAGTTTTACTCAAGCAAAGGCTCTGGACTTGGATAGTTTATACTGACATATTTCTAGTTTGCATCTGAAATGTACTCTGAGGATGCTGACTTCCAGATAGCCATTTTTGGGTCAAGGGAAGTTCAAGTCTCCTGAGTATAGTAGGCATACCACCAAGAGAGCTTCATTTTGGTTTGGTGAGAAAATTTATTTTAGCTTAGTTTTCTTACATTAGGTGGGCAAAATGAGAAAGGCCAGAAAAGTTTAGAGCAGTTTTCTGAGACACCCAGCAAAACTGTAAGGCCTAGAATTGAGAACTGTATTACTCTGTTTATACATGATGTCTTTTCAAGCGGGGCTAGTGGAGTTTCTGAGTAGCAGTGGCATTCTCCTTGCACATCTTCAGGTTTTTGTAAGGTTACCTTTAGCCCTCTAAGTGATCAGATCTGCCTCACAGTCACTTATGGGAGCCCTTGATCTGGACAAGTTGGACCTCGAGTAGCTGCGCTCAAACAGCTGAGGTGGCAAGAGGAGATCTCCCATTTGGTTCTTATTTTTATTTTATTTTATTTTATTTTATTTTAATTTTTTTCTTCTGTCCAGGGGAAGAGAAATATTATTTATTTTTATTTTTATTTTTGAGACAGATACTTGCTCTGTTGCCCAGGCTGGGGTGCAATGGCGCAATCTCAGCTTACTGTAACTTCTGACTCCTGGGTTCAAGTGATTCTCCTGCCTCAGCCTCCTGAATAGCTGGGATTATAGGTTTCTGCCACCATGCCCAGCTAACTTTTATATTTTTTAGTAGAGACAGGGTTTCACCATGTGGGCCAGCCTGGTCTCGAACTCCTGATCTCAGATGATCCATCTGCCTCAGCCTCCCAAAGTGCTGGGATTACAGGCATGAGCCACCCTGCCTGGCCTTATATATGTTTTTAATCGAAGAGCTAGAGAAGCAATCTCAAGGTGAGGACAACTCACCCAGAGGTTCTTCTCACTTGTCAGGGATTGTGCTGGATTCTAACTTAGGTTCTGCCATCAAACACAGAATGCCCTGATCTTTAGAGGCAGAGGCAGCTCTTTAGCCTATGGGGTAAATAACCAGAGAATGAAATTCTCACCAATTCTTATTTTCTATGCCAAAATTTTTGCTTTAGAATTTAGGCCTCCTTCCCTCCTTCCCTCCCTCCTTCCCCTCCCTCCTTCTTCCTCTTCCCTCCCTCCTTCCCTCCATCCCTCCCTCCCTCCATCCTTCCCTCCCTCCTTTCTTCTTTCCTTACTTCTCTCCCTCTCTCTCTCTCTTTTTTTTTTTTTTTTTTTTTTTTTTTTTTTTTTTTTTTTTTTTCCCAGCAGCAGTTTAAAATTGCTGCCTTATTTAGACACAAGCAAAAGGATATTAGCCCAGCTTTGGAAATAGTGTGAGCCCACATATAATTTTTTTGGTTTCTCCTCTCCCTTCACTTTTTGCTCTCTTGGTAGTATGCTAATTGTATTCTCTCTCTGAATCTTTTTTCTCCATTCTTTGGCAGACATTATTACTTGTCTTGAAAGAGTAGGGGAAGAGCTGTTTTTAGGACTCTTTGAAAGGGTACAGTATGGATGACAGTCTTGGCTAATGGTACCCAGATCCAGGGAGCTGGGGTCAGTGTGAGCTGGAATCAGTTCAAATTAGCAAAGCACTTGTGCTCAGTGGAAGGAATACAAGTGACCACAAAGTGTTAAACACATCTGGAAAGGGATTCTGACATCATTCTGAGAATCTGTGGGGAATACATATAGCCTGTAGACCCATTCCTCTTTGACCCTATAAAGATTCTTTAAAGAGTAATACCCTGAGTGGTTTTCTGGCCAGCTTGTCTGCTCATTTATCTTTGAGGAGATAGAAGGAGGCAGTATGCCTCATGGAGATCCACAGTCCCCAGGAGTGTATGGATTCTGCATTTGGAAGTGCTGAAGCTGAGAGACTAGGTCTCTTGGTTGACCCCTAGGGATCTGCTTTTCCTCTACTCATTGTCCCTACACAACTTTTCCTGGCAGCCAGCATTGCTGTTTAGATGGGTTGTTCTTTGCTGTTTAAGTTGTTTGGCAGTGGTGTGTCAGGATGCGGGTTTTCTGAATACTTTCCCAGCTGGTTACTTGAGTGGTGGTTAGGGAGGGGCTGTTCTGGGGCTACTTGGAGCTGTCGAG
The DNA here is from genome assembly GCF_048565385.1 of Saimiri boliviensis. Lineage (NCBI taxonomy): Eukaryota > Metazoa > Chordata > Mammalia > Primates > Cebidae > Saimiri > Saimiri boliviensis. The sequence continues at coordinate 58,860,392 of NC_133462.1, forward strand.
GTCGGGTGTCTGTCTAGATACTCACAGCTGGTCTGTAAAGGAGAATACTGTTCTCATTCTGCTGCCTTTGGTGGTGCTGTGGGTGGCTCTTTAGATGTGGGTGGAGGTGAGTTGGGGAAGTTAATGAGTTGTTTGTTTGTTTGTTTGTTTGTTTGTTTTTTTGAGACAGAGTCTCACTCTGTCACCCAGACTGGAGTGCAGTGGCGCCATCTCAGCTCACTGCAACCTCTGCCTCCCGAGTTCAAGAAATTCTCCTGACTCAGCCTCCTGAACAGCTGGGATTATAGGTGCCCACCACCATGCCTGACTAATTTTTGTTTTTGCTTTTTTTTTTTTTGAGACGGAGTCTGCTGTGCCACCAGGCTGGAGTGCAGTGGCACAATCTTGGCTCACTGCAACCTCTGCCTCCCGGGTTCAAGCGATTTTCCTGCCTCGGCCTCCCGAGTAGCTGGGACTACAGGCATGCACCACCACGCCCAGCTAATTTTTGTATTTTTAGTAGAGACTGGGTTTCACCATGTTGGCCAGGATGGTCTCGTCTCTTGACCTCATGATCCGCCTGCCTCAGCCTCCCAAAGTGCTGGTATTACAGGCGCGAGCCACTGCACCTGGCCTCAATTTTTGTATTTTTAGTAGAGACAGGGTTTCATCATGTTGGTCAGGCTGGTCTCGAACTCCTGACCTTGTGATCTGCTATCCTCAGTCTCCTGAAATGCTGGGATTATGGGATGAACCACCACGCCCAGCCTAATGAGATCTTTTTAAGCTGCTTTTAATAAAGTAGTCTGCACTAAAGAATTTATTGTGACTTTTTCCCTTAACCTTGGATTGCCACACTGCCCTCACTGAAGCCAATTTCTCTGGTGAGAATAGGTGTCCCAACTCATGCTTAATACTCTAGTAAACAAGGTTCTACCTGGCCTCAGGTTAACTTTTGCTTCTTTGGGCCCTGCGTTCTACCAACATTCCATTTATCTGAAGCCCTCCCTCACTTCACCAAGAACTTATCTGGTCTTTAATGATTTACTCTGCTGCTTCCTGGGTTCTAAAGAACTCAGCTTAGGAGTTCCTGTTTCAGTTTGAGATCTTATTGGCCTGTCTCATTAGGTTGGTGTCAGCCCAGCTAGGATTTGGCAGAGTAGGGTGGCGGGGTGGGGAGGGTTGTAGTGTACTTTTGGCACAGCATGTACCTGGCTGACTACTTCTCTATCTTTTCTTTCCCATTGTAATTCATGAGTCTCAGCATCTTCTGAATGGTGTTTAGTAGGTCATCTTGTTGATTTTCTGCTAGTGAGTAGCATACTCTGGTTCCGTATCATTGGCAAAGGGATTTAAGGTTAGGTGATGGGCTACAGTTTTGCTAAATGGAACAATATGAAGAGATAGCATTGTAAAGAGGCTTGGTAGCAGGGCTCATTTAAATGGTTGGTTCTTGGTTCCCATGTTGATGTAGGCAGATCCTTGGCAGGTATTTTGAATGGCCCCAAATATGGTAAGTCACTGGTACATCAAGTCATCCTCAGAATTGTCTGTATAACTGTCTTGAGTACACTTTCGTGAATCTCTGGAGATTCTCTGTATAGGGCTTAATCATTTAGTTATTTCAGTTGAGCCTGTTTAGCTTCTTCGTAAGAAGATAAGAAATGTGAAAGAGATTCAGGCATTAGTGAAAAAGCCAGGAAGCTTGTTCCCCCACCCTCTGCTTGGGTGAATAGTGAGGAGCTGGGCTCAAGTGAATTAATCCCAGATCTAGCTCTGCTTTGTGCTCGCTCCAGTCCTTATGTTAAAATTCACTTCAAGCCACTCAGAGTATCATGTAGAGTGATCATTCAGGACTGTGCTAACTTACACTTTATTATGTCAAATGGGAGATCCAGTAATTTATAGCCTATTATTTCTGGAGTCTGGAGATGGCTCCATATAAGCTTTGCTGAAAAAGATTTTATTACATTAGAAGAGAACCTAGCTGGCTGCATTCAACACCGGAAGCTTTTAGATGCTAGGTAAGGAGGTCATAGTAAAGGTAACAGAATGACTCTGGAACCCATTACCCCACCCAAGAAGGAGCGTAATGAATTCCGGGTTGGCCTCTTTTCATTTCCCTTTGATTTTGAGTAATAAATTCCCTCCTCACTTCCCAGCTGAACAATTTGGGAGTCTATATTCCCTAGAAAGACTCTGTTCACATACCCATCAGACTAAATTAGGTAAAAACTCTTTGGCCTTAATGAATGTTGAAGGATTTTAAAGGGCTAATGGAAATTCTTCTAGAAGTAACAATTCCCATACTATTGGTAAGGCAGTTCTGCAGAAATTCCCTGAACCTCTTAAGTTATTTATACAGCAAAAGAGCCAACATTGGGTTTTCTTTGCTAATAGATGACAGGAAGAATGTAGACACTTGGAATCCCTAAGCTGCATTTTAGTCTTTGTGTTATGTCTCCTTTTCTAACCTTTTTACCAGAGCTGATCACGGGAAACAGCATGATAGATTCGCATGACTTATCTCCCTGCCTCCTCCTGCCATGCTTTTAGAAAGTGGTGAGTGGCTGCCTGCCAGGTGAAATCTGGGTGACATAATCCTAAGTTAGATTCAGAGTTGTAAGCATAGCCCCCACCCAAGTTGCTTCCAAAGAAAGGAAGAGTGTTGTTCAAAATCTTGCCTTTAAATTGGGTACTTATTGAGTTACTACATTAGAATCGTGCATTGTGCTTGTTTTGTACTCCTGTTGAGTGATTGGTTTCATTCTACATTCATGGAACACCAACAGTGTGCCTGGTACTATGCTAAGCACCTGAGATAAAAAGATAAACAGGAGTTGGTCCTTACCACTTGGCTCACAGTCTACTACTGGTAGAGTGTAGGAAGGTGTGATAAGAGCTGTAGTGGTTTTACCATATAATTTGCATTTGTATCTTAAAACCAGTGGGGAGCCATGGAAATATTTTAAGCAGGAGAGTGACATGATTCATTTGTATTTTACTTTTTCTTTTTTATGAGACAGAGTCTTGCTCTGTTGCCCAGGCTTGAGTGCAGTAGCATGATCATAGCTCATTGTAACCTCAGACTCCTGAGTTCAAGTGATCCTCTGGCCTCAGCCTCTTAAGCAGCAGGGACTACAGTTGATCACCACATACTGCAATTTTTTTTTTTTTTTTTTTTTTTTTTTTTTTTTTTTTTTTAGACAGGGTCTCACTCTTGTTTCCCAGGCTGGAGTGCAGTGGCATGATCATGGCTCACTGCAGCCTCAACCACCTGAGTTCAAGCAGTCCTCCTGCCTCACCCTCCCAAGGTGCTGTGATTACAGGTGTGAGCCACTGTATTTGGCCCCACTTATGTTTTTGAAAGATCTTTGGTGGCAGTGAAGATACCAGTGGGTTGGAGGGAGTAAGACTAGAGGCAATTGCAGTTTAGATAGCAGATATTTATTGAGCCCCTGCTAAGTGCCAGGCATAGATCCAGGTGCTGAGAACCTAAGGGTGAGTGAATAAGGTAGTCTCTGCCCTCGAGGAGCTTACATTTAGTGGTGGTGGGGTAGTGTTGTGGTACGGAAGCAGACTATATACACGCAACAAATGATATTTTTTCAGACGGTGATAAGTAATTTAAAAAAAAAAAAAATAGAGCCATGGGAGTTAGAATGTTTGGGCATTGGGATGGGTACTGACCTATTGGGGTGGGCTGTGAAGGCCTCTCTGAAGAGGTGATATTTGAGCTGAGACAGCTCTGAGAAGATCTGGGCAAGAGTGGTCCTGATGGGTAGAATGGCAAATGCAGGGACCTAAGATGTGAACAGACTTGGCACAGTGTTTAAGCACCATAAAGATCGTCAGGGTGGCTGGAGCATAGTGGAGCCCGGAGGAGCAAGTAATACTCAGATGAGGATGGAGCACTTTCTAGGCCGCGGGAAGGAATCTGGATTAATTCCAGTGGAGTAAGAAGCAGGCAATTAATTAAATCAAAGGGGTCAAATCTGTCCTGCTGCCTATTTTTTATGAATAAACCATATTGGAACACAGTTACATCCATGGGTTTGCATATTGTCTATGGCTATTTTTAATGTTACAAGAGCAGAGTTGAGTAGTTTCAGTAGAGAACATATGGCCCAGAAGCCTAAAATATTTACTATTTGTCCTTTATAGAAAAAGTTTACTACCCCTGAATTAAATGATCTAATTTAAGTTTTGAGGAGACACTCTGGGTATGGTTGAGAGAATGAATGGTAGGAGACAAGAGTATATCTGAATAGTTCAGATAAGAAATAACTAGATTTTGAGCCACCAGAAAGCAAAGATCACACCATTTTTGTTCTGTTTAAAGATACCTAGCTATGCTTTATACTCATTAAATATTGTTGAATGAATGATGAGATACTGATTAAGGGAGTGCCAGTGAACATGAAGGGGAAGTGAGGTTCTGAGAGATATTTAGAAGGTAAAAAATCAGCACAGGTTATTGCTGACAAAGTGAATAGAAATAGGAGTAGGGCAGAAGGAGGACTGTAGGATGCCCTTCAGGTTTCTGGTTCAGGGATCTTGGTGCATGGTTGGTGTTCCATGAATGTAGAATGGAATCAATCAACCAACAGGCCATTAACTGAGACGGGAAGTGGAGATACAAAGAGCATATGCTGCCAGGAAGAAGGAATTAATCTTTGGATGTGAGACGCCCGGGACATCCAGGTAGAGATGTCTAAAAGGTAGATGGAAAGACAGAGCCCAGTGGTATGATGCCTAGACTCATGGTAACCAGAATTCCAGAATCATCACCTAGCATGGGCTCTTCTAAGAAGGGTGTGTGATGAGGAGGTCAGGGATAGATTTCATATGGCATTCATTTCCAATACATTTTGGATCCAGAGAGGCAGCAAAGGTAAATAAGCTGTGTGGACAGTTTGCATCAGTCACTCAGATCATCCCATGACCATGGAATATTTTTTCTGCAGAAGCTGATAAGCTTAGATGAAGCCTTGCCTTATCTGTTCCTCTGGCTGCCAACCTCTTTCTCTTAGTTGGGTTGACTGAGGCAGCTGTGGAGGTTTCTTTCCAGACTCTCTGCTAACATGAACATTTGTGGCCTTTTAACTCTGTAGGTGATTCATATTTGCATTTACCATTTTTTTTTTTTTTTTTTTTTAAGAGAGACAGGGTTTCATCCTGTCACCCAGGCTAGAGTGCAATGGCATGATCATAGCTCACTGTAGCCTCGACCTTCCAGGCTCGAGTGATCCTCCCACCTCAGCCTCCCAAGTAACTGGGACCACAGGTGCATGCCACCAAGCCCAGCTAATTTTTTATTTTTTGTAGAACCAGGGTCTCCCTGTATTGCCTAGGCTGGTGTCAAACTCCTGGGCTCAAGTGTTGCTCTCATTTTGGCTTTCCAAAATGCTGGGATTACAGGAGTGAACCACCATGTTTGCATTTATCTAGTTGAGGCTATGGGTAGGTAGGAGGGCCTAGTTGTCCCTGGTGTTTTGTTAGAGCAAGATCTCTGACACAAGGGTTAGGCAAGTGGCTAAATTTTATTAAACATTGTTAAATATTAATAAATTGGTTAAATTTATTAAATATTATTAAATATATTAAACATTGTGGGTTCTTTTCACCCACAAAGCTAGACAAACCCCTTACGTGTCCTGAACAATAGCTTCCCCTTTCCTTTTCTCTTTTTCCTTTTTGTCTGGGGAAGGGGACCCACAGAAGAATTTAATAAAAAAGCACTTGTGTTGAAAATGGTCTTAAAACTGGATGCAAATCTGCCCTCTTTACAAAAGTCCATTACGAAAACCCAAGGATGAAAGCACCCTCCTCATATTTTTTTAGCATACTGTCACACCTCTGCTGTTGTACAATTTTAGAAGACATATTTCAAACACATTTTAACCCAGTCTTACATATAATGTTCAAATTTTAGGGTCCCACATGTTTTATGAGTTTCTCCTTCTTTGAGGAAACAGTTGAGTAATAGCTTTGCTACACTTCTAACCTAAATTATTCCTATAATGAGGTTAGTGACTTCTGACAGGCAGAGGTAAGTAGTCTGAAGCCTGATTACCTGCTCCCAAAGTGGAGGAAATGGAGCCTTGAACCAAATAAATATGTAGTAAAGGTAAATTTAAAATATGAAAAAAAAAATTGAAAGGCATACATTGGTGAGTATTATTTCTACCCCTGTCTGGTTCACCCTGTAGAACCCCTGCTTCTTCTTACATGTCACTGTTAAGAGTTCCTTTTATATCTGTGCAGTGCTTTTTATGTAAATAAAAGGAGATATGAACATACGTTCTTACCTCTCTCACACTCTTTTACATGAAAGGTAGCTCATTATATAACTTGTTCTGTACTGTTTTGTCCTTAACAGTATATCTTGGGGATCTCCTTGCTGGCACAGAGAAAGCTGTCTCATTCTCTTATCAGAGCTGCATAGTATTCCATTTTGCAGATGGCTACCTCCTACTTCATTGAATCAGTTCCTTACAGATGTGCACTTGAGTTGTTTCCAGTATTTGCTATTACAAGCAATACTTCAGTGGACAAAGGCAGCTTTTTAAAGGGTTGCACAGTGCTGCATATACTACTTAAAATGAGATTATTAGTCTTTATTCTTAGAATGCCAGTTGGTTTTATTGGTTGATAAATTCCCAATTACTTGTATTCATGAGTGCAACATTGATGATGAGTCTGACATCCTTTCATAACCTAACAATCATTAGTATGACTGCCCCATGGAGGCATACTATTCTATCTCAGGTTTATTTCAATAATAAAACCTTTGGAAATTTTAATAATGAAACCTACTTAAGGCCCTTTGCTTAAGAAATCTGAATCACTGATCACTGCAATTACTGCCATGGCAGCTGTAGAGCAATTTAACAGGATAATAGTGAATAAGATGAATTACACTTCAGATTTTTAATGGATTGATGTGCAGAAGTATGCAAGGGAAGATGGGGGTGGGAGAGGAGCCCCTTGAAAATTTCAGCACACAGTGATAAAATAGGGAACTGGGCCATTGTAGCCATTACTGCTAGGAATTAGTCATCTTGTACCAATCTCTGGGGCTCTGTGGTGGGTAGAACATCCTGTTTATTATAGACAGCAAATTGAGTTAATTCTCGTTTGTGTGCCTCTGTGGAGTGGGTGGAAATTCTAGGTGATTTGCTGATTGTCTTGTTTGGAATACTCTCCTCTCTACTAAAGAATTAGTATCTTTGGTATGAAAATAGGGAGGCAGACCAGTTTTACAAATAGCTGCTGGCCAGGAGAATAACAGTTTCTGCCAGGTAAGTGGTTAAAAAAAGGCAGACTGGAAAAATAACTGTGGGATGGTAAGTGTTTCTTATTTACAAGGCTAACATAAAGTCTCCCTGTGTGTTGGGGATGGGGGAGGGGACAGATTGGTTAAGAAGTAAGTACAGTGCTTACTTTGTGTGTTCCTTGATTTGTGTTTAGGGGAGAATAGTGAGGATGTGGTTATATGGGTAGGTGTGGGGCCCAAGGAAGGGGCCCAGGGAAGCAAATTCAGGAGACTTGGCTGCAGTTCCACCCTTATGGACATTTCTTGGCACCTGGTCACATTGTGGACACCTCAACATCTGCTAGGTATTGATCTTGTATACCTTCATTCTCAGTACAAAACACTTAACACCCATTATCTCATTCTTTCCCACCAAAGCCCTTGGAGATGAAGAGGAAGAGAATGAAGTCTTTTCTCTCTTAATGTTTAATCAGTATTAACACACCTTTAAGTGCCATTGGATTTAGAGCAGCATTGTGTTGATATTAAAGCAAACTAAATTGTCTTGAAGTGTAGAAAGCCCTTTTAGGAAGAGGAGCGAGGTTAGGCTGAGAGCATGAGACAGATGAGGTTACTCCTCTAAGCTGGAAAAGATCTTGTGTCAAAGGAGGAAGCCTCAGAGATAATCTGGGCCAGAAGATTCTGGTTCAAATCCTGTTTCTGCCTCTTGGTCAACTTATGTAACCTCTGATTTATAATTATTTTAATCTATAAAATACAGAGAGTGATATCTACCATGCAGTGGTTTTGTTTTTTTGTTTTTGTTTTTGTTTTTAAATATTGAATGAGATAATACAAATAAAGCTGGCTCTCAATAGGTAGTAGCTGATACTATTAATATTATTAACAGAGAGTCTTCTAAAGAGTCTCATTTATAGTTTTGGAGCAAAGAAAGGCACTGTCTTTTACTTGAGATTTGTACTTCTGGCAGGAAATCAAAAGGGCTGCCTTTAGGGTTGGGAAGCATATTGACAGTATTGGAGGAAGGTGTTAGTTGCCATGGCAACTTGGGAATTCATTTGGAGGGAGTTGTGACTGGAGGTTATCTCACTGTAAGAGACGGACTGGAGGAGATAAAAAAAAAAAAAAAAAAAAAAAAAAAGCTTGTCTGGTAGGAATGAAATCTTGCTTGCTGTATATCTGCAGGAAATACCAAGAGATGTGCTCTAGAGAAAGTTCCAAAAATGAGTCAGAATGAATGTGCAGGCCTTCTTCGGTAATGGATGGATGTGTCTTAGTGTGCCTAAATGCCGCCACCAGTTTATTGCTTTTGTTCATATGTATTACTTGGGTAAAAAAATAATAATAATAAATGTATGAATGGGACTTCAATGAACTGGGTTTTTTTGGTGGGTTTTTTTTTTTTTTTTTTGGTCACCTGAAAACATGACATCAAATTGTTGCATATTTTCCTACAGTTGGTTTAGTCCCCAAGAAGGTTTTAGTAAAAGAGCATGAGTAGAGAGTGTACCTGAATCATTTACCTTGTTCCTAAGGTAAATGACATAATGGATACAAGTATTTCCTCTTTATTGGTCAATTAAGACTTTTTTTTTTCCTGTAAAGGTTCTTCTGATAGTGCCACTTGATTACTGATTTTGAAAAGCCTCTTGGTATGATATATATAATGTCTGTTGTTAGTTTGTCTGATTGTTTAGTACATCTGCTGTTACTTGTTACCTTCTGATTGTAATCTTGCCTAGAAACGGGACTGGACCAAATAAACCCCGTAAAACAGCAGGATTCTAGAGTTGCTATTCAATTTTCTTTTTCTTTTTCTTTCTTTCTTTCTTTCTTTCTTTTTCTTTTTTTTTTTTTTTTTTTTTGAGATGGTCTCACTCTGTCGCCCAGGCTGGAGTGCAGTGGCGTGATCTTGGCTCACTACAACCTCCACCTCCCGAGTTCAAGTGATTCTCCTGCCTCAACCTTCTGTGTGGCTAGGATTACAGGCATGTGCCACCACTCCCGGCTAATTTTTCTATTTTTAGTAGAGACGGGGTTTCACCATGTTGGTCAGGCTAGTCTCGAACTCCTGAGCTTGTGATCTGCCCACCTCAGCCTCCCAAAGTTCCAGGATTAGAGGCATGAGCCACTGCACCTGGCTAGAATTGCTATTTAATTTTTTACAGGCTTCCAGTGCTTACTCACATCTACTTTACTCCTTCCCTTTTTAGTTAGAGGTAGCCATTTGACTTGTGTTGGCTGGCAAAATGTGGCCATACGTGGCAATGCTGGACAGAAGCAGTTGCCAGTAAGGGGCAGTTCAGTGCTCTCTCTTCCTCCTTTGGTGATTGTGAGAGTTTGTGAGCAGGTGGAACCTCTGTCAATCTGAGCTCTTGAACTACAATGATGGACAGATTGCCCCTCCCTGAGGCGGGGCACACAGCATAAAAAAGAAATGAGCTTTGTGATGTTAAGCCACTGAGATTTTGGGGGTTGGTTGTTACTTCAGCAAAACCCAGCCCATTCTTACTGCTTCAATAGTCATTTAACACATACGTATTGAGTATTTAACTTTGTGCTGGGCACTGTTAGGTTGGGGATATAACAGTGAACAAGACAGAAGAGGTCTCCTCTCTAATGGAGATGACATTCTGTGAGGGAGACAGATAATGAATAAATAAAAATAATTAAAATTGAGATAAGTGCTATATAAGAAAATAAACAAGATCATGGGATAGAAAAATCTCCAAAGAACAAAGAGGCTATGGGAAGGAAATGGGAATTCCCCGGGACCCTTGTTACTGACTTTTAGTATTTCCCTGTATGTCTTAAAACTCTGGATACTTTTAGAGTAATTTCTTATGCCTTAGAAAGGGGATAACACTGAAGGCAAGAGAGCAATGTGTTGTATTACTTGGTAGCATTGTGACAAAATTAAATAACTAGTATACTCCAAAATAAATGACAGCCAAGAATGATACTAGTTGGTTCTGCATCTTTAAAAACTCATTAGTGTCCCACTGGGTTTAGTGGAAGGTGAAATCTAAGCTTTGTTTATGTGCTGTGTTAAGCCCCTCCCTGAGAGCATCCATCTTCAGAATTCAGACTTTCCAGTGATCTAGTTGCTTAGTGGGTACTGGTCCAGTTTAATTGTATTAACCAGGCTCTTTCACTAGGGAGAAGTGGAATGTAAATTGATGCATAATCCTTATATCTTGCATAATATAATTTTGGAAGGAAGTAGAATGATGACTATTTCCTTAAATCTTACTTAAATGCTCTCCAGTGAAAACTTTGAGACTGTTTATAACTTTTCTGGAAGAAGCATAGGGATAGAGCTCAGGTCTGGTCATTGAGGAACATTAGGTGCAGTGCCATTTGGCAATGATGATTTACTTTGTGTGACCCTAAGAAATCTCTTGGTACAAGGGTAGGCAGCACCCATTCTGCCTTGATAGGAAGAAGTGAGAAAACCATTACTTGGGAGTTATAATGGGGAAAGGAGAGCTTTATCTGCTTTTCTTTTCTTCCTTTTCTTTGGGGCAAACCAAAGCAACGAGAATAGGAGAAGGTCAGGAGAGGAGGCTTGTCTAAATGAGTTGTAAGAATGAACCAATTTCATTCAAAAACTTTGGGCACTGGAAGAGTATGGGCTGTATAATTCTATGTCTGAACTCAGAAACATGCTTTTGCAACTGCAATGAAGGGAATTCAGAGTGATGTACATGGTGACATTTGCCCCTCATCCGTCAAGCCAGTCTTGTGATCATCCCTTGGAGGAAGATTGAGAATCTCTAAACTAGAGCTCAGATTTTTCTTTACGTCTTGAATATTTTAGTCATCTCATGTTGGTACATACTCTAAAAATCTGATCTGGATAAAATTCCAGGGAAGTAGGAAAAATTGATTAAAGTAAGAACAGCATTGAAGACACACACATCCTTACAAATATATGGGTTTATTGATATAGTGTAAATTTCCATGCCAGGACACATGCCAACAGTTTAATGATGTGTATAGCAAAGCCCCTTGTTAGCCACATTCAGAAACTCTAAAATGAGTTGCGAGGCTGAAAGTATCGAAGCTGAAGGCCAGAAACAATGATCATGTTACCTAGGGTCTCATGAATAATTCAGCTGAGTTTAATGCTTTTTCCATGGTGAAAATAAAAGCTGAAATATTTGGCATAATGTAGGCAAATTATACCCCCCTTCCTTTTGGGAGGATGGTTGGTCTTGAGGAATGTGAGGAAGGGTGGAGAAAAATAAGGAATCTTTTCATATTTCTTTTAACCAAATACATGGAATCGCTCAACATTCTGCCTCTAAAGAAAGTAAATATATAAAAATTTAAGTTGGAGGTTTAAAGGTGTTCTCTTTGAATGTTCATTAATAGCTGAAGATTTGGGCTTGAGAAGCGTTTAGAAAATTGCTCCCAAAGTCATAGAAAGAGGGTCACAGAAATACCAAGAGAGAAGGAATGCTTGATATTTTTGGTGATAGGAATCACCAAGAATAGTATATTGGTCTGTTTCAGAAAAATAATAGTCATTAGACATGAACAAAAGAGCATGTGGATATTCTTGAAAGTTGTGTGCAAATTGAATTACTGTAAATATATATATATATATATATATATTTTTTTTTTTTTTTTTTTTTTTTTTTTTTAAAGATGGGGTTTCACCATGTTTGGTCAGGCTGGTCTTGAACTCCCGACTTCAGGTAATCCGCCCGCCTTGGCTTCCAAAGTCCTTGGATTACAGGCATGAGCCACTGCACCCAGCCTGAATTACTGTAAATCTTGTAATAATTTAAAGGCATTAGAAAAGCATTGTAACAAAACCTGCCAGAAGATTATAATTACTTTTCATAAAGTGAACATGTGTCTTTCTCTCCAGTTTAATTTTTAAACCTAGGTTTTGGTATATTGATTTAACTTAAATTGAGACCTCTGCCATTCAGGGAATAAAGCTCTGGACATTCTACATCCTTAGACTTCAATTCTTGCCTCTTAAATAGGTAAACTCTCCTATTTCTTTCTACTTTTCTCCTAAAAATAATGAGAAGATACGCAAGTTAATAGAATCTAAGAATGTTTGAGCTGGAAGGAGCTTAGAGATCATCTAGTGCAGGTCACTCATTTGACTGAAACTAAGACCTGGAGAGGTTATGTGACTGTTCATAGTCCCCACTAATAAAAGAGAAGGCAAATTATTATGAATAGGGCAAACATAACTCAAAGAAAACATTCTTTTTATTAAAAAATATGGAAAAGGAAACAGACCTGGCTAGCATGGCCCGTTTCTTAAAAGCAATATGTTTTTTATTTCTTAAAATATGATGACATTCCTGGACATTCAGCTGCCATCTTGCGATATAAAATGCTGTGTTAACTCACTGAAGAAAAATAGATGGAGCCTTGCATCCTTAATGATAATCATCAAGCTGCCTTATCAGCTATGCTTGTCCCTCCTCTAGGGTTCTTCATTGGAGTTCTTCTTCTGGATATCATGGACAAGGTAGTTCCATATGGAACAACCCAAAATTGGGACATTTAATAATCTGTTTGAAGTCAGTGGAGAGCTAACAAAGCAGTAGGACATTATGGAGCCAATATCTTGGAGAACAAGGAAATTCGAGAGTGGCACTGGGACAAAGTTTACCCTAGAGGCATATCTTCTGATTCTGAAAGAGGCAGCTGAGAGGCTAGAAACCTTTCTAGCAAAACTTTCAAACATTCATGGTATTAGAGGTTCAAAATTGAATTTAGGACCTGCCAAGGAGAGTGGGCCTTGGCAAATAGCTTTGACTTTGGGTTGATATTCTGAGGTGCTGAAATTTAGGATTGAGCATGAATGGAAAATTGACTAGCCCTCATAGGGACTGAGGCCCAGCTTCATACTCTCTCACTCCTTGATTGGGTTAAGTATCTCGATTGGATGGCCAGTTTTCTTAACTTCATCTCAGAGGCAAAGGACAATCCTCTTTGGAGAAGTCTTAAATTATTTCTCTAATTTCTGTAATTTTTCATGTAAAATGTCCAGTAGGCAGAAACAGCCAGGCATATGAGGTAACATAACAATATAATTTGAAACTAAGAGACATAATAAACAATAGAAACAGATCCACAGAGTGTCCAGATAATGAAGTCATCAGATATCGATTTAAAAATAACTTTTCAAGATATGTTTAAGGGTAAGATAAAAGCAAGATTGATTATTTTGGCAGAGAACCAGAAATTCAAAACTGGTTAAAGTGACAAGTATAAAACTAAAAGTGTAATAAATGAAAGTAAGAATTTAGTGGATGGGTTTAATGCAGAGTGAATATAAAAGAGTAACAGATGAATTCTCAATAGAAAAAAAAAGGAATCCAGAAAAAAAATGTATTGATATCTTCAAAATAAAGAAAATAACATCCAAATCCAATTCTGTACAGCATGAAAATATCCTATGCAGCATGAAAATGAAGGTAACAAGTTCTTCCATGTAAATATGATGTGAGAAAATTTTAACAAAAGGGCTGATGATGAACATGGAAAAAATATATAATGTATTTATTATTTATGTATAGTGTGTGTGTATAATACTTATTTTTTTATTTATCTGGGAGATGGAGTCTTGTACTATCACTTGGGCGGAGTGCAGTGGCATGATCTCGGCTCACTGCAGCCTCTGCCTCCTGGGTTCACATGATTCTCTTGCCTCAGCCTCCCAAGTAGCTGAGATTGCAGGTGCCCGCCACCACACCTGGCTAATTTTTTGTATTTTTAATAGAGACTGGGTTTCACTATGTTGGCGAGGCTGGTCTTGAACTCCTGATCTTGTGATCTGCCCACCTCAGGCTCCCAGAGTTCTGGGATTACAGGCATAAGCCACTGTGCCCTGCCATATTTTAAGGTAGATATAAGACTCTAAAGCAAAGGTAAGGAAAGAGTGGAAAAATAATGTATGCAAATGATATATGTTCTGAAAAATAGATATAAACCCAATAAAAATGGGAGGAGAATGGAGGAAGAGAAGTAAAAAGGGGAGAATAGAATCAGATTTTCACAAAATTAATAAGTGGGAATCAAAGGATTCATTGAAAGCTGACAAACCAGATGGTAGAACAAAAGGGGGCTAAGTATTAGTATAAAGGTAACCACTAGAACAAAAATGCAGATTCCTGTAAATAGAAAAACAGGCAAATAAAACGAATCACAGAATGAATATAATACAATAGAAATAGTAAAAGTGATATAAAATAATAAGACAGGCTTGAGACTACATGTATCAGTAATATGAATCTATAAATGAGCTGAAAATCACCCAATAAAAGGAAAATGTTTTCAGATTGGCTCTCAAGCAAAACAAATTCATTGCCCTCTACAAGAGGCATACCTAAAACAAAAGGATTCAGAAAGGATAAAACTAGTAGGATGACTTATAGATATATAAGGATGCTCTTAGCAGTATTAATTGTAAGACCCAATTACCAAAATATTCTTCAGAAGTAGAATGATATTCACTGTGTGATGTATTCATACAGTGGAATACTACTGTATATAATGGGAGTATATGAATTAGGATTATACAAAACAACATGGATGAATCTCATAATACAATAAGAAGTGAAAGAGGCATGGAACAAGAGGGCATCCTATATGATTCCATTTATATAAAATTTGAAAAGAGGCAGGACTAGTCAATCTATGGTGATAGTAATACATATCATGGCCACCCTTATGGAAGGATAATGACTGGAAGGGAACCCAAAGAGGCTTTTAAAGCACTAACTATGCTCTGTTTTTTGTCTGGGTACTGGTTGCATGATTTTGTTCACTTTGTGAAAATTCTTTAAGCTGGATTCTTAAGGATTGTGTTTCTTTCTGTATCTATGTTACATTTTAATAAAAGGCTTACATTAAAAAATATAAACTATTTACAAGCAAAAGATAAGATTTTGGGTAAAGTCCCATGGAATTGTTGGACTTAGAGTCATTAGAGAGAATGATTTTTAATTCCAGTTTGTATGAACACTGCCTCTAGGCTTTTAAAGGCTATTTTCTTTTCTTTATGACACCTCAAGGTTGCTCCCAAGATTTCTTTTTGCCATCTCCATATGAAAAATAGAGTCTAGAAAAACAGAATAGAGAATGCAGAAGTACAGCCGGATACACAAAGGCATTTGGTATAGAGTAAACCATGGTATTTCAAATTGGTGGGATGGGAGAGAGGAATGGATTTTTCAATAACTGGTTTTGAGACAACTGGGTAGCCATTTGGGAAAAAATTTAATTGGATCCTTGTCTTTCTCCTTATATGTAAGTAAATTTTATATTGATTAAAACATACATGTTCAAAATGAAACCATAAAAATACTAAAAGAAAATATAGAGGTATGTATTTTTAAACCATGGAATATAACATAAGCCTGACAGAAAATTCAGGAGCTAAGAAAAGATGGAAAAATTTTAAAAGATCTACATGGTTAAAAACAATATCATAAAACCAAAAGATGAACGTGGAAAAATATTTGCAGCACATGAGAAGGGGCTAATTTCCTTTATAAAGTATTCACACAGTCAGCAAAAAGTCAAAAAGATCAATAATCCAAAGAAAAAATGAGCAAAGAACATGAACTGTTGTTTCAAGCAAACAGACTAACTAAATAACACCCACAAAGACTTATTGCAACATGGAAACCTATGAACATAGGAAACGAATGATGCTAGGTCTTATTCATAATAAAGGAATACAAATTAAATTACAACTACACTATGTAGTCATTTTTCACATATTAGATAAAAAACATTTGCTCATACATTGCATTCTGAGTACAAAGTAGCAAGAAGTCTCATACATTTGACTTACTGGTTCCCTTCTAGGACTTTATTCTGTAGGTATACCCACATCTACATTCTTTACAGCACTGTTTACGGCAGCAAAAAAATTGGAAACAATGGCAGGTATCATCAAAAAGGGACTGGTTGAATAAATGAAAGCATAGCTATGCAGTGGAAGGCTATGCAGCCAGTATAAAGAAGAGGCAGATTGATAGGTACTAATATGAAAACTCTCCGAAGATATACTGTTAAATGAAAAAAAAATGTGGTACACATGCCACATTTTAAAAAGGGAAGGGCATACACACAGATGCTTGTATACACAGAGAACATTTCTTGAAGGATATATAAAAAAATGGTAACTGGTTTCCTCAGAGGTAGAGAACTTTGGGGAAGAGTAGGAATGAGAGGGAAACTTACTTGCCATTGTTTACTGTTCTGTATTGAGAATGTTTCCCCAGGTGAATGAATGTTATACCCCTTTAGGAAAACATAAGATAAAACCAATAAAACCAAATCATTTCTATAGTCTATAGTGATTATTAGTGGATATGCGATTGGCATTTTGGATGCATTTTGGGACTGTTCCACACAGTTACGACATTACATTCCTTTCCCTTTGCAGTAAATGCCAGTAGGACTTCCCTAGACACTGACAAACAAATGTGCCCCTGTAGATTTCTGAAAAGGCCAGGGTGTGGATTGGGGTGGTGTGGTTGTTTGAGTCTAAAAGAATCTAACTTCTCTTCAGAGTTTCCCAGTTCCCAGATTATATTGGCCTGGCAGGGTCTTGACCGACACGGGAAGTTGTGGACCTTTACTTAGAGAAAAACATGAATGAACTTCCTTTCTAGAACTCATGGTTTTCATTCGGTGACATTGGACTTTGCCCTGGAGCAGTGACTGGTCAGGGAGCTGTATCTAAGTGGGAGTTGCACTTGTGTGGGCAAAAGTGTGGCGTTCAGATTTTTGTAACAATGGGCAAGATTTCAGGAAGCAGGATTTTGGTTCCCTTGCTTTCAAAAGCATGAGGATGGCTGGATGTCGTGGCTCATGCCTATAATCCCAGCACTTTGGGAGGCCGAAGTGGGCAGATCACCTGATGTCAGGAGTTTGAGACCAGCCTGGCCAACATGGCAAAACTCCGTCTCTACTAAAAATACAAAAATTAGCCTGGTATGGTGGCATATGCTGGTAACCCTAGCTACTTAGGAGGCTGAGGCATGAGAATCACTTGAGCCTAGGAGGTGAGGGTTGCAGCGAGCCGAGCCGAGATTGTACCACTGCACTCCAGCCTGGGCAACAGAGTAAGACTGCATCTCAAAAAAAAAAAAAAAAAGAAAGAAAGAAAGAAAGAAAAAAGCATGAGGATTGGTTGCATCCTAATAGCTCTGGTCCATTTTTCTGTGGTGTGTTTTTAGCCTTTTTTCTAACAAAAAATTCTTACCACACGATTCTCTGCCAACAGATTTTCCTGAGCTGGAAGGAACAGATGTTTCTGTTGGAAATGGGCATATGTTTCTCCCCTCACTGTGGCGTGTGTTTCCTCTGAGCCCAGGCCCATGTAACACTGAATTATCATTAGAAGCCTCTCTCATAAGACTCATGGGGAAGAACCTATAAGACCTTAGTCTTCCAGGAGGCCAGAAGGAGAGCAGAATGGAGGGTGCACTTCAGAGTACTGAGCACTGCAAGGGGAAGCAGTGCTCCTGTCCTGTCTGCTTGGCAGTGACCAGCAGCTGCTTCTGGCCATTTTACTGAGACAGTAGAGAAACTGTGAGTTTTTAAGAACTGTATTATCTACCTGGGCCTTATAACCCGGACATACTCAGGGGTAGCATATATCCAAGTAGAAACATTCCTTCTCGGGGGCCAGGCATAGTGGCTCATGCCTGTAATCCAAGTACTTTGGAGGCCAAGGCGGGAGAATCACCTGAGGTCGGGAGTTCAAGAAATCTTCCTTCTCAGAACATACCCAGAAATCATGATTCTCTATTCTGAGTACTTCTTTGTGCACTATACTAATCAGGTACCTACTGCTATAAATTAATTTTTTTCTTTTTCATTTTTCATTTTTTTTTTTTGATGGAGTCTTGCTCTGTCACCCAAGCTGGAGTTCAGTGGCATGATCTCGGCTCTCTGAAATCTCCACCTCCTGGGTTCAAGTGATTCTCTTGCCTCAGTTGCCTGAGTAGCTGGCACTACAGGCATGCACCACCATGCCCAACTAATTTTTGTATTTTTAGTAGAGATGGGGTTTCACCATGTTGGCCAGGCTGGTCTTGAACTCCTGACCTCATGATCCACCCACCTCGTCCTCCCAAAGAACTGGGATTACAGGCATGAGCCACGGTGCCTGGAAATTTTTTTCTTTAGGCTAAGTTTGCACACTAATACGTAGGAAATCCCCACCTTTTCTCAACCCCCTAGATTTTCTTTTCCTTTTTAAAAAAGCTGGATTTTCTTTCATTCTTTCTCTTTCTGCTTCCTATCCCCTGACCTTTCCAAGGGGTGTTGTAGGTACCCCCAAAGCATCGTCTTAAAGCCCTTGCCCTCTCCAAGGGGTGTTGTAGGTACCACCAGAGTGTTGCCTCAAAGCATTCAGGATAGTGCTCTGCTGATTTTAAGAAAACATTTAAAATAACATTTTCTGCTTTTTCTAATTATAAAAGCAACATGTTTATCATAGATAATTGGGAAAATACAGAAAAGCAAAGTGAAGAAAATAATTATCAAGGAAACCGATACGCCTTTCTTTTAAGCCATCATTTTCTCTCCATCTTTGCAGCCACAAACTCCTTTGTTCCACTTTTTACATCTTAGAGTAGCTGGGAGTTGGCACACAGATGGTTGGAAGTCTCTGGATCTCACTGTTATAGGAGTACAGAAATACAGCAGGCAGCTCCTTGGCTTTGTTTTGAAGCCCTGCAGAATGAGAGAATGCTCTGCATCACTGGAGGACATTTGACTGTAGTCATCTCCCAAGAAGAGTGGTTGCTGGGAGGAATGAGTAGGAGTGGTGTGTACTATACTACTATACTGTACAGGAGTCTTTTCTCCCTAGGCCTGGTCAGCTTTTGCCCTTGGACAGAGGAAGAGGATATCTGGGGATTTGTATTTTCTACCATAATTTAAGCCCTGTCACCTTGGCTATCCCCACTGTGTCCTTGAGTTTTTAAAATGAAAGCTCCTTGTTGTAAAATACTAGTTGTACAGTTGAATTTTTCAGAGTGGGATTGGGATCCAGAGTGAGAATCTTTCTCCTTGAAAGACCTCCCTGGACTTTTGCTCTTGGCAAGTTGCTGGCAGATGCTGACACTAGAAATAAGTGTCAGAGAGGTCCCAATATCATTTCATTTTCAGACCGACCCTGGAGCACCCCTTGAGGACAGCAGTGTGTAAGCTCAAAAGAAATTGTCCTATTTTGATGACCTTCAGAGTTAGGCTTCTGGGGGAACTCTTCATTTTCATAAAAACCCCTCTGTGGGTTGTCACTGTGTTGAGAGATGAGAATTTATGAGCCTTTAGCATTGAAACTGTTTTTATGATATCAGAATATGTGTGTCTACAACTGGATATTGGGCTTGGGAGTGTAGACATCGTGGGACCAGGAGCTTTGCAGACTTCCCTTGTTCCCAGTTTCTTTGATTTTTTTTTTTCTATCCCTTTTTTCAGTTGATTTTGATGCCCTAGTATCTTTTCCTAGATACCAGATCCAGAGATACTTTTATTCCTAATTCTTCCTCTGAAAATTCTATATTTTTCAGAACAAGATAGGGGAAAAGAGAAATGAGCTTATTAAAAGCTACGATGGGCTGGGCATCGTGGCTCACACCTGTGATCACAGCACTTTGTGAG
This sequence comes from Saimiri boliviensis, assembly GCF_048565385.1. Taxonomy (NCBI): domain Eukaryota; kingdom Metazoa; phylum Chordata; class Mammalia; order Primates; family Cebidae; genus Saimiri; species Saimiri boliviensis. Next base: position 58,880,316 of record NC_133462.1, read on the forward strand.
GCCAAGGCAGGAGGATAGGAGGATCACTTGAGCCTAGGAGTTGAAGACCAACCTGGACAACATAGTGAGACCTCATCTCTACTAAAAAAAAATTAGCTCGGTGTGATGGCATGCACCTATAGTCACTGCTAATCCTGGAGGCTGAAGTGGGATGATTGCCTTACCCAGGAGTTCAAGCTTGTAATGAGCTATAATCATGCTACTGTACTCCAGCCTGGGTGACAGAGCAAGATCCTGTCTAACACAAACAAACAAAAAACTATGGTGGTTTAAAAAAAAATCTTGGTGAACAAACTCTTTTTTGGATTGCAATTTCTGAAAGAAAAATATGATGTAAAGATTCTTTCTCTTACTCTTCCTTTTGGGTGTCTCATCAAAAAGTGTATATTCCTGAGCTTTGCTGGCAACCATATGATTTTTCTCTCCGCCTTGGCCCCTGTAACTTTCCTCTTCGTTGATTCTGGAGTTGTAGGGGTGATAAATGGGTCCAAAAATGCTGTTAAGAGTGATCTTTAGGTGGTCACAGGTTCTTTATTATAGATCCTTAATCAGGAGCCTTTACAGGTTCTCCCTAAAGTCTCTTTGTGCAGAAATAGGAGCCCACTATGTTTTGGATCGGATGGGGCTCCGACCAATTATTTTTTATCTTTCCCCACAGGGCATAGTACTAGGTGCTCAGTAAAGATTTGTTGCATTGAAGTGGTTTGAATTAAATGTGATTTGTATGTAATTTTATATTCAAATAAAGTCTGTTCCTGGTCTGAGTTACTTTTCAAATTATATATTGTTGTCTGAAGATTGTCATTTCCTGAATTTTATTTTCTTTGTTCCTTTTCACCCACTTGCTGCCATTGTTCCAAATTTAGTCATGTTGGAAGTGAGACTAGGTAGGTGTGGAAATAACTGTCGAATTAAATTGTTCAGTCGGGAAGGTGGGGGTAGATGGCTAAAGACATAAGAATATTTTGTCTGGGTTTTAGGGTCAGAACATGGAAACTGGTAGAGCAAAAAGCAAAAAGTGTCAGAAATACCTTGCTTTGCTTTAAATCTCTATTTGCCTTAGAGCAGTCATCTGCAGTGTGGTGACCACAGGCTTTCTAATGCCTATGGGTTTAACCCCCCTAGAGAGCAACTTTCCTTTGGGGTGAGGAGAGTTAATGGAATATTCTTCCCTTTCAGGGGCCTTCCCATTACCTTCTGTTAGCCCTTTTTTCTTCCCCTTTAGCTCTTGACACTTCACTTCCTATGTCCATTTCCAGCACCCTCACTCCATGAAAGTGAGGTGAAATGCCATGGTCTTTCTACCCGTCCTGCTTTTAATCATCTTCCAAGGCAGCAGCAAGTACAGTTCTAGTCCCTTTCAACCCCTTCCATGTGCGTGTTAGACTGAATGTTTAACTTCTTTATGAAAATGCACATTAGCCATTCAGAAACTTAATCTCCTAATGATTTGTGTGTATTGGTTTAAAAAAAAAAAAAAAACGCCATCATCCCCGACTGGTATACTCAGATGTTCCCTTTGGTACACTGATGGCAGGATTTCAGAAGCGAACGACCATTTAATTTAATTTTGCAGATGGCAGGAGGTAAGCAGAAAAGCTTGGTCACAATATGCACCCTCCTGGGAGAGTTGCTTCAGAAAATTCAGGTTGCCGGAGAGTCTTAGATGTGAGAAATTTAACCCTCTGCCTTCTTTCCACTTCCTTTCCATTATATAAAACTTGGTATTTTTTTTTTTTTTTTTTTTTTGGTGGGGTTGGATGGGGAGTAGAGGTGAGGAAGGGTGGGAGGTGGAGTGAAGAAAATTGCCTAGATTGAAAAGCCAGTGACTGATGTGAGATTGCCTCGTAGTGATGCTGCTTTAGGCATATGGATTATGACCAGATACAGATTAACCCATTCCTCTTTAATTGTTTTATGGTCTCATCTTTCTGAAATTGTCCCCTTACGGCCTGAAATCTTTTCTGGGGTTTTCCTTAGGCTGGGAACTCTGCTTGCTGGTGAGAAATAAACCTACCTCTCTCCAGGGAACAAGCTCTACAGTGAAACTGAGGAATAGACGGATGAGGAATCTTTTATTTTATTTTTAAGGTAGTGCCCTTCCCACAGGGAAGCAAGCTGAGGATTCTGAATTCGTTACTGCACAGCAGCTGAGTATTTGCTGCCTAGTCCTGTTGAAGTTGCAGGATTGGATATCCAAGCTGTTGGCTTTTAGGATACATCCTCAAATGGTCATCTATCACTCTTTTCAACCAATAGTCACACCCAAAATTTTGGTGACTTTCACAGTCTGGCTATTGGATAAATTGGTTTCGGATCTTGCCAGAATGAGATGAAATTGCTTTTCTTCATGTTTCAGAGTCATGCTGCTCTATAAGGAAGACTATATTAAATAGGTAAAGACATATTTCTTTATCAATCATTCTTGATGGTGGTATTCAGAAGCTTGACAAAATTATCTTCTTAAAACTTGTTTGTTCTTGTTTTGCTAAAGGTTAATAGAAATAAGCTCGTGGATAAGTTGGGAACTTTTTAAAGTTTCTGGTTTGTTGTTTTTTTTTTTTTTTTTTTTTTTTTTTTTATCTCTCCTGTCTTTGCTCTTTTCCCCTCCTTTGAGGTGGATGCCAGTCCTACCTTGCAGCCTTGCAGATAACTCCTCCCTCATGAAAACAGAGGAGGATCTGATATTATTAATTTATTCTGGTAGTTTGACCATTGTAATGTTATTAGTGAACATTTGCATTTCAGTTGTTTTTCTATGAGTAGAAGGCCCTCTGGCCGGGAGTTGTGGTTCATGCCTGTCATCCTAGCACTTTGGGATGCTGAGGCAGGCAGATCACTTGATGTCAGGAGTTCGAGACTAACTTGGCCAACATAATGAAAAATACTAAAAATACAAAAAACAAACAAAACAAAACAAAAAGCCATTAACTGGGCATGATAGTACTTGCTTGTAATCCCATCTACTTGGGAGGCTGAGGCACGAGAATCCATTGAACCCGAGAGGCCAGAGGTTACAGTGAGCTGAGATTGTGCCACTGGACTTGTCCCAGGCTGGGCGACAGAGCAAGACTGTCTCAAAAAAAAAAAGAGAGAGAGAATGAAGAAAATAGAGTAGAAGGCCTTTTTTTAGCTACTACCAAGTAGGTGAGGAAATATTTATATTCTGTGTTTTGTGATTATTCATTCATTTATTCATTCACTCATCTATGTAACAGGTATTTTTTGATTATCATGTTTCAGACACTAGGTGCTTTATTTCAGTCAATACAACAAAGATCTCTCTGTGAGTTAACATTCCAGTGGAGGAGGAGGGAGACAAACAAACATGATGAATACGTAAATTGCTAGTATTTAGAAGGTAGTAAGTACAGCAAGGAGCATCAGGAATGCTGGTTAGTAGTTAGGAAAGTTGCATTTTGAAGTTCTTTTCTTTTCTCTTTTTGTTTTGACAGGGTCTCTCTGTTGCCCAGGCTGGAGTGCAGTGGCACCATGATAGCTCCTTGCAGCCTTCAACTCCTGGGCTCAGGTGACCTTCCTGCTTCAGCCTCCTGAGTACTTGGGACGATAGTCACGTACCACTATGGTTGGCGAATTTTTAAATTTTAAATTTTAGTTTTTGTAGAGACAGGATCTCATTTGTTGCCCAGAGTGGTCTCAAACTCCTGGCTTCAAGCAACCTCCCAACTCGGCTTCCTAAAGCACTGGGATTACAGGTGTGAGCCACCAGTGCCTGGCCCAGGTTGCCTTTTGAAATAAAGGGTAGGGAGCTTTTAGATGAGGCCTCATGGAATAGGTCACATTTGTGCAAAGATTTAAAGGAGGTGAGAGTGTAAGCTGTGTGGATTTTGGGGGAAGGGCATTTCAGACAGAAGAAACAGCCAGTTTAAAGGCTTTTAAGGTGGAGCCCTAAGACACAAGTGTGCTTGGTGTATTTGAGGAATGGCAAGAAGGCCACTATGGCTGAGGCAGAGTGGTCTGGTGGGGATGAGGGGGAAGTACTAGGAGAGAGCTCAGAGAGGACAGGGTGAGGGGTTTTTAGGAGGAAGTGGGGAGATGCCTGATCACATCATGCCATGTTAGGCTTTTGGCTTTTATTCTGTAAGTATCGATATCTACATCAATTATATCTCTGTCGTGTAAGCACTCTCAGATCTTACAGCTTTCCGTCTTTACTGTCTTCTGAACTCTATTAGGTCTTTATAAGAATTGAGGGGAAAGTTGATTATAAGGGAGAATATACAGAACCTTGCATCGAAGCCTTACTAGAGACCTGGAACCTACTCTTTTTGGGACTTAGTAAATTGATGAGATTCCATGTACCCCTACCCCCCATTCCTTGGCACACAGAACTGGAAGACTTACATAGTTTATTCTCAACCCAACCTTTCCCATCATCTGCTTCAAGAATCTCAAATACTTGACCTCCTGGGCTCAGGCTATCCTCCCACCTCAGTCTCCTGAGTAGCTGGGACCACAGAAGCACACCACCACACCTGGCTATTTTTTTTTATTTTTTGTAGAGACAAGGTCTCCTTATGTTGCCCAGGCTGGTCTCAAACTCCTGAACTCAAGTGATGCTCCTGCCTCAGCTTCCCAAAAGTGCTGGGATTATAGGCATAAGCCACTGTGCTTGGCCCTGAAACACTTTTCTATACCACCTAATACTTTGCAATTCTGGAAATGAACATTTTGACAGTATCTCATTAAATGAAATAGTAGAAGTAAAAGCACTTTGAAACTCAAAGTCCAGGAAGAAATCAGCAGGCGGTCTCCACTCTCTTCATTACCCACCTGCATGCCAGAGGATGTACATAGCCAGAGGATCACTTTAAAGGCATTTCATTTCATTGAGGGCGGGAGTTCTTTTAGCCTAATTGAATATTGGGCATATCTGGATCTAATCTAGCCCCAACCTCCTTGCAAGTCCTTGGATTCCTTTGTGCTACAAAGTCCGGTGTTGGTGTGGTTTTTCAAGGAAGAATATAGAGTGTTTATTTTAGATGGGGATTTCATTTTGTGTACCTGCTTTTCCATTTTTTCGTTTTTATTTAATTAATTATTTAATTTAAAAGAGACAGGGTCCGCCGGGCGCGGTGGCTCAAGCCTGTAATCCCAACACTTTGGGAGGCCGAGGCGGGTGGATCACGAGGTCGAGAGATCGAGACCATCCTGGTCAATGTGGTGAAACCCCGTCTCTACTAAAAATACAAAAAATTAGCTGGGCATGGTGGCACGTGCCTGTAGTCCCAGCTACTCAGGAGGCTGAGGCAGGAGAATTGCTTGAAGCCAGGAGGCGGAGGTTGCGGTGAGCCGAGATCGCGCCACTGCACTCCAGCCTGGGTAACAAGAGCGACACTCTGTCTCAAAAAAAATAAAAATAAAAATAAAAGAGACAGGGTCTCACTATGTTGCCCAGGCTGGAGTGCAGTGGCTATTCCCAGACGTGATCCCACTACCGATCAGCACAGGAGTTTTGACCTGCTCCGTTTCCGACCTGGGCCGGTTCACTCCTCCTTAGGCAACCTGGTGGTCCCCCGCTCCTGGGAGGTCACCATATTGATGCTGAGCTTGATTGGCATAGTGCACTACAGCCAGAACTCCTGGACTCAAGATATCCTCCAGCCTCAGCCTCCTGAGTATCTGGGACTACAGGCACGTGCCACTGCACCCGGCTTTTTTTTTTTTTTTTCTTTTAAGGCAAGGTTTCACTATATTGCCCCAGCTGGTCGCCAGCTCCAAGGCCCAAGCAATTCTCCACCGTCAGCCTCCTGAATAGCTGGGATTACAGGAACATCCTAGCCCTTGTTTTGTTTTTGAAAGCTGTCGTGTTACTGCTTAAAGTCTTTAAACTGTTATTGAGAACACTGACCAAAGCCCTGTCCACAGACCTGTGTTTTTCCAAGTGCAGATTGCAATTCCTTTGCAGAGTAGGTTGTGGAACCATTTTAGCTGACTACTCACCAGCTTTCTTCAAAATGTAAATGGAATAGGATTGAAAAATTATAAAGTGAATTGGATGCAAAAAGGGTAGATATCGTTGTGTCAAACTTTTTTTTGGTGGGTGTCCATATGTTCACATACTGGGTCACATTGTAACACCTATTGCTCAATATGGGTTGTGGTCAGAAAAAATTCAGAAAACACTGTTTCAGACCGCCCCAAAGTTGATTTGCTGCTTATGGGACTGACGACGATAGAAGACTAGTGGCTCAGAAGGTTATATCTTGGTGAGATAAAAGAAGACATCAAATGACAGTTTGAGTTAGAAAAACAATCCCAGTCGAGTTTGTTACTCTTCTATGATGGTGGAAGATCCTGTGCCAGAACATTATGCTGTTCAGGTCAACAGGAACTAAGCTTGTTGTTTCTCTCTGCACAAAGAATTATGCAATTTCCAGCGGGAACTCCCCTTTGGAGGTGGTGAGGGAAGGGGAAGGAAGAGTAGAGATAGGGGCAATTAGGCAGAACTCTTTATTGTGAGTCTTAGCTGACCCAGGATCTGCACATCAGTTAACTCTGAGGCTTTGTTGGAATCTGCCAAAGACTCACTGTTGAAGACAGGGAAAGCACAACTCATTTCCATTTATTTCAGTTCAATGTTTATGCCAGCTCTACACTAAGTGCTGGGATATAACAATGAATAAGACACGGTCTTGGACTTACGGTGCTCCTAACCTGGCAGGGAAGACAGATGTAAATTGCTAATTATTGTACATTGTGCTGAGTGTCATAATACAGTGTAAAATGCTCCAGTTTGTGAATTAGAGGAACTGTGCTTTCAGCCTTTTATTCTGAGAAATGTGCCATTTAAGAATAAAGAACTGGGATACGGTTTCTTTTCTAAAATCTGGGGAAGTCTATTGAAAAGGAAAATGAAATTTTCAAGGGAATCAGGTTCATCCAGTCGAGCTATTATGTTATTTTTTGTCTTTTTCTCTAAAAGTATTCTGTTAAAAAAAAATTTAAATCAACTTGACATAATACACACCTGCCCAGAGAGCCTAGAAACTTGTAAAATAATTTAAAACAATTTTTTATAATATCCTTAAAAAATACTGGCAATCATAATAATAATAACTTGAGGCTAGGCGTGGTGGCCCACACCTGTAATCCCAGCCCTTTGGGAAGCTGAGACCGGCAGATCACTTGAGGTTAGGAGTTTGAGACCAGCCGACCAACATAGCGAAATCTTGTCTTTGCTAAAATACCTGTAATACTAGCTACTCTAAAGGCTGAGGCATGAGAATCGCTTGAGCCCAGCAGGTGGAAGTTGCAGCCAGCTGAGATCACACCACTGCACTCTAGCCTAGGTGACAAAGCAAGACTCTGCCTCAAAAAACAACAACAAAAATAAAACCCCCCAAAACTTGAGTGCTTTTCTTTGATGGAACCTGTAACATAACACCTTGCTTTTACTTTCTCATTGATCTTTAAAATTACTAATAACTTTTTGGGACATGTAAAATCATAACAAATTCTACAAAAGTTCTATTAAAGCAAGTCATGTAGTGTGTTCAGGGTCCAGAATCTGAGTTCACCAACTCTAGCTCATTCATTTTTGTCAGCTGCATCCAGCCTAAGCCTGGCCCATGACTGTGGAACCAGATGGAATCAAGTGCTAAATTTTAATGTCTTTCTTTCATTTGGTTCTTTTATTTAGTTCAGTGTTTCTTACTGCTAGCTGACTTGGCTCTGAATTTTTTTCCTGCCTCAAGCAAATTCTGAATATGCCCATCTATGGATTTGAACAGTAGGATGTTTTTTTCAGAGGTGTGAATTGGTTAGGCGGCCTGATAACTTTAGATATACTGTACGTTATAAAGCTATGAAGCATTTTCTGGCTTCTTGTTGTCTTTTTCTGGTGGATTGAGTCAATGCAGCTGGTAGAATCTTTTCTACTTACGTTATTGAGGCATGTAGTTGAGAAGTGGCCTTTAAATGGTGTGAGGTGGGTAGGCAAGGGATAAGTTCTTACCACAGTTTCTCAGATGAGGAAAGTGAAACTCAGAGGCCTAAATCTTCTGACTCACACAGTGATCCTGCTGCTGTCTCTAATATCTAAAGGGTGAGACTGATCTACTTACAAGGTCAGAGCATGTGATCATTTTCTTGCTAACCTTTGGATCACCAGGCTATCAGCATTTTGAGGGGGAGTATTTGCATTTTGCTTTATTTGGAAGATTCAGGTTGAGGGAGTCATTATTAGAAGATCCTTGGAACCCTCGAGCCCTCTGAAAATGAAAAATCTCACATTTCCCTTCTACTTTGGCTCTCTGTTGGAGGGGCACACTTATGTCATTAAAAACATTGTAGTTTGCTTATCTAATTCCCACTCTGTGTTCACATTAATGGCTTCCCATTGCTCTTAAGAACAATTCCATACTGCTTCAGACTATTTGCAATACTCTTCAGAGCTTGACCCCTGCCTCTTTCAGCAGTCTCATCTTCTTATTTAAATTCTATGCTCTGGTTACCCTGAATTTCTTCGATTATTTCAGTTCCTTGCAAGCAGCTTCTTTTCTCTTGCCTCTGGGCCTTTGAACATGCTGTTCCATCTGGGCTGGAGCACTTTTCCTGCCCTTTTCCCATAGCTGATCCCAATCCTTTAAGCCTCGCTCCTCTGGGAGCCACTTGCTGAGTCCTAGACCAATTTCTATATATTTCTAAAGCATCGTCTTTTTCCCTGAAGTTGGGCTTATTACATTACAATTACTTCTTACAGTTTGTCTTCTCTGATAGACTAGATTCCTTTGGAAGGCAGGCCCAAGAAACTGGTTTAAGTTACTGAGTTTGATTAAGAAGACTTTTATATTAGACTGATATTTCTCAACATTTAAAAATTTATGAACTTGGGCTGGGCATGGCGGCTCACGGCTGTAATCCCAGCACTTTGGGAAGCTGAGGTGGGCAGATCACTTGAGGCCAGGAGTTCAAGACCAACCTAACCAACATGGTGAAACTCTATCTCTACCAAAAATACAAAAATGAGTTGGGCATGGTGGTACACTATTGTAATTCCAGCTACTTGGGAGGCTGAGGCACTAGAATCGCTTGAACCCTGGAGGTGGAGGCTGCAGTGAGCCATGATCATGCCACTGTATTCCAGTCTGGGCAACTGAGTGAGACTCTGTCTCAAAAAAAAAAAAATATGAATTTCTTTCAGAATTATATAATTTTGTGAACCCCCTTAGGAATTTAAAAAATAATGTTATTACTTTTATAAACTATTATAAAGTAAATTTATGGAAAATATTTTCTTTTACAGCAACATTATTAAATTATTATACAGCATATTTTAATATAAACCTTAAAATTTAATAACCTCCATTTTATATAAAGATATTTTCTCATTTAATAGTTGATATATACTATTTAATTTATTTAAATTAATTATGCAAGAAAGTGTGATTTGTTTAAAAATTTTAAATAAAATATAGTGCTTAGTTTGAGACTAATTATACATTAAAACATAGTTGGCAATGTAATTACTTGCTAATACATTTTTTAAAAAATAAGAGAAACCTGCATTCTTGACGTAATGTTTGGAATTTTTGCATTTCACACTCTAAAATGATTTCTTACTTAAAATTTTAAAGTTTTGTTTCTACATGGTAGGGCTTACCACCGAGAGGTTCAGCTGCATATCTACAAGGGAGTAGCACCTTGTAGCTATGGAATGCCTTTCCTCTAACAGTTACAAAGCAAATTTGGATATGGTTATCCCTTTATCTTATGTCTTCAACATTGGATTTAGAAATACTAAAGATTTAATCAGATAAACATAACACAGTGATGTGGTGAAAATCATCTAGATGTGAACTGGATGGGTTTTATCAATGTCTTAGACTTCTTGGGTTTTGTTGTTGTTGTTGTTGTTGTTTTTGTTGTTGAGATGGAGTCTTACTCTGTCGCCCAGGCTGGAGTACAATGGCACAATCTCGGCTCATGCAACCTTTGCTTCCTTGGTTCAAGTGATTCACATGCCTCAGCCTTCCAAGTAGCTGGAAGTACAGGCGTCCTCCACCATACCCGGCTCATTTTTGTATTTTTTTGTAGAGATGGGGTTTCGCCATGTTGACCAGGATGGTCTGGAATTCCTACTTCAAGTGATCCTCCTGCCTCAGCCTCCCGAAGTGCTGGGATTATAGGCTCGAGCCACTGTGCCTGGCTGACTTCTTGTTTTTAATCCATAGTCCACTGTGATTGTACATTTTATGATATATGACAAAGAATAAGAGCAGTGAAAAACTGTAGAATGCTCTTACCATCTTGGCCTAAGTGATGGTTGCAAAACCACCATGGCCTAGTTAATGATGTTTATTAGCTCATTGCCACTAATTATTGTGCTTACTCACTTGATATATCTGAGGCTCTAAACTGCCCAATTATAAAGGGATAATTGGGAAAACAATAAGGTTGTTGATTTTTTTTAAAAAATGGAAATGAAGGAATTGCCATGATTGTGGTTAGCAGTGTGAAGGCCCTAGAAGAACTACGTGAACCCCTGGGGTGTGTGCAGTCTATTGCTTGGTCAAGAGCCTTAGAAAACTTAAACATAATGTGTTAGGAGACCAGGTTTTGAAACCTCCTCAGAGTTGCATAAACTTCTACATTAAGTTCCATGATGCCAGATTAGTAGTCCACATTTGCACAGTAGACATGCTATTGCTGCTCCTTTTCTTATCACCAAAAGAGCAGAAGATGAAGATTAATACCTGAGACAGAAAGATAAAGTGGGGAGGCACTGAGCTTGTCGCCTACATTTGCACACCCCTCATGCCTTGTATTTCACATTGAGCCTCACTTATCAGTGGCACAGGGAATGGTCCCTTTGCTCTCCACCTTCCCCATGGCTGCCTGGAGGTAGGGGAGGCACATTATGCCACTGCTGACATGTTGCTGTGGCTCAGTTGGAGGGACAAGGACAGGAAATTTTCCTGGTGGTGCATGTGTCACTGGGGCTCACAGGAGTACTTTTTAATCTCACTGGCCTCTGTGATTCTGTGACCCTGGTTATTACATGTTCAGAAAGTGTCAGCTTATTTGAAAGGAATATTTTTATATTCTATTTAAACCTTGCCAAAGACCATCATACTTTAGAATAAAAAATTTTTTTCTTTAAATTTTATTGAGACAGAGTCTTGCTCTGCTGCCCAGCCTGAAGTGCAGTGGCGTGATCTCGGCTCACTGCAACCTTTGACTCCTGGGCTCAAGCAATTCTCATGGCATGGCTTCCTGAGTAGCTGGGATTACAGGTGTATGCCACCACGCCTGGCTACTTTTTGTATTTTTAGTAGAGATGGGGTTCTGCCATGTTAGCCAGGCTGGCCTTGAACTCCTGGCCTCAAGTGATCTGCCTGCCTCAACCTCCCAAAGTGCTGGGATTACAGGTGTGAGCCACCATGCCTGGCTCATCACACTTTTTGGTTTTCAGGATCTAGTAGGTCCTGGATTCTGGCATCTGGATTATGGTAGCAATATTGAAAAGAATATTACAGTGGGGAGTAAAATTTAGGAAAACCTTGTCAATTTTTATTCTTACTCAGGAGCTTTGTCTGCATGCTCCATGGTCAGCCTTGGGCAATTAAAACCTTTGTTCCAGTAAAAGTTTCATTCTAAAGAGGTTTCATTAATTATGAAAAATTCCCTGTGGGCATTACATTGTGAATCCTTTTGTGGCTATCATAAATAATGAAGGAAGAACACTTGTCAAAATATAGCAGAGTTGACTAGATAATGCATCTCTCCTTTGATTTTTGATTGGTTTCCTTTTTTAATTTTTAAAGGAATAATTCTTGCTTATTTTTTAAAAAGTAAATGCTCATCATAAAAAATTCAAGCAAAACTGAAAAGTAAAAAGAAGTCAGCAATAGATTGTTCCAAATCCCATTACATGAAAACAGCTCTTGATTCATTCATTCCATGTGCCTTCATTGAGTGCTTACTCTATGTTAGGCACTGTGGCACCAGGGATCAGCAAGGAACAAAGCGAAGTCTCTGCCATCATGGAACTTACACTCTAATGGGAGAAGAAAATGATAAACACCTACGTAGATTTACAAGTGGCGGGAAGAAAAATAAAAATGAGGTAGAGAGTGTCGGGGACTCTTTCAGATGGAGTGCCCACAAAGGCTCCTTTGAGCAGAGAACTGAGTGAAGTGAGGGAGCTAACCACATGACTGTGGGGAAGTGTGCTCCCAGACAAGGGAAGCATGTGCAAAGGCCCTGAGGTGGGAGTGTGCTTGCCATATTCTGTGACCAGTGTAGCTGGGACCAGTGAGTAAGGGTGAACTTGGGAAAGCCTTTAGCTTTTCTCCACTGGGAAGCCATTGGAAGATGATGAGCAGGGCTGCAGTGTGGATAGTAGACTGCAGGGAAGCAAGGGAGGAGGGAGCAAGACCACTTAGGAGTTATCATAGCAATTCAGAACAAAATGAGGCTCTGTTGCACTGTTCAAATGGTGGAAGGGATAAGAAGGGTTGAAATCTGGTCTCCTTTTGAAGGTAGAGGTAACAGGATTTGCTCATGAATTGGATTGGGAATTTGTAAGAGAAAAGTCAATAATAACTCTGAAGGTTTGTGGCCTGGCAGATGAATGGTGGTGCCATTACTGGGGTAGGGAACGTGTTGGGGTTGGGGTCAGGATGGTGTGTCAAGAGTTCAGGTTTGGGTGTATTAAGTTCTGGGTACCTGTTAGATGGCTATGAGGAAATGGTAAGTCAGCTGGAGACTGGAGTTGAGGGAGAGGTCTAGACTCTAGGTATACATTTGGGAATCACCAGACATAGAACAGAATGGGATCTGATAGGAAGCAAGGAGAGATAGAAAACAGGTCCTATGACTGAGCCATGGGGCATTTCAGCGTTTAGATGCTGGAAAAGGAGAAGAACCAACGAAGGAGACAGAATATGTGTCTGTAGCATATCAACAGAGGGTGGTGTCCTGGGGTCAGTGGTCGTGGTGGTGGAGTCTTGAGAGTTGGCAGTATTTAGCCATGTGCAGGTCATTACCACCCACCACCAGAGGGGTGGAAGTGAGAGCCTGATTGCAGTGGGCTAAGGAGAAAAAGGAAAGAAAGAAGGTGGAGGCAGGGAGTATGGACACCATTTTGAGTCTTAATGTAAAGAGAAGCCTGGATGAAAAGGTAGCTGGGGTGGGAGAAAGGAAGAGATCAAGGAAAATATGTGTGTGTGTTTAGTAAGATGAGGGAAAATACAGCATGTTTGATTGCTGATGGTAATGGGCCAGTAGAGATGGAAAATGGTGATACAGAAAATAAGAGTGTATAATTTTAGGAGCAAAGGGCTTGAGTAAGCAAGAAGGGTTGGATACTGGTTTGCAGGTAGAAAGATAAACCTAGGGTAGGGGCTGAGGCAGGGCAGGCAGGTAGGAGGGGAAGGCTGTGTATTTGGTAATGGGGCATATGGACTTTCTCTTCCAGTGTTACCATTTGGTACACATAAACAGAAAGGTGGCCTGTGAGGGTGAAATAATTTTATGAGAATGGCATTATACCATATGTGCTATAAAAATAAAAATAATTGAATTTCTTTTTACTTGAATTTAACAGAAGAAAAAGAAGCTGAAGTGAAAGTGAAAAAAACTGCTGTACTTAATAATTTTTCTGTACCAAGATAATAGTTCCTAAAAGTTTTCTCTAAGGTTAAAAAAATGATTATGAAAACCATTAGAAGGCTAAAGCCATTATTAATATTTTTAAAGACATTTTTAGTTATATCTTCCCTTTAGATTGTCTGGAAGAATTAGATAATTCATGTTTTTAAACTTCCTTGCACTTCTCTTCCCTGTCTCTGAATTTTTATAGCTTCTGTCTTTTTTGTTTGTTTCTTTTTTGCCTTGTCAAGTTTCTAACATTTATATTCCAACTTGCGTGCTCCCATTTTTTTGGTCTTGGTGCCATATGTAGCCACTTTTTCTTCTATCATGGCTTTCCTGTTCCTGTGGTTTTTGTTTTGATTGATCTACTGGGTGCAAGGTTTCTGTTTCTCAAGTTGAGTTCATGGGTGCTACATAGGCCGAGATCTTTCAAGTTGCAGAGAAAGAGAGATATCTGCCCCTTTTTTACACTTGAGCGATGACTCAGCTTGTCCCAATATTCTTGGATCACAGTTGCTATCAGAATTTTTTTAGACATGGCTACATTATCTTCCTTGAATATTGCTATGAAAGTCTGAGACCAATCTGGGTTTCTCCTCTATTTTGATAGAAGAGTTGCTTTCTCTACATTGATTCTTAAATAACTCTTTCTTTATCCTTGAAAGCCAAAAATTCAAACATTGTAAGTCTTTGTTGATTTTTCTCTGTTCATTTCATGATACATTATGGGCCTTTTCTATTCACAGATTTAGTTCTATGGATTTTTTTTCTGTTTTATTTCTCTGCTTCCTCTGCATTTATTGTGAGTCTCTTAAGTTTTACACACCATTAATTAGATTTTTAAAAACTTTTTATTATAAAAAATTTCTCAGAGCACATGTGGCTTTAAAAAAAAAATTTCAAACATACACAGAAGTCAAGAAACTAGTGTTATGGATTCTCACATACTCATCACCCTTCAGCTTGTGGCCAATTTTGTTTTATCTGTATCCCTCACCCATTCCCACTCTCTTCCATTACTTTGAAACAATACTAGATATAATTTATCTTTGAATATTTCAATATTTATCTCTAAGAGATAAGGACTTAAAAAAAAACTTAACCACTAATAAGTTTCATCTAGTCTGTTTATAATCTTTTTATTAAATATATAACAATATTGCCTTGTGGTGTTTAGATCAACAACTTCTTTACTCCAAAAGTACAGTGAATGATGATGGTTGCTGGGCCTCAAAATCAGGAAGATAAAACTAAGAGAACAGGCCGCAGGACTCTCCCTGATGCTGAATGGCATCAGTAGATTGGGCAACAGCAACATGAGTTGCATACATAGGAAGTTCCCACTGGTTCCTTGGTGTTCTCTGAATTTCTAGTGCTCATACGAACTGTGGAGGGAAAAGGCAGATACAGAATGTACAGTTTGTTTTCCAGCAAGAAGTGAAACTTAGGCCCTTTCTGATTTAATAATAACACATGAAGAAGGAGCTGAGTGGTTTGAAGACTGGTCTAGTTCTGCCTTTGGTGGCCATGTGGTTTATTCTAGAGCTTTTCAAACTGCAGGTTGAGACCTTTTACTAAACCATGAAAGCAAATTAATGAGCCACAACCAGCATTTTAAAAGATATATATATATATAAATCAGAGTTCATGACTAAGGATAAATATTGTTTCATGACACTTTTCAGTTGTGTGTGTATGTGTGTGTGCATGTGTGTGTTGGATTGCCAAAGTTTGACACCACTAATTTTGTTCAATTCCTATCACTTTCTATACCTCCTTCATCTGAAAGTTAAAGGATTCAAGAAGCTGTGGGATAGATTTTGTGTATTATCAGAAATGTATTTAGTCCAGATGCAGTGGCTCACACCTGTAATCCCAGCACTTTGGGAGGCTGAGGCAGGTGGATCACCTGAGGTCAGGAGTTGGAGACCAGCCTGGTCAACATGGTGAAGCCTCATCTACTAAATACAAAAAATTAGCTGGGCATGGTGGCGGGTGCCTATAATCCCTGCTACTTGGGAGGCTGAGGTAGGAGAACTGCTTGAGGCCAGAAGGCAGAGAGGTTGCAGTGAGCTGAGATTGCTCCATTGCACTCCAGCCTGGGCAACAGAGCGAGACTCTGTCACAAAAACAAAAGAAAAAGAAAAAAAAAAGAAAGAAATGTATATAGTGTTTAAAGTGTACCAGGAATTGTTCTAATAACTTTACAAATATTAACTCATAAAAACTCTATGAGGTAGGTACTGTTATTATCAAAATTTTACAGAATGGGGACATTCTAGTATCGAGAGATAAGTAACTTGCCCAAGGTCACGCACAGCTAACAGGTGGTGGAGCTGGCATTTTGAGCCCAGGCAGTCCAGTTCCAGGATCAGACTTTTCTCTGCTGCCTCTCTAGATGATGGCATGGACTTTTTTCCTCCTATTGCCTTCAAGAAGAAATGATAAAAAGGTGTTTCTCCCTCTTTCCCCAACACACACTTAAACATTCAGAATTATGACAGCAAGAATGAGGATTCTTAATTGGTTAAGCTGAAGTAATTCAGGGATTCTTTTTGTTAATCAGTCAATGTTGCCAGACTAGAACTGTAAGATTCCACTACGACAGACAACCACATGAGACCATATCTCAGCATTAGAAACAAATGGATAGGGGAGAGTGGTTAAGAGCATTGATTTTTAGAATTAAACACATCTAGGTTCAAATCCTATTGTGATCTGTTACTGTCTGGGTGACTGTAGGTGGTTAACTGATCTCTCTGAACCTCAGTGGTTCCCTCTCTGTGAAATGGGAGGAATCGTAGTTGCCTTTTAATGGAGGCTTTCTAGGCATCAGGCATGTAGCAAGCACTTTACATTCTCCATCTCTTTTACTCTTCATAACAATCTAACGAAGTGACTGCTGTTACAAACTCCATTTTGTAGGTAACGAAAAAGATTTAGAGAGATTAAGTGTCTTGTTCAGGGAGACACAGGTACCAGGTGGCAGAACTAGAATTAAAATCCAAGTTTTTCTGAATGAAGTCTGTCCTCTTAATCATTAGGCTTTGCTGCAAACTTATCTCCCTGTGGTGTTTTGAGGATTAAGTGAGATAATGTCCCTTTATACTTGAATAGTGACTCAATGGGAGCCTACTTGGCACATAATAAGCACTTAATAAATAGTATAGATGATTACTAGTAAATATATAAGATGTGCCTGCCTATAACTTTTGTGGGGACAGTTTACCTTTCTATAGTCAATTAAATCAGTTCTTATAATGAGCTAATCACTTAACATATATGTTGAGTTGAAAAATAAATGGTTAGCTATTCTGAAGGAACTGCTGGGCAGATTCTTTCGTTGGAATAAATTTCTTCAAGGATGGGACTTGTCTACCCAACATCCAGAACAGTACCTGTCACAAGGTAGGTGTCTTAGTCCAGAGTCCTTGAAAATAGAAAATAGAGGGAGAGGCAAAAGCGTACATTTCATTTGTGAGAGTCATCCCAGGGAAGTAGGAATGAGGACAAAGGGAAGGAGGGAGAACAAAACAAGAGATTGTTTATAAGTTGACTATAGCTTCATGAGAGGGTGATTGCTTGGGTCTTGTGGGACATATTCATGTAACTATGTGAAGCTGCTGCATCTCTGAACAGTCTACTGGGGCAAGGAGGGAAAATACTTCAATTCATTCATCAATTTCTGTCTCCTATAGGTCAAAGTTTGATTCTTGGAGCCTCCACTTCTCTGTACTTGTTGACATGACTGCTGATTGACTAGGTCCCTCCAAGTCTCATGCTCCAGTGGCAATAGAGAAAGCCTGGGGTGGGATTGAGAGGCATGCAGCATGGGTACAAGGCAAAGCAATGTCAGGCTGGTCCACCAACAACATATGAAGGCCCAAGAACAGCCATTGCAACTGGAACTGGGCAGACTGTTTCAGTGAGCAGCAAGGTAGTTGTGTTCATCTTTGGGTGATGCATAAACTGAATCTGGTAGAGCAGGCCCTCAATAATGATAGACTTCTCATTGTTGAAGTTAATAAGCTCTTTGCCCTGCTGTCTTATTTAAATACTCTGTAGTTACTGACACTTTCGTACATCTCTCTTCATTCTTAATCTACTTTCCTCTCTCTCTGCTTCTTTCCACCTACATGGGGGTGTTGTAAGCCTACATCTTTTTCATTCTACATGCTCTTCATGGACAGCTGCATTCATTTTCATGGTTAACTGCCTAACTGCCATCTATAATACTTGCTGATGACTCCCAAATGTATATTTCTAGACTTGGCCTCTCCTGAAAACAGAAGGAGAATACAACTGCCTTTTCTAGTAGGATGCTTCATAGGCATTTCATGGGCCAACTGAACCTCCTGGTCTTCCTTAATCGTTTTTGTCTGCCTTTCTCCCTAGTAATGAATAGGTACGCGGTGCCTGCTTATTGAACTGAACTTGAAACAATGTGCCAGTACTGTATGCTAAGCTGGGTCCTGCACAAAGTGAAGTAAACTCTCCAGAGCCAGCTCTATAGGAACTTAGGGTCTGGATTTTAATATCAATCTGGTTTGTTTTCAACTTGATTGTGCTGGAGCCTTGAGCATATACAGTATGCCATTGTCCTCTAAGAGAGTGGACATGTTTGAACTGATATTTGGTCTTTTCAGTTGTTTGGTAGGAAGTTCCTTGGGTTTTAACTCTCCTTGGGCTTTAACTCTTCTTGGGCCATCCTGCTTTTCGAGACTCTCGTCTTGCTTTGTCCAGAGTTTATATAGAGCCCTGTAAAACTGTGTTTGTATTTGTTCTGCTCACTAGGCATGCAGGGCCGCCCTGGCTTGCTTTTCTACCCTTTTTCTTCATACTCTTCTGTGTAAACCTTCAAGTCACAGGGCTTCTCACAGCCTCCTGAGCTTCATCTGCCCATTTTAGCCCCTTTGATTTTGCTTTGCTAATACAACCCTTCATCTGTCATCATCCTCACTTCTGTTTAAATCCTTCCCTACCCAAGGTCTCAAGAGGTCCACGTTAGATTTTACTGATTTCTTCCTCTCCTCACATAGTCTGGGACCATTATTTTGGCACTTAGGCTACACGGTCTTATACTGATCAATATTTTTGCATGTAGTCCTCCTTTTCTCCAATTGAATTGTATGCTCCTTGAGAGTAAGGGACTGTCTTACATTTTCTTTTGCAAATTTCTTGAATTTTCATGTGTGTTCCAATGATTCATCACCCAGATCTTTCCACAGAGTTGGTGTTAGATAAATATTTGCTGGGTTTGTTGGTTGATTATTGTGGTCCTTGGGACCTGACTTGCAGCTTGTCAATAGCAATGAATCAGGAGCATCAGACTAAATGACATTCCCCAGAGGAGCTGTTGGTCTTCACATCCTGCATCTTTAGTTTGTGGTACAAGTTAATTCTAAATTTTGGACCTTGAGAATTCTGTTTCTTAAACATCCCAGGCAAGACCTAGGAGCTAAAATTACTACTTTGGCATTTGATGTGCCAGCTTGTTCATTTGGGAGCCTTTTGTCTTACACTTGCTATTGAGTCACTTGAAAGAACTAAGGCAGCCTGCCAGAGCAGTCGCAATGATTAAAGTTCATTGAGATATCCCTCTCATCTGCTTTATGAGGTTGCCTTCTGTGCATTCACTTGGGGGCTAGAAAGTTAATGGATGACTATATAAGTTTTGGAAACTTATAGGGCCATTTTTCTTCTCTTTCCCAGTGGCGGGTTTCTCTTTGTCACCAAAGGTGCATGCGTTGGTTTTAGTTAGTGTGGAGTTAATGTAAGGAGAGGAGTGGTTCTTTCTTTCATAACTTTGGGATAATCTGCTGCACAGGGCAGACAGTTTTGAAGACAGCCATGTTTAAAGTCCATCAGAGAGAAATGCAGTCAAAAGGAAAGCCAGGAAGGCCAGAGCTCCGGTCACAACTGTCCCCACTACCCGCTTTCTTCCACTGAGATTACTGACTTACCTTTGAACCCAAGGTTGTCTCTTATGGCTCCAGTTTGCTGACTACTCTGAAGAGAAGGATGGTTAATCACACTATAGAGTCATGAGCTCTAAAGTACGTGTTATTGCTAATGATTGGTGTTGGTGCGTGCAGGTATTTTCCACTTGTGGAATTCTCCTACTCATTTTGATCTCTCTGCCATTCAGTTTGTATTGCTCATTAATGTTCACTATATTTCTTTGTTTAGACAGCACAGAACTCTATCTAGCAGACATCCTCCACTGTGGTCTTGCTTCAACTCCGTTTATTGCATTCATCATGACACAAACTTTTACTAGCTCCATTTTAGGCTGCTTGAGATCCACACTACTCTATTAGCCTTTGGAGCTATTCCTCCCCTTTGCACCCTTATCTTTGATCAAGCCCCAGTACCACCATTTGTTCCAGTAAGGACATGTTCCTCACTACCCCATAGAGAGGCCACGTTTGAACATTCCCATCTCTTAGTGTACATTTTCTCTTACTCTGGAATATCCTGTCCTCCTCACCCTTCATTTACTGAAATCCTACCCTTCCTCAGAATACTAAACAGACTTCTATTTCTTTCCCTTTTCTCTCCCTCTCTCCTCTCCTGTCTTCCTGCCACAAACTTGGAGGCCTACTGTAATGAGAAGGTTTGTTCTGGGTCCCACGAGTACATTCGTCAACTGAACAGACAGATTTCTTCTTTTCAAGAAGTTTAGACTACCTCCAGAAGCCTGACTTTAGTAACGGGAGTCCCCACTGATCTTCCTGAGCCCTCAACACTTTTATTGTAGTATTTATTCTTGATTTCATGTACTTATAGTATACAATAACGTAATTTCTATACTATATAATTATGTATCTTATATAAGTATGTAATATGAATAATTACATAAAATTTTGAAATGTATATTTGGATAATGTCTTCACAATTAGATTTTAAGTTCTTGAGAACAAGGATCTTCATATCATATTTCTGAATACTTCAGAAATCCTCACTGTATCTATTAGGACCCCTTTGCAAGTGACCAAAAATCCAAGGCAAGGTGGTTTTTGTTTGTTTTTTTTTTTTAATGTATTTTAAAATTTTATTTATTTTATTTTTTTGAGATGAAATCTTGCTATGTTGACCAGGCTGGTCTCAAACTTCTGGCTTCAAGCATTCCTCCCATCTCGGCTTCCCAAAGTGCTAGGATTCCAGGTGTGAGCCACTGTGCCCAGCCTAAGGCAAAGTGTTTTAAGCAAAAATTGAATGAATTGACTTGTATGACTGGAAGGTCCAGGGATAGGGCTGGCTTCTCGTCGTGATTTGATTCAGATACTTGTGTTTCCTTCTCCCTATCTCTCAACTCTGCTTCTCTAGGCCAACTCCATTCTCAGTTGGGCTTTCCACTCATGGTGGCAAGATGGCAGCGGCAGTGCCACACTCTTGACCCTGGGTCTTCCATCTCCCAGTCAAGGCCTGGATTGGAGAAAGCACACTGTCTTTGGAGAGGGCAGGGGTGGAATCAGTTTTACCGAAAACATGTGGACTGCTAGTGGGGAAAATATGGATATAAGGAATGAAAAACAATTATTTTAGAAACATAGTAGCTATTTATTGGTTGGTTGTGCCTTATTTATTTATTTTGAGACAGGGTTTTGCTCTGTCACCCAGGCTAGAGTACAGTGGCGCAATCAAGGCTCACTGTAGCCTTGACCTCCTGGACTCAAGCAATCCTCCCACCTCAACCTGCCAAGTAGCTGGGACTAAAGGCACGCACCACTACTCCCAGCTAACTTTAAAAAAATTTTTGTAGAGATGGGGTTTTGCCATGTTGTCCAGGCTGGTCACGAACTCCTGATCCCAAGCAATCAGCCCACCTCGGCCTCCCAAAGTCCTGGGATTACAGGCGTGAACCACTGTGCCTGGCCTGGTTTGTGCCTTACTTAATAGAGTAAAGTGATATGGAAGAAGACTATCAGTCTCACACTCTTTGAGGAAGAATATTTGCTATTTCCTAGTTTACTGAAAGTAACTTGATGGCCTTTTCTTGGAAAACTGACTACTCATAGATAAGTAATGTCAGTGACTGAAGATGTGTTATGGCATATTTAACACATTGAGGGTGGTGCTGTGTCTCTCTCTCTCTCTCTGCTCTGTGTGCATACTCATTTGTTTATATTATTATTTAACTTTGTTTGTTACCAGGTTTTTTCTTCTTTCTTCCCCACTACACTGCTAACTCTAAGGAAGGACTTTTTGTCTGTATTCTGAGAGCACCTGAAGGGTACTCAAATAAATGTCTGCAATAAGAGTAAGTAAAAGTAAGAAAGGACATTGGGAACTCAGTGACTTGCATTTCAGTCTTGGATCTGGAACTAAATAGCTGTGATCTTGGTCAATCCCCTTTGCTTCTCTGAGCTTTGGTTCTCACATCTGTCCAGCAAGGATTTTTGAGTCCTCCCTTTACTAAGTTCATAGAAAGGCAAACTAGCAGAGTAGAGAGCAAGTCTTGGCAGGGCATTCTGGTATTTTGTTTCCTGGGGAACAGTTTTGAGAGGGGCTGATTACTGTGTGATAAGAAGTCTTAGTAAGAGATACGGAGGGTAGAGCCTGAAAGCCTCAATTGTATTCTTATGTAACACTCTCTGGAAAGGTACTAGGAATTAATATTCCTGAGATGGCCGAGGTGACATCATGTGTTTGTGAAAGGGCTAAAAGCAGGTGAGGCAGATTGGGTGGAAAAAGACTGGCAGTCAGGCCAGGCTCCCAGTGGGGAATGCGGGCTGATCTTCTGCTCTGCGTGCTGGCAACAGAGCCTGTGGGAGTCACAGCTCCTGCCCCCTGGGTGCTGGGACATCAAGGAGAAAGGAAGGACATGCCAGTGTGACTCTCCTGAAAGATTATGTCTGTCTCCTGGCCTGCCCTTCCTCCCCCATTTTCTCCTTAGAAATGTGGTATTAATTACTTAATCAGAGAAAATTCCTGAAGAAGATGAATTCTGAAGGGAGGAAAGAGGAATCTCTGGATTGAAAGCAATAGGCTGAACACTCTCACTCCCTCACCCCCTATACTCTGCTGACTGGTGAATTCCCTGGATGTTCTCTGAGGTGGGGGCAGTTTTCAGAGGACTGTGTCATCTGCATTGGCAGGTGTTATAATTTAGAGTCTACGTGATTGTCAGTGTGGCAGGGCCCTGCCTGTTTTTGTTAAGTGATCAGTATCCTATTAGGGCTAGTTTTTTTTTCCAGTTGCATGCTTATTAAGACCCTTCAGCATCTTTCTAAAAAGGAAATAAGCCTCTCTCTAAATACCAGGACGAGTGTAGTTAGTATCTCAGCTGTGGCCAAGCATGGACAAGGAGGCAGCATTTCCAGGGGGAAGCTTTGTGATTGTGTCTTGTGATCCTGAATTTGAATTCACATATAAAAACACTCCCTGCCAGGTCTTTATCTGATACCCTTTAGAAATGATGGAATGGTGATCCACCAGTGGAGTTCAATGTCATGGCCAAGCCTACTGCCTAGAGGGTCAGCATCCAAGATTTGCTTTAGTAGGAATAGTCAATGCAGAATTCATTTAATTTATATACATGGGGAAATGGAAACCAAGAATCTGTTCCTCTTTTTGGTTCCTGTTTGTTGGGTTATTTTCCCCTTCACTGGTAGATGGTGCTCAACAGAATATGTTACTTGGTGGGGTTACATTTTTTAATCTTTTTTTTCAGTGAGATATAATTCTCATACTGTAAAATTCAGTCTTTTAAAGTATACAGTTCAGTTGTTTAAACATACTCACAAAATTGAGCAACAATCATTACTATCTTAATTTCAAAGCAGTGAGGTTTAAATTTGTCTTGAATCTGCATGAAATATCAACCAGAGGTCAACTCTGATTTTCAAGAACCTTTTAAAAATTTTTGGTTCCTCTTGCAAGGGAAGCTGCAATTTTTATTCAAGTGTCATTTTTGAAAAACAAATAGGAAAAAAATGTCAGAAGACATTAGACTTTTCTTAGGCTTGTTATGTGATTTTTTTTCTGCTATTGATGATTTTTAAATCTTAGATCTTCAGATTGGGGCTCATATCCACAGCTTCGTTATAATAAAGAATCTTTAAAGCAGAAGCAATAAGACTTTCTGTGTTCTTTTGTCCTTTCTCTTCTTTGTCAAGCCATGCCTCATTAGGATAAGGCTTAAACCTGTCTTTTTCTCCTTTGTCACCATCACCTAGCACAGTGCCTCCATACAGGAGAGGCTCAGTAAGATTTACTGAATAAATGGGCTCTATTATGTGCTCAGTGGAGGCTGTTTGGGAGTATGTAGCACTCCAGGTGGCTCATGGTGACCTTAGTACGTTGGCTTTGTGACTAGCCAGGTAATTCGTTCATACCCCTAAGATATAGCTGCTTCTAAAAAGTGAAAGCTTGGCTTCTTCCCATGTATCTCTAGGGAAGGAACTGGCAAGGACCCAACCATCTCCATAACTCTAAAGAACTCTCTCATTCAACTGTAAACCAGATTTGTAAATCCTTCTTCAGTTGGTATCACGAAGCATGGTATAAGTGGTATGAGTGGTGTGAGTCTGAGTGTGCACACATGATGTGCATATGCATGCTCGCCTAAGCACACGACGGAACTGTGAGGAATTCCTCTATGTTTTTATAATTGCTTCTTTATTCTTTCTACCCTTTTGTTTGTTGATAGGCCAGGGTTCAGAGCGGCCTCCAGCCTGGGCACATGGCCCAGGAGTGCTGGTATTCAGTGGCCCGTTGTTTCATGTCCCTTGTGTGCATGGATGGGGACTGGGGCCAGCATAGCTGCCTTCTTGGGGACCATTGTTTGCCTTTGTAGGAGCAGCAGCAGCAGCAGCAGCAGCAGTGCCTAAAGGAACACATTTTGCCCTGGATAGAACAATTGTCCTGTCTTAGAGCTGTACATCTAAGAGTGAGAGTGGTTAGAATTTCCCTTAAATGCCTGAGTGGATGCTTTGAGGATGCTAACAAGGGAGGCATCTTCTTCTTCCTTTGTCCTTTCTTCTTCTTTCTCTTTCTTCTCCTTCTCCACCTTCTCCTTCTTCCTCCTCCTCCTTCTTGTTCCTCTTCTCCTTTTTGGCCAGTAGTGGGGGAGGGAAGTTGATCAGTGGTATCATATAACAAATAAACCACACTGGCAGGTGGTATCTATTAACAGAGCCCCCTCCTGCCTTTTTTTTCCTGGGTCAGGGGTGGGGATATCGCTTTCTCACAGTCTCTGTCCTCTAGGCTTCCTGGTAGACCTCAGAGTGTACTCACAGGACAAGAGAACTTCCCATTAAGCTGTCCTATAGAGTAGATCTAGGAAGTGGGGAAGGGATCCAGTCTGGTTGTGGACAAGTTGAAACATAGCTAGCTAATGAGTCGGTGGGCGATTCCAAACTTGTCTTAGGGGCCTGAATCAACCCTCAGCTGGAAGGTGGAAAAGGCGATGTTCCAGGAGTAGGAGGCATGGTCACTTTGGTCATGATTTGCCCAGAAATACCTTCAGAGACTCCAAACTGGTGTTCTGTTTCTCTTGTTTTTGTTTCTCTGACCTATTATTAGCTTCTTTGACAAGTCAGACAAACCTTAATTTAGCTCCAGCTCCATTTGCACAACTGTTGACCCTTTGGTAAATTATTTAGTGAGTCTTACTTCAGTTTTCTTCTTAGTGTAATCAGGATAATTGTGGTTACCTTACAGACTACTCGTGAGAATTAAATGAGATGATATATTAAAAGGCCCATAAAATGTGTTCAGTAAACACATGCTTCCTTCCCTTCAGGGTCCCAGAGGGAGTACCTATGATGCAGCGTATACTGTGATGCCCTCATTTAGGCACCTGACAAAGTCAGGCTGGAATTCCTTGCTGGCTGGATGTGCTTGGGGGTTTCTTATATTAAATCATATATCTCAGAGGCATCCTATGAAGTACTTGTTCCTTACACAGGATAACTCTGGAGTGGCCTGCTTCTGGAACTTCATGGGACTTTGCCTGGTTCCCTCTTTTTTTTGGCAGAGGGTGGCTGTCATCCAACTAACTGTTCCTTTCTATTCCCCTGGTTAGTGAGGTGACTGAGGCAAATTCTTAAGTGCATTACAGGGGACTCAGAGGGATCTGACAGCCTACTGTCCATCCATATCCCCTGTACATCTGTTACTGATTGAGTATCTGGAAAGCCTTTACATTCTAAGAGGCCCTGGTTCTTACTTCATGGATGAGATTTAAGTAATATTAGTAAGCATTCTGAATGCCCTCTCATTGCATGGTCTGCCCACCCAATGTCTATTACGGTCAGCTTTTCATTAATACATTGAAGGAGGACAGATGCCTCCAGGAATAGTCTCAACAAGGGCTGTTACCTTTAAGAGACCAAATAAACCCTGGCAAGAACCAGATGCCTGACATGACCTCTGTAGATCTTTACCCTCAACACCCTTGTAATCAGACTCCATAAAACACAGAATAAGAGAGCTTTGATGAGTGATGAGGTAGGCAGCTTTTCTGCACAGCCTTCTGTCTGCTTGAAACAATCCTTCAGAGCTCAGTTTCAGTTCAGGTGAGGTTACTGCAGGCTGGTGGCATTGGTGGTTGACAGGGAGAGATATGAGGATGAAGAGGGTGGGAACTGTGCTTACAGATCACCTGAGATCATCCACAAAGGACATACTGATATTTGTAAAAACAGAAACAAAAATGTAGATGGGGATGGATTATGGAGCCTCAGCTATTTCAAGGCAAAGCTAAATGCATCATTTACCCATCCTCATTGCTTCATGAACATTTTAGCGTCATAGTTCTGATCCTGATTTGCCTCTGATGTATCTGCAGCTCATGGGAAAACTCTAGACCCCCTCTCCCCATAATGATGCATTACATAGCATAGACAGAAAGTATTGTTACAACTGTACTATTTGGGAATAAATTTGGGGGCACATAATAAGAAAAGGCATAATTTAGGTGCTCCTTTTCTGTGGGATTGGAGTCATTATCACATCCTAATGCACTTGGAGCTGAGCAGGCTTGCAGAGGAAAAGGATGAAAGAAATGGCTCCATTCTGACTCAGATGGGGATTGGGACATAATGTCAGCAGGATACAAACTGCAGGCCTTCTCTGAGCTGAAAATCAGGCTGGCTTTGGCAGACTGCTTCCTGTGACTGCCAGGTCTCTTGTCAGTAACAAATGCAGTGCTGCATTTGAGGCAGATCTGGTCGCATCTGTAGCTGCCTTTGCAACAGTTCCAGAGAGAGTATTTGCTAGCTCCCTACAAGGACTGACCAGCCAGAAATCTGCATGCTAGAGCTTAACCAGAAATATTTCTAGCTATGACACTGCAGAGGCACTTCAGCGTCCATGAAGATGAAGCGACACAGATATGAGTGATATTTGTTAGTGAAAAAAAAATCTCTTTTCCAAGTCTTCTTAAAAGATGATTTTTGGCCGGGCACGGTGGCTCCAGCCTGTAATCCCAGCACTTTGGGAGGCTGAGGCGGGTGGATCACGAGGTCGAGAGATCGAGACCATCCTGGTCAACATGGTGAAACCCCGTCGCTACTAAAAATACAAAAAACTAGCTGGGCGTGGTGGCTCGTTCCTGTAATCCCAGCTACTTAGGAGGCTGAGGCAGGAGAATTGCCTGAACCCAGGAGGCGGAGGTTGCGATTAGCCGAGATCGCGCCATTGCACTCCAGCCTGGGTAACAAGAGCGAAACTCTGTCTCAAAAAAAAAAAAAAAAAAAAAAAAAGATTTTCATTCTGTGACATTGGAAACTGTGGAATCTGATTGACAGTGAATGGTTTGCTTGCTTAGAAATTCTTGTGCTTGTTTTGGTCTTGATTGCTACCATTTGACCTTGGGAAATTTTCTATCTCCATTAAAATATCCTGACCTTCATCCTACTTCACGAAGATGCTAAACGACATTTTGAAATGACGGGGAAAAGTGCAAAAAGTAGGAGCGTGGGCTCTAAAGTCAGTCTGTCTGGATTTGAATCCCAGCTTCACCACTTAAAAGTTTGACTTCTTTAAGACTCAGTTTTCTCATATTTAAAATGGGGATGAAGTAGTACCTGCCTCATAGGATGGTAGCGGTGATAATTCATTTGGGCCCTCTGCCAGAAGACAGCCGGATTCTGGCTCTGTGCTACTAGAAATACAGTAATTTAAATGGTAGATAGGAATATTATTATGTTTAATAAGGAGCTTCTCCTAAGTGATTCAGCAGATTCCTGGTTCACAATGTTCTTTAATGGTGTAAAAAGGATTGGGGTTTTTGGAAGTGGCTCATATCATATGGCCAGTTTAGACTTTAGGCTTTTTTGTTTAGGGCTTTGAATTTCCTGGGGCACAGGGAATAAGTAAATGGAAGGTGGGTGAATACTGATATGCGTGGTTGATATATTTAAGGCTGTCTTTCTGACTGTCTTCTCTTGTTTTTTGTTGTAGAGATCCGTGCTCAGCTCACAGAGCAGATGAAATGTCTGGACCAGCAGTGTGAGCTCCGAGTGCAACTGTTGCAGGACCTCCAGGACTTCTTCCGAAAGAAGGCAGAGATTGAGATGGACTACTCCCGCAACCTGGAGAAGCTGGCTGAACGCTTCCTGGCCAAGACACGCAGCACCAAGGACCAGCAATTCAAGTAGGGGCTCTGTGGCTGTTACTCTCAAAGACCTTGAAATGGGGTCCAGGGTGGATGGGGGCAGGGTACGCCACTTAGATTCATCTGGATTCAGGAGCTACTAGATTCAGATTGGTTGAAAGCCCTCAAGGACTTCTCCTTTTCCAGATCAGTCTTATGTGCAATTCAGCATTTCACAGAGATGAGAATAGGTGATGAACCATGCTAATAATAACAGCAAACTCATTTATAGCTCTATTGCCGGGCATACTACTAAGGGCTTTACATATATGTTAGCTTGTTTAATCCCAACAACTCCATATGATGGTTATTGTTATTATCCCCAATTTATAGATGAGGAAACTGAGGCATAAAGAGGTTAACTCAGGGTCTGTCAATATCTCTCTCTCTCTCTCTTTCTCTCTCTCTCTGACACACACATACACACACACTCTCTCTCACACTCACACTCACTCATACACCCCTAGTAAATGGTAGAGCTGGAATTCAAACCCAGGCAGTCTGGTTCCAGTGTTTATATTTTTTAACCATTTCACCAAACTGTCTTTAACTAGAAGAAATAAATGATGTTGAAACTGTTATATCTAAATCCCTGTCTAGGCATTGCTGAGGTCTATTTCTTTTACATTTAATTCATTTTATACAGCTGGCCCCCTTCACTGGGTTCCCACTGCCATTGCCCTAGTTTAGATCATTATCTTTTTTGCCTGAATGATTGCGGTATTTACTATATCTTCTATAGCAGAGATTTTCAACCCTGGTTGCACATTAGAATTCCCGGGAGAACTTTAAAAAAAAATACAGAAATCTGGGCCCCACTCCAGACCAATTAAATGAGTGGGGCCTGGATGACAGGGTGGTGTAAAAGCTTCCTAGGTGATTCTAATGAACAGCCAGCATTGAGGACCACAGTCCACAGCAGGGGTGTCCAATCTTTTGGCTTCCCTGGGCCACACTGGAAGAAGAAGAATTGTCTTGGTCTACCCATAAAATACATTAACACAATGGTGGATGAGCTAAAAAAAAATTGCGAAAAACAAAAAAACCTCATAATGTTTTAAGAAAGTTTACGAATTTGTGTTGGGCTGGACGGCCCCCATGTGGCCCACGGGTTGGACATGCTTGATCTGCAGCCTCTCCCCATTCCAATCTGCCTGCTTCACTGTGATTGTAATTAGTCTTCCTGGAACACACTAGTGATCAGAGAGTTTTTTCCTGTAAAACTTTCAATGTCTCCCCATTGTCTATATTCTTTTTATGATGATGATTATTATTAGAGATAAGGCCTTGCTCTGTCACCCAGGCTGAAGTGCAATAGCATGATCTTGGCTCACTGCAGCCTCAAACTCCTGGACTCTAGTGACCCTCCTGCCTCAGCTTCCCTCCTGAGTAGCTGGGACTACAGGTGTGCACCATCATACCCAGCTATTTTAATTTAATTTTATTTTCTCTAGAGGCAGGGTTTCGCTGTGTTGCCCAATCTGGTCTCAAACTCCTGGCCTTAAGTAATCCTCCCACCTCAGCCTTCCAAAATGCTGGAATTACAGGTGCGAGCCACCATACCTAGCCCGTCTATGTTCTTGATATTCAAATTGTAATCTCTCAGTATCAGCATCATCTGCACAGTTAGAAATGAAGAATCTCAGGTTCTACCCCAGTGCTCCTATGACAAGATCCCCAGGTGATTTGTGTGCACAATGACATTTGAGAAGTGCTGTTCTGTAACAGAGGTGCATGCTTTTTGGCTTGGTCTTTAAGCTCCTCTACATCGGTCTCAAACAGCTTTCCAACCTTATTTCTTGTTTCTGTTCCACCATACCTTCGCCAAACAGAACATTCACTCCAGTGGGTCACTGGCATCCTGTTATTTGAGCTTACGTTGTCAGTCTTTACATCTTTGCATGTCTAAGCCATGCCCATGTCTCAAGACCCATCTCAGGTGTTCCTTGTTCCAGGAAATTTTCCTGATTTTCCCAGAAGAAAGAAAGTTCTTCATCTTCTGAATTCTTACAGCATTTTATTTGTTCTTCTCTTGGGGCATTCTGCACTGTCTGCCTTCTGTTATCTTCCCATAGTGGACTGTATAAGTTTGTCTAGTGTCCCACAGTGCCTCGTATAATATGTGGTGTGTAGTAGATGCTCACTGTATTGTTGATTCCACTATATTGTGGAATAAATAAGTGAATGAATGAATTTAAGAATTAATGCCAAGTGTATCTTATTTTCCTCATTGTCTATTTTTGTTTATTGCCTTAATAATACAGGACACAAATAATCCTTTAAAAGCTCTGTGCAATGAAGATGGGGTTAAGGTTGAGGAGAACACGACATCTCAAGCCAGAATGAGAATTTCCTCCAGATGTTTTTTCCTCAGAGTTTCTTACCTTTCCCAAGTCTTATTCTCTTTATGATAAGAGAATCATCTGATAATAAAATGTTATTTTAGGATGTAATAAATGAAGACTTAGGGGAGGAATCATTTGCTTTAGAAAATGATTCATGGATTTATCCTGTTGGTAATCTCCTCCTAAATTTAAAGTAGCATTTGATTTTTGATACTATATCATATTCTCAATTTATGGACATATTTATTACAAATTAAGGTTCAGATACATTAATCTCCAAGTCATCTGAGTTGCTCTGATTAGGATCACATACTAGGAATAGGGTAGTTTCTTCAAGGCTAGAAGAATTGATTTAGTTTCTGTTAAAGATGGTACCTGGCATCATTTTTTTTCCTCAAATACCTAGTGAGTATTTATTGATTGACCAATTCTGTGCTTGTACAAGGTATTGGAAGATACAAGAGAAGTTTAGGGATTCATATGTAGTTGGAGAGAATATTTCGGATACAGGAAGCAATTAGAGCATAAAACAGTAATGATCTTATTAAGAGATGACTGGTGTTATGTACAACATAGATGTGATGAAAAGTCGGAGATGGATAAAGGGTCTGGAATAGTCAGGAAAGTTCTTATGAAGCAGGTGGGACCCAGGCTGAAGAGGTAGATTTGTGTAGGAGAGGAGAGAACAGCAGGTGCAGGTGAGAGGAAGCAG
The DNA here is from genome assembly GCF_048565385.1 of Saimiri boliviensis. Taxonomy (NCBI): domain Eukaryota; kingdom Metazoa; phylum Chordata; class Mammalia; order Primates; family Cebidae; genus Saimiri; species Saimiri boliviensis. The sequence goes on from NC_133462.1 coordinate 58,911,598, forward strand.
GAATATTTGGTGATGAGAGGGTGTAGGGGCAAGTATGGGATCCAGCTTTATTAAAGGGAAGGTTCCTAACACATTCATCTAACTAACTTTCATTGCACATTCCTTGAACTCCTTTATGCCTTGGGGTGTAGCAAGGAACAAACTGCCTCTTCTGCATAGCACTTATAATAGATGAAGAAATGGGCATTTAACAAATCACACAATTAGATATGTAATTTAAAGTCGGGGTTGGTGTTGTGGAAGGAAAGTATTTGATACAAGGTGGTACAAGAACCTGGAAGAGGGCAACTTTTCTACTTTATAGCTGGTTTACTCCAATAGCTTCCTGTCTGATCGTATCCTGAGTAACAATCAATCTACTTATTCAACAAATTCCTTTTAAATACCTACTGAGTTACTGTGCTCTGTTTTAATTCCTATAGGAACTAACACAAGCTTAGGCATTCCTGGTTAAGCTGAGCATGGTGACTTATGCCTGTAACGCCAGGACTTTGAGAGTAAGGCGGGAGGATTTCTTGAGGACAGGAGTTTGAGACCAGCCTGGGCAACATAGCAAGACCCTATCTCCACAAAAAACAAATATTGGCTCCACATAGTGATGCATGCTGTAGTCCTAGCTTCTTAGGAGGTGGGAGGATCGCTTCAGCCCAGGAGTTGGAGGCTACATTGAGCTCTGATTGCACCACTGCTCTCCAGCCTGGGTGACAGAGTGAGACCCTGTCTCAAAAAAAAAAAAAAATCTCTGGTTAACAAGAAAAAGAGCTGTGTGAAGAGTATAATGTGAAATGTGCTTTAGTAGAGATATGAGAACACAGATATTTTCAAGAGCAGTGGAAAATAAGGTTAAATAAGTAGAGTAGATCCCAAATTATAGCTCTTTGATAGCAAGCAGAGAAGTTCAGATTGGTTGTGGCAGCTTGGTAGTGGGCCCTCTGGGTTCTTGGGTGGGGAGAGAACATGAGGGAAAGAGAAGGCCAGGATGAAGGTTTTGGGGGTAATCTACACACAATGTAAGAGCAAAAAAAAAAAAGCAAGGGGAGTGGAAAGGAAGTAGGAATATATTCAAGAAACTTAATAGGACTGGATAACTGACTGGATAAAGAATAGAACCATAATGGTCAGAGGTGACCCAGTGTCTCTACCCTGGTGACCTAGAAGAATTGTGACATTCATGATAGAAGTGGGGGTGTTGAGGGGAGATCTGTTTTGAATGGTGATCCTACTTTGAACATTTTGGGTTTGGAGCAGTATGAGGCCATCAGGTATCCAGGTGATATCATATTGCTGAGGTTAGAGGTTATGACTGGGGATAGCTAGCAGAATCTTCAGGGTAAAAGTGATTGTGGAAGAGATGAAAGTATATGAATTCAGGGAAGAGAAAGAGGAGAACAAAGAGCTAAATCCAGGACCCCATGCTTAGGGAATAAAAGTTACGGGTTGGTAGTAGAAGTTACTACAAGAAGCAACAAAAGCTACCCAAAGAGAGAGAGAGAGACTTGTTTTGTTTTTTAAGGCAAAGAATAGAAGGTAAGGTGGGAAAGTGTTGTCTGATGGAACTAGAAGTGTTTCAAGTAGAAGACCTGTTAAGAGCAATTTCTTATTGATACCCTGTCATGTATAAGATATTGTGAGAGATGCAAAGATGACTAAGATGAGCCCCAAACTCAAAAGCTTTCAACCTCTTAGGGTGAAACATGTGAAATAGCTGGGTTTTTTGAAGTCAAAAAGGCAATTTCATATAGTACAGCCTGGCAGAAGAGGAGATAGAACATATGTACAAATATGTTTAATACAGGCAAGGTGGTGAGAAACTCCGTAAGAGGCTCAGGCAACATCCTACCTTCATGCATAATTTATTCCTAAAAATGTATACAGAAGTCAAATGGTTGAATGTCTAACTACAGTTGTATGTGGAGTAGGTGGGTTCTATTATTATAAATAAGTGTATATGTGACATTCTGAATTATACCTCACCTGATATGTTGTTAGCATTGTATACCTTGTCTTTAGTTCTGTTTTTCCACAGTTAAACTCATGGCCTGCCTGCTTAAGTCCAGTGAATACTTCAAGAGTCCACATAGCTGATGAGTTCTACCCTTATTTTAGTAATACAAGGATGAGACCTCTACTTCTTAATGCAACATTAGTAACAGCACTTTGATTTATCCATCTCCACTTGTTTTTGTGTTGCAAAAGATAACCAAGTGTTCAGATGTTTGCACAGCACAAGGATTGCTGTGCAGAGACAACCATCCTGCTGAAATGGAATTGGTACCTGGCAGTCAGCATCACTAAACCAAGCTTGAAACATTTGCTGGCAGCTGAAAATTTGACATTTTGGCATAGGAAAGGCATCTTAGGCATGTCTGGTTTTGTTAAGATATAAGTTTGACTTTTGTAATAGAACCCAAGTAATAATGGCATATACAAGACAGAGGTTGATCTTCTCTCTTGTAGTAGTATAGCTGTTAGCTGTCTAGGGCTGTCAGGCTTCTTATAACATCCCCAGAGTGTTGTCCTCTTCTGTATAACCCAAGAAGGCTCACTGCCACCATGTTCTCATTCCAGCCAGCAGGAAAGGCAACAGGACAAGGAGTAGGTATGGCCTTATTTTTTTAAAGGTACAATCTGGAAGTGGCACCTACATCTCTTCAACTCATATCTGACTGGCCAGAACTTAGTCACATGGTTATACTGAACTGCAAGGGAGGCTGTGAACTGTAGTTATTATTCTGGCTATAGTTTCTATTAATATAGAAGAAGGGAAAATATTGGGGGACGATCAGCAGCATCTACCACATTGTCCATGTGTGGTATATGGAAGGACAATTGTAGGAAAGACCATGACTACCCATCTATACAGAGTACCACAAGTGTACAAAGAAGAGAGATTTCTTCTGATTGGGGGACTGAAGAGGGCTTTAGGGAGGTCAAGTTCAATGCATGGGAAATGAAAAAATAAAAGTGCCAATGCTAGGTATTGATCCTTTAAGCACAAGACAGTTGAGACAATGCAGACGTTGTAGAAAGAAGGTGAAAAGATGGGAAAGGAGGCATTTTAGATAGAGCAGTGTTAGAAAAGGCTAACAGAAGTGGGGACAAAGGCTGGTGGATAACTCATCTGTTTTGCCAAAGAACAGGAATTATAAATGTTATCATGAAATAAACCTGGAAAAGACAGGGGCCAGAAGATTAAAGACGTCTATGAATGCCAGGAGACAGGGTTTGGGCTTTATTCTGTAAGCATGGGGACCATTGATAGTTTTTGAGCAAGGAACATAATTATGGCTGTGCTTTGGAAGGGTAACTATGGCAACAATGCATATGATCAATTGGAGCAGAGAGACTGGAAGGAGGTAGACCTGTTAAGAAAGGAGTCCAGTGGTGAGGTTAATGTGGGCCGAAACAGAGGTCATACCCTTAGAAATAGACAAGCTGGGGCCAAGTGTGAGGGCAAGAATCAATGGAAGTCAAAGAAGCTGGAACAGAGAAAGTGCTCTTGGTTTCCTGGGTCTCTGGAGTGACAATAGTACTGTATTTTCATTCAGTCAGTGAACTGTAGCCTTGATTTTGCTGACTCTAGGACTGATCCCAGAATAGTTTATTCTCTGCCCAGAACATCTCAGCGGGCACTCATCACCTCCCCCGGAGCTGTAGCAGCTGTTGGCCTAGCAATGCCATGAATTTGTCTTCCTGTGCTGCCAGGAGAGCAGCTGCCAGCGGCAGCTCTGGGCAGACCCATCTCAGGGACGTGGAAAGTATTCAACTTGGGATGCGGCAGGTTGGCTGAATTTGGTCCACATGGATTCATCTCACTGTTTTCCAGGCCACTCTCTTACCCTGGCTAGGTTTCAGCCAATCATACTGGGCTAGGTTGGGTATTTTCTTACAGTTCTAAGTGACTGCCTTTAGGGATGGACACTGCTGAACTGCTTTCTTTGTCTTTTGGACATTTCCTTCCCTGGAAGCCATTACCCGGTCACCCTTTGGCTTTGCTCCTACTCCGCTCTGCTCCTGCTCACCTTTTGTCCTCTCCCACACTATGCTCAGTACAAACATCCTCATTAAAGCCTGCACAGTTCTGACTCCATTGCAGAGTCTGACCCTCTGGTCCCATTCCTCTCCTTTCCCCTTCCCCCAGAGAATGAGAGACGCCACAGATAGAACTGTAGCGATTATTTGACTCTACCTTATTCTGCTTTGTTTAAGACAGGTAATATGGCTTCCCTCATCCCTGTGAATTGTGGGAAGACCCTGCTAATGTCTGAAATTCTGTCAGCCTGATTTGATTAAGAGCAGTGATAAAGTATTATGCAAGGGTAGGAAGCCTTTCTAGGGAAGATGTTCTTGCATTTTCCTTGGCTCCTTGAAGAGCATAAATGTATTCCTATTTGTTGCTGAGCCTTTGTCTTTTTAAAGTGGAATTTGTGTTAATATTGCCCAGCAGGACTCTAATTGATAATGTGTTGGCTGGTTTTCTTTTTTTAAATAGACTTGCTGTAAATTACCTTTCAGTCATAGCTCACTTGGTTTTGATCTCCTGCTTTTAATAGCTCATTTTTTTAGGTAGCTTTTTTTTTCTGTTGAGTTTTTAGAGGAATACTTCTACATTGCTATCCAGCTGTGTTCCTTGCAGAGACCTTCTGCCATTTTATAACCTACTGTCAATATCTTTGCAGTGTTTCTCCTAGCTTCTTTTTCTCCTCAACACATATTTGTTGATTGTTTTAGAGGTTTTGTTCTAAACTCATAGAGGACAGAGATCCAAAGAAATAAAAGGAGTAGTTCTTTCTCATATGAATTTATAATCTAGTCAGGGGAAAATTAAATTCAAATACAAATCTTTAACATAAGGCTATATGTGTTAAGTACCAAGTATACACTACAGAAGAGATGAGGCTCAGTTGCTGTGGTCAGGACACTTCAATAAGGAAATAAGATGTGAACAAAGCTTTAAAGAAAATGGCTCTTGATAGATGGTGAAGAAGGGAGGGGGAAGATGTTCTAGGGAGAAAAGGGGTATAGCTCGATGAAAGAACAAAGCACTTTTGAGGTACAGTGAGTAGACTGGTTTAACTGGGAGAGTAAGTGGATATGGAGGAAATGGACAAAGGTAGATAGGTTTGTATTGTGGAGGGCCTTGACTCTTGATTGGAGATTTGGCTCTATGCAATAGATACCAAAAACCACTGATGGTTTAAATACGTATGAACTCTGATTAAGGAAGATTAACCTGGTGGTAGTTTACTAAATGACAAGAAACATAAAAGAAGGAAACCAGTTGCTGCAGTAGATCATAAGGATCTAAATTAGGTTGGGATGGTAGGAATGAAAAGAAGAGGAATTTATCTTTCTGTCCATTTAGCAAATATGTATCTTCTTACCATATGCCAGACACATGCCAGATACCACCCCTGTACTCCTAAAGCTTACAGTCTAGAGACAGATGGAAAGCACCTGGTACAGGAAGAATCTACAGGAATTGCTGACGGATGGGATTCAAGTTTCCAGTTAGCTTGGAAGCCACAAAAGAAAGAGGTCTGTAAAGTATCTTTTTGACTTGGGTGACTGATAATTTATTGGTACCTTTAAAAGAAATATATAAATTTTAAACAGAAGTTAGGAGAAGGAATTGTTTTTGAAGGGGTAGAATATGAGAAATTTCATTTTTGGATTTTAAGTTTAAGGTGTTAGAAGAGTATTGAAGCTGAAATTTCTAGTGATTGACAAAATGAATGGCTGTATACAGGACTAAAGAGAGTTTTTGGCTGTTGGTAGAGATTTGCACATGTGCACAGAGAGGGGATGGTTGAAACTGTAGAAATATATTTGTGATTTCCAATAGTAAGGGTTTAGAAGGACAAAGGGGAAACTTCCTTTGTATCATCTGTGATACTCAGATTATAGAGTGTATAAAGGAATTTAAATGATATATTTATTTCTGCATCATTCAGTATATATTTTAGGAACCTAATTATGTATCAGGAATTGGGCTTGGTTCTGGAGATAGAGAAGAACAAGACAATATCCAATTTTCACTAATATTAAATTAGCAGAATATCCAGCAGCTAGACATAGAAAGTAAACCTGCTTGTTTGGCTGGTTATCAGTTGTGTCACTATTGGAAGGGATGTGAGGGAGCAGGGCCTAGGTATCTCAAGAATTTGGTAGACATTCAACCTGCAATACTTCTTTCAGTGGGAGGTTAGTTACACAATTAATTAAAGAAAAATTCATGTAGAGTCCGTGTTCTTGGCCTCAGGCCCGGTATTTGAATGTGCACCATCTCTGTAGTTACATTACTATTGCCGATGGATTCCTCCTCTGGAATTGAGTTCAAAGTCATTCACCAGTCTCACAGGAGAGCATTGGGTTTAAAAGCATAGAGTCAGTAGGTGGCCATGGAAGATGTTATAGCTGTGGTTGCAAATCAGAAAAGGGTGGAGGACCAGAAAGTTCCTTCTTGAATATCAATTGACCTTCAGGAGGGAAGTACTAGGAAACATGAAGCCGCCGGAAGGGAGAACCCCTGACTTCCTGGACCAGTGCGTCACTTACTCATTTTGGACATATTTGGGAGCTGTTTGTTCCCTCAGGAAAGATTTTGCCCAGATGTAGCATCTGGTGTTGCAAGGATTGGCTTCCCTTCCCCATGGCTAAAGATGCCTTTGTTAAGAAATCAACGGAAGGTTCCTTGGTGTGTTTTGCATGGGCCCAGTTCATGTAGAACCTTAGATCGTGGTTGAGTCCTTTTTGGAGGAAGAGTTGGGAGGACTTCTCACACATTGGTAAAGCAGGATGGAAGAGACACAGAAGGCCATTTGGGAATCAGCAAGATAGGGTGATCCAGTCTTTGGAAGAGAGTAAGAATGCAGTTAAAAGTTCTTTGAGAAGCTTTGCGACTTAGTGGGAAAAACCAGAGCTTTGAGCCAGAAAAACTTGGGTCTGAATCCTGTGTGTTCTACTCCTGTGTGACCTTAAGCAAATCGCTTAACCCCTGTTAGCCTTAGTTTCTTACCTGTGAAATGTTGAGAGTAATACTTACCTTGAAGCGCTCGTCTAAGGAATTATATATACATATATAACGTATATACAGCACTAGCTAATGTCTGTGACTTAATGGATGATCAATAAATGGTAGCTGATAAAATTATCAGGGAGTGTCAACCCTGGCAGTTAAGATCACAGGTTCTGGGAAGCAAATTTCCTGGGTTCACAATCCTGGATTTCCCTCACTTACTTGCTATGTGATTTTTAGATGAAAGTTTTTAATCACCTCCGTTTCCTCATTTGCAAAATGAGGATAATACTTGTACTTACCTTATGGAGTTGTTAATACTGGTTAAGTGAATTCATAAAAATGTGAAACACTTAGGACGGGGCTTGGCACATAGTAAATGTAAATAGTAGCAACTATTATCCCTGTTTTCAGGATTTAGACCTGAGCACAGCTATACTGAGTAAAACACCGGTATATTAGATGCACTGGTCATTCCGTTAAGAGTTAAGCATTCCTAAGCTTGGCTAGGTAATATGTCAGTTTCCATTTTCTTCAGATCCCTGTGGGTCCTCATGAATGAGAAATTCATCCCCTACCCTGATTTTTATGGTATAGCCACATTGGGCAGGACATATGCAATTATGTGACTCTTTGTAATTGCATGGTCAGTCCCTATAAAAACTCAGCAATTGTATGTTTTTTTCTGTAAGGTGTCATATAGTTCAACCTTGGTGGGTTACTTTTAGATCCAGGCTTATAATCATGAAGATGAGGACGTTTACAGCCACTCTCCGATTTTCTTATCCTCTTAGAGTTAATAGTTAGTCCCATTGCCAAATTCCTGAGTTTCTATAAGGATATACTATTGAGGCCCACAGGTCCCAATTTTGACCTGGGCAAATAAAAGAAGGCTGGTCCTATTCAGCTTCCTGCAGTATCTACCATCGAGGCCAGCAAGCCAGGGCAGTACAAACCTTAGTCATGAGTCTAACAGTATATGGTTTACTGGGTTGTTTGTCTCATGAGGCCAAACAGAAGCTCCCAAGCTTCTACATAAATGGCTTTATATCTTCCTTTCAGGGTAGGGAATGATAAGAGGGCATGTCAGAAGCAAAACTTGCTTTTATGAGTAACTGGGAGGATGCTAGAGACTCCTGAGAGTTTCCTTTGTCTCCTAGGATCTGCCACTGGAATGTCAGCAGGCCATACCTCAGGATTTCAGTTCCATGGAGCAAAGACAGTGGTGATCATGTTCCTTGACAACAGTGCTGGTGTGTGGGGAGCTTTTAGGTTTCATTTTCTCTGCTCCTATAAGCCTCATAATTCTATAGCAGACACAGGAAGCAATGTGTTTAACTACTACTAAGCAGTGTGTTCTTGGGATCTTTAATTCTCAGGAATTCTCAGCCAATTAAATGAATTTACTTTGATCCAGTTCTCTTTTCAAGGCAAAAGCTGTGTCATCTTATTGGGAGCTGACTGTGTTAAGTGGGAGGGTTTACAAGATAAGAAGAAAAGACAATCTCTGCCATATATGCTTTTATAATTGAAATGGGGAAAATCGGGCAGGCTGACAGAGAATAATAAGAACACATGTGCACAGGAATCTAAAAATAGCACCCCATTTAAAGCAGTTTCCAGTAGTCACCAGGAGGAGAAGAAAGGTGGAGTACTCAGGAGGGACTTGTACTTGGTTCAGTCAGGGAAAGGTAAAAGAGAGTATAGTTATGTCCTCAATTAGATTTGTTCCCTAGTTAATTGAAGTAATGACTTTAATATCTAATTCCTATGCTGCACAGAAGCATCACACAGTGAGGAGAAACATAGTGAAATGAGAAGGACTCAGTGTTAATGAAGGTTTTAGGGAGAATGAGAAAAAAGTAAGGTTTGAGTTTTTCAGAGTTGAAATAGGTTCATCTTTTCTGCTAGCTCCTCCTTTTATACATTGCCACTATCATTGCTCATTGGGTTTTAAATTCAGGGAGAATCAATGAGCACAGTTCTGCTTCTTAATATATTTAGGGTGCAGCTGATTAAAGAGCCAGGATTAGAAAATGAATCGAACAAACTAGGATTATCTTCAAACTAGGATGCTGAGCTGTGTTTGCTGATTCCTGCTTAAGCAGTCCGAACAGGGCATCCTTGCATGAAATTCAGACATCCCTCCCTGGCAGCCTCTGTGTTAAAGTAGAGGTTGCAGAACAAGTCTGGCAGCTCTCAGCCTGAACCCTTGTAAACAACAGATGTTCATAACTAAGTTCTAGGGTGGGGGTAGGGGTTATTGTTGATGCTTGAAATTCTTTGAATTTATAGGCAGCATCTCAGGGATTTAGCAAAAGGAGGAAGTTGTACAGAATTGATTTCTGCAGTATACAGGTAAACATGATGCCTCAGGTGGATTTCCTTGAAGACAAAGCACAGGCTATTGAGTGGATTCTAAAGCAGAGTAAGGTGAACCCAGGAAGGCAGGCACAGTTAAGAAAAGGTTGGCTTCTTAGGTATATTGACTTCCTGCCCTCCTCCTCCTCCCTCACCCCTTTTTATACATGGACTGGATTTGTCAGCCTCCTTCCTGCTTCTGCTGTCTGTGGTAATGGGTGAAAATGTGTGCCCCTCCTTTTTTTAAATTGTTTGAAGGTGACTAGCAGCAATGACTAAATTAATCATACTGCTAATTAACCTCCAAAAGGTTTGTTTAGCACATCGGAAATATCTTTTCTCTTGAAATAAGGAAAAAAGACAATGAAATGTGTACTTCAAAACTTTTTTTTTTTTTTTTTTTTTTTTTTGGGACGGGGTTTCACTCTTGTTGCCCAGGGTGGAGTGCAATGGTGCAATCTCAGTTCACTGCAACCTCTGCCTCCCGGGTTCAAGTGATTTTCCTGCCTCAGCCTCCCAAGTAGCTGGGATTACAGACATGCACCACCACGCCCAGCCAATTTTGTATTTTTAGTAGAGATGGGGTTTCTCCATGTTGGTTATGCTGGTCTTGAACTCCCAACCTCAGGTGATCCACCCGCCTTGGCCTCCCAAAGTGCTGGAATTACAGGCGTGAGCCACCGCACCCAGCCAAATGTGTGCCCTTTCTTACCACAGAGTCCTAGATATACATGCATACAGACACACAGTGTATTCGGCCATTTTTTCAATGCTATAAATACCTGAGGCTGGGTAATTTCTAAAGAAAAAGAAAAAAGGTTTGATTGGCTTATGGTTCTGCAGGCTGTACAGGAGATATGGTGCTGGTATCTGCTTTTAGTGAGGCCTCAAGAAGCTTACAATCATGGCAGAAGGCACTGGGGAGCCAACATGTCACATGGCAAGAGTGGGAGCAAGAGTCAGGGGAGGTCCCAGACTTTTGAACAACCAGATCTCTTGTGAACTAAGTGAGTGTGAACTCACTTATCAACACGGAGATAGTGCTAAACCATTCATGAAGGATCTATTCGCGTGACCCAATCACCTCCCACCAGGCCCCACCTCCAACATTGGGAATCACATTTCAACATGAGATTTGGAGGGGACAAACATCCAAACCATATCACACAGGCAGGAACACTCAGGAAGAGCACACAAGTGCTTTTCCCTTAGTGTCTTCCAAAGGATGCACCTCAGGTTTATATGATATACTGATTAATGGCTTATTGTTATGGGCTTTGTCTTGGACTTTAACCTTACTCTTGTACTTTCTTAATGTTGATTTTGCTAGATATTAATTACGTCATTAAACAGAGGTGAGTGATAAGAATATGGCTTATGAAGACTTCAGTGCTGCTCCCCATTCCCTAGTCCCCAGGCATACGTACCAAGTTTCTAGCCAGATGTTGAGTGCTTAGGAAATGTTCTACTTTAAACATCATAGTTCAGTGAAGTCATAATAGAAAAAATATCATACATCTTTAGTAGGTTTCCTTGGTACCAGATTAAAGAAGACTTCAGAAAGATTCTTACCAATCAAATGAAAAAAAAAAGCAATTTGTCAGATCTGGGAATGTTTTTGAGCCACTCTAGCAAGAAACAACTGGCTTGAAAGTCTTTGATAAAATCACTTATTCTTTTGGAGGCTAAGAACATCTTTGTATGATTTTCTTTTCTTTTTTTGAGACACGAGTCTCTCATTCTGTTGCCCAGGCTGGAGTGCAGTGATACCCTCTTGGCTCACTGCAACCTCTGCCTTCTATGTTCAAGCAATTCTTGTGCCTCAGCCTCTCAACTAGCTGGAATTACATGTGCTCACCACCACGCCTGGCTACTTTTTATATTTTTAGTAGAGATGGGGTTTTTCCATGTTGGCTAGGCTGGTCTTCAGCTCCTGACCTCATGTCATCTGCCCGTCTGGGCCTCCCAAAGTGCTGGAATTAAAGGCGTGAGCCACCGTGCACAGCCCATCTTTGTACTATTATGCCTTCTGGAAAACAAGTCTACTTCTGGCTCTTTTGTCCATTTGTATGAAAAGTTTTGGCGAGCACCAATCCTAGTATGTGAAGTTCACTTAATTTTTCAGCAAACGTTTATTGAACATTTATTCTGTGCCAAGAGTTGTGCAAGGAATTAAACATAGAAGAATAAGGTAACATTCTAGCTCATGGAAGTTACTATTTGATGTGAAATATTTTAAGTTTGTGAGTATATATGTGTGTGTGCTCTGATGAGGCATAGACTTCAAGGTTGAGGAGACAGAATTGTTGGGTGATGAGTCACCCTGTTAGTCAAAATTTTGCCATAATGTTAGACTTACAGAAAAATTGCAGGAATAGCACAAAGAATTTTTGTATACTACCGTTTTATCCAGATTGCCCAAAAATGTTAACATATTACTATATTTACTTTATACTTCTCCCTTTTTATACCCAATTCTCACACGTGTGTTTTGTTTTTCTGAAATGCTTGAGAGTAAATTACAGACATGATACCCTTTTATCCATGCATACTTTAGGGTATATTTACTAAAAATAAGCATGTTCTTTTACATAATTGTAGTAGAGTCATCAAAATCAGGGTATACAGATTGTTAAGACACTATTATCTAATCAATAGATATTCAGATTTTACTAGTTGTTCTAAAAATGTCCTTTTTGGCAAAAGGAAGTCCAACATTATGCAATTCATTCAATTGTCTTATTTCTTTAGTTTCCTTTCATGTGGGATGATTTGCAAGTTTTTCTTTATATTTCAAGACATTGACATTGACCCAGTTACGTTGTAGAATGTTCCTTAACTTGATATTTCTGGTAATTTCTGATATTTCCTTATGATTTGATTCAAGTCACACACTTTTGGCAGGAATACCATAAAGTGTAATGTCAAATTCTTCTCAGTGCATCATATCGGGGGCACTTGCTGATGATTTGTGCCATCACTAGTGATGTTAAATTTGACTATTTGGTTACAGTTGTGTCTGCTAGGTTTCTCCACCATAAAGCTGTTCTTTAAGCTTTGTAATTAATCCATATATTGTGGAGAGATGCTTTAAGACCATGTAAATATTGGCTTACCTTTCAGCTCTTAACACTCACTAGTTTTAGCACCCATTATAATTCTTGCCTGAATCAGTTTTTATTATGATAGTTACCAAATAGTCATTTTTCCAGTTTTCGTCTTCTACATTTATCCGTTGAAATTCTACTGTAAGGAAGAGCTTTTCCATCACCCCCATTTTTTGGTCTGGTTGTTGGCTTATATCAGTGTGGACTTGTGGATTATTATTTTATTCAACAGGTTATATACCTTTACCATCTTTATTTTAATGTTCCTATTATTCTAGATTTGGCTAGTGGAGTCCCTTCAGACTGGCTCCTGTGTCTTACTGATATGTCCCCATCATTCTTAGAGCACTTTCTTACTTATGGCACTATAAGATGTTCCTGTTCCAGGCTTAACTTGTACTTTCCTTGCCTTTGCTCTGGAGTTGGCCATTTCTTCAGAGAGCCTTGGTTGCTTTTATTGGGAAATAGTATTTAGAAGCCATGGATGCTAAATATGCTCTTGGTGACTGAAGTACCATTACTTATAGTCCCTTTCAGCAGACAGAGGTAGTAGATTTATTTTCCCTAGAAATAAGAGGAAAACAGCCAGGCGCGGTGGCTCATGCCTGTAATCCCAGCACTTTGGGTGGCTGAGGCGGGTGGATCACGAGGTCAAGAGGTTGAGACTATCCTGGCCAACATGGTGAAACCTCGTCTCTACTAAAAATACAAAAAAATTAGCTGGGCGTGGTGGCACGTGCCTTTAGTCCCAGCTCCTCAGGAGGCTGAGGCAGGAGAATTGCTTGAACCCAGGAGGCGGAGGTTGCAGTGAGCCGAGATCCCGCCACTGCACTCCTGCCTGGCACCTGGCGACACAACAAGAATCTGTCTCAAAAAAAAAAAAAAAAAATGGAAAACACTCAATGTAGTGGAACCACTTATCTTACAGGTATGCAAGGAAGATACTGGCAGTCATTTATAGAGCATAGGAGAAAACTTTTGGCATGGTACAGTAATATATGTATGTACACATAGACAGAGACAACCCCCCATGTATTTCTATAACTATTTCTTTATCCGTCTGTCTACTTATATATATTAAAGCCTATGAGTTCACATAAGTATCTTTCATTCCAATCCAACACCTCATGTTTTATTTAATTTTCTCCCCTTTCCTGTTCTCTGAACAGTAAGAAACCTGGCTTCTATTATCTGTATCACATATGTTCACTTAATTGCTCAGTCCTAGAGTGTACAGAAAGTTGTTTTAGAATTACTAACCTATGCCTCTGAAAAGGTGACTACTGACTAGATTTTAATACTAGTTTAGAGTTCTTTTTGTTCTTAGCCCTGAAGGCCGAAACACAGTGTTCAAAAGTTAGCTGACTAGTTCTTTCTTTCCTATCTTAGTCTGTTTTGTGTTGCCGTAACAGAATAACCGAGTCAGGTAATTTATAAAGAAAAGTTTATTTGGCTTACCACTGTGGTGGCTAGAAAGTACAAGAACCTGGCATCAGCATCTGCTCAGCTCTTGCTGAGGGCCATGTGCTGCCTGACAACATGGCGGGAGAAGCTGAAAGGGTAGGGAACGAGTACAAAGAGAGCAAACACTGGGAGGAAGCTTGCTTTACAACAACCTACTCTCAGAAACTAAACCAGTCCCACAAGAGTGATAACTCACTTCCACGAGAGTATTAATCTTATTCATGAAGGATTCTTTCCATGACCCACACACCTCCTTAATAGCCCCGCCTCTCAATACCACTTGTAATTGCAATCAAATTTCAACATGAATTTTGGAGGGAATGAACCATATTCAAACCATAGCATCCCTCAACCTCCAGACCTTTAATGTAGTTAAATTACTTGTTCGAAATATAATTTAGTTTATTTATTTGTTTGTATTTAATGTTTTCCCTTCCAGAATGGGGTTTTGATGAACAGTTCTCACTGCCGAACCCTTTCTCTTGACAAAAGATGGAGCAGATTCAGGAGAAGTGAGAGACCCACTTATCCATAGATTAAGTCAGGGCTTTAGCAGAAATCAGTGATGCAGACGTAGGCTAGACATGCACTGCGAACAAACCAACCATTTCCCCCTACTTCTGGGCCAGCCCTGTCTCTAGGCAAGCCATCTTATAGATTGAGACCCTTGCCAATTTCTCCTAAGCCTACTCCTAGGTTCTTCTTGCCATTCTCCCTGATCACCTCTTTTGCATTTAGTGAACCAAGAATACAGCATCAGCATCAGCATCTGCTCAGCTGTAGGCTATGATTATGTGACCTGTTGACCAGCAGCTCATGTAATATGCTTGTAGGACCTTAGGATAATGTTGATCTGGCCTCTCAGACATGAAGCCCCAGGGCACTGCTCATTGACACCCAAACTTGCAGAATTTTAAGTCCTTTCGTAAGACTGTTTGTTAGTGCCCTGTTCTGACACCCTTGAAATGTTTCCTCCTAGGTTTTCTTCAGTTACATGCTTTGGCTTCTCTAGTAGCTCTTTTGCATGAGTTCTGATGACCAAGCCATTTTCTCCTCTCTGTCTGGGAATGGCCTCCAGATTCCCCTTCCTTTGCCCCATTTAACCTTCTTCCTTCATCTCCCACACAATCATTTTATTGCTCTTTTCTCTAGACACATATAACCTGGTCAGTGCTGCTGATTCCAGCTGTTCTGAATCTTGTCTACAGCTTAAGTTCAAAAACAGATGGGCCCAAAGCATCCTAGATGCTGTGCCAATTTCCATCGCATGAAAACAAATTACTGAAAAGCAACAGGAAATTTTAGAATAGTTTTGGGGTTTGATTCTCTGTCTTCTCAATGGTCCTTCCTCCCTGACTCTTCCATTTCTCTTCACCCCCCCTCATTATACCTTGCCACTTTCCACCTCTTCTTTATATTCCTCAGTTGGCAAAGGCTGGTTTCTAAAACCTTTGTACTCATTTTTACTCTATGTACTGATAGGTTTAACCATTAGGATGAGACATTAGCTGTGTTGATAATCAAGCTAGGGTTGTTGGTTGTATTTCTAAATGTCTGTACCCCTTTTTTTTTTTTTGAGACGGAGTTTCGCTCTTGTTACCCAGCCTGGAGTGCAATGGCGCGATCTCGGCTCACCGCAACCTCCGCCTCCTGGGCTCAGACAATTCTCCTGCCTCAGCCTCCTGAGTAGCTGGGATTACAGGCATGCACCACCACGCCCAGCTAATTTTTTGTATTTTTAGTAGAGACGGGGTTTCACCATGTTGACCAGGATGGTCTCGATCTCTCGACCTTGTGATCCACCCACCTCGGCCTCCCAAAGTGCTGGGATTACAGGCTTGAGTCACCGTGCCCGGCCATGTCTGTACCCTTTTAAAATCTTCCATCTGGGACTAGGGACTTTATGTCCTTTTAGTCATATAGAGAAGGTGAGGCTGGGGCCTTTGTGTCTGTGGGTACATTGATAGGTCAAATAATTCACCAACTTGAGAATAAAGTATATATTCTTCCATTAACTTTATCACTGGGGGCAGAAAATTGGCATTCCTAGTCACCCTAAAAATAAGAGGAAAACAATCAACGTAGTGGAACCACTTATCTTAAGGTATATAAGGAAGACACTGGCAGTCGTTTACAGAGCATGGGGAGAAAACTGTTGGCATGGTACAGTGATTATTGGGTACCCACTGTGACCAGACATTGTAGGAACTGTCCTCAAGAGAAGTCGTTGGGGGATACACTTCTAGAAGTTCAGGTACACCCTGGATTTATCTATGCAAATTATAGTGTTTCTCTTTCTCCTTTCCTTCCCTCCTTCCTCCCTCCCTCCCTCCCTTCCTCCCTCCATGCCTTCTTTACAAGAGAATACTTAGAAGAGAATCCTCAGATTCTCAAAAAGTATCAAGCAGAGTCCTATGGATGGTAACTGAAAAAACAGGTTCTCAAAAGGTTCTGCGATACAGAATTATCTCCCATAATTTAAGATCATTACTATGGAGCAGTGACTTCAAAAACTTTTGATTATGAATCTCTATATTTTATACTACAGGCTAGAATATACATATATACATATATATACCTGAGAACAACACTTTCACAAAACAATACTTGTCTTTGCTCACTGTGATGTACTCTGAGATTTTCTACTTGATTCTGTTATTCTTTTTTTATTGTTGTTGACATGAGGTCTCACTTTCACCCATGCTGACGTATAATGGTGCCATCTTGGCTCACTGCAGCCTCTGCCTTCTGAGCTCAAGCAATCCTCCTACCTCAGCCTTCTGAGCAGCTGGGTCCACAAGTGCACACCACCATGCCCAGCTAATTTTTTTGTATTTTTGGCAGAGACGAGGTTTTGCCATGTTGTCCAGGCTGGTCTCAAATTCCTGACCTCAAGTGAACTGCCTGTCTCAGCCTCCCAAAGTGCTGGGAATGCAGGCTTGAGCTACTGCACCCAGTCTACTTTATTCTGTTATTCTTTTCTACTATTTTCTGCTTAATCTTTTGAGAAATGCTAGGTGACCTGTAAGATGATTTTTTTAAAACCTCACTAATGGATTGTACTTCACAGTTTGTAAAACATTGCTTTAAGAGCATTGGCTTTTCAATTTTTGGTGTGAATAAAATTAGCTGATTTAAAAGGCAGATTCCTGGGCATCAGCCCACCCGTAGTGAGTTATAATCTCTGGCAGATGAACATAAGAATCCACGTTTTAAATAAGCATTCCAGGTGATTCTGATGCAAGGTGATTTGGGGTCCTGAAGCCTCACACTTACAGAAACTGTCTCTTTTGTAGTTATGAACCTAGCTTTTCAAGGCTTCAGATCACATACTTGCTTGGAGAAGGGAGATACTAGTGGGGATCATCTTACACCAGACTGAGAATCTTCTTGTTACAGAATGACCCCAATCACTTAGGTTTACTTCTGGATTTTGATAATTCCTTAATAGTCCTCTTTTACTGATATCTCTTATGGCCCTTAAGAAGGCAGAGGAGGGATTAATGGAGGCCGCAGAATAGAGAGAGTGAAGAAACTGAAGGGTCATTTTACAAAGTGGCGGGGTGTGGCCCAGCCCTCCAGTAGGTGCCCAGAGCCAGTCCAAAATTAGAATGGGATGGGATTCAAAACTGCTTTTCCTATTCACTTGCCTTTCATGTGTAACCACATGCAGGGTGTCAACATGCTTTTAGGCGCCATTAGGCAGCAGCAGTTTTGCTCTCCCTGGGTTCATGGACCCTTGGTATTTTTGTTATGTGTTGTCTTAGAATAGCTCTGCACTCTGGGGCTCTGAGCATTGTCCATTAACTCTTTCAGCACCAGGCCTTTGAGATGCCAAGAGCTTTTTGAATGAAATGTCATAACCACCACAATGAAATAAGAAAACGGTTACTAGTCAGGAGAGCTGGATTCTTGCCTTGCTCTGCCACTATCTGTGTGACCTCATGCTTCCTGAGCCTCAATTTCCTTACTCAGAAAATGACAGGCTTGGTCTAGACTTTAGACCATCTTGAAAGTCCCTTCTAGCTCTGAAATTCCATGATTCTATTTTTGTATACTCTGGCCTTTTCTCTTTGCCATGAGTCTTTTGTTTAAAGTCTCAGCTAGGTTAGGCACAGAAGATTCACTGAGTTTGGGAATTTCCAGAGAACCAGATTATAAGTTAATAGCAACAAAATGTATTCCTCGCCAGTCAAGGTAGCTCACAGTTGTGAGCCTGGCACTTCGGGAGGCTGAGGTGGGAGGATCACTTGAGCCTGGGAGTTTGATGCTACAGTGAGCCATGGTCATGCCCCTGTACTCCAGCCTGGGCAATAAGAACAAGACCCCATCTCTCTAAAAAAAAGAGAGTATGGGCTGCGTGTGGTGGCTTACACCTGTAATCCCAGCAGTTTGGGAGGCTGAGGTGGGTGGATCACCTGAGGTCGGGAGTTGAGACCAACCTGACCAACATGGAGAAACCTCATCTCTACTAAAAATACAAAATTAGCTGGGCATGGTGGTGCGCACCTGTAATCCCAGCTACTCAGGAGACTGAGGCAGGAGAATCTCTTGAACCTGGGAGATGGAGGTTGAGTTGAGCCCAGATCTCAACATTGTGCTCCAGCCTGGGCAATAAGAGCAAAACTCTGTTTCAGAAGAAGAAAAGGGGGGGGTATTCCTATTTAGTATACTAATGAAGTAGGAAATTTATGAAACAAGTTTATTATAAAAGGACTTTTGAGCTGTATTTGTCTTTTCAGACATGATTCTGGCCACTGGTGGGTATGAATTCATTGTGTGAGCTGTTGAGTAATAATAGTTGTTATAATAATAAGAAATGAGGTTGATACTGATAAATAGTTATAGAACACTTGCATGTTTATGAAGTTTCTTTATGGGCATCACCTTGTTTGACTGGATCTTCACAGAAGTCACGTGTGTTAGGCAGGGCAGATCTGCTGTCCTTGTTTATCCGTTTATTTATTTATTTTTTTTAAGAGACGAGGTCCTACTGTGTTGCCCAGGCTGGTATGCAGTGGCCATTTACAGGTACAATCATTGTGCACTACAGCCTCTAGTTCTTGGGCTCAAGCAGTCTTCCCACCTCAGCTTCCCGAATAGCTAGGACTGCAGGGGCATGGTACCATACCTGGCTTCCATTTACTTTTAACAGCTGAAGACATTTTGATACCCAGAATGCACTTGTGACTTGCCCAAAGTTATCTAGCTGGTAAGTGGCAGAGCTAAGCCTAGACTCTGGGGTCTTAAGCATAGTTCAAAGTGCTTTCCACAGAGTATAGATGGGGTTTCACATTTTTCATCCAGATTCCTTAAGGACCTGAACTTGATAATTTGACCTACTAACCTGGAAATTGGCTAGGGCAGGCATCCCCAAACTACGGCCCGCGGGCCGCAGGCAGCCCCCTGAGGCCATTTATCTGCCCCCCCACCGTACTTCAGGAAGGGGCACCTCTTTCATTGGTGGTCAGTGAGAGGAGCACAGTATGTGGTGGCCCTCCAACAGTCTGAGGGACAGTGAACTGGCCCCCTGTGTAAAAAGTTTGGGGACACCTGGGCTAGGGCATCTTTTATATCACTCAACCTTTTAAAGTTTTGCCAGTAAAGTATTAAGCATCTCATATACCACTCAGCCCTTTAAAGTTTAGCCAGTAAAGTATCAACATGGTTAACATTATGCTGTAATTTAGAGCACACAAGCCAGTGGACATACAAATCTGGTCATTCAGTAGCCACCCAGAGTGTGAGCACAGATACACACACTGGAACAGCTGATTAGGCAAGATTGGCAAAGACTGAAGATACTAACTAGTCATTAAATGAATCATGGTCTTTCTATGCTTAACACTTACAGGATTGCTTTGGCTCTAGCATCTGTTGTTAGTCAATACTGATTAGGTACTCACCTATTCTTGGTGATAGGTGTTCATTAAACATTCTAAATATACCCTGTCCTCAAGAGAATTCCTTACTGGGCCTGGGGGTTGTTCCTTTTGCACCCCCACACAAAAAGAGACTTCCTTCTAATAAAAGCAGGCTAAATATCCAAGTAGCACATGAGAACTGGTAATGACACACACAGCCAATCTGATGATTATGTAGACTTCATTCCATTTAGATCTATAGTTTCATAGCATCAAGTATTTTATATTTTCCTCCTTTTCATTGTTGTTATGAGCCATGTAAAGGGACTCATTGTCGCAGGGACAGGTATTTGGGAGGGGGAGATCTTTCTGGAAACCCTTTCTTCTCAGTGGCTTATTACTACTTGGCATACTTAAGTACAGTTTGCTAGCCAGGAGGAGTTTCTGGCTGCAGATCAAGCTTCTCTGCTCATTTCTGGTGCCAGGGAGATGCTTGCTCTTAAGGGGGTGGTTACTGCTTTGATAATAAGTGTGTGGATTTCTGAGTGACATCATTCTGCGTTGGCACAGACAGGTATTTACTTCTCTAGAATGAACTACCACGGGTGAGCCAGACTGTCTGCCTCAGTCATCTCCCAAGGTTTCATTTATTTTAAAAATCTGCTAACACGTCTGCGTGTATTTTTTTTTTTTCTCTGTATGTTTGTCATGTGCTATAATTACTTATGGGGCTTCTTGTGACATCTTAATGAACTAGAGAAGAAAAAAACTAAGATATAATTGTAGAGTTGTTCACAGGTTTTTCTATGGAATTCGTGGATCCAACTGTCACATGGTATCTGTGGTTACGAATTCTTTTTAAGCTGAGAAATGTATAAACTTTATGTTCCTTGGTCACTAATCACACCTTTGTTCTGTCTTTTACCCTTGTTATCGTGTTTTAGTTTAATTGAAGGAATGAGTCAGCTTAGGCCTTTGATGTGATCAGAGACTATTTTGGGGGGCTTTCAGGGAGCATATTTCACACCTAAGTAAATTTCTAGGCCCTTAGTTCTATGGATCATATTGGGGTGGGGTGCATAGTCCTTGTTCTCTAGCATGTAGATTGTACCAAGAGGGTTTAATAGCCTCTTTATTTATTTCTCCCTATAGTTCTGGGAATGCTAGTGCTAATACATGGAATACAAACAAAATGTCTATAGAGGCTATAGAGCTAGTGAGCAGGCAGATTTTCTAAGTCGGCCAAATCAGGGTTTCACAATGGTTTCATCCAAGCCAATGTACACACGAGCCGCAAGACCAGGATAAGATGTATGTTGTGGCTGATACACAGTTTAGGAGCAGGAAAGCCATGTCTTAGATCCAGGAAGTCTGCAAACATGGGACAAGCAGGTCAGTAAAAGGAATGTTGATCCTTTTATCCCTAGAACAGTATCTAGCCCCCAGAGTAGGATACTCAATTAATATTTGTTAAAGGAATGAATGAAAGAAGAGATCAGGGACTCGGAAAAGGATACTGGACAATAAGATATCAGAAACTAGGCAAGAAATATGGATGGCAAAGATTCAAATCTTTTGTAGACCCCCATGTCTGGTCTTATGGGATCCATAGATCTGTCTTAAGTGATATGAAGACCCTCCAGTTGCCTTTTTTCTGCTGTGAACTTGGTGCCGTAGGAGTGGTTGAAAGGAAGGCAGAATCTCTCACAACATAAATTCATAGAGACATGTCCAGTTAGTGTCTACAATGGCTTATATTTAGGGGCTATTCCTAGTTCTCTGACCTAATCCACAAGAACCTGTAATCATTCAGGAAATCGTGATTAAGCACTTAATAGATGTCAGACATGGTGCCAGTTCAGTTCTCTACTTCAAAGCAGATTCCTAAGCTCCAGCTCTTGGGCATGCTGTTCTCCCAAGGGTGTGGTTCTGCTCTGTGGAACTAATCCAGAGCCACAAGAATCCTATTTCCATACAGCTCTTCCCCAAACCTGATTATAGGGGACAATTTAGGCTATTTTGAGAGGGTGGGTCTACCACTGCTTGAATCCTTTCTAATCATCTGTCTAGGCTACCAAAGACAATTTGTGGTACTCACTTGTCCCTGAAAATTTGAAAGCTCATTTCTCCATATGTAGACTATATTATTTTTGCCTTTGGCACTTTTATCTGCCTCTGAACTCTCTTCCTCTGATCTCATTGCTGGCAAAGCTGAAGCCAGAGCTGTGATAAGCCCAGAGAAGTGTGCCCACCCCCTGCCTGCCTGCCTGTCTTTGAAAGATACCTTCAGGCTGCTGCTGTACTACTGGGTCACAAAACCAGCATCCACCATTACAGGCAGAATCATTTTCAAGTCAGTTTCTACCTTGGTGATTTTTACCCCCTCTTTCTTTTAACACCTTTCCCAGCAAATCCAATCCATCCTCTGGCTTATCTGGGTCAGCAAGGATCTGATTTTATGCATGGCACTGTCAGACCATAAATCCTCTGCAGCTTTGCCTTTCTATCCAGCCTGTCTGCTTCTGTCAGCATCAGCAAAATGCATAATAGAGAAAATAAGCCAGAAAGGCTAATAACACTCATCTGAATAAAATAATCTCTTTGGCTGCCTCAGTTCATTTCATTTTAATCAAGGTGCCAGGAGGGAATTTAGGTTAAAAAAATCCAACCTCCTTCTTGTCAGTAGTTCCCTGTCCAACCATCACTTAAATGATTCCTTTTATTATGCATATACCTTTATTTTTCCATTTACTACATACTTGTGTGTTCAATAACATATATTGAATGATGTGTTTAACTCTAGGTTTTGTCTATCATCACAGATATGTCTGTTTTTAGAAGTGAGAAACTATATTCTGCTTAGATGTATTGATAGTTACCATCTCTCTGTGCAGATTGGCAGGTTTGATAGGAATTCTGAGCTGGGGGCTGGGGCTTAATATAAGTTGAAGCAAGTAGGGTTCTGGCACTCTGGGCTCCCTTTGGATTCCTTTCTGTCAACCTCAGCACACAGTTCCCGGTGTGGAATGCAGGACTGATTATTCTACCTCGTCCCTTAGGGAAAGGACAGTGGGAGATTAAAATCTGCTCTCCTGTTGGTATCTCTCTCACGTCTTCCCAGAGACTTACAGCTGCTTTGCTAATTGCCTGTTGCTGTTGTCTTGCTCCAATCATTATTTGCTGAAGGCTGTGCATTTTCAGCAGGCAGCGATCTTGGCCCTGGCCCAGAGCCGGGTGAGAAGCATGTTGGAAATTGATGAAAGCTGAGTCCTAGTTTGTTTGGAAATAAAAATAATAATATTTCTTCACATTTGTTTAGTGTGGTACTGTTGGCATATTTCTTTTGCATCCGTCATTTCATTTGATCCACGCAACAGCCGTGAGAGGTGAGCAACTCGGAGACTATTGGCCCAAAAGGAAACACACCTCACTATAGCAGTGCGGAAGCTCAAGCTCTATCTGTTCCAGCAATGCCAGCCTTATGCCATGCATTCCATCTGCACAGCCATGAATGTGGCAATTAGTAATTAAATGTCACCTTAGGTCAGGAGAGCATCCAGGATTTTACAACCATACTTTGAAGATCTTTAAGGAGTAAGATGCACACCAACAGAGCACGTGTCCATTTTTTAGATGAGATGGTCAAGACCAAACAGGGGATATGGAAAAAAAAAAAAAAGAACCATAATAGAGTGACCAACTTGGACCTTATGGACTTGGCTTTTCACCATGGATATTTTAGAGAAGTCCCTTTAAGCATTTGTTGCAAAGTTTGTTGAACATCCATAAATAGACCAAACTGAGGGAGAAAAGCTGGGCTAATTTCTTCAAAGCTAATGATTCAGCTGTGTAGGTTTATCTCGTTCAGTGCACTTACAGTGATAATGTCTTCTGCAGATGTACAGGCAGCATGTGACTTTCCAGGTCTTCTTTCTTTTGACTCCAGAATCATTCCCTCTCAAGTACAGTATGATGTTTTCTTGATCTTCCTCCTGAAAAAAAATTTAAGTAAGAAAAATACTCCTAGATATTTTGTCTGCTTTTTAGGGATTAGTATTTGAGGAGGTTTGCAGCTGTTCAGCACATTCCTAAGGGATGTAAACCCTTTTCTTTAAATGCCCAAGTATTATACAACCGAAAGGCTCTGGGAGTGGGGAAAGTAAAGAGACTGTGCAAACAAATGATAGATGGAAAAGATATAAAGACGGATTTCAATCTTCTAACCAAACGAAGTTCCCTTGGCTCCAGCGGTCCCAAATAAAATGAGGCTGCAAAGCTCCTGGAGCAGGAAACCACTCTAGCAGAGCCTTAATATGCTCCCTATGAAATCACGTCTCGTTGCGTTGCTTATTTTCCAGCCTGAAGTGTGTTTCATCTTTGTTCGTGTTGGCTGGGAAAATTGTCTGTATATTCGCGATCCCCCTCCTCCCACTTTCTTTCTACCTTACTTGCCCTACCACTACCCAAAAATAAATAAATGAATTAATTAAAACACCTCAGTTGAAAGGAAGAATATGTCTGAGAAAGCTTACAGACTCAAAGGACCAGAAATATTGTGTGAAAAGCTGCATTATTAGTAGGAGAGGATGAGAACTCCTAGAAGAAACAGACAGCAGGATCTAGTGCTGGTTTTCTAAGCATAGACTCCTTTTTTAAAATAAAAATCTTGCATAGAGCCCCAATATATGAAACAGATAAAAGCAGTGTTTTTATTGGTATAAATCTACTTTTAAAGTACAAATTTATAGAGTACTTATTATACTGTCAGTCAATGAGAACAATTTGGTTGTCTATGAACTAAAAATACTGAGATCAGGATTATGAATCAGTTATAGTTTTATATCCATTTCAGCATCCAAGATATTTCTGGTTTTGGTTTAGGTAGTCCAATGTCAGGAAAATCTTGATTCACATAGATATGTTATATTAATCTTGAGCTGATTGAGATAGAAAAAAGAAGATTTTTTTTTTAAGTTGAATCACTGTCATCACTTAGCATCTATTCCCCTTCATAAATATTAATTGGATAAGCCCCAACATGTATAATAGGCATTGCAACAATTGATAATGAGATGGTATGATATTAAGCATGTTGACTGTTACTACCCAACCACAGTCTAACATGAACAAAGCCTAGGCCCTTGAGCCTTCCATGGCATGTGATTGAACCTTGTGGCTGTGTGTCAAGTTATAGGCTCACCTGTACAGCTTTATTGGAGGAGGCACACACAGGCTTCAGTGAAAAATAAGCCTATGCAAAGCTATGTGTATTCTAATCAATAGCATATTGTTCAGAAGTTCCAAGGCTTACAGTGTTTCTTTATGCCAGGGTTTGCATAAAACAATGCTAGCAGCCTGCGAGACATTTCAGTGGTATCTAATGCAGGGAAACTGGGTCCTGGGTCTCTTGCTTGTGTCGAGGGTTACTTGTTTGAATGGATATGTCACTTTTTTTTTTTTTTAATTAAAATGTGATTTTCTGCTAATTCCAAAGTATATCAGAACACAGTTTAAAAGCTCCTTCTCACTGAAAACAATACTAATACTATAACTTTTGCACAAAATACCGTTAAGGATGGGAACAAATACATGTGGTAAAAGTACTTAAAGCACCTTGCAAGTTCTTTTTTCTTTTTTTGTTTTGTTTTAAAACTGAGTCTTGCTCTCACCCAGGCTGGAGTGCAGTGGCATGATCTCAGCTCATTGTAACACTCGCCTCCTGGGTTCAAGCTATTCTTCTGCCTCAGCCTTCCAAGTAGCTGGGATTACAGGTGGGCACCATCACACCTGGGTGATTTTGTATTTTTATTAGAGAAGGGGTTTTGCATGTTGGCCAGGCTGGTCTCGAACTCCTGACCTCAAGTGATCTGCCCACCTTGGCCTCCCAAAGCACTGGGATTACAGGCGTGAGCTATGCCTTACAAGTTCTTAATAAATCTTATTAGCATTAAGTGAGAAGGCATTCTATTTTAAAAGATTTCTATTTATCTCTTTATTGACCTATCTTTGTTTATTCATCCCTTCTTTGGAGGGTACCCTAGGGATATGTGCTGTGCATCCTTTCCCATGCTGTTAGGTTGATTTTGCCTCCAATGCCTCCTCTTTTGATCTTCGGTCTGCCTTTCTGAGCTAGCTGACCCTTTGTACTGCCATTACAGTTCTGTTTTATTATAGCTCTTCCTTTGTCTCCCATACTATATTGTAACACTAGCACTTTTATAACCACTAAAGCATCTAACACCATGCCTTGTTCATTTAAGATACAAATGTTTGTATATTTGTGGAATCGAATTGTTGCATCATTTGTGTGTATGTAAAGCAGTACAGAGAAAGAACCCACATAGACCCCCCCCAATCCATGTTCTCCGTTAAGAAATAGATTGAAACCAGTTGTTAACGTAAGATCTTTTATGAGATCTGCTCCTTTAGAAAGCATGCTTACTGAGGACATGGGTATCTTGCTGAGAGACACCACTTGATAAAAATGTAAATTAGATTATATAGAATTTTGTGACTGAAGTATAATTGGAATCAATTTGAAAGTTTTCTTACAATGGAAACATCAAATGCCATGGAAGATACGTGTTCAGATATCTTACCATTTGAATTTAGGATTGTTTCCTGTTCACTTTTTTTCTCCCAGATACTAAACATTTTGAAAGGAGTACATTAATTATGTGTCTCTCTTCCTCTCAGCTAGTGTATTTTTGATTTCCATAAATATTTAGTTTCCCTAAAAAGGTAAGTGTTGTCCAAGTGATTGGCCTTCTTTTTATTTTTGGCTCTCCATCCGTAATTTATTGTTAAAGAATCTTTAGATCTAGCTCGACCTGTCTTAGGTCCGATACTTGCCTCAGAACCAATTAATGCTGATGGTAGATTTTATATGTATTTTTTATTGCCCTTTAGGTTCTGGGGTACATGTGCAGAACATGCAGTATTATTGCATAGGTATATACATGGCAATGTGGTTTGCTGCCTCCATCCCCCTGTCATCTGTATCTAGCATTTCTCCCCATGTTATCCTTCCTCAACCTCCCTACCCACCGCTATCCCTCCCATATTCCTCCACAACAGACCCCAGTGTGTGATGCGCCCCTCCCTGTCTCCATGTATTCTCATTGTTTAACACCTGCCTAGAATGAGAACATGTGGTTGGTGTTTGGTTTTCTGTTCTTGTGCTGAGAATGATACTTTCCAGATTCATCTATGCCCCTGCAAAGGACATGAACTCATCCCTTTTTATGGTTGCATAGTATTCTATGATGTATATATGCCACATTTTCTTTATCCAGTCTATCACTGATGGGCATTTGGAGTGGTTCCAAGTCTTTGCTATTGTGAACAGTGCCTCAATGAACACTCGTGTGCATGTGTCCTTATAATAGAACAACTTATAATCCTTTGGATATATACCCAGTAATGGGATTGGTGGGTCAAATAGAATTTCTATTTCTAGATCCTTGAGGAATCGCCACACTGCTGCAATGGTTGACCTAACTTACACTCCAAACAACAGTGTAAAAGTGTTCCTATTTCTCCACATCCTCTAGAGCATCTATTGTCTCCAGATTTTTAAATGATGGCCATTCTAACTGGTGTGAGATGGTATCTCAGTGTGGTTTTGATTTGCATTTCTCTAATGACCAGTGATGATGAGCATTTTTTCATGTTTGTTGGCCTCATCTATGTCTTCTTTCGAAAGTATCTGTTCATGTCCTTTGCCCACTTTTGAATGGGTTTGTTTGTTTTTTTCGTGTAAATGTGTTTCAGTTCTTTGTAGATTCTGGATATTAGCCCTTTGTCAGATGGGTAGATTGCAAAAATTTGTTCCCATTCTGTTGGTTGCCAGTTCACTCTAATGATTATTTCTTTTGCTGTACAGAAGCTCTGGAGTTTAATTAGGTCCCATTTGTCTATTTTGGCTTTTGTTGCCAACACTTTTGGTGTTTTAGTCATGAAGTCCTTGCCTATGCCTATGTCCTGAATGGTTTTGCCTAGGTTTTCTTCTAGGGTTTTTATGGTGTTAGGTCTTATGTTTAAGTCTTTAATCCATCTGGAGTTAATTTTAGTGTAAGGTGTCAGGAAGGGGTCCAGTTTCTGCTTTCTGCACATGGCTAGCCCATTTTCCCAACACCATTTATTAAACAGGGAATCCTTTCCCCATTGCTTGCTTTTGTCATGTTTCTCAAAGATCAGATGGTTGTAGATGCATGGCGTTGCCTCCGAGGCCTCTATTCTGTTCCATTGGTCTGTATCTCTGTTTTGGTACAGTACCATGCTGTTTTGATTACTTTAGACTTGTAATATAGTTTGAAGTCAGGTAGCGTGATGCCTCCAGCTTTGTTCTTTCTGCTTAGAACTGTCTTGGCTGTGCAGGTTCTCTTTTGGTTTCATATGAAGTTTAAGGTGGTTTTTTCCAATTCTGTGAAGAGGGTTGTAGGTAGCTTGATGGGGATAGCATTGAATCTACAAACTACTTTGGGCAGTATGACCATTTTCACAATATTGATTCTTCCTAACCATGAGCATGGGATGTTTTTCCATCTGTTTGTGTCCCCCCTTATTTACTTGAGCAGTGGTTTGTAGTTCTCTTTGAAGAGGTCCTTTACATCCTTTGTTAGTTGTATTCCTAGGTATTTTATTCTCTTTGTAGCAATTGTGAATGGCAGTTCATTCTTGATTTGGCTCTCTTTAAGTCTGTTATTGGTGTATAGGAAGGCTTGTGGTTTCTGCACATTGATTTTGTATTCTGAGACTTTGCTGAAGTTGCTTATCAGTTTCAGGAGATTTTGGGCTGAGATGATGGGGTCTTCTAAATATACAATCATGTCATCTGCAAATAGAGACAATTTGACTTCCTTCTTTCCTAATTGAATACCCTTTATTTCTTTTTCTTGCCTGATTGCTCTGGCTAGAAATTCCAATATTATATTGAATAGGAGTGGTGAGAGAGGGCATCTTTGTCTAGTGCCAGATTGCAAAAGGAATGCTTCCAGTTTTTGCCCATTCAGTATGATATTGGCTGTGGGTTTGTCGTAAATAGCTTTTATTATTTTGAGATATGTTCTATTGATACCTAATTTATTGAGAGTTTTTAGCATAAAGGACTGTTGAATTTTTTTGAAGGCCTTCTCTGCATCTATTGAGATAATCATGTGGTTTTTGTCTTTAGTTCTGTTTATGTGGTGGATTACCTTTATAGACTTGTGTATGTTGAACCAGCCTTGCATCCCCATGATGAAGGCTACTTGATCCTGTTGGATATGCTTTTTGATGTGCTGTTGCAATCATTTTTGTCACTATTTTATTGAAGGTTTTTGCATTTATGTTCATCATGGATATTGGCCTGAAGTTTTCTTTTTTTGTTGGGTCTCTGCTGGGTTTTGTTATCAGGATGATGTTGGTCTCATAAAATGATTTGGGAAGGATTCCCTGTTTTTGGATTGTTTGGAATAGTTTCAGAAGAAGTGGTACCAGCTCCTCTTTGTATGTCTGGTAGAACTTGACTGTGAACCCATCTGGACCTGGCTTTTTTCAGTTGATAGGCTATTAATTGCTGTCTCAACTTCAGTCCTTGTTATTGGTCTTTTCAGGGTTTCAACTTCTTTGTGGTTTAGGCTTGGGAGTGTGCAAGTGTCCAGGAATTTATCCATTTCTTCCAGGCTTACTAGTTTATGTGCATAGAGTTGTTTATAGTAATCTCTGATGGTGGTTTGTATTTCTGTGGAATCTGTGGTGATATCCCCTTTATCGTTTTTTATTGCATCTATTTGATTCTTCTCTCTTTTCCTTTTTATTAATGTGGCTGTGGTCTGTCTATTTTCTTGATCTTTTCAAAAAATCACCTCCTGGATTTATTGATTTTTTGAAGAGTTTTTTTTTATTTCTTTATCTTTTTCAGTTCTGCCCTGATCTTAGTTATTTCTTGTCTTCTGCTAGCTTTTGAGTCCTTTTGATCTTGCTCCTCTAGCTCTTTCAATTTTGATGATAGGGTGTCAATTTTAGATCTTTCCTTGCTTCTCATGTGGGCATTTATTGCTATAAATTTTCCTCTAGACATTGCTTTAAATGTATCCCAGGGATGCGGGTATGTTGTGTTTTCATTCTCATTGGTTTCAAAAAACATCTTTATTTCTGCCTTCATTTCACTGTTTATCCATCAACATTCAAGAGCCAGTTGTTCAGTTTCCATGAAGTTGTGAGTTTCTGAGTTAGTTTCTCAATTCTGAGTTCTAATTTGATTGCGCTGTGGTCTGAGAGGCTGTTTGTTATGATTCTGTTCTTTTGCATTGGCTAAGGAGTGGTTTACTTCCAATTATATGGTCAGTTTTAGAGTAGGTGCGATATGGTGCTGAGAAAAAAATGTATATTCTGTGGATTTGGGATGGAGAGTTCTGTATCTGTCTATTACATTTGCTTGGACCAGATCTGAGTTCAAGTCCTGGATATGCTTGTTAATTTTCTGTCTCTTTGATCTGTCTAATATTGACAGTGGAGTGTTAAAGTCTCCCACTATTATTGTGTGGGAGTCTAAGTCTCTTCATAGGTCATTAAGAACTTGCTTTATGTATCTGGGTGCTCCTGTATTGGGTGTATATATATGTAGGATCATTAGCTCTTGTTGCATTGATCTTTTACCATTATGTAATGCCCTTCTTTGTCTCTTTTGATCTTTGTTGGTTTAAAGTCTATTTTTTTTTT
Organism: Saimiri boliviensis; assembly: GCF_048565385.1. Lineage (NCBI taxonomy): Eukaryota > Metazoa > Chordata > Mammalia > Primates > Cebidae > Saimiri > Saimiri boliviensis. The sequence goes on from NC_133462.1 coordinate 58,942,116, forward strand.
TTTTTGCTTCCTCTAACATGAATCATAGGAAACAAGTTTTAAAGTCTATTTTATCAGAGACTAGGATAGCAACTCCTTCTTTTTTATTTTTTGCTCTCTATTTGCTTGGTAAATCTTCCTCCATCCCTTTATTTTGATCCTATGTGTGTCCTTGTGTATGAGATGGGTTTCCTGGATATAGCACACAGATGGGTTTTGACTTTTTATCCAATTTGCCAGTCTGTGTCTTTTGATTGGGGCATTTAGTCCATTTACATTTAAGGTTAATATTGTTATGTGTGAATTTGATCCTGTCATTTTGCTGCTAGCTGGTTATTTTGTCCATTAGTTGACACTGTTTCTTCATTGTGTTGATGCTCTTTACCATTTGGTACGTTTTTGGAGTGGCTGGTACTGGTTGTTACTTTCTATGTTTAGTGCTTCTTTTAGGAGCTCTTGTAAGGCAGGCCTGGTGGTGATGAAATCTCTGAGCAATTGCTTGTTCATAAAGGATTTTCTGTGTCCTTCGCTTATGAAGCTTAGTTTGGCTGGATATGACATTCTAGGTTGAAAGTTCTTTTCTTTAAGAATGTTGGGGGAAAAAAAAAAAAAAAAAGAATGTTGAATATTGGCCCCCACTCTCTTCTGGCTTATAGGGTTTCTGCCCAGAGATCCGCTCTGGATCTGATGGGCTTCCCTTTGTGGGTAACCTGACCTTTCTCTCTGGCTGCCCTTAACATTTTTTCTTTCAGTTCAGCCCTGGTGAATCTGACGATTATATGCCTTGGGGTTGCTCTTCTTGAGGAATATGTTTGTAGTGTTCTCTGTATTTCCTGGACTTGAATATTGGCATGCCTTGCTAGGTTGGGAAAGTTCTCCTGGATAATATCCTGAAGAGTGTTTTCCAGCTTGGATTCGTTCTCTCCGTCACATTCAGGTACACCTATCAAACATAGATTAGGTCTTTTCACATAATCCCATATTTCTTGGAGGCTTTGTTCTTTCTTTTCACTCCTTTTTCTCTAATCTTGCCTTCTCATTTTATTTCATTGAGTTGATCTTCAATCTCTGATATCCTTTCTTCTGCTTGGTCAATTCAGCTATTGGAACTTGTGTATGCTTTGCAAAGTTCTCATGTTGTGTTTTCCAGCTCTATCAATTCATTCATATTCTTCTCTAAGCTGTTTATTCTCATTAGCATTTTGTCAAACCTTTTTTCAAGGTTCTTAGTTCTTTGCATTGGGTTAGAACATGTTCTGTTAGCTCAGAGAAGTTTGTTTTTACCCACCTTCTGAAGCCTGTTTCTGTCAGTTCATCAGACTCATTCTCCATCCAGCTTTGTTCCCTTGCAAATGAGGAGTTGTGATTCCTTGGAGGAGGAGAGGTGTTCTGGTTTTGGGTGTTTTCATCATTTTTGTGCTGGTTTCTTCCCATCTTTGTGGATTTATCTACCTGTGGTCTTTGTAGTCAGTGGTTTTCGGATGGGTTCTCTGAGTGGACCTCCTTTTTGTTGATGATGAAGTTATTTCTTTCTGTTTTTTAGTTTTCTTTCTAACAGTCAGGCCCCTTTGCTGTAGGTCTGCTGGAGGTCCACTCCAAACCCTGCTTGCCTGGGGATCACCTGTGGTGGCTGCAGAACAGTAAGGGTTGCTGCCAATTTCTTCTTCTGTTATCTTTGTCCCAGAAGGATACTTGCCAGATAATCAGCCTGAGCCCTCCTTTATAATGTGTCTCTGGATATACCGGGGTCGGGGAGCTGTTTGAGGAGACAGTCCCTTATCAGAGCTCAAATGCTGAGCTGTGAGCTCTGTTGTTCCATTCAGAGCTGCTGGGCAGGTATGTTTAAGTCTGCTGCAGTGGAACTCATAACCTCCTTTTTTCCCAGGTGCTCTGTCCTGAGATGGTGGGGCTTTATAAGTTCCTGACATGCTGCTGCCTTTTTTCAGAGTTGCCCTGCCCTGCAAGGAGGTTGCCTAGTCACAGCCTGCCAGCACAGGTGTTGCTGAGCTGCTGTGGGCTCTGCGCAGCTGCTTTGTGAACTTCCTTGCATTTTTTTTTTTTTTATAGAGTTATAGTTAGAACTGCCTTGGTAATGGCGCACTGCCTCAGTAATGGCAGACTGCCGCCGTAATGGCAGATTCCCTTCCCTCCACAAAGCTGGACTATCCAGGGTCCAGCTGCGCTTGCTTGCTGCGAAACTCTCAATCCAGAGTGTTTCAGATTGCTGGTCTTTGTGGGCAGGGGATCTGCCTAGCCAGATCACCTGGTTCCCTATTTCAGCCCCCTTTTTTCCAGTTGAATGTGTGGCTCTGCCTCCCAGGTGTTCCAGGCACTAGTTGAAACAGCCACCCAGGTTTGTGTGAGTTTTTGTGTGGAGACCCATTGCACTGGCTGAACCAGCCATGGTGGAAACTCTTGGTGCTTTTCTGCCCGGGAATCTCCTGGTCTGTGGGCAGTAAAAATTCTTTTGGAAATGCGGTGGTCACTGACCCTCTGTGTTGTTCTTGCTAGGAACTGCACTCCAGAGCTGTTCCTATTTGGCCATCTTGGATCCCTCGGCACTCTTAAGAGTTAATGATTTTGGCTACAAAAGAGCAATGTCTGGGGTTGGGGGTTGGGACCTGGGTACAGGTTTAGAACAGTTTCAGTTTGTATTCTATTATTAATTGGTTTGAAGTAACTTCTTGGTATGGGTTAGACACATAATTGATTTGTCTGATGTGTTCTGAAGCCCAAGTAGGTGTAGTTTGATTATTTAATAGTTATTACTACAGAATTGGAAAAGCCTTTCTAAGTTGAAATTCATGCTTTACAAATCCCAGAACCTGGCAGCCTTTAGTGTTGAAAGGAGGCAATACTGACTCAAGAACCAAGCCACTCTCAACTCACTTTGTAGTAGGAATCTGACTGGAGGGAGGAAGAGAGGAAAGGGGAAAAAACAGATCATTATTATTTGCAGTGAAGGAGAGTACTCACTTTGGAGTTAAAGGCTTGGTTTGGATTCCTGAATTGCTACTTTTTAGCTATATGACCTTGAGCAAAGTGTTTAAAGTTTTTTAATCTACTTTTCCTCATCTGCCAAATGTGGTTAATAACACCCACCTCATCAGATACTTGTTGGGTTTAAGTCAAACAACATGTATAAAGGGCCCATACATGTGTACAGTATCCCTTGATAAATAGTACTGCAAATTATTCCTGCTTTTGTTTCTCTCCTTAAATAAATCTAACCTCCAAATTTAGAACTTTCTGTTTTTTAAGTTACTGCTAAGTTGGTAGTCAATAATTTGGATCACAATGTTTTCATTAGAAATGAGCATCTAGAGCTGGGTGCAGTGGCTGATGCCTGTAATCCCAACACTTTGGGAGGCCAGGGCAGGTGGGTCACTTGAGGTCGGGAGTTCAAGATCAGTCTGGCCAACATGGTGAAAACCCATCTCTCCTAAAAATATAAAAATTAGCTGGGTGTGATGGTGGGCACCTGTAATCTCAGCTACCAGGGATGCTGAGGCAGGAGAATCTCTTGAACCCGGGAGGCAGAGGTTGCAGTGAGCCGAGATTGTGCTACTGCACTCCAGCCTGCACGACAGAGGGAGACTGTGTGAAAGAAAGAGCAAAAGAATGAAACAAAGGAAAGAAGGAAGGAAGGAAGAAGGGAGGGAAGTGAGTATCTCAGTTTAGCGCTTGACTGCTTCACTCATGCTGAAGGACAGACAGACAGAAGAGGAGGAAGGAAGGAAGGAAGGAAGGAAGGAAATAAATGAGTATCTCAGTTTAGCATTTTACTGTTCCACTCAAATTGTAGACATTTTAGGAGCACATATGTTGATGTATGGTTTGTGTTCTTGATTGTATGAGACATGAGATCATGGCTTGATAAATGAAATCAAAACTTCCTTAGATGTGTTCTGTGGAACTCAAGCATTTTCAGTAACTTTTTAAGGGCACATGCCTCCAAAGTTGCCTTTATTGAATTCTACAATTTATAAATTTGTGGGGATTTAAGTCTGTAGTGCTCTAGTGATTTTTGTCTCTAGACAAAAATCTCTGTATTTGGTTTCTAATCCTAGAGACAAACCAAATGACTTAGTGGCTACAGTGATGGACTTCAGAGTTAGCTTAGGACTGGTCTAACCAGAGAATGCAGAACTGTTGTTCTAGTGCCTGACACCCTCTTACTTGCTGTGTTAGTCTTACTTACTGTAGACAAGTGACAACCTCTCTGAGTTTAGTTTTCTAATCAGTAGAAGGGGGATAATGGTAGTTCTTTTCTTAGAATGAAATGATAGAGCTTAGATGAGATAATACCTATAAAGCATTCACCAAGTTCTTAGAACATAGTAAGTACCTAACAGATAATCCCATTTCTCTTTCTACATCCCCTCTTCCCTTCCTCTCCTTCTTGTCCTTATTTTCTCCTTTTTTCTCCACTAAGTTTTTTAAAAGGCGGAAACTAGTCTGGATGCAGTGGCTCACACCTGTAATACCAGCACTTTGAGAGGCCAAGGCAGGGTAAATCACGAGGTCAGGAGTTTAAGACCAGCCTGGTCAAGATGGTGAAACCCCGTCTCTACTGAAAATGCAAAATTAGCCAGGAGTGGTGGCAGGCGCCTGAAATCGCAGCTACATGGGAGGCTGAGGCAGGGAATTGGCTTGAAAACCCAGGAGGTGGAGGTTGCAGTAAGCCGAGATTACGCCACTGCACTCCAGCCTGGGGAACAGAGCAAGATGCCATCTCAAAAAAATAAAAAAAAAATTAAAAAAAGGGAAAACTTGACAGGTGAGCCTTTATTTCTGGTTTGGCTTTGATTGCTGTGACTTGAGGGCATGGACTGTAGTTGTAGATGTTGCCCTGGCTGCATATCAACAATGACTTTCTTTTCCTTGATGTTTCTCCACAGGAAGGATCAGAATGTTCTCTCTCCAGTCAACTGCTGGAATCTCCTCTTAAACCAGGTGAAGCGGGAAAGCAGGGACCATACCACCCTGAGTGACATCTACCTGAATAATATTATTCCTCGATTTGTCCAAGTCAGCGAGGACTCAGGAAGACTCTTTAAAAAGGTACAGAGATATTCCTAGTCACAGAGGTTCTTGGGTGGAGCAGTGATACAATTTTAAAAATTTTATTAGATATTATGTTGATTACCCAGGTGACAAAATTATCTGTACACCAAACTCCTGTGACATGCAGTTTACCCACGTTACAAACTTGCAGATATACCCCTTGAACCTAAAATGAAAGTTGTAAAGAAAAAATAAAAGAATATCTTACTGGCCCGCTTCATAGGCTTTCCACTAGTCATTCCCTACCACATACTTGTGGAGAAAAAATATTTGAATTGGCATTCTTTTCTTCCTTTCTGAGCTGAATTAATAGTAGCCTTGGGAATGGAGTCATTTGCAAGGTACAAACTCAGGACTGGCACTGTAATTCATAATCTGCATCTATGAACAAAAACTGCGTTTTGGGAAGGTTTTCTTAAAGTGATTTGTGAAGCTGTTGAGGTTAAGGGGACTACAGTGTCATTTTATGTTTTCCTATTCTAGTTCATTTAGCAAATTCATATATGTTTATGTTTTTGGTTTAGTTTTCTTTCCAAGGTCTCATCTTGGCCAAGGTAGGCAAAAAAGTTTGATATGATATGTCTTTGTCTTTGGGTCTCTGAATGCTTTCTGAAACTCAATTGTTACCATACTTTCTTGAGTATAGGTTGAACATTTTGACTAAGGAAAACTCTAAATAATCATGAAAATCTTAAGGAGCCAATTCACCTTACCTCTCAGTGGTGGAACTAGCCTTTTGGAAACCCAGGAAGCTGTTTTCTAAGCTCTCTCAGCTTGAACTCTCAGTAAAATCGTTTATTCACGAGGTTTAGTTACAGACAGCGGTGAAGGCCCCAACCATTGTATGTGATATGCCATGTCTACCATTTAAGTTTGACATTCCTAGAAGACTTTCCAGAAAGCAAATAATCTTCCTATAAGTTACAGGTAGAAAGAGATTATAGAGGGCTATTTAGAATTCATCAGTTTCCAGGTGACAAAATCCATTATTAATATTTGAAAGTGTGAGAGAAAGGACTCTGATAACAGGACTGTAGTCTACATAGTCAAAGCGCTTGATTGTTTTCCAATTCTCAGTTAGGAAGTTTTCTAGATTTTACCAGATCTGGAATTAATACCTGATTTTTTTCTGTAATTACCCACTTGATCAAATAACTGAGCTGGAATCTTCTATCTACCTAATTGCATCCATGAAGGTGTTTTTCCTATGTCTTAGAGACAGAATATTGAGAAAAATCACCTAAGAAAGAAAGAAGGCAGAGAAAGATAACTCCTCCCAGAGCTCACTGGCTATTTTTAGTAGCCTGGCTGTGCTGTGGCTGGGGCCACACCGCATTTTAGGGTGAGAGTACTTCTCACCATCTCCTCCATGGTTTCCAGCATCAGCTTCAGCTTGCTTGTTATTAATTTGAATTATTCTTCAATACTTGGTGATGTGTGTGTGTGACTAAAATGAAAACCTATTTAGGTGAAATTTTGACAGTTCATCTCTATGACCTTGACAGCCACTTAGACTATCTCAAGAAGGAAAGGGCTTGACTGATCACTTCCTTCTCTGTTTTTTTTTGTTCATCTGAGAAAAAAACTTTTATAAGATCTGTTCACCTTGTTAGACTTCACCCAGTCTCTCAGCTCTCTTTTCTCCCAACCTTAGAAGATTAGAGAAAAACCAAGCTGAGAGAATTTAATAGCCTCTCCAGATCTCAGAGGTGCTTATACTGAAGGCAGCCAGATATCAAAGCCACAAGTGTTCCTGACTCTTCAAGTGCCATACGCATATTTAACCAAAGGCCTAAGTGCATGGCATATACACAAGGTGTGGGGCACATGACCTCCAGAAAAAAAATTCATCTGTGAATGATGTTCCTAGTCATGGGCTCAGTTTTGACCTCCTTAAGCTGTGTATTACTATGCTAGATTGTGAGGAAAAACTTGTTATTTCTCACAGGACTGTTCATGTATTACATCTCACTGAAGAAAAGTATGTCTATCATAATTTAATAGCTATATGCATTTTTACAAACTGAATTCACACCTGTGTAACTAGCACCCAGACCAAGAAACAGAACATTTCTGTACCCTAGAAACCCCCTCATATTCCCTTCTAGTCATCTCGCCACCCTAAATCCCCAAGGACAATGACTTTCCTGACTTTTAACAGCAGAGATTAGCTTTGCTTGTTTTCAAACCTTATATAAATAGAATTGCACAGTATGTACTCTTTTGTGTCTGGTTTCTTTCACTCAATATTATTTGTGAGATTTATTCATACTGTTGTATATAGTTGCAGCATCATAGGACTTTCTCTTGATCTTTGTAACTTTGAATTGATTAAGTTGTAGTTGATTAGAGACAGGCATGGGGTTGTTGAATGGCAATGATTACTATCCCACAGAGTGAATCATCTCTTTTCTCCCTCCCTTACGGGTTCCCATGTAGGCAGAGAACTCTAAGGTAGAAGCTGGTTGGCACATCGTAAAAATAGATTCAGCCAAGCACAGTGGCTCATGCCTGTAATCCCAACAACTCAGGAGGTCAAGGTGGGAAAATGGCTTGAAACCAGAAGTTCAAGAACAACCTGGGCAACATAACAAGACCTTGTCTCTAAAAAAATTTTAAAAGTTAGCTGGGCATGGTGGCCTGTTCTGGTAGCCACCGCTACTTGGGAGGCTGAGGTGGTAGTATTACATCAGTCCAGGAGTTTGAGGATGCAGTGAGCTGTAATCATGCCATTCTACTCCAGCCTGGACAACAGAGCGAGACCTCATAGTTTGAGAATGCAGTGAGCTGTGATCATGCCACTGAACTCCAGCCTGGGCAACAGAGTGAGACCCTGACACACACACACACACACACACACACACACACACACACACACACATTCCTTCTGTTTCGACTGGATAAAGAGCCTCTCTGCTTTCTAGTAATGGGCAAAGAAACATTCTTCACACCCCACCCCTGTTTTGTTTAGAGTGTGTTGCACATGAAGAATTCGAATCCTACTGGTTAAGATATAGTATCAGATAAGAGACCTAAGGAATGTCCTTGGCCATTCTGTAGTTTCATGAATCTTTCCTGGGACTTGTTTTGTGCTGTCAGAAGAAAGGTCTTTTCCAAGTGATTCTTTCTTTTGGGCCTAGTTCTGCTTTAATGACTTGGACAATGACTTCTTTCTATACCTCAGTTCCTTAAACTTTAAAAAAAGAGTGTGGTCTATACGCTCTCCATGGTGCCTTCCAAATCAGGATACCACAGTTCTGTGATGATAAGGGGATCCTACACTGGGGGCTTCCTTCTGGTTGTGAGGTTACCTTTGTGAAATTATGACAGGTAAACTGTAATCCCAGAGATAAGGACAAACAAAAGTGAATATGGGTGTGGAGAGGGCTAGCTTAAGCAAATGAAGACCACATTTCTTGAGGAATGAAACATTCTTTCAGATGCTGATATCTACAGTGTCAGCAAACAAGAAATACCAAATTGGTATTCAAATATATAAAATGGATACATTTTACTAGTAAATTTGGCTCCTGTGCTAAAAGAAACCATTTCTCTGGGGACATAGGGTTAGAAAAGATACCTTAATTTTTGGTATGGCTGTAGATTCCTGTGCTTTATGCGATTTTGAGTCTGTCTCTAGCAAAAGTCAACATTTTAAAAAATCTTTTTTTAATCTATAAAACTTAAGTAATTCACTGCAAAAGTTATGATAATAGAAGCCTGAGCAGCATAGCAAGACTCCATCTCTACCCTCTCCCTCCCAAAAAAAATTAGCCAGGCATGATGGTACACACACTAGGTAGGTAGGCCCACCTACTCAGGAGGCTGAGGCAGGAAGGATTGCTTGAGCCCAGGATTTTGAAGCTACGGTAATCTAAATCATGCCACTGTACTTTAGCCTGAGTAACAGACCAAGACTCTGTCTCTTTAAAACAAAAAAAAAAAAAAGAGAGAGAGAGAGAGAGAGAGAGGGCTAGGCACGATGGCTCACATCTATAATCCCAGCACTTTGGGAGGCCGAGCTGGGCAGATCACCTGAGATCAGGAGTTCAAGACGAGCCTGGCAAACATGGTGAAATCCCTTCTCTACAAAAATACAAACATTAGCCATGCAAGATGAGGGGTGCCTGTAATTCCAGCTACCTCAGAGGCTGTTGTGGGAGAATCGCTTAAACCGGTGAGGCGGAGGTTGCAGTGAGCAGAGATTATGCCATTGCACTCCAGCCTGGGCCACTGAGTGAGACTTTGTCTCAAAAGTGAGAGAGAGAGAGAGAGATTAAGAAAAATGAGATGAGGCTAGTGTTTAACTCCAGTCACCTGGCTCTAGAAGCCAACGTTTTCATCTACGCACTGTATTAGGATTCTCTAAGTATGTTGTACAGAGATGAGAAAATCCTGGACTTTCTCTTTTCCTTTGAATTCAGATATTTCACTTAGTTATAGAATTAGCCTAATTTTTTCTTATGCACATAAACCTTCAAAGAGTGTGGAGATGTTGAACATCAACATTGGATTATTTTTCCTACCTGGGTTCAGGGCAAGTAGCTGGAAGTTGGGAATGAAATAGGGCAGCGTGTTTACACTCCCCAGGGGCAGAATATCTCTGCCTTCTGTAGAGGGAAACAAGGACTCATTAAATGTGAGAACTAGCCAAATATCTGGCTCACAGTTAATTTAGCTAATTTGGGGATGTCAGGGTTGCTATACAATTGGCCCCTCTATGCTATTGAACCCTCTTAAGGGATGCTTTTTGCTAGCCCTCTGGTTTGTGGTAATTCTGCTGGGACATATTTTACATTTTGCATGAAGCTATGTTGGAGATTCCTTTAGCTAAATATAGCATCTGGAGAATGCAGCCTCCTGTCCACAGCTTAGAAACAGACTGACTTTGTCTAGGACTCCAGGGAAAATTGAGCCCGTTTGGTGCTCCTGACATCTCCTTTCATGTAATGAAAGCTCAGTCTGTCTAACCTCTGTTGGAACCAAGGTTTGGGCAAATATTATTGCTACCACCTTCATTTGTTTAATGCGGTGGCTTCAAAAACCATGGCCAAAACCTGCCAAGTTTGACTCCCATCTCCCTGTGGTCTCTGTGAGAGGCATGTTCTAAGGAAGCCCACCAAAAACAGAAATAATGTTTCCGCTTTGCTCAGTTTAAACTGAAATAAACTTGGGTGTGCTTTTTTCTGTGGGAGAGAGGATAATCCTGTTTTCTCTTTTTACTTAGCTGGAGCACGCTGAAACTACCCCTGACTTTGCTTTCTCAAATCCCTGTTTCTAGCTCTTCACAGCTGCTCACACTTAATCTTGGAAGCTGGTCACTTCAGACAGTGCTAAGACTCAGTTGCTTCCTTGTTTTTATAGCACTCCGGTGAACTGTACTCCTTTTTTGCCATTAGGATGCTTAAGTTACTGTGGCAAAAACTTAGGTTAAATTGAAGAAGCCAAGTCAGATTCTCTGTAGACCAGTAGCTTTCAACTTTGCCTGGGCATGAAAGTTACTTGGGGAGTTTAAAAAAAATCTTTGTGACCTTGAATAAACAAAGGTTTCTTAGGATATAAAAAGCATGAACTATAAAATTTTAAAAAGGATAAATCAGACTTCATCAAGTCTTGGACTTTTGTTCTTGGAAAGACTTTATTTAGAAAATGAAAGACAAGATGCAGACCATGAGAAAATATTTATAATATGTATCTGACAAGGAATTATGTTAGAATATAGAATAAAGAACTCTGAGAACTCAGTATGTAGGCAGAAAGTTGCCCAGGTGCCAAGGCAAGAGACTGTGAAGGCACAATCTGTCCCAGTATAATAGATAACAGATTACTTAGTTTTAACAATGACACCAAATATATTTAGAAACAATCATATATTAAATTATATAATCAATCTTATTAAATCATTATTCTTTATTATTAATATTTAGTATTATAGCATAAAAACATTTTAGTCTTATAGTATAGAAACAACCAGGTGAAATAGAATTAGGAACCAAAGGGACATTGTGAGAAGTGATCAGGAGATGAGACTGAGAGCCTCGTGATAGCGCTAGTGCCTGGGAAGGTGCCCTGTTACTTAGCAGGCAGGCCTTGCAGTAGCCCCAGTGCCTGGGAAGGCACCCGCTACTTAGCAGGCCATGAAGAGGAGTTTCCCTTTCTCTGGGGGAGTTCAGAGAACACTCTGCTCTGCCCGGCTCATGAGGAAGGCCTGACATTAGCCAGGCCTGCCTGCAGACATCCAGGGGCTTAAATGCCTTTCTGTGTTGCTGTGCACCGATGGTCGCCATCCTTGACCACTTTCATGTTCCACTTTCCCACCTGGCTCTCCTTTTAAGTTCTTAGAAGTTGTGAGAAGTAGCAGTAGGGGAATCCTAAAAGCCTTTGATCTTTCTGATAAGTGTGTAGAAAAATGCTGACATGTGTGCCTCTCTCCCTTGCAGCGGCTACCTGAAAGGGAAGGGCCCCCTGTACTGTAATAAGACAAACTACCCAGATTTTAAAAAATGGAAAAAAATTAATAAACATTTCATGAATAAAAATATATACATGGCCAATCAGCACATGAAAATATGCTCAGTATCATCAATCATCTTGGAAGTGCAAGTTAATACTGTAAGATGATACACCATAGCCTCACTAGGATGGTTAAAATTAAAGCAGCTGGCAATACCAAGTGTTAAGAAAGTCAGCCGAACCCTCATATATTGCTGGTGAGAGTGTGAAAATCATACAACCACTTTGGAAAATAGTTTGGCAATTTCTTATGAGGTTACGTATGTACTTATGTCTTATGACCCAGTAATTCCAGGTATTTATAGGCATTTACCCAAGAGAAATAAAAGCATATGTCTAAACAAAGACTTGCACCTGAATATTCATAAAACTTTTGTGATGGGCTGAGTAATGCTCCCCTCAAAAAAAAAAGAGGTCCATATTCTAACCTCTGGAACCTGTGAATGTTACCTAATGCATGTAATAATGTAATAGTTTGCAAGTATGACTAATTTCTGGATCTTGTGATGGGGATATCATGCTTGATTAGCCAGGTGGGCCCTAAATGCAATCACAAATGTCCTCATAAGAAGGAGATTACAGATAAAAGAGAGGAAGGTCATGTGATAGAAGCAAAGGGAAGCAGAGTCATAGAGAGAGGATGCTATGCCGCTGGCTTTGAATACAGAGGAAGTGGCTGTGAGCCAATGAATACAGCTCTAGATGCTGTAAAAGGCAAGGAAACGGATTCTTTCTGAGAGCCTCCGGAGCAGAAGCAGCCCTGCTGACACATTGGTTTCAGCCCAGTGAAATTGGTTTTGGAGTTCTGACCTCCAGAACTCTAAGAGAACAAATGTATGTTGTTTTAAGCTACTACATTTGCGTAATTGGTTACAGCTTCCATAGGTACTTTATTCGTAGTAGCCCAAACTGGAAACAACCCAAATGTCCATCAACAGAAGAATGGAAAAACATATCGTGGTGTATCCGTATATTAATACTACTCAGCAATAAGAAGAAGGGAAATGCTGATACAATGTAAATGAGCTCAAAAAACACTATGTTGATAAAAAGAAGCCAAGCACAATGAGTACATTCTGTATGATTCCATTTCTATAAAATTTTAGAAAAGACAAATCTGAACTATATGATAGAGAATAGGTCATTGATTGCCTTGCAGCCAGGGTGGGGATGAAGGATTGACTGCTAAGGGACACAAGGGAATTTGTAGGGTTTTTATAGCCTACATTATATAACATTTTAAATGACGTTTTATAACATTTTTATAATGTTATATAATCTTGATCATGGTGGCACATTAGACAGGATTTATAGTATTGAACACTGAAAGTATGGTGTACATTTTATTTTATGTAAATGATGCATCAATAAAGTTGATCCAATTTGAAAATACCCATGCCAAGGCCCTACCCCAGGACAATTGAGTCAGTGTTTCTGGAATAGGGCCTGGGTGATTGTTGCCTACAGCCAGGGCTGAGAATCACTGCTGCACTGTTTTCCATCTTGGGGAAACTACAGAGCACAGAGAATATCTGAAGCTCTAAGGTCCTGTCTATCTGTATGTGAGCCATGTTTGCCTCTGCAACAGACAGTGTTAAAGCATCTAGGCTAGTTTAGGCAACCCATTGTAGTTTCTTTTTTTTTTTTTTTTTTTGAACTCTACCCATATATATATATATATATATATATATATATATATATATTTTTTTTTTTTTTTTTTTTTTTTTTTTTTTTAATGAGACGGAGTTTCGCTCTTGTTACCCAGGCTGGAGTGCAATGGCGCGATCTCGGCTCACCGCAACCTCCGCCTCCTGGGTTCAGGCAATTCTCCTGCCTCAGCCTCCTGAGTAGCTGGGATTACAGGCACGTGCCACCATGCCCAGCTGATTTTTTGTATTTTTAGTAGAGACGGGGTTTCACCATGTTGACCAGGATGGTCTCGATCTCTTGACCTCGTGATCCACCCGCCTCGGCCTCCCAAAGTGCTGGGATTACAGGCGTGAGCCACCGCGCCCGGCTTCTACCCTTATATTTTATTAAAAGGGCAAACATCGTGAATTAACCCAGCTGCTTACTTGAATTACAAAAGTAACATGATTCAATATGAAAATAAGAAACTGTCTACAAATCTCTGACAGTAATAAATTGCAATATACAATGCATACAGGAGTCATACAGAGCAACAAACTCTTGTACAAAACAAAAATATTTTAATACCTTTAAAATCCAAATTTTTCTTTAAAATCATTCATGAAAAAGATTCTCAAGTCAGAATTAACACCTCAATTAGTCAAGCATCAGGAAGCTACATTACAGCTATTTAATATACAAAGATACATCTTTTCACCAGTCATTTCCTTCTGATGTGGTTTCTTACTTTATTCTTGGAGGGTGAGGAAGGGTGAAGTTAACTTCAGATAAGCTAATCTGGTGACAAAGGGTGAATCTGGCTTTCTTCACACTGCAGGAAGTGGAGATTTCAAGAAGAGTGCTGAGGAAGGAATGTAAGAGGCTCAGTTAATACTTTTCTCCAAGGCCCTCAGATGTTAAACATGTCCTTTTGCCATTAGTGATCACAAGAACATTGCCACAACAGTCAGATTTCTTTTCACAGTAAGGAAATGAGCGTGGTAGTTAAAAAGGATAAAGGAGATTTACAGCTAAAAGCAGTGCATGTTACCTATCTGGTATCCCTTTGGACTGGGATAGGATTTCCTATGGTGTGTTTTGAGTCCACCTGTTTGGCATGTGTGAGGAGAGAGGATGATGGTAATGTGAGAAGGCATGTTGGGTGGCGTGATGGTGATAAATAAGAAGAGGAGAAGAAATGACCCACAAGGCTGGTATAGTTGAATGTCCCTGGTAGGTGCTGTTGATTGAGAATGGAGGAAGTGTGGTTTTCCAAAGGCTGTGTCCCTGTGCTCTGGCCCCTTGAGAAAGCGTTTAACTTTTGGGAGAAGGAGTAGATGGAGTGATTTAACTCTCCCTCCCTTCCCCATCCACCATATCCCTCCTGCTTCTCTGAACTCAGTATCAGTTATTGGACTGAATTTCTTCCACATTATGGCATGGTCACTAACAGTGTTGTACAGTGCTTTACAGACAGCTGTTCCAGTTGCCCAATTTATCTTGTTGGTAGCAAAAATCTATTCTAATTAATTGAGCTTTATTTTCTCATATCTGATGAAAAGATCCTCTTTGGAGAAAAGAATAGGATGTGAAGCTGAGCTTATTTGAGTAGGGGATGGAAGGCTGCCAGCTACTTCAAAGGTATCTCTGCTGATAAGGGGCGTCAGGTTTGCTGCCAAAGCCAACACTGATGGGAGCTTTGCAGCGAGTGTTGTTGGGGGTGTTTTAGCTTCGGTTTCTGTGACACTGGGTCAGCAGCATCTGTGTGCTCTCCCTTGAGGCTGCTCTCTGGGTGGTCCAGGCATTTTTTGGGACTTAGGAAGATGTAGCTGAAAGGGAATGTGTGCATCAAAGATGTCTGTAGTCTTTTGCTTAGGTTAGTTTGTGTGTTTGCCTTTTTGGTGTTTTAGTTCTTAGGTATCTGCCTTTTCTGAAAGAGCTCAAGGTGCTATATTTAGAACATTCAAAGGTATAATAGTACTTTGATTTGTATAAATCAAAGGATTATTACGGGAATCTGAAGAGGAATGGAATATGGGAAATGGAACATGGGAAAGAGATGCAGTAGACAGAAAATAAAAGTGTCCATTTGCAACCTTGTATTTGAATACTATCTTAAATTAGGAGATTATACTAATTTAGTAAGTATTTCAATGAATGCTATATACATAGCATCATGCTGCTAGGTGCTTAAAAGAGCTTGAAAATCAAATTGAGGAGTAAGATTTACCTCCCAAGGGAGCTTGGGGTTTTTGGTTTATTTAGATCTCTCAAAACATTCTGTGGGATATGATGACAAAATAATAATAGTAATCTTTCATAAAATGTGCACTATGAATACCATCCACTGTAGTAGGCCCTAGATGTGTATTTTCTCTGAACCTGTCATGTATTTTACAAAGTTTTTCCCCTAAACTATTTGTGAAAGTATAAAATACTTAGAGAAAGTGTACATATTATAAAGTGTACAGCTCAATGAATTTTTAGAAACTGAACACAACTATATAATCAGCACACCGATGAAGAAAGAATGTTACTAGTATCCCATCAACCCTCCTTCTTCCCACTTCACATCATTACTCTCTAAAGGGTAGTCACTATCCTGACTTTTAACACAATGTAAGTATTTTCCCATTTAAAAATTTGTTTATATAAATGGAATCATAATTTTTTCAACAATTTAAATATGTCACTCTTTTGTCTTCTGGCCTCCATTATTTCTGATGAGAAATTAGCTATGGTTCTTGGCTTCTTATTATTGCTTACTTCTATGTAATATATCATCTTTTTGTTTGTTCGTTTTAAAGAGATGGAGTTTCTGTTGCCCGGGCTGGAGTCCCATGTCATGATACAGCTCACTGTAGACTTGAACATCTGTGATCAAGCAGTCCTTCCATCTTGGCCTCCCAAAGTGTCGGGATTACAGGCGTGAGCCACCGTGCCCACCTTTCTTTATGTGGCTGCTTCTATTGTTTCTTTTTTATCTTTGGTTTTTAGTAGTTTGACTATCATAAAAGTGTAAGCATGGTTTTCATTGTATTCATTTGGCTTGGATAAATATAATACCCAGACAATCCCTGATCTGTAGGATATCTAATTTGTAGAAATTGTAGGAAAAATATCAAATTTTTCCTCAATTTGAGAAAAATTTTTGGCAAATCTTTTTTTCTGTCCCATCTCCTTCCTGTTTTGCTTTGATATCAACTGCATGTATGTTAGAAAACTGCTTGATTCACTCCCACAGCTTGTTGATGTTCTGTTCATTTTTTCAAACTTTTGTTGTCCATATGCTTTAGTTTAGATGATTTCTAAAGTTTACCAATTTGGCTGGGCATGATGGCTCATACCTGTAATCCTAGCACTTTGGGAGGCCAAGGTGGGCAGATCACTTGAGGTCTGGAGTTTGAGACCAGCCTGGCTAACATGCTGAAACCCCGTCTCTACTAAAAATACAAAAATTAGCTGGGCTTGGTAGTGCCAACCTTAATCCCAGCTACTCAGGAGGCTTAGGCAGGAGAATTGCTTGAACCTGGAAGGTGGAGGTTGCAGTGAGCTGAGATCGTGCCATTGCTCTCCAGCCTGGGCAACACAGTGAGACTCCATCTGAAAAATAATTACCAATTATTTCTTTTGTTCATCTAAGGTATTATAAATGCCATCCAATGAATTTTTTTTATTTCAGATAGTTGGGTTTGTTTTGGTTTTGGTTTTGGTTTTGGTTTTTTGAGATGGAGACTTGCTTTGTCACATAGGCTGGAGTGCAGTGGTACGATCATAGCTCACTGTACCCTCAAACTCCCGGGCTCAAGTGAAGCTCACACCTCAGCTTCTCATGTGTCTGAGACTACAGGTGTGTACCATCATGCTTGGCCACTTCTTTTAGAGATGGGTTCTCACTGTGTTGTCTAGGCTAGACTTGAACTTGGGGGCTAAAGTGATCCTTTCCCCTCAGCCTTTCAATTATTATCTGTATATTCTTAAAACATACTGGCAATTACTTAAAAATTCTTGTCCACTGTTTTTAACATTGATATTATATGTGGGTCTGTTTATTGATTTTCCTGTGACCGTGAGTCACATTTATTTTTTGTACATGCCTGCTAATCTTTTATTGCATATTGGACATCATAGATAATATATTATAGAAACTCTAGGTGTACTTATCTTCCTTTGAAGAGTATGAAGTTTTGTTCTAGGAGGCTATTAAATTACTGGTTGATCACCTTGAACTTGTAACAAAGTTACAAAGTATAAGCCCGCCAAAGGGGGCTTGGCTTTATACTTTGTTATAGTGTATATATTTTGGTTTTGCCCTTTGTCTTAGAATATGCTATATACTTAAGGTATGGCCTTTCTGGGGTTTCCATAGGAAGCCCAAGATGTTTATCAAGCCCCTCTAACTTAGCAGGCTTTGAATGCCAAATTCTACTGTGCCTACAGTAGGCAGTGTTTAAGACAACCAACTATCCTGTTTGCCTTGGCCTGAGGGGGTTCCTAGGACATGAGACTTTTAGTTTTACCTGTTCTACTGTTGATGGTATTTGGGTAGTTTTCAGTTTGAGGCTATTGTAAATAATGCTGTTATAAACATTATGTTGGAAATTTATTCTTTCTAATGTATGGTTGAACCTGGTCACAAGCCAGGCTTTAAGAATAGTGAATTCAAAACCTTCTTTTCTCCCTCTGTCTCTCTCCTTCTCTCCCTCCTCTGTTTGTCTCTCTCCCTCTCCCGCCTTCCTTCTCCCCTTCTCCCTTCCCTTTCCTCTCTCCTTTTCCTCTTTCCTTCTTCCTCTCCTTGTTTGCTCCCTCCCTTCCTTCCCTCTATTCTTTTAAATAATCTTTTAAAATGTATAGCACATGTATGTTATAGAAAATTTTAAAATACAGAAAGCAAAAAATATGATTTTAAAAGCAGGTTTATTGTACATACTATTTTGTAACCTACTGTTTTAGTCAAGATCTTCCCCTTTACATTTCAATAAACTTTCATCTCACCTAATACCCAGGCCATGTAAAGATTTCATTAATTGCCCCAAAAATCTCCTTGACAACTGATTTGTCCAAGCCAGTATCTAATGCACACTGGTTTTATGTCCCTTACGTGTACTTTAATCTAGTCTTGTTTTCTTTCCATGACACTGATTTATTGAAGAGACCAAGCCAGGTGTCCTGCAAAATATCCTGTCTTCTAAATTTGCCTAGTTGTTTACTTGTGTTGTTAAGCTTCTGCCTGTATCCCATATTTTCTGTAAATTAGAAGTTGGTTCTAAAGCGCCAAATGAATTCAGCTGACTTAGAATGTATAAGTGATGTTAGTTCTTCACGTAGCATCACAGCAGGAAATACATAACATCTAGTTAGTCCACCAATAGTGATGCGAATATTGGCACCCTCTAGAATAGAGTGGTGATAGTGTGACCCTTCCATTTTCTAGCTACATTTTTTTTCCTCACATAAAAGAAACCTGATTGTAAGGTGTTATTCATGGTGCCAGCCTACAAATATTGGGTGCTAGTTCAGTCATTCATTTGATAATTTTAAACAAGTTACTTTTTGTCATCACTGTACCTTTCTTACTTGACTGTAAGATGCCTCTCTGAGGCCGGGCACAGTGACTCATGCCTGTAATCCCAGCACTTTGGGAGGCTGATGTGGGTGGATCACCTGAGGTCAGGAGTTTGAGACCAGCCTGACCAACATGGTGAAACCCTGTCTCTACTAAAAATACAAAAAATAGCCAAGTGTGGTAGGTGGCTGTAGTCCCAGCTACTCAAGAGGCTGAGGCAGGAGAATTGCTTGAACCTGGGAGGTGGAGGTTTCAGTGAGCCGAGATTATGCCATTGTACTCTAGCCTAGGCAACAAGAGTGAAACTCCAACTCAAAAAAAAAAAAAAAAAAAAAAAGATGCCTCTCTGAGAAAAGGAGAGGATTATTAATATCATCAGGCATCATGCAAATAGTAGTTTGTAAAAACGTATTTGTCTCGGGAGAAAGTACACACACTAATAATGTGCAAACTGACTAGGTATCTATTAGAATCACAGCAATAATTTTTTTAAAAAAGCATAATTCTAAATGAGTGCTAACCATGCCGAGGGACTGTGCTAGGTGCTTTACATGTATTAACCTATTTAATCTCATCACAACAACACTTTGAGATGAGTACTGGTTTTATCATCCCCATTTGCAGATAAGAGCATGGGCAGGGGGTTTAAGCAGTTTACTCAAGATTATACAGCTGGTTGATGGGAGAAATGGGATTCAAGCATAGGCAGTTTCCCCTGAACTCTTCGCATCATCATGCTCGGTTGCGTTGCGTGTAGGAAGGCAGTCATATTGGTAAGCTAAAGAACCAGTGCTTGTGCAGGGAATTAGTGGCTTATGCATTCTGCCGTCATATGTCGCTGTGCTTCTGTCAGGTCAGAATTCCCATTATGCTATTCTGATTTTGCTTCTTTCCCAGCCTGTCCCAAGAGACTGGGCACCTTTGATTTTAGCCACCCTTCTTGCAGGACAGGCTTCTGTTGATTCTCCTACTTATCTTTCTTTTTTTTTTTTTTTCATGCTGTTCTTATGGTAAATCTTTGTCAAGTTTTCCTTTGAATTTCTCCTTGCTTGTCTAAGCATGATTTTTATTTAAAGTGAGGACAAAATTTAAATTTTCCTTCTTTTGACACAGTGTCTTCAGTTTTTTAATTTTTGTCTTCTTTTCTTACAATATTGGACTTTCTCTGGTCTCTTAGTTTTTCTACTGAGTCCTACCTTTCTTTGCTTTTAAGCCCAGTCCTTGTTTTTTTGTTTTTTGTTTTTTTCCTTTTTCTCTGTTCTCTACAAATCATTGGGTCTACATCCAACTTTTCCTAGCATTTACTCAACATGAAACTTCTAGTTATAGATTAATTTGAATTCTTTGCACTAATTTAAATATGATAGGAAGCAAGGAGCATCTGTCTTTGTGGTCTCAAGAAATCCCCGAATCATCCTCTTGGTAAGCTAAGTAGTTATTACAGGCTAGGTACAGTGGCTCACACCTGTAATCCCAGCACTTTGGGAGAGGTGGGTGGATCACCAGGTCAAGAGATAGAGACCATCCTGACCAACATGGTAAAATCCTGTCTCTACTAAAAATACAAAAATTAGATGGGCATGGTGGTGTGTGCCTGCAGTCCCAGCTACTTGGGAGGCTGAGGCAGGAGAATCGCTTGAACCAGGGAGGCGGAGTTTGCGGTGAGCTGAGATCACGCCATTGCACCCCAGCCTCGGTGACAGAACAAGACTCGGTCTCAAAAAGAAAAAAAAAGTAGTTATTAAGGCTTAGAGACAGGACTGAGAAGTAGCATCTTCTATTTTTTATTTTTATTTTTTCTTTAATTTGGAAGCACACAAAAAACCTTTCAGCTTAGACTTTTTTCAATTGTTAAAGTAATACGGAGCTTCAGTTAGGGCTATGAAAGAAAAGAAAAAAATTTAAAAATTATTAACATTTTTTTCAAGCTATTGTGGGAAAAACATAATAAAAAGAAAATAATAATTATTTGGAATCATGATTAACATTTTGATATATTTCCTTCCAATCTTTTTAGTACACATTTTTTTTTAAAAAAATGAGAGTTACAGCTGGGCGCGGTGGCTTAAGCCTGTAATCCCAGCACTTTGGGAGGCCGAGGCGGATGGATCACGAGGTCAAGAGATCGAGACCATCCTGGTCAACATTGTGAAACCCCGTCTCTACTAAAAATACAAAAAATCATCTGGGCATGGTGGTGCATGCCTGTAATCCCAGCTACTCAGGAGGCTGAGGCAGGAGAATTGCCTGAACCCAGGAGGTGGAGGTTGCAGTGAGTGGAGATCGCGCCATTGCACTCCAGCCTGGGTAACAAGAGCGAAACTCCGTCTCAAAAAAAAAAAAAGAGTTACTTTAGTTTAGTGTAATATTTTCATTTAATATTTGGAGTAAGCATTTTTATCATGTCATTGCATTTTCTTTTAAATTTGCTTATATGACCCTATAGCAACAGTCTGTATTCTGTGTCCCATAGCTTTTTCTTTTCTTTTCTTTCTTTTCTTTGAGACAGAGTCTTTCTTTGTTGTTCAGGCTGGAGTGCAGTGGCACTATCTTGACTCACTGCAACCTCTGCCCTTCAGGTTCAAGTGATTCTTGTGCCTCAGCCTCCCAAGTACCTGGGATTACAGGTGTAAGCCACCACGCCCAGCCAGCTGTTATCTTGACTCTCCCCTGGACCTATACTCTCTTGTACATCCAGAAGCAATTAAAAATCTCATTGTTGTGTTTTTGGAAATCACTTGTTTTTAGGATGACTAGGTGGCTGGCCAATGCTTTCATTTGGAAATACCCTACTTCCATTTAATATAAGGCAAGGAGAGAGGGCTTTTCCCCTGCTGCTTTTCCTTTTTCTTCCTCTTCAGTCTTACTAATTGTCTTTGAGCTTAGCTGAGAATCTGGGTCTCAGCGTTATGCCTGAGCCTGGGCTTGGAGCCCTGTCTGGCTCAGCTGAATTTCAGTTTCCTCATCTTTACACTAATGAAATTACTCATACCCTCACTCTTCCCTCTCAGAATGTTAGAGGCATCAGTAAAATCTGGGAACAAAGTGCTCTGCAAAGTTATGGTCAGATGGTGTCTGGTTGCATTCATGTAGAAGAGCGTGTATCTTGTACCTTCACCTAGCTAGGGTGGTCTTTGCAACCTCTAAGCTAATCTTTTTTAGCAGTGTGTTATCATATAGGCTAGAAAGAAAATACAGAAAGCAAACTGGGCAATACAGTCTCCAACTTTAATCATCTCTTCAAAGCCAAGGTAATCCAAGCCTTCTGCCCGCATAAGCATTGCATCCCTTCCTGCCTTGCCTCTTCCCATGACCTTGTTTTCCTTTTGATGTTCATTTTGAAAGTGGAAAGTAGAAAAAAGCATTCTCTTTTTGCTGTTCTCAGAGTCAGTGGTCTTTCTGGACCTTTGAGTTGTCAGGCAAGGAAAACCACATAGTCAGGGACCAGAAAGAAAAAAAAAGTATTGCTTTACTCAAATTCAGGAGCACAAGTAACCACTACCAATCCATTCAGTTCAGTTTCATAATATTATTTGATTGTCTGTAATTGCTCAATATTCAAGTTGTCAGTAAAAAAGGGCTACAGAGCAAGCTTAAAACATGGTTCAAGATCTTAGATTTCTTACATCTCAGCTGTAAAGACAGGCCATAGACTCCCGAAGCAGGTTACAATTAAGACAGCAATGTAATGAGTGGTATGGACAATTTGTTGTCTGTAGGATCTTGGTAAAAGATTCATGAGACATGAGTCAGGAGAGCTTCATAGAGGGGAAAGAATTGGGCCGATGTTCTTTTAATTACCTGCTGCCAGGATTCTCAATTGGCCATCCATTTCATATCTTACAGAAATATCTTTTGAAGATTTCCATATTATCTGATTACAAGTTCCTTTCCTGCCTCTTTGTCCCCACTAGAGATGTCACTCATGAGGCCAGTCTGACAGCAGAGACTTCCTTTTGACCAGAAATAGGTGAAATATGTGGGAAGTGCCAGTAGCCTGAGTGTGGAAGGCTTTGAATGCCAGCCCAAGGAGCTCAAACTACAGATCAAAGAGAGCCATTGACAATTCGAGGCAGGGCAATGAAATCTTGAAAACCCTGATTTCCAGTGGCAGTGGTAGGAGTACTCAGTGTGGTTTAGCATGGAAGAAACTATGTAGGAGCTTGCTGCTAATAATTCAGAGGGATAATAGAAACTAGTTCTTAGGTAATGGCAATGGGAACTAAAAGAATTAGATTTACCAAAAGACAGAGGGAAGACATTATAGACAGGATTGAGTGGCCTGACATGAGGTGGGAGGAGATCATTCAACTTAGTCATTTGATAGTTCACTTAGTCATTCAATAGATATTTACAGTGTGCCTCCCATGTTTCAGTCACTGTGCTAGGCACTGGAATATAGCAGATAACAAAAGATTCTTGCCTTCATGGAGCTTATATTCTAATAGCAGAAAGATAATACATAAAAAAGTAAATGTATATCAGATGATGATAAAACAAAGTAAAGAGGATGGAGATACAAGGGATCTTGCTCTTTTATATAGGGTAGTCAGAGACAGTCTCACTGATAAACTGGCATTTGAACTGATTCTTGGAAGAAATGAGGGATTTGCTGTTTAGCTCCTTGAGGAAGGTATTTCAGTCTGAGATAATAGTGTATGTCTAAGGCCACCCAATCCTGTCTATGTCTTGAGAATGCACTTACCTGATAAGAGAAAGGGTAAGGAGGCCTTGTGCAGAGTAGGCAAGAGAAAGAGTGGTGGGAGATGTGGTCGGGGCAGGGAGCAGGTCTCATCAGGAAGAGCCTTGAAGGCTATTGGAGAATCGAAGAAGCATGATACAGTCTGACTCCTGTTTAAATAGGATTATTCTGGCTTCTGTGTGAAGAGAGGACTTTAGGAGGAGCAAGGTGGAAGCAGCAAGGGAAGACCAATTAAGGGACCTTCTGTAAATAATTAGAGCAGAAGATGATAGTGAATTGAAACAGGGTGGAGCTGTGGAGATGGTGAGAGGTAGTCAAATTCTGGGATCTATTTTGAAGATGGAGTCAATAGTATTTGCTGCTTGATTGATACAGTGTTTGAAAAAAATAGCAGTCAACTACTGGGCCACTAAAAAGCATGACTTAGAGCAGCAACTTCTCATTCTATGTAAAAGAGGCCAATGGTGTTCATCATCTTTCCATGCTACTCAGCAATGGTGAGAAACTCACCCCCAACCTCCCTTCTCTAGCCCCTCTCCGTTTTGCTCTATTATCCTCAGTGCAAATTCCACTGGCATTCTGTCACTTGACCATTCCGGTATGTATACTCCCAACCCCTCCTAGAATATGTCATGATAGAGTGATCCCAAGTGAGACCAGAGGCTTATACTTTCAGAATGCCCACCACTGCTCTGATCCCCAACTCCAACTCTTAAGCTATTTCTTTTGTTTGTCCTCATATCTTAATCAGCTTTTGTGTGTGTGTGCGTGCTGGAGTTTCACTCTGTTGCCCAGGCTGGAATGCAGTGACATGATCTCAGCTCACTGCAACCTCCACTTCCCAGGTTCAAGCTACTCTCCTACCTCAGCCTCCTGAGTAGCTGGGACTACAAGCGTTTGCCACCATGCCTGGCTAATTTTTTGTATTTTTAGTAGAGATGGGGTTTCACCATGTTGGCCAAGCTGGTCTCAAACTCCTGACCTTGTGATCCACTTACCTTGGCCTCTCAAAGGGCTGAGATTACAGGCGTGAGCCACCACACCCAGCCCCTAATCAGGTTTTAAGTCCCCTGTTATATGATGCTTTTGTATCCTCCTGAAATCTTAAAGTATAGATTATATGATCTGTAATTGTTATACCATCCAGTCCTCAAAAAAAACTGTATTTTTTTAAACGGTAAAATCAGCTCCACTAGCATTTATGGAGTAGTTACTAATGCAGCAATACTATTCTGAGAGGGAGGAACACACAGGTAGACATGAGAAGTCTTAGAGCTTACAGTGAGAAATAACGTGGCACAGTGGTGAGAGTGTACACCCAAATATAGTCTCTCTAAATACAGGGATATAAAAGTGGTATTTTTTTAACTGCCATTTACACTTCACATTGTATTCTAATTGCTTAATAGATAAAATTGCTTAAATTTTTTTCCCCTAATATTCCAAAGTGGAAAGTGATGAACATATTTAATTCTCTCTCTTTTCATTTTAACTGATTTCTTAGACAATTCAGATACTGTGGAGGGACTTAGGGGAATAAGTTTGAAAGCCAAAGTACTTAAGTAAAATTTATTGAGTGCTCACTATGTGCTAACTACTAGCATGGCAGATTCTGGGGATAAAACAGTGAGCAAAATCAGCAGTGATTTTGCATTGATGGAGTTTACAGTGCAATGGAACAAACTGGTAATAATCAGACCAGTCAAAGATGAATTATAACAGGAACAAGTGCTGCACAGAAGAGCCAGGGTGCTGAGTGCACAGCACAGAGGGCACAACGTGGACCTGGCCTATGAGCAGGGAATGGACCGGGTGTCCAGGAGAGCTTCCATGATCAAGAACACACAGCTAGAGGAAAAATCTGAGAAGCACAGAGAGTACACCAGGCAGAGGGAGGCAGGGGCAAATTCCTTGATGGGAAATAAGGCAAAAGAAGCAGGGAGGGACCAGACCTTGCAGGACTTTGTGGGTTGTGTTAACGATAGATCTTCACCCTCAAGACAATAAGCGGCCATTAAGGAGTTCTGCCTGTGTTGCTAATTAAATTCTAAGACCACTTATGCAGAGGATCTGGCGTAGTCCCAGATCTGTAGCAGTAGGCAGCGAATGCTGATTCCCTCCCAAAGGCATCCTACAACATTTACTGCTTTATCCAAATAGTCTACCAATTAACAATCAAAATGAGTATCTCATGTATTTTCACATCAGTATCGTGAAATGAATTAGTATGTTTGAGTCTTAATGGAATGTCCATTTTCTTTCAATATACAAATACAATCAGCCTTTGATATCCAAAGGTTCAACCTCTGAAACCAAATGCAGATCAAAGTGTAGAATTCAATGGATGTGAAACCTGTGGATGGAGGGCTGATGTTTTGTATATATGGGTTCCAAAGAGCCAAGTGCAGGACTTGAGTCTGTGCAACTTTTGATGTCTGTGGGGGTCTGAGAACCAATTCCCCGTAGATACCAATGTGTAACTATATATGCACAAAGCAATTGTAGTTTTATTCCCTAAAATGAACATTTTGGAAATGAAATTAAGAAAAGAATTTCATTTATAACAGCATCAAAAAGAACAAAATAATACTAATAACTCCAAGAAATGAAGCACAAGATATATTCTGAAAACAATAAGATTATTGGAAGAAAGTTAAGAGAACCTAAACAAATGGAAGCACACCACGTGTTCTTTAATACGGGAAGAACTTAGGGTTATCAAGATGGCAATACTTAAAATTCATTGAAAACCTTAGTATAATCAAATGGCAGTATTCCCTAAGTTGATCTATAGATTCAATTCAATTTCTATCACAATTCAAGTTGCTTTTGTTCCCAGAAACCAACAAGCTGACTCTAAAATTCATATGGAAATAGAAAGGATTCAGAATAAGCAAAGCCATTTTGTAAAAAGAAGAGCAAAGTGGAATACTCCCATTCTGGATTTCAAATTTTACTACAAATCAACAGTAATGAAGATTCTTTACTGGCATGGAATAGACATATAGGTCAATGGACCAGAACTGAGAATCCAGATGTCAATTGATTTTTGACAAGGGTGCCAAGAAAATCTAATGGGAGAAAGAGTCTTTTTTATTTTTTTAATCAACAAAAATTTGTTTCATTAAGCATGGAGTTACATTCACATTTGTCTACAACCACAGTAAGTAAGGAAACAAATACTATCAGCTTTCTTGCTGTAGTACGGGATGTTCAGTGGCAGGCTCACTTAAAGGCAGAGTCAACTCTGACGGGGACTCGAGATCAGTCACAACTACTTGGGAGGAGAACACAAAGACCACCAGCTTTCTTGCCATGGTGCTGGATGTTCAGTGGCAGGCTCACTTGAAAATCGAATCAACCCTGATGGGGACTCGAGATCAGTCACAGGTATTTGTGCAAAGAACACAAAGACTGCCAGCTTTCTTGTGGCAGTGCCAGATGTCCCGTGGCAGGCTCAGTTGAAGGCGGAGTCAACCCTGATTGGGACTCCAGACCAGTCACAAGTACTTAGAGGGAGAACACAAAGACCACCAGCTTTCTTGCTGTGGTGCCAGATGTTCAGTGGCAGGCTCACTTGAAGGCGGGGTCAACCCTGATGGGGTCTCAAGATCAGTCACAACTACTTGGGAGGAGAACACTGAGACTGCCAGCTTTGTTGTTGTGTCAGATGTTCAGTGTCAGCCTCACTCTAAGTTGGAATCAATCTTGATGGAGACTCAAGGTCAGTAACAACTACTTTGGAGAACACAAAGACTGCCAGCTGTCTTGCTGTTGTTTTGGATATTCAATAGCAGGCTTATCAGAAGGCAGAAGCATCTTGAAGGGAACTCAAGACCAGTCAGAATTATTTTTGTTCAGTAGCAGGGTCATTAGAAGATGGAATCAACCCTAAAAGGAACTCGCTTTTACCTTTAATATTCGGGGGTTGGGGGAAAAAATCTAGGTCTTGGTGGAAGATAAGGAGGAAACCCCCTGGGTGGATAGGCATTCCTCACTGCAAATGGAGCATATGGTGGACCTGGGAAGTTGCTTGGTGGGAAATCATGTGGAGAAACTCCAAACAGGGTTCCTGGAGGAGGTGGGGGGAAAGGAGTTCCTCTTCTCATATCAGTAACATATGTGTAATGCTCTCTGCCAAATCCTGTGTTTGGAACATCAACTGCAGAAGGATCTTTGTGTAAAAATTTGAATTTAATCTCTGTGTCAGTTAATTTGTGTCTGTACTTAGCATTTTCTTTCCTTAAGCTATTGAGGTTTCTTTCAGCAGTCCAAGCTGCCAACCAATTGTCATGTGCTTTTTTTTTTAAGGAGTAAAATCTGCTCTTGATAAGAAAGAATCATTCTTTCCAACTCTTCTTCAAGATGTTGGGCTTGCTTTCTATACTTCTCCAGCTGGTCAGTGGTATAGTTGACCTTTTTGTCTTGTTTAGAAAGTTTCTCTTGCCTCTCTAACTGGTAATTTTCCTCTACGGTTAGTGTTTTGTAAAGTCTCATTATAGTTTCTTGATGTAATACAGTCATTACTTCAAGTTTCTGTTGAAGCTTCTGATTCTCACTTTCAAAATTTGTGTTTTCTGACTGCAAAGATGCTTGTTCAGACTGAAGATGCTTAATATGCCCCATAAGCTCCTTTTTTTGTTTTATCAATTTTGGACAACTGAATATAAATTTGGTTTCTTTCTCCTTTTAAAATTTTTAAAGAAGCATTTAACTTAGCAGCATGAATCAGTTTCTTCAAAGCTCCTTTTGGAGGATCAGCTAAGTAAGCGCCATTTTCTGATTCACATTTCATTTCTACTTTGAAGTTATGATCATCCATGATATCTTCTCCAAGCATAGCAGCCCGGTCTTTCATCTTCAGCAAGTGTTTAATCAGTCTTGATGTGCTCATCTTTGTCATTTAGAACTTGTTCTGTGTGTACTTTGGAGTCTTCACATGTTATTTTCTGTTTATTAAGTTCACTCACTTGTTCTTTCCATACTTCAGCTTCTTGCGAAAGATATTTCTGCCTTTCCTCAAGTTGAGAATTTTCATTCAAAGCATCTTTTATCACTGTCTTCAGTTGTTCTCCATTCATTTGAAATATCTTGAAGGGCATTTTGGCTTCAGCTATTTGTGATTTGAGGGATTTTGACTGATCTCCTAGAGACTGTACCATTTTTGAAATATCTGCCATCAACTCATCGTGTCTACAATGTTTATAATTCTCTTCTTTTAACTCCTTTGTTAGATACAGTATTGCATCCTCAGTTTCAGAAATGGACCTGTTCAGCTTTTCACAGGTTGCCTCCAAACTTTGTGCTTCTGCGGCCTCCTTCTTAAAGCTGACGTCCTGTAAAGGAGACTCTCTTTCATAGCCTTCATAGCTTTTTTTGTACAAAACTAAATTTTTCAAGTAGTTTACATTTTTCTTTAATTTGTTCACAAAGCTCTAGAGCAAGCTTTTTCTCTCTTCCCACATAAAGCTGACTCCTAACTGATCTAAAACTTCTCCACAAAAAAAGGGGAATAGCAACAAATCCAATAACACCTGCCCATATCACTAATTCCCATGGAAAACCATTAGAATTTGATACCATACTTTCCAGCAGTGCTGCCACAATCCTGTGTAGCTTCTCCATGACCAGCCCCAAGTAGGGCTGAGGAGTAGCTCCAGGCTCCTACATAGGGCCAAGGCTGTTCTGGTGGTCGCCACAGTAACCCCAGCCTGTTGTGGTCACAATAAGCACCTGGAATACTAGCCTTCAGTCTGGAACTGGATTCGACCACTGTGGAACCGGCTGCGGGGAGAGCTGCGGACATGGGGGTAGGGGGCGGTGGAGGGTACTGGAGAACAGGCAGCCTTCAGTCTGGAACCCTAATCCACACGCGACCACTGCAGCCACTGGAGCAGACCACTGTGGAGCCGGCTGGCGGGAGGGAGCTGGGGGATGCAGACACCCACAGGCCTCACAGGCCCACGCTGCGCACCACGACCCCCTTGTTACACTGTACATCTTGAGGTGGTGCAGGTCTGGGCCTGACCCCCATTTAACTGTTTTTTTTTGTTTTGTTTTGTTTTGTTTTTTAATTGGTAATATCATATTGTGTTAATTACTTTAGCTTTTTAATAAAAATATTTGTGAAGGAGAGACTGCAAATTTTTATTTCCTAAAAATTGCCTTGGCAATTATTGACATTTTGCTCTTCTATGTGAATTCTATTATCAACATGTGAAGTTTCATTAAAAAAATAATTTTAGCTATTTTCTGTTTGTTTTTAGAAACAGGGTCTCACTCTGTCACCCAGGCTAGAGTGCAGTGGGGCATAGCTCACTACAGCCTCAAAATGCTGGGCTCAAGAGCTCCTCCCACCTCAGCCTTCCAAATAGCTAGGACTACAGGTGTGTGCCACACACTGAGACATTTTGGCATTTTGAATTGCATTATATTTACAGATGATTTAAGACAAATTCCCATAGCTATGGAAATAGACTTTTTGCATCATGAAAGTAACATTTTCCCCCTTTAAGATTATCTTTTGTGTCCTTCACAAACATTTTGTAATTTTCTATGTTAATGTTTTGTGCATACTTTGTTTTTATTACTAGTTTAAGAGTAGCTTTTTAAAAATCACTTTTTTTTTTTTTTTTTTTTTTGGGACAGAGTCTCACTTTGTCACCCAGGCTGGAGTATGGTGGTGCAGTCTTGGCTCACTGCAACCTCTGGCTCCCAGGTTTAACTGATTCTCATGTCTCAGTCTACTTACTGAGTAGCTGGGATTACAGGCATGCACCAACATGCCTGTCTAATTTGTGTATTTTTAGTAAAGACAGGGTTTTGCCATTTTGGCCAGGCTGGTCTCGAACTCCTGGCCTCAAGTGATCTGCCCACCTTGGCACCCCAGAGTGCCAGGATTATAGGCATAAGCCGCCGCTCTCAGCCTAATCACATTTCTTAGTTGGTCACTGAATGCAGGAATGCCATTTGAATTTATATTAAGCAATGTTTGTTTTTTAAAAAAATCTCTATGATATGTTTGGTTAAAACAAAGCATCAGAATGCATACTACAAAATAACCATTGTTTGATAAAACTGAAACAAAGTTACAATGTAAAATGTAAAATTCATTAATTTGAATTTCAGGCATTTGAAGCCACTATTCTAAGTTTGAAACTGTTCCATTACTTTACGCTCTTTTTATTAGTGAGACGATATAGATATACCATTACTGCCTTTATATTTCTAAAACAATCATCATTTCCCTCTATCTTTAATAATTGAGTCAGTTACAGAATTATATATTACCTTAGTCTTCTGAAGATTTTACTCTTGTTGCTGATGAGAAGTTTGATTAGATACCATTGTCTTCCCTCTGTAGATAGTGTCTAATACTTCTGGTAGTATCTTAAGGTTTTCCCTTTTTCATGATGCTCTGCAGTTTTACTTTGGTAGCTGACTTAATTTTATTATTATCAACACTTACAGCTAGTTTCCCATCTAGAGACATTTCTTTCTTCATTTCTAGTAAACTCTGTGTCATTATCACTTCGAGTGTTACTTTTCTACTGTCTTTCTCTTCTTGGCCATTTGTCAACATTTATTAGCTAAAATCCTGTTAAGTCTATTAGTGTATCCTCCAAGTTTCACAAGTGTTCTCATGTTTTCTGTATCTTACTGTCTCTAACTTATTAATTTCTTATTAATGAATTAGCATATTTATGTGTTCTCATTTTCATTAGTCTAATATAATTTTTATTTTACCAATTAAGATTTCTTTTTAATTTTAATTATATTGACCATATTTGTCATTTCCAAGATATTTAATTGTTTTAATTTTAATAATTTTTTTCCTCTTACATATGAATGTTCCTATTTCTTGTTCTTTTCAATTTTTTCCCCCCTTTGGCTCTTTGATAAACCCCAAGTAAATATTGTTCAGAGTCTTTTTCATTTTCATTTTCATTCATCTGTTTGGTGGGGATTTTTAAGTTGCCTTTTTTAAGAATCCATGTGTTGTGGAAATTGAATTTTCACATTTTAAGGGGTTATTTTTTAACCTTTTTTTTAGTACTCATTTCTCTCTGCTAGATAAGACTCTTTCCCTCATTAAATTATCTTGGCACCCTTTTTTAACAAATCTTTTTAAACAAATTGTGCTAGGAAAACTGGATATCTATGTTTAAAAAATAATTTGGACCCCTACTTTATACTGTATAAAAAAATTAACTCAAAATGGATCAAAGACCTAAACACAAGAGATAAAACTATAAAACTCCTAGAAGAAAACACAGGCATAAATCTTAATAACCTTTCTTGACATTTGCTAAAAGAGTAGACTGTAAATGTTCTTACCACAAAAAAGGGTAATTATGTGAGGACGGGAATACATTAAGTAGTGCCTGTAGTATTCTGTTTACTGGGTATATGTATGTCAGAACATCACATCACACACCTTAAATATATGCAATTTAATAAAAAATAAAAATTTTAAAGAAAAATACAAAATGAAGATTTCTGATGGTAAATGTAGTGCCTGCTGTCTATAAAAATAGACATTTTTCGAGAGAAGACATACAAACAGCCAATGGGTATATGAAAGGTGCTCAATATCACTAATCATCAGGAAAATGGAGATCAAAATCACAATGAGATATCACTTGTTAGGATGGTTATTATCAAGAAAAAAGCCAAATGATAAAGTTGTATTAGTCTATTTTTACAGTGCTGATAAAGACATACCTGAGACTGGGTAATTTACAAAACAAAGAGGTTTAGTGGACTCACAGTGTTCTACATTGCTGGAGAGGCCTCACAATCATGGCAGAAGGTGAAAGACACATCTCACATGGCAGCAGACAAGAGAAGAGAGAGCTTGTGCAGGGAAACTCACTTTTGTAAAACCATCAGATTTCATGAGACTTACTCACTTTCATGAGAACAGTGTGGGAAAAACCTGCCCCCATGATTCAGTTATCTCCCACTGGGTCCCTCCCACCATACATGGGAATTATGGGCATTACAAGATGAGATTTGGGTGGGGACATAGAGCCAAACCTTATCACAGGTGTGGGCGAGAACATTGAGAAATTGAAACCATTTTTACAGTGTTGTGGGAATGTAGAGAATGGTGCAGTCACTATGGAAAACAGTATAGAGGCTCCTCCAAAAATTAAAAATAGAACTACGTTGTGATCTAGCAATCCTACTTCTGGGTGTATACATCCAAGAGAATTGAAATCAGGATCTTGAAGCACTATCTGCATTCCCATGTTCACTGTAGCATTATTTGTAATAGCCAAGATATGGAAACAAACTAAATGTCTGTCAACAGATGAATGTGTAAAGAAAGTGGGGGCATATACATACCATGGAATATTATTCCACCCTAAAAAATGAAGGAAATCCTTCCATTTGCAGTAACATGAATGAACATAGAGGACATTAAGCTATGTGAGACAAGACAGTCACCGAAGGACAAACACCAGGTAATTCCACTTATATGAGATATTTAAAATAATCAAACACCCAGAAGAGGAAAATAGAATTGTGATTACCAGGGGCTTGAATGAGTTGAAAATGGGCAATTGTTGCTCAATGGGTATAAAGCTTCAGTCAAGCAAGATGAAAAAGTTCTAGAGATCTGCTGTACAACATAGTACCTATAGTTAAAATATGGCATTGTATACTTAAAAACATGTTAGGAAGATCGATCTCATGTTGTGTTCTTACTATACACAAAAATAACAATAAACAAAGACCATGCACATAAAAGAATACAAGAAAATTTTTGAAAGTTATGAATATGTTTAGTACCTTGATTGTACTAAATGGTATCCCATGTGTATGCATGTTCAAACTCAACAAAATACGTACATTAAGTATGTGCAGTTTTGTGTTTATAAACTATACCTCAATGAAGCTAAAAAATATCCTATGACCTTGGATTAGACAATGGTTTCTTAGATATGACAGCTAAAACACAAGCAGTCAAAGGAAAAAATACATAATAAAACTTCATCAAAATTATAAAACTTGTGTGCTTCAAAGAACGTTATTGAGAAAGTGAAAATGAAAACCATATAATGGAATAAGATAATTGCTAATTATATATCTGACAAAGGTCTAGTATCTAGTATATAAAAAGAATTCTTACAACTCAACAATAAAAAGATAAGTAGCCCAATTAAAACCTGGGCAAAGGATTTAAATAGACATTTCTCCAAAAAAGATAAATAAATGGTTAATGAGCATGAGAAAAGATGCTCAATATCCTTAGCAATTAAATAAATTTAAATTAAAACAATGAGATACCATTTTATACCCACTAGGATCACTGTAATTGAAAATACAGGTAATAACAAATATTGGTGAGAATGTGGAGAAATTGAAACTCTCATACATTGCTAGTGCAAATGTAATTGATTTGGAAAATAACTTGACAGTTCCTCAGAAAGTCCAACATAGAGTTACCATATGACTTAGCAATTTGACTTCTAGGAATATACCCAAGAGAAATAAAAACATATGTCCATACAAAACTTGTACACAAATGTTCATAGCTGTATTATTAATAATGGCCCCAGAGTGGAGACAACCCAAATGTCCATCAACTGATGAATGAATAAACATGTTAGTATATCCATTCAATGGTATTATCCAGTCATAAAGAAAAGAATTACGTACTGATACATGGATGAACCTTAAAGACATTATACTAGGTGAAAGAAGCTGGGCACAAAAGGTCACCTACTGTAGGATTCCATTGATATGAAATGTCTAGAATAGGCAAATTCATGCAGAGAAAAGTAGATTAATAGTTGCCAGGTGCCAGGAAAGTGGAGAATGGGGAATGGCTACTAATGTGCATGGCTTTTCATTTAGGGGTGACAAAAGTGTTCTGCAATTAGATAGTGATAATGGTTGCATGACTTCATGAATATACTTAAAAATGAGTGAATTATACAATTTAAGGAATGGATTTTATGGTTTGTTAATTAAATCTCAACTTAAAACAGTTTAAATATTAATTAGCAGATGTAAAAGGCATTTTATATATATATTAGTTCTTCCTTTTCCACTTCCTGTATTCCCAGATCCTAAGGAAACATTGATATCCTAAGTCACCATGTTTATCCTGCGGCTTCTTGTATTGCCTGGCTCACCTCCAGACACTCATAGTTGAAAAACATAGGCCTAGGAAGCCGAAAAGGGAATTAAAGAGCCAGAGGTTCTAGGGTCCCTTAGATGATGGCCGCAGGAAACACTTTCTACTTTATTTTTTTCGTGGGAAAGGAAATATATTTCAGATAAGTCTACACATTTGGTTGGAAAAGCCTTTAAAATTCTTCACCTTTTTTTTTTTGCTCTCATTTCATATTCATGAAACCACTTTCCCAAGGATTGCAACAGCAAGAAGGGAGCATTTCCCCCCATTATCGAAGAGTTATTGCCATTGAAAAATCATATCCATTTCCTATCTATCTATCATTGATTCATCTATGACTGTATTCATTTATTTGGTCCCCAGTAACTTGATGAACTTGAATCACTCTCCCTGAGTCTGAGTCTGGGAGACTGAAAAAACCAAGGACCAAGACTCTGAATTAAGGTAAATTAACCTCCATCAGAGATGCCAAGTAGATTTTAATCTATATGCTAACTTCAATACATTAACAGTTGAGAAAGGTTCTGTGCTGAGCAAGATCCTAGGGACATGTCTGCGACTAGTTTGGCAGAATGATGTGCTCGATTAATAATGTCTGCTTGAACTCATGCAGGAAATTCAGGGTCTGTGTACTGCAGATATGCCACCTTGACTTAGTGAATGCTCCCTCAGGGGCCTCTAGCCAGAAAACCTCCTGGTAATGTCACTCAAACCTTGAAATACTGCCTTCGGCCCAATATCAAGTTGTATTGTATGCGTATGTTTCACCGTCAGCAGCCTGCAGCTTAATTTAAAGCAAATCAAACCAAATGCCTACTCTGTTGTAACGATTATAACCTGTCCCATCCATTATTCTATCAATGACAAAGGAAATGACTTATTGGAGAATACTTATTTAGGTTGCTGTCTTGTAGGATAAGTCAGCCACCCCATATATTAGATTGGATATGTTCAGGGTGCTATGGCTAAGATACACCCCATTCATTAGAAAACTTAGAAATTATTTCCTATCTTAAAATTATTATTGCCATCAAATTCCCCCTTGCATATTTCACTTCCCAAAGTGGTGATGACTAATCTCTTATACTTGTAATTATTTCCATTCTTTCTCAATCAGCACAGATGATTTGTTTGTGTATGTGTGTGTGAAGGAAGGGGGATGGGGACAGGTAGAATGGGATGATTCCAATGTTTGCTTTGCATTTTCAACTCAGAGATGGGAGGTACCAAATGAGGACTCATTATTAAGCTACGGCTCCCACTGGCAAAAACATGGGGATTTAATGCCTTCTTCACTCTGATCATGAGTATGCAGGCTTTAGTAGGGTGGTTCTGGACTTTCTTCAGGTTTCTGAATTCGGTTAACAAGTCAGTGGCCTAGCACAGACTGCTGTTTCTGGGTAGGTTCTTTCCAGTGAAGCACAGGAGGAGGAGAGAATTCCAATTTCTGGTTCAGGGTCCAGTTTAGGATCACATATGATGTTGAGGTGAACTGTCATCTTAGCCTCCTCTAACCTCTGACTTCCTCTGTCTCATTTTGTCTTCCATGGTTTTGAAGAGTGCTGGCTAGTTACTTTGTAGAATGTTCCACAGTTTTGGTTTGTTTGGTTTCCTCATGATTGGATTCAGTTTAAGCAATTTTGGCAAGAACATCATAGAAGCGATGTCATATTTTTCTTAGTGGTTTATATCAGGAGGCACTTGCTGTTGATTTGTCCCGTTACCGATGGTGATAATTTTGATTACTCAGTGAGGATGAGTGTCTCCTGAGTTTATCTACTGTAAAGTTGCTACTTTCCCCTTTGCACTGTAGTAAGTGTCTTGTGAAGGTGTTATGTCAATATCCTATTTCTCTTCATGCCTTGCTTACTAATGTTTAGCATGCTTTTTAACTGAAACAATTCTAGTAGCAGATTTTACCAAGAGAGTGCCATGGGCAGATTTGCCTTTTAGAAAGATTACTCTGAAATGTTTGGATGTGAGAGAGATGTGAGAAGAGGGAAATAGTTACTACGGGAACAGGGGAAAGGTTCATTTAAGAAAGGAGTCCTGATCTAAGGCAGTGAGAGGAGGAGTATAGAAGAAAGATGGGAGAGCCAGTTAGGCTGTATTTGGAATCAGAATAAGCAGGCTTTACATTTTGTGCTATAGATATAAATGCTGGAAAAATTCCTAAATAGGAAAAAACTTACTTTTTTTTTCTTTTTATTTTTTTTAAATTGCATTTTAGGTTTTGGGGTACATGTGAAGAACATGCAAGATTGTTGCATTGGTACACACATGGCAGTGTGATAAAACTTACATTTTTAAAAAATAGATTAACAGGTATCTATATAACCTCTGGATTGCTCTTCTCTGTTTTTGAGATGGAGTTTGGTCTTGTCACTCAGATTGGAGTGCAATGGTGCAGTCTTAGCTCACTGCAACCTCCACTTCCCAGGTTCAAGTGATTCTCCTGCCTCAGCCTCCCAAGTAGCTGGGATTATAGCATGTGCCACCACACCTGACTAATTTTTATATATTTAGTAGAGATGGGGTTTCACCATGTTGGCCAGGCTAATCTTGAACTCCTGGCCTCAGGTGATCCTCAGGCTAGTCTTGAACTCCTGGCCTCTCCCATCTTGGCCTCCCAAAGTGCTGAGATTACAAGTGCGAGCCATTGTGCCTGGCCCCAGGTTGCTCTTCTAAGAATAGCTGACTTTATTAAACATATTGTAGGTTTCATTAAATGATGTTTCACAAGCTGTTGCTTCTCTTGGACAAATTCCTGTTGTTCAACTGATAGCTATTTATAATCTCCAATGTGGATGTGTCATCATTTGGTTATAGGATGTGAGCAAATGAGATGGTGCTTTGCATAGCCCATAGGCTGCTTCCGTTAGCCCTTTCCCTAAACTTTTGCCACTTTCTGGCTTAGCTAGTATCCCCTCTTGCATTCAGAATGCCTGCTGTAATACAAAATCTGGAGCTGTAGACTATGTTCTTATGATTTGACAATATCACGGAAGCATTTCTTATTGGCTTTTCTAGAGAAAGAGAGCAAATAAGGAAGCCAGCAAAAAGAGAGAGGGGAAAGGGAAGTGGCTCAGTTCTTACTTTAAGAAACAGCATGAAGGAGATGTTTGTTTATTTAAGGGTGGTAAACTTTTGTAGTATAGCTTTGTGAGGGAGCTGGAAAAGAGCCTTTTAGTTTTTCATTACTGGGAGTTTAATTTGGTTTGTAAAATTACTTGAAGATAACTTTGAAATTGGTCTAAGAACTTAGGGTTGTTCCTGACCCAGGTCAATGGCCTACTTGACCTAGCCAAGAGAAGAAGGAGTTAAGGACAGGGAGTTGAGCTTTTTGCTCCAAAAGCTACAGAGGGTATACCCCTCTTATATTCTGGAGCCTTACTAGGTTTCTGAAAATGCCCTTGTGGGTCATGAAACAATAGCCCTTTGAATGTATTTCTGCTGCTGCTGATGTGAGCCGATTAAACTGGCAGGCAGATGATGGAGGTAATGGTTACATGTCCAGGCGGGAGGTCATGACAGTTGGATCCATGGTTGACAGAGGAATTTCAACACATATTCAAATCGGCTCCTAAGATAGATTGTCTGAGTTCCCTGGGCCTGCCTCATTCCCTCTTCAAATACGTTTGACTCCTCCTGGCCCATAATACTCACGCTTCAAAAGTTTGGCTTGGCATCTACAGATCAACTCAGGGTGAGGTGGGGTTACTGATGAGCAGTGATGCCCTATCTGGGAGATACCACAGCATAGGAAATGAACGTCAGACCAAGAATCAGGTAACCTGGGTGGGGACCCCGGGCTCCAGATGGTTTCTTTATTTTTCTTATTGGTTAAATTCCCTACCACGGTTTTGACATTCTCTTCTGGATGTTGACTGTGGTCTAGAGAAACAGCTAAGGAAGGCAAATCTGAATTAAAATCTGGTTCTTGGGAAAGAACTGAAGTTTTCAGCTTTTGCAAAATTATAGAGTACAGACTAGGAGAAAAAGGACAGGCAGAGGAGCTCTCTTTTCTAGTTGCATTCTAGAAACAGTGCTGATGAGTCCAAAAATATAGGGATAAAATCTTGTCTTTTTTCTTACTTTGAAAAAAATGCCTCTAACTGTTTGTATACTTGCCTAAGAAAATATTTCTCAGCTCCTCTAGAATATTTAGGTTAACTAAAAATTATAAAAACATGCCACAAACCTAGTCCACTCTTTATGCCCAGGATTTACCCAAAAGGTCCACATGTCTGGCTTGGAGACCCTGACCCCATCTTCTCAACTTGATGGTTTCAACTCTAAATATTTGGCTGCAAAACCCTAATGCCAGGAGGAATGCGGAACTGACGAGTCCGCCCCATCTACAAGCTAGAAGGACATCTTGATTAAATTAGTGTCAAGGGGGGTAGAGAGAAAGGCACAGTGACACAAAGGGTGTTTTGAGGAGCCCTGTAGCGCCTGTGGAGAATGAATGTTCTCGTTAAATATGGCTGTGACCTGCAGCTCCACACATGCCAGAGACACAGCTCAATTGTCCCCAGGATTTGGGGGGTGGGGATGATCACGGGGACAGGACAGCCTGGCATGGAAAGGCAGGAATGCAGCAAGGCCTGCTGTTGCTTTATTTTTGCTATAACTACAGCAAGCAATTCTTTGATTATGGTCCTTGTGTTTGGAAGGGATCAAGAAGTGGTTTCCTTTCCCCTGGGTATGTGAACCTTTGCTCTGCTCCTTGCTTCTCTGGGTAGTAGGGGACTCCTGAAAGCACCCATTGTCTTCAGCCTCTTTCCACCCCCTTCCTTGGGGCTCCCCAAGAAGATTGTTGCCTGAACTCTGTCGTGCAAGAATGAGAGGCAGTGCCCCCAAGACAGTGCCCGCCCTTGTCATTTACCCACCATCCTCATTTCTTTTACCCTTAAGTCCCAAGACCAAAGCAAAGAACACATGGACTGTTGAAGGCTTCCACAGGACTGCCTGGGTCAGTGAAAAAGCAGTAATGCTTTCTAGCTGAACAACCCCTTGGCTGAGTTCCATCTGCACTATGGCCAGGGTGCTTGGTGAGACATGCTTTTGCCATTTGTCCTTTGAACTGCCAACAATTCCAATGCAGCACATGGATTTAAAAGCTGATTAAGTTTTAGATTTCTTTCCTTTAACCAGAATATTCTAGCAGCTTATTTTTATAGCTCTGCTTGTATGATTCTGTTTTTAACAGATGGAATCACAACCTTTTCAGCAGTATACATCTGAGGAATTTAAAAACTGATACATCAAGAATATTCTTTTGTACAATCTCTTTCTTGCTGTGAAAATTTATGGCCTCTCTTTTCACTATCTTCACCCAATAATTATTAGGTACTTACTATATGCAAGGCATTATACAAGATAAGGAGAACACAGATAAGACAAAATAGCATTAAAGGAGTTGATGAGTTCAATTCCAACTTCACCAATTAATGGTTGTTCTCATGGACAAATTGCTTGACCTCTCTAAGCTTTAGCATCTATTTAAGTACTAAGTGCTTTTTGTGCAGAGAGTTGTAGAGAGGCGAAATTTGAGCTGGGTTTTTAGTGAATGAAAATGATTTCAGTAATGAGATAAAATTAAAGATGAAAAAGTATGGAGTTTGTGAGCAGGGAGGGGGAGCTGAAGTCAAAAGACATTCCATATGGAGGAACAGGCTTCAGGATGAAGGAGAGCACGGGAATGTGTGAGGACTATTCAGAGGGTGGTGAGTAAAAATAGTTTGGCTAAATCAGAGTGTTAATGAGGAGAGCAGCTGAAACAAAGCCATAAAGAGCCTCGAATGCCAGACTAAGAAGTTTGAACTTCATTCTGAGAGCGTTAGGGAACAATGAAAGATCTACTTGTAGAAAAATGATAAAATATTGCTGCTGCTGTTTTTGAAAGCCTGGGCCTCTAATTCCAGAACAGGGTAATAAGAACCTGAGATGTGGTAGCAGTGGCAGGGGGAATGAAAAGAAGGAGACAGATGCCAGATATATCATGAAGGAGAAATGAACAGCGTATGGCCACTTATTGGAAAGAGAATTTAAAGTCAATGATTACTTCTTTTCATTTTTTATGCTAGTGCCACTTAGAAAAAGCCAGTGTACTGTTACAGAATTTGAGGTGGCTGGTGAAGCTGACATTTTCACATATGTCTCAGGAACTAGATGCCCAAATCTTCCTCAGACCCCAGATGGCCCCATATAGAGCTTTTATATGTGCCAGTTTTTAG
The DNA here is from genome assembly GCF_048565385.1 of Saimiri boliviensis. Classification (NCBI taxonomy): domain Eukaryota; kingdom Metazoa; phylum Chordata; class Mammalia; order Primates; family Cebidae; genus Saimiri; species Saimiri boliviensis. The sequence goes on from NC_133462.1 coordinate 58,982,960, forward strand.
AATTTCTTATAGAGTTCCTCCACTTGGTAGTCACCAGAGAATCTCTGAGATTAGTATCTGGATTCTTAATCACTCAGCTAATTTCAGAGCTGCTCTTTATTTGAGGTCGATTTAGCCTCCTTTTTCTCTTTGATGGAGTGTGGTTTTTGAAAAGTCTCTAAGGAAGTAATGTGAAACCATATTTAAAACCTCAGGCTTGCTTCTCTTTTGTTTTACCATAATACTTCAGTTACCGTGTCCTGGGAAATGAACAACTTAAAACCATAAGTGTGTCAAGCCTTCACTATCACCAGTATCTGTTTATTGTATCATACAAAACATATTTCAGTTCTTATTAGGTATTCAGAATTGCACTGGGCCTGGTGAGGGCTACAAATAAACATAAGACAATCTGTTTTCAAAGTTTAAACTTAGAGTTGTGCTTCTAGAAATGCCAGCTTTTCTAGAAGCAAATTCAGACCAACCCTTTTGCTTCATGGGAGCTGCTTTTCTTGAAGAAGCTTCTGCCATTCCAGAAAATATTACTGAGTGTCAAAAAGCTGAGCAGAGTGTTTAATAGACTTGTAGGGCTAGCAGGACAAATATTGGAATTTAAGGCTGAGGAGGGGTAGCCTTGGTAAAATTCCCCAGGCTTTGAGACACCAAAGGGATACAATTAAGAAGTAAGGATAAGCCAGAAACAGAGTAAGCCAGTTTCATAGAGATGAAAGCCTAGCTTCACATTACCTTAAGCTCTAATTGGATTAAGGTGATTTAGGATAGCCAGTGGCTAGAAACAAATTTAAATCCTCTCGAGAGGAAGATACTATGGAAGATACCATCATCCTAGGCTTAATATATCAGTCATCGTTTTTCATTATGATGTTTGGCACTCAGTTGTAAATAATCAGGCCTATGAGGAAGTCAGAACTGTGACCAAAAGCTAAGAGAAACAGCTAGACCCACAGAAGATCCTAGTAATGGTATTCTCAGATGCAAACTTTAAATTAGCTATGTTTAATGTTTATGAAATTAAATGATAAAAGCAAACCTGGAAATAATAAAAAAAAATCAACTCAAAATGGATCAGAGACTTAAATGTAAGAGCTAAAACTATAAACTCTTAGAAGAAAATATAGGTATAAGTCTTCATGACCTTGGATTAGGCAGTGTTTTCCTAGATATGATACCAAGGCACAAGCAACAAAAGAAAACATAAATAAATTGAACTTCATAAAAATAAAAACTTCCTTGCTTCAAAGGACGCTGTCAAGAAAATCAAAATGCAGCAATAGAATGGGAGAAGGTATTTTTAAAACATATATCTCATAAGGGTCTAATTTCAGAACATATAAAGAATTTTTATAACTCAGCAACAAAAAGGTGACCAGTCCAGTTTAAAAATTGGCAAAAGACTTGAATAGGCATTTCTCCACAGAAGTTATACAAATGGCCAACAAGTACATTCTTGACACTGTTATTTATTAGGGTACTTCAAATCAAAACCACAATGAAATACCACTTCACTGGGTATATGAAATACCATACCACTGGGATGGCTATAATTTTTAAAAGGAAGAAAGAAAAGGAAAGAAGAGTTTTGGAGAGAATGTGGAGAAATCAGAACCCTCATACATTGCTGGTGTGCTTGTGAAATGGTGCAGATGCTGTGGAAAAGTGGAAAGTCCTAAAAAATTTAAGCATAGAATTACCCTGTGACCCAGTAATTCCACACCTAGGTGCATACCCAAGAGAATTGAAAACATATGCTCACACAAGAACTCGTACACAAATGTTCATAACAGCATTATTGAGCATAACCAAAAAGTAGAAGCAACCCAAATATTAATGAAGTGATTTATGGAACAAACCTAAACAAAGTATGGCATGCCTATACAACTGAAACTAAATGTGCTATATCCATACAATGGAGTAGTACTTAGTCATAAAAAAAGAAGGAAGTGCTGATACTTGCTACAATATGGATGAACTCAGAAAACATTATAAGTACAAGAAGTGAAACATAAAAGGCCACATTTTATGATTCCATTTATAGTAAATATCCAGAGTATGCAAATCTACAGAGACAGAAAGTAGATTAGTGGTTGCCAGGTGCTGGGGGAAGGGAAGATGGGGAGTGACTACTAACAGGTTTGAGTTTTCTTTGGTGTGATGAAATGTTTGGGATAGTGGTGGTGGTTGTACAACCTTGCAAATATACTAACAACGACTGAATTGTGTACCTTGAAGTGGTAAATTGTATGGTATGTGAATTACATCTCAATAATTTAAAAATATAAACAAAAATGCAGTAATTAAAATTTAGTACAAAAATGCAGTAATTAAAAGAATATAATGTGTAGATCAAGTAGCAGATTAGATAGTTCTGAATAAATAATTAATGACCTGAAAGGTCAGAAAAATAATACATACTGAACCTCAGAGAGATAAAAGGATGGAAAATACAGAAAAGAGCATAAGAGACTTGGATATGGTGAGTAGGCCTGACATGCTTCTATTTGAAGTCTCAGAAGAAGAGAACAAAGAGAATGGGATAGAAGCAATATTTGAAGAGATAATGGCTGTGAATTGCCCTCAACTAAAAAAGACCTCAAGCCATAGACTGAAGTATTATGAGTCCCAAATAGGAGAAATACAAATAAAATACAAACAGCTAGAGGTAAAAAAGACTTAACCATCTCAATGGAGCAGCAGCATGGTTGACAGCTGACTTCTGAACAAAAGCAATAGAAGGCAGGTAACAATGGAATGTAAGTGTAGAAAGAAATAGCCTTCAAAAATGGTAAACTAAAGATGTTCTCAGACAAGAAAAATATGAGAAAATGGATCACCAGCAGACTTGCACTAAAAGAAATACTGAATGGCATTATTTAGGCAGAAGGAAAATGATCCCAAATAGAATCATAGAAATTCAGTAAAGAATGAGGAGCAACAGAAACTGTATAAATCTAAATGAATAATCACGGTTAAAAACAACACTAATACTCATCTGTGGGGTTTTCCCTTTTTTAGGGGTGTGGATGGGTGAGACAGAGTCTTTCTCTGTTGCCCAGCCTGGACTGCAGTGGCACAATTATAGCCCACTGCAACCTTGAACTCCTGGGCTTAAATGATCCTCCCACCTCAACCTCTCAAGTATAACAGCTGGGACAAGAGGTGTGTGCCACCATGCCTGGCTTATTTTTTATAGAGAGGGTCTATCTGTTGCCCAGGCTGGTCAAACTCCTGACTTCAAGTGACCCTCCTGCCTTGGCCTTCCAAAGTGGTGGGGTTACAGGCATGAGCCACCACACCAGGCCAACCCTGTGAGGTTTTAAATATATATAAAATTAATATAAATGGAAACAATGAAATCAACAATAGAATCTGGGTCTGGGTGGGGGTAGGGAAATGGGTTTAAAGGTATTTTCAGAACGTGGTAAAAGTAGTAATTTGTATTAGATGTTGGCAATTCAAGGATACTTGTTGTTAATTTTTGGTAACCACTCAAAGAATAGTGCCTCTATCAGTCTAAAACAGGGCAAATTGAATTAATAAAAAAATAACTCAAAAGGAGAGAAAAATTCTGGTGAGGGCAAAGCTATAGAGATACAGATCAATGACTTCCAGTGGTTAAGGGTAGAGGAGAGTTTGACTACAAAGATGCAGGATACAAGACATTTTTGGCAGGTGATGGAACTGTTCTGTGTCTTAATTGTGATAGTTAGACAAACTGTGCATTTGCCAAAGCACAGAGAACGGTATACCAACAAGAGTGAATTTTCTGAATGTTTTGTAAATGGAAGAAAAAAAGAAGGTAGGAAAGGAGAGGAACATAGAAGAGACAGGACAAATAGACAGCAATTCACAAGTTGGTGAGTTTAAACCTTAATGTAAGGTGTAAGCTGACTTATGCAAATTAAAGACAGATTTTTAAAAAGCAAAACTGGAGTGTATATTGCTTGTAAGAGAACAGATACACTTTATAAGGATTAAGAAAGGTTTAAAGCAAAGTGATAAGAAAAGATAGCTACAATAAAATCAGACCAGGCAGAGCTTTTCTTCTCTCTCTCTCTCTCTCTCTTTTTTTTTTTTTTGGAGACGAAGTTTTGTTCTGTCACCCAGGCTAAAGGGCAGTGGTGCAATCTCAGCTCACTGAAATCTCCACCTACTGGGTTCAAGCAGTTGAACCCAGCCTCCCAAATAGCTGGGATTACAGGTGTGCACCACCATGCCCAGCTAATTTTTGTATTTTTAATAGAGACAGGGTTTCACATGTCAGTCAGGCTGGTCTCAAACTCCTGGCTTCAAGTGATCCACCCACCTCAGCCTTGCAAGGTGCTGGGATTACAGGCATGAGCCTCTGCACTCAGCCAGACCAGGTAGATTTTAATGCAAAAAATATTATTAGTTAAAAAGAGAGACATTTCCTAATAAAGACTCAAGTTTCCAGGAAGAAGTATATACTAAATAACATAGCCTTAAAATATGTAAATCAAATGGGACAGAATTAAAATGGGAACTAGATAAATCATCAGCCCCCATTGAGAGATTTAACATACCTGTCTCAGTGAATGATTAAACAACTAGACCAAAAAAGTAAGTAAAAATACAGAAGAGTTGAAAAACAACAAAGTTGACCTAAATGATGTATATGGTTACTGTGCCTGACAACTGTGGGTAGATACACATTCTTTTCAAGTGTGCACGGAACATTTATAAGGTTTAAGCCTGAAATGGGGAGGACAAATTGAAGAGCTTAGGTGAGAAATTAGAGCTGGAGATGGGAAAGCTCCAGTTCCAAAATCTGTATTTTCTTTCTCATGATTCAATGATTTTTCAATGGGAGTGGAGTACTGGCAAGAGGGAAGGTACCCTCCCGTAAGAATATTGTTTTGTTTTGTTTTTTTTCTACTGTATGTGGGCCATGACTAATGGGAATGGCTGCTCATGTGTTTACTGTGGACAGAGACAAGAGGCTGCAAACCACCACTGTAGCTGAAGAAAGCTGATCCAGGCTCAAATCTCCATCCGAATCCTTAGGCAGTGCATTCTAATTTCTGTCAGTAAAGGGCTCTACTCAGTCTCCCAAAGTTTGCTTTGTGCTCTTCTTAGGTCCAACCCTGGCACCTGAGTTGTCAAGAAAATGCTATCTTCATAACCCTCTGGAGCCTCTTCCTCTCTTGATTCTAAAGGCTACTCCCAAGAGTTCTAAAACTAGACAGATCTCTCGATGAATTGACTTTGCTGCTGGGTTCCTCTTTCTTAAAAATATTTAATCAGCGATTTTCCCAGTGCCCCAGGCATTTCCTGTACCAGTGCTGCTGACTGTTTTACTTCCTACCAGGCTGCCCTCCTCCTCTTGGTATTCACACTTCCAGCTTTCAGATGAGCTCTATTAACTCCTGTTCTTCCAGCCTCCTCCTGGCCCAGCCATCTGGGAGCCACACAGGCATTCTTCCCATCCCCCAGCTCCTAGATTTCCTTATTGTAGGAGGGCATGTTTTCAAGTACCTTATCATTCTGGCTCTTTCCCCCCCTTTCTCCCCCAGTTCCAAGCCATTGATTGCTTTTCCTTCTTAGTGCATTTCACAGCTGCTGAGAGATTTGTGCTCTTATGTTGCCTGTTTGCTTTTGTGTCTTTTGTCCCTTATGTCCCAATCTACTTAAGGATACCCACAGTCACCTAGATACCATTTCTGTTCTGTGCTTTTAATATCCTGCTTGGAAAATGGGGTGATTACTCATCTTCAGAATGACCTCAAGAAATGCTTTGGCATGAGAGACCAGGGCCTAAGACATTACGCCCCCACTCAAATCATTATCCAAAAGAGTAAGAGATGGAAATGTGCCAAGAAAAAGGTCACAGTGGTAGTTTAAGAAATGAGAGCTTAGATTTGATTGTCTGTTTTATTTTAAAGGATGTTGTTTTGAGCTTCTCTTCTTAGTATTAGCATAGGTTGTTCAAAGAGATTGGAACAACCGTGGAGAAACATTCAGATTATTATAGGACTGTGTTTCAGACTGGGAGAGCAGAGGGCCTTTGGCCTCTTTCTGACCCCACCCCGAACTCCTCTGAACTCCCACCCTTGTCCTGAATATGCCTGTTCCTGACAAGAGACTTTGGTCAGTTGTTAGTGAGCATTCACAGAGGGTAGAAGCTGAGTCCATGGAGTTCATGTCATGCCAAAGAATAGATTTTCTCCCAGGGCCATTAGCTTTACTTGTGAGTTATTAAGTGTTACTGCTGACACATTCCAGAGCTTCTGGAAAAGCCTTAAGGAAATGGCTTTCAGAAAGAAGTACCCTAGAGGAGAGAGGTCCTGGATTTCAATGAACCAGAATTAGATGGGTGGGTTTGATATTCTGTGACCTAGGTAGTGGGGAGCTCCTACCTTTGGATGTTTCTTTATGACCACAGTCATACTGTATCCTAGTTGTACAGCCAAGAAGGATCTTTTCTGTTTAATCTATCTGGAGTAATAGAAGGTAATTGTATCTTCATTATTTTCATTCTGCCTCGCCCGCTCCGCCCCCACCACCACCTTCGTCATTTCTTCCTTTCTGCAAAGCACTTTTTATCATCTTTCTTTGTTTTGTTTTGGGAGTTATTTTATTTTATTTTATTTTTGCTTTCTTTCCTCAGGAAAGCTGAATTATTTCTTATAGAGTCATTTGATTCTTACTGAAACTGGGGAGGAAAAAGATTATACAACAGCAGGCATAAGGAAAAACAGAGAACCTTCTTCCCTTTGGGCCCACAGAGCTCACTGGAGGGATTCAGCTACACTCCTGCCTGGGAAGTAGTTTCTGGGACCTTCGCAATTCCACATAACATCTTTAGCATATTTGAGAGTACGTAAGGAGGCAGCATAGCGCAGTGGAAAGAACACTTAAGTGGGTGTTGAGGGGGCTGGATTCTAATATTAATATTAGCTAACATTTATTGAACAGGCTAGGTGCTAGATTCTGTTTAAAGTACTTTACGTGGATTATCTCACTATTCTTACTATCCTGTTTTACAGATGTGAAAGCTGAAGGATAGAGTAGTTAAATAGAATTTACTCAAGGTCATCAATTGGGGAGTAGAAATAGGATTCAATTCCTGCTCCAGAGCCTGCATGTTCAGCTCTCCTTTAATACTGCCATGTGGTCCCTGATAGGATAGTGACCCTGGAAAAGGCGTTTCAGCAACTTTTAGGACTGATCAGAGAACCACAACCGAAGGCAGTTCATTGTGGCTAACCTCCGATGGCGTTTCCACTTTTAATAATTTATATGATGAAATGCAGCTTTAGTTCTTGTCATTATGTGAAGACATAGTATTTAAATTTTGATCTCATTGATTGAGGAACTGATTATTTTATGTCCACTGTGCACAAAACAATGGACTGGGTACTACAGAGGGTTCAGAAAAATGCTTAAAAAGTTAAAATCTATCTCTTCCATTAGCTTTAGATGGTTTCATATTTTAGTTGCTTTGAGTTTTTTTAGACAAAGTCTTTCAGATAATTAAACAGGAATCAAATTGAAAAACTATTCATATTCCAGAAGAGGAATCCTAAAATAGGTATTGCATCTTAGACTGTGTCAAATTTCTGACATTTTCTTTTAAAATATAACTTTGTCACTAGGATAGTTTATATCCATTAACTTCAGAGTGAAGGAGCTTCTGGTAAGATTAGTTTTTATGGTGCTTACAAGCTCAAGGGGTTCTTTAAAAACTGGAATGTGACTGCTTTGGGAGTCACTAATACCGAAGCTGGATCATTATAACCTGAAATATCCATTAGTAACTTAGAAAGGCAAACTCAAAGAAAAAGAATTTACTATGTCATAGCTGGATTTTTTGAAATCAGATTTTTTTTTTTTTCTGGTAAGCTGGATTCAGTATCTAGCTTGCTGTGGAGTTAGGTTATAGTGTAGAAACCTCTTGCCTGGGATAGGAAAAAAAATTGATCTTAAACTAAAAAACTAAGAAGATATTCCCTTTCTAGTAATATCTTTGAGATTGGAAGAATTACATTCTGATGGGCCCAGATGTCAGATTAATGTCCATCTTTCTCAGCAGATTGTAAACTTTTAAACTTTCTATTTTGCATTCAGACCACAAGTGCCTGACACTTAATAGATGTTCTATAAATATTTGCTGATGGACTCTTTATTGCTCAGTTCCTAAAATCTAGCCATTTCTTCCTTGCCAGAATTCAGTAATTGAACCTGCTTTGAAACATCTGATCAGCCACCTCAAGAGGGCAAGTTATTTTAGCTCCTGTCTAAATAAGTTAGTGGGCTCCAGTCCTTAAACCACTATTTTCTTTATTAATTCCTCAGTTGCAGACTTTTGTATGTATCTAGTCTTTTTAAACCTGTGTATAATGACTCATTAATGAGTTGTAAAATAAATTTGGTGAGTTATGACCTATGTAAAAAAATAGAAAATGCCAGGTACAGTCACTCAAGAATATAATCCCAGCTACTCAAGAGGCTGAGGTGGGGGGACCTTTAGGCCAGGAGTTTGAGACCAGCCTGGGCAACATCGCAAGACTCTATCTCTAAAAACAGTTTTTAAAAATTAGCCAAGCATGGTGGCATGCCTGTAGTACCAGCTCCTTGGGAGGCCAAGGCAGGAGGATTGTTTGAGACAGCCTACGCAACATAGTGAGACCCCATGTCTATAAAAATGTAAAAAATTAGCCAGCATGGTGCTACGCATCTGTAGTCCCAGCTACATGGGAGGCTGAGGGAGGACGATTACTTGACACTTGAGCCCAAGAGTTGAAGGCTGCAGTGAGCTATCATTATGCCACTGCATGATCCAGCCTCTAAAGAAAGAAAGAGAGAGAGAGAGAGAAAGAAAGAAAGGGAAATGAAAAGGAAGGAAAGAAGAGAGAAGGAAAGGAAAGGAAAGAAAGGAGAAAGAGAGAGAGAGACAGAAGGGAGGGAGAGAGGGAAGATAAAAGAATAGGAAATATCAGAATGCACAGCATAAAAGTACTTTTATTATAGACACATATTATGCTGTATTGCAATAAAAAACGTATTTTTTGACCATCCTACTCTACCTATCTTCAGAAGGCAAAAGCACCTCTGGTGTCCCTATTGTGGCATCTCCTAGCCTACCTCTCTATACAAGTTCTGCAATTAAATATATTTGTGTTTTATACATCCTTGGGTTTCCCATAGCATAAGGTCCTAACTGGAGCTCAGTCTTTCTCAGAGACATCACATGGTATCCTAACACATGTATGAATGCTGAATAGAAAGAGCCCTGCTTGCATATATGCAGATAGTGTGGTGGAGGGGAAATCTAGAAGTCGTTTCTGAGTTCTGACCTGCTGGATCATCGCTCTCTGAACCCCCATAGCCTTGGCATACAGCTTCACACTGTACCACCTATGTTGGTGGTCCAAGTTAGATGAGGGAGAGAACCAGACACAGTGCCCACCATCACCTAGCACTGGTCCTGCGACCAAACAGTCATTCCTTTTAGCCTTTGCTCCCCACCAAAAGCATTTCAGGCAAAGCGCCAGCTCCTGAAACTTGGCCTCTTTGAACTGGTGAGTGAGTGCCCCTGAAACCACCACCTTATGTATGGTGTTGCCTCTCCTGCTGCCAGAGTTTAATACAGGGTTGTGTTCCTTTCCTCTGAAATCTGTCATGAAAATTCAGTTTTAAACTGGACTTTTTTTAACAGTTGGACTCTGAAGAATCTTTAGGGTGAGGAGGGGATACTAGTGGTTTATGGGGTAGATATGTGCCCTTGAAAACTGGATTCTTTTTTGGAAAACTGCTGACACAGGCTAAATGACAGAGAACTAAATGACTCTACTGTTTCTACCTGCTGACAGACTTAGCCTTGGGATGGGGCTGAAATTAGCTCTCACCACATGGCAGAGAGATGCCTTCCTCTTATTTTTTCTTCTTTCATACAAATAGGGAGTAATTTGGTGCCTGTCAAAAAATACAGCTTTGAAATGTAGATAATCAATAAACAACAGCCCCACCTCCAACTTGGAAAGCACATGAGTGCTGATCTGAATAACTAGACAATCCGTAACAAGTAACCTACCTGTTGAGAACACGTCTGAAACCTCTTTCACAATTTGTGTTCTTTGGGAAACACTAATAGACAAACCCATCCAAGCTCTGGAAATGTACTGATTTAATGAGGTCCAAGGATGAGTGACCAATCCAGTGGCCAGGCATCCCAGATGCCCAGGATTCTCATGTTTCCTTACATTTCTGCTGTTAACATCCCTTCTGTGAGCAAGAAGGCTTTGGAACATTACAGTCTTGCCTTGGGGAGATGAGGTAACACTCTGCATTTCAGTCCTGTTTCCAATGCTGTTATCTGTTGGAAAAGGAAGCTTTCCTACCCAATTTGTAAGCATACAACTGGTAGGAGCTGTTGCAATCTCATTGTCTTCCAATCAGCCCCTCCTTGGCAGCAATCAGAGTGGAGGCCCCGTGAAACACACTGTGGTAAGTTTCAAAATAAGAGAGCTCGGCCTGAGTGCACTGTGACACTTCCCACCCATAGAACCAGCATTGTTAACTGTGCCACATCTCTATTCTAAATTTAGGCATCTTTTTTTTTTTTTTCCGGGCAAAGATTACTATGCAAACATTTAAAAGAAAAACTTTGCCCAAAGTAATTTTTTCCCCCAACTTCTATTTGGTTTCCTGCAATCTTTAGATGACTCATTTTCTTCCAAGAAATTTTAAAGGAAAGAGATGCAGGCTGTATGTTAGTACACAAAGACTGCTCTGTAAATTCTCTTTTTCTTCCCTGTTTAGAAACCCCTTGCCTTTTTATAGAGAATGGAAAAGCTCTACAGTCTTCGTTGTCACATACTCCGCCTCATCAGGTTTTGTTGTTCCCAGGAATAAATGTCCCCCTTGTCTTTGGGTGGGGGCCCCCTTGTGGCTTACTAGCTCTGTCAACCCTGCTGCAGTGGCCAGCACGGAAGCCCTTCTTGGGCCCATGCTTTCCCCTAAAGGCACACAGTTAAGGTTTCTGAAACAGAGAACGACTGGCCTTTTATCATCTGTGAAAAGAGAGACACTGGCAATTTCCTGCCTCTGGCCTTGTGTCAGAATTTCTCCTGATTGCTAGAGGCTGTATTGTACATTTTAAGTGGGCTCACTACACATGTATTCCCAGCCCAACCCTCAGCCAGAGGGAGCGGTAAGTCAGATCACTTCTGCAGCCTTTTCAAATAAACAGGGATAATAGTTGAGTGGTCCTCCCAGCTAATCAGTACGTGAAAGGAAACATCTGCATGGGCTTAATTGCCATTTTTGGGGGGTTACACTTTTCCCTCTTCTTCTTCCCCTATCCCCACTCTGGGGCTAAGTTATTTGAGTCATGAGTAAGCAACAGCATAGAGGATAGGAGCGGTCTCCTTTAACCTCTGCTATTCAAACATAAGGAGGAGTTAAGAAAGGATAGGAAGCTGGCAGGAGGAGCTGGCCCAGAGGCAGGAGGGCAGGGCGGTAGGAAGTGATATTCATGGTCACTTCCTGACCCTATCGCTGACTCTGGGGCTGGACGTGAGTCACGTTGCCTCACTTCATCTCCTTGGGCCTCTGTTGCTTCAATTGAGCTCAGCTTTCCTCTCAATGGGAAGGAGAGGCTAGTATGTGAGATCATAGATGAAAGGCATTCCCTCTTGTGGCTTCTTCCAGCAGTTGAGGTCATTGAATGAGAGACCCTGGAAATGATAAATTTAAGACTGGCAAGATGCCCCTGAACTGGTCCATTTTGTAGAGTATCTGGGTCCCCAAGGAGAACTTACTCATCTTCTAAGCCAACCAGCTGTACATTAACGAGAGTGATGCTTGAAGCTAATATGAATTCTAGAAGCCAGGCAGAAGATCATGTAGAATCATAGAATGGCAAAGGTTCGAAAAGACCTTAGAAATGTTTTTTAGCTGAAGCTTTTCGTTGTGTAGAAGGGAAAATAGAGGGCCAGAGAGGTTAACCAGGTTGTCCAGAGTTGTCTCTTTGGTAATGCAGGAACCAGGAATAGAAAGAGAATCTTGTGACTGCTAATTTAGGGCTCCTTCTACCCTTTTCCCCACTATCAGATATAAAAATTCATGCCTACTCATGACAGGGGTCACATATAAGTTATATTCCATAATGAATACCTTAATAGAAAAATGGACAGAGAACACTTTAATAGAAAAATACAGATCATAAAAGAAAAATGAAAATGACTGATAAACATTTTTTAAAATGCTCAGGCTCACTAGAATCAAAGGACTGCAAAGTACAATAGGATACCACATCAAACTGTCAAGGCAAAAAAATGTGAAATAAACATATATGCTATTGGTGGCATTTTAAATTGGTACTGTTTTTCTCAAAGGCAATTTGGTGGTATAGATGAGTAGTCTTTGACCCAGCAATGTTATTTCTAGGAGAAAATAATGAAAAGTGTGTGCATTAGATCATGTGCAAAATAGTGCAATATGGCATTTTTTATCACAAAAATTTAGAAGCAAAGTAGATGTCCAAGAATGGGAGCTGCATCAACATAATGTATTATAATACTACAGAATAATAATGCATGTGGAAATGTTTACAACATATGTTTAAGTGAATAAATTACAAAACAGGATTTATATTGCAATCCCAATTTTGTAAAAATACAGACGATTAGAAAAATAACAACACTTAGAGTGGTGATTTCCTAGTGGTAGGAATTTAAGAGTTACTTTTGTTTTCTTTTTTGAGGTTTTCTAGTTTCCTTATAATAAACCTACATTACTTTTATAATCAGAAAAAAACGTATTTTTTAAGTAGAGATGTATGTATCTTGAAAAAAAGCAAGATCTTAAATGATTGTGTTTCTGACATGAAAGACATCTTTCTTTTTTTGCCTGGGAGGTAAGCTGTGGTGGGAGGGATGGGAGACAGTATTATAACTTCTGTTAGGATGGCATTGTTGATACCTGAATTTCTAGTAGGAAAAATCTAGAAGGAGCTGGCAAAAGATAAAACAAGGGGTTTTCCTCTCAATGAACCATGCTGCCAATCATTTTTATCACCTGCTCTCTTAGATTTGGCGTATAACACTTAGTATAGAAGGCGTGACAATTTCCTTCCTGCTTCCTCTTGTTCTTCCCTCTCCCCTCCCCTCTCCTCCACTCTTTTTTCCAAGTCTCACTCTTGTCACCCAGGCTGGAGTGCAATGGTGCCATCTCGGCTCACTGCAACCTCCACCTCCTGGGTTCAAGCAGTTCTCCTGCCTCAGCCTTCCGAGTAGCTTGGATTGCAGGCATGTGCCACCAGGCTTGGCTAAATTTTGTATTTTTAATAGAGATGGGTTTTCACTAGGTTGGCCAGACTGCTCTCAAACTCCTGATCTCAGGTGATCCACCCACCTCAGCCTCCCAAAGTGCTGGGATTACAGGCATGAGCCATCACACATAGCACTCATTCTTTATTTCTACTGCTCTCTCTATATGGTTAGATGTCAGCCCTGGGTGGCAGCAGCAAGGTACTCAGGAGCCACCACTGCTCAGGATTAACTAATTGGAGACCCCTTAACATATATGATCAGCATCTAATAACAGCTACTCTCTCAGGCAGTCAGTATTGAGGTACCACTGCCTTGGGAGTTTTGGGTAGAAATAAAGCAAGTAAGAAATATAGTTCCATCCTGCTTGGAGCTTTCTATTTAGGTAGGGACTTAGAAGTTCCTGGATGTTTACATATTTTTTCCTATTACACATCTTACTTTCCTTTGAAATCTTCTGGAATGCTTGGCTGCAAGTATCTGAGAAACCGTGTTCCACCTAACAAAAGTTGCTAGGTAGGGTGTGGCTTTCAGGCCTTCTCTTTGGGGACCAATAGAAAAATCAAAGGCTACCACCCTTTTTCCCTCCACACAATTGCCTTCGCTAGGCTATAGAAAAGGCACATTTCATTTTATTAAAACTCTTTGAGTAATCTGACCATAATTGGGTCTGATTGGAATGGTTATCTGATTTGCTGGGTTAAATAATGGCCCTTAATTGAGTCTGGGTTATTTGTAGAGCCAGTGTGGCTTTTGCCTTCATTGCTCCCTCCTCTCTCTTCTGTTTCCCAATTAACCTTCATTTCTCTTTCCTTGCAGAGCAAAGAAGTCGGCCAGCAGCTCCAAGATGATTTGATGAAGGTCCTGAATGAGCTCTACTCGGTAAATCAGATGGGTTGCTTGGCTCTTTAATAAGCAGAAGGAAGCAGCGTTTGGCAGCTTGCAGCCATAGTACGTCAGCACAGAACTGAACTGAGGTTGAGGACAAGTGCATGGTCCCCACTGGGGGCGACCCCACCCATCTTATTTTTTCACACTCATCTTTTCAAAACTGAAGGAGTCAAAAAATACTTCCTCAAAATAAGATTTTTCCTCAGCTGTGCAAGCTCACCCTGACTTTATTTGGGGCGTAATTGCTAGAGACCAGCCAAAGTCTAGGTCACTGGCACAACGGACCCCATTAGCAGCAAACAAGGGACCCTGAATCTAACAGCAAGGAACATAGCCTGCATTGCACTATTAATATGTGCCTGTCAGAAAGACTTTATTGTTGTAGGTTTTACATCAGATCTTGGATTGATCTTTTGCTTTGAGACTAGAACAAATGCTCTAGAGGGCAGCACAGAGTCCTAAATGCCCCTAATAAGAGGGACCAGTTCGGGCAGAGAGAGCTTTGCATTGATTTCTTGGAGTTTTACACAGCCAAACCTCAGTGACAAGGCAGGCTGCGGGCTTGGAGAAGAGAACCCAGTCTGTTCTGAGATGACTGGTGCTTCGGGCACGTGACGCCTGTGGCTGGTGCGTGTTAATTCATGCACAGAGTGGTGGTGGTGCTGGTTCCCCAGCCATGTTTTTCTAATTATGATGAAAACAAACATGCACTCACACACATACACACCAAGAAAATTCCTGTTGCTGTACAGGGAATACTTACGTCGTACAGCTAATGCCTTTCAGAGGCCTCTTCTCCATCTTGGATGTGCCAGCCTTCTGTGTCATTTTCTAGGGTTTCTCCATCCTGTTTGGAGGTGATAATTGATTTCTGGTGTTTACTTGCTTATTTGCTGCATTTTTTTTTCTTTCTCCTTTCCTTTCCTTTTTTTTTAATTCACAGAAAGTACAGGCAGTGGTGACATGTGTGACAGGCATTTGGGATCAGAGAATTCCATGTTGCTGATCCAGAAGCCTAGGTGTGGCCATATTGTCATGGCAACTATTAAGCAAGTAAATAGGGTAGAGTAGTCATTTGACTTGTCTCCAGTGATGTTCAGTTTGTTTTGAATTTCTACTCTGTGACTCTTCTGCTCTGAAGCCAAGTATAGATAGATGGTACTTTGGTTCAGCTCCCAAGTTTTCATTTCTCTCAAATGAAGTTAAGAGTTTTTAAAAATAGAAACACATCGATGTTAACCATTTTCAGACTGGATGGGTTTCCTGAACTTTGTCTTTTTAATGCTTTACTTCTGCTCTTTAGAGCATTTTCTGAGCACCAAGAAGAGCTATTACTCCTTTCTCCTGGCAGAGAATTCCCTAAGATAGAAAATGACACATGTGGTAATTATATAAAGTCTTTTATATTCCTGTAAGTATCTTGACCCTCTACTATTTGCAGCTGTTTCTCGGGAGGAGTAGATTGGATAACCAACAAACCTTGCCACCTCTGCAGTGGGACTCAGGCAGCAGAAGAAGACTAGTGTCTAAGGATCTGTTAGCTTTTACCCAGAGTCCTATGACTCTTCATATGCTGTGCTTTAAAACAAAATAAGTGAAAGGGCATAAGCTGTGTTGTAGTGAGGAAGAAAACCCTGGAACTTGTCTCTCTGGTCTGCAGAGGGCCGACCTGCTACCTCTAACTGCAGACTCAAGGCAGTCCAATATTGGCCAACTGCTTTACTGACCATTGTGAGTCCACAGTCAACAGCATAACATCTTCCCATTGATGTTCAAACTGAGAGTTGCCTGAGTGTAGTATCCCCTGCCAAGAGGTGAATTGGAATACACTCTCATAATCTATCACAGGCCAAAATTAAAATGTGATGTCTTCCTCTAGCAGGCAATAGAAAGAGGAAAAAAAGATGAGAGTACACTAGGAAGTTTCAGAGAGGTCCAGGTAGAGTTTTAAGCAAAGGGAATTTTATCCCAAGGGACATTTCGGCAATGTCTGAAGACATTTTTGATTGTCACAACTGGAGGAGTAGAAGGTGCTACTGGCATCTAATGATCTAGAGGCCAGGGATGCTGCTAAAATTCTCAGTGCACAAGACAGCTCCCCACAACAAAGAATTATCTGACCCACAGTGTCAATATACCATGATTGAGAAATGCTGGTCTAGTGGCTAGAGCAGGCGTCCCCAAACTTTTTACACAGGGGGCCAGTTCACTGTCCCTCAGACTGTTGGAGGGCCACCACATACTGTGCTCCTCTCACTGACCACCAATGAAAGAGGTGCCCCTTCCTGAAGTGCGGAGTGGGGGAGCGGATAAATGGCCTCAGGGGGCCGCATGGGGCCCGTGGGCCATAGTTTGGGGACGCCTGGACTAGAGTCTCTTGAATTAGACATCCTAGATTCTACCCCTGCCTTAACTACTTGCTGTATGAACTTGAGAGATACCCCAGACTTCTATGACCTTGGCATCTACATACACTCCATGCATTGGTGTTTCTATATCCTGGTGGGTGGAGTAGTTGGGGGAATTATACTTCCTGAAATAGTAGACTATAGCTAAGGATCAAGTAGGTTTCCAGATTCTGTAGTCCATTAGAAAGTTCAGAGAATAGCTGGACATAGTGGCTCATGCCTGTAATTCCAGCACTTTTGGGGGCTGGGGCAGGTGGATCACCTGAGGTCAGGAGTTTGAGACCAGCTTGGCCAACATGGCGAAACCCTGTCTCTACTAAAAATAGAAAAATTAGCTGGGTGTAGTAGTGGGTGCCTGTAATCCCAGTTACTTGGAAAGCTGAGGCAGCAGAATTATTTGTATTGGGAGGGGGAGGTTGCAGTGAGCTGAGGTCATGCCCCTGCATTCTAGCCTGGGCAACAGAGTGAGACTCTGTCAAAGAAAAAGAAAGACAGAGAGACAGAAGGAAATGAAGAAAGGGAAGAAAGACAAAGAGAGAGACAGAGAGAGAGAGAGAGAGAGAAAGAAAGAGAAAATTCAGAGAATAGAATTATTTATTCTGGAGTTTAAAATAAGTTTAGGACTGGTCTGAATAAGGCACCATGGGATTAGGGTGACTACTGTCCCTGTTTGCTACTACTGAAGAGTTTCCTGGAACACAAAACTTTCAGTGCTGAAACTGGAAAAGTTCTTGGTTAAAAAGGGTAATTGGTCACCTCGCATGGGATAGTGATTTTATCAGGTAGAAAGCTGGGACTGTTATATGCTAACTTTGGGAAGCTACTTGCTGCATGCACACCTTGAGGAGTCAAGAGAACAAGGGAGAGTTTCTTTCTTTTCTTTTTCTTTTTCTTTTCTTTTCTTTTTTTTTTTTTGAGATGGAGTTTCACTCTTGTTGCCCAGGCTGGAGTGCAGTGGTGTGATCTTGGCTCACTGCAACCTCCACCTCCCAGTTTCAAGCGAGTCTTCTGCCTCAGCCTCCTGAGTAGCTAGGATTATAGGTGTGCACCACCATGCCTGGCTAATTTTTGTATTTTTTTTTTTAAGTAGAGACAGGGTTTCACCGTGTTAGCCAGGCTGGTCTTGAACTCCTGACCTCAGATGATCCACCCACCTTGGCCTCCCAAAGTGCTGGGATTATAGGTGTAAGCCACCATGCCTGACCCGGGAGAGTTTCTTATAAGTAGCTTTCCCATTATTTGCTTGTCAGGAAGGCAGGGAAGGGCCTCTCTTTTCAATGACATTTAGGCAATAGAAGTTCTTTGGGGACACTGGAAAAAGGAAACCAAGGATACAAAAAACCCACCCAGTCTTTTCAGTGTCCTTGTTACTTCACATCTGCCCCTAATGCCCCTGAATACTTCTTTTTAGGGGACTAGTTATCCAAGGGTTGATAATTTTAGTACTTTTGAACCTTGATGATCCAAGGAGCATGGCCCAGGTGTTCCCAAATAAAGATGCCTTTGGGCAGGAGGCCCAGAATGCCACTCTAAGTGGCCAGCTGCCCCTCTGCACCTTCCTCTTTTCTGCCTGAAGGATCTTTGATTTCCCTGACTTGGCATTCTGTGTCAGGGACGGCTTCCCACAGCTGCTATTCAGAGAGCAGTCCTAGCAAGCATTCTTGTCCACGTGTTTCTCCCCCAGTAATGAGCTGGCTAGTATGTAAGCCATGGCATAAGTGGTTTTCATTTTCTGACTCATGCACCAGTAATGCCTTTGAAGTCAGGACACACTGCTTCCCAAAGAACTCTGAGATTCTCTGCCTCAATTGTACTCAGAGGTCGTGTCTAGGAAAACCCAGCAAACCCCCACAGGAAGGAGTGTACATGGAGGCACTGAAGCCAATGTAGATTGGCTGAGTGTGAAGAGTCAA
Organism: Saimiri boliviensis; assembly: GCF_048565385.1. Lineage (NCBI taxonomy): Eukaryota > Metazoa > Chordata > Mammalia > Primates > Cebidae > Saimiri > Saimiri boliviensis. The sequence continues at coordinate 59,001,461 of NC_133462.1, forward strand.
GAAAGCTCTAGAATTGAGAAAGAAGAAGCATTGGGACACTCCTGAGCTGATGTTATCCACCTTATGCTTCTGTACTCCCCTTGAATATATATCCCCTTGGCTTGGAGCAGCAGCTGTTTGCTGGCAGAGCTACTTCAAACTGGTATTTAGCACCTGTTCCCTTGAAACAATGGCACTTCATAGTCCCTCAACTCTACTTGTTTATTTGACCCTGGCACTAGGCACTAGGGAGACAAGAGCAAATAAGAGATGTTCCTAAACTCAAGGCATTTAGTTTTAATAGGGAGAGACAGAAAAGTAAAGCCTCAAGTGAAAAATGAAGTGACAAGAACTCATTTACATGTCTGCACAGAGGACAGGGATGAAGTTGAGATCTTTGAAGAGATACTTGAACTGAATCTTAATTGCCAAGAAATCTTTTCTTGTTCTCTACATGTTCCCTTTTTGGTTCCATCCAACTCTTGTTTAATGAGGCAGTATCATTTCGTTTCTCATTTATCTGTCCAGGGCTATTATTGATATATTGTTTTCAAACTTTTTGCTGTATAATATTTCTTTTAAATTGCTAGTTTTAGCCTTGGTCTTTCATATTAGACATTTTCTTTAAATGCCTGATCATCCTTTGCTGCCTGGTCACACTTTAAAGTGAGGCCCTAAAAGATTCTGTATCAACTGTGGCCTTCACAATAGGGTGTTCTAAGTGGGCTGTGTCCTTGTGGAAGCTCCAACATCAGTATTTCTAGGTCTCTTATCTTGGATGGTCATATTGCCAAGAGAACATACTTTTGATCTCCCATTCATGTCTGGGGGCTGAGTGGTGAAGAGGCCTGGACCATCTCAACATTTAACATACACTTTTCAGCTAATCCTCCTGTTGAAGTTCAGTATACCCCTATCCTCAGCGAAACCTTGTATCCCCTAGTCCATGGACCCTCTCTAATAAAATAAACCTCTCATCTAGTCTTTCACTACAGTGGGAAAGGGGGTGTGGGGTCTCACTGTTCTCAGACTTTTAATAGCTTCTTCGGGTTTAGCTTTACCTTCATCCCACTGCCCCTTATTTCTTTTTGGGCTTCTGATGTAAATCTGATGGCTTCTTGGCTCACTCTAGTTTTGGTTTAGGACTCAAGTAGATCAGTTACTACGTGCCTATCTGCTTTTCAGCTTCTGCTTTCATTCGTTTTGTTTAACTCAGTTTATACCTAAAAGATAATTTTAAAACCTTTTTTTTTTCTATTATTTTAGTGTGGCCATTTGAGGGAGCAGAGCTAAATACATGAATTCAATATTTAGTTTTTCAAAGTAAAGTAGAATGTTCTCCATAGAATTGAGAACTTAGATTTTTTTATTTTTCCCCATAGTTTGTATTTGCCTCACTATCTATGTATAGATAGATGTATGTATATGTATAGCTATATGTATACTTATCTATACATATACATATATGTACAGCTTTGTCTAAGACATAGATATGTAAAAACACATACATTTATATATGTATATAGATACATATAAGTCCTATCTTAACTTTCTCTAAGTCCTATCTTGACTATAAATATATATTTATAAATGTAAATATTTTATAAATGTATATCTATATACACATACATATTTCTCTAAGTCCTATCTTGAATTTCCTATTTTCCCAATTGTTTTGGCATCACTTATTTAAGCTTCAGCTTCTGGGTACCTCAGTTTTCTCTTGATCTGGAAGGCACTAATAATGCTTCTTCCATATTTACCCAGAAGAGAGATTCAGTGTCACTCAGTCATTTGGGCAACCACTTTGTAAAACCACCATTGTGTATGTGGCATATTTCTCCACTGTGAGAAGAGAACACAAAAGAAATGGAGCTTACCCTGAAGAATGTAGAGTTTCTTAGACAAAGTAGTGTTTTACTCTCTTTTAACATGACAGTTCTTTAAGATTTTTAGGGAAAAGGAACAATGTACGTTGTGATTTTTGTTACTTCATTTGTTGACTTGGTGGCACTATTCTTTGACCTCTTTTTCATCTCATGTTTATTCATAGTGTTTCCTCTTTATCATGCACCTTCATTAAATAGGAAATCACTTTAAAAAAAGAAAAAGGATTCACTTTTGTAACTGTTCACTAAGCTTTTGAATCCCATGGTGAGATTCAGGTAAAAGAAGAGAGAAAAAGGAGCCTCCTATACACTTCACCCGGGAGAACAGGTGCCTCTTTTCCACTTCTTAGTCAACCTGGAAAACTGGGGGTCTGTTTGAATTACTTAGAAAAGCTTTTAAATGCCATTGGTTGTTAAATATTGTTTCTTCTGTATAGAAAGTATGAAGGGTATTATCCTGGTAAAATTTATGGGAAGTATTGTTAGGTTCAGAATAGGGTGAAGCTAATTTAAAACATTCTGCATCCAAAATGAGACATAATTTAGACTCTAATGTACTTTGATTTTGTCAGTGTTCCAATATTCTTTATTCCTTCGTCTGCCTCCAGCTGATCATAGGGGCTAGATTAGTATACCCATGAAGTCCTTCTAAGTTAGGTTTTCTCAACTTCAGCATCATTGATTGACATTTGGGCCAGATAATTATTTGTTGTGGGGGGCTGTCTTGTGCATAGGATGTTCAGCAGCATCCCTGACTCTACGCAGTAGGTGCCAGTAGCAGTCCCCAAATTGTGACAATCAAAAATGTTTCCAGACACTGCCAAATTTCCCCTGGGGGCCAACATAGACCCCAGTTGAGACACTGCTCTAAACTCAAGTTCATAAATGGAACCAGTTTCTCTTTTCAGGAATATCTTAATCATACTTAACCTTTCCTCCCAACCAATTCAGCTCCATTCCTATCCAAAGGAGAGTTGGTGTTGCTTGGTGGCTAAGAATGTAGTCTTTGGAGTTTGACAGACCTGGGTTTGAATCCTGATTCCACCATTTCCTCATTGTATGACCTTGTGTATAATAATTACTCTCTTTGAGCCTTATTTCCTTATCTTTAGACATAGAAATAATAGCATTGTCTTTCACAGAGTTGTTGTAAGGATTAAATGAGGTAATGTACATAAAGCCCCTGGTACACAGCATTTATTAAGTGGTAGAGATTAATAATAATATCGTACCTTTGCACTCCTCAGTTGTTCAGCACCCCCACACACACACACGTGTACACACACACACACATCTACCCAACTTGTACTCTCTAATTCTCTCTCTCAAAGAAATCTTATGGCATCACACTTTCAGCACTCTTCAACTCCCTGTGTGGAAACAGAAAGCTCCCACAGAGTAGAGCATGCACGAGGTGGCTAGAAGTAGTATGTTTAGGACTGGAAACAAGCTTGAGTTCTGGACTTCCTGGCTTCCCTGTTATGAGAAAGGATTGGACTCCTAGACAGTTGCTTTGATGGAAAATTTGAAAATTACATCCCTCACTTTTTATACTACTTCCCTCCTGTGGCAATTCTGGTTATACTTGATATGGATTTTATTCCTTCATAGACTCTTACCTGAATTGTTATGAAGGCTTACAGTCTTCATAGGGTTGTTGTCTAGATTGTGGAATTGCCATAAAGATGAAATGAGAAAATGTGTGTGTAGTACTTGGCATAAAGCCAGGAATATACTAAGTGCTCAGTAAATGATAACTGGCATTGTGACTGCTACTGCTACTCTAGTTGCTGTGAGAGGGTGCTTGATCTGGTAAAGCAGAACCGACAGATCCCCAGAATACCAGGCCAGTAGAAAGAGCTTTTAGAACCTTTTCCTCTTCCCTGTTTTACATCTGAAAGGTACAGAAAGCATAGGCTACTCCATAGGCTGGACTGTTTCCTTCAGGGTTCCTGACCAGCCTGGGAACTTTGCCCCTGGGGTCTGAGAGTGGTGTTGTTGTTTCCTATCTACTTGGTATTATGAGGTGACCAAGTGATAGAAATCACCTGGCCTTATTAAAGAGACATTATTATAAATGATAATGAATAGAAGTAAATAAATACGTGATGGATAAACATAAAGTTATTTCAATAAGAGGAAACGTTGATTCAGCTCACATATTGCTTTCCCGTGCTTTGGAGAGGTCTTTCATCTGTATTTGCTGAACCAAACACTTCTGGATTTTCCCCTTAGGGTTGTGAGGATATTGCTTCATGGGGGAGAGGTCCAGCTGAGTCTGTTAGTTTGTAAAACAGAGAATTGACCCCATTGGCTTGACTTCTGGGGGTGGGGGTGGGCGATGTCTTGCAGGTCATGAAGACATATCACATGTACAATGCCGACAGCATCAGTGCTCAGAGCAAACTAAAGGAGGCGGAGAAGCAGGAAGAGAAGCAAATTGGTAAATCGGTGAAGCAGGAGGACCGGCAGACCCCACGCTCCCCTGACTCCACGGCCAACGTTCGCATTGAGGAGAAACATGTCCGGAGGAGCTCAGTGAAAAAGATTGAAAAGATGAAGGAGAAGGTGTGTATGCTCCCACAGCTGTAGATGCTGGGAAGTGACATTCTGTAAGGCATGACTGACAGGAATTTCCCAGGAGGCACCGGGAAGAGCAGACTCGGAAGCTCTGGGTTCTTTCAGTGCCTAATGACTAAAAATGAGTCCTTGCTCTGTGCCTTGGTAGGAATACTAGGTATTGGAAGAACTGGGTACATGAGCTCCATGCTTTTAACCTCTAGCAGAAACCCAAGAAACAGTAGTCACCTTTCCCAATACGTTTTCCAAATAGAGCCCAATATCCTATTGCTTTGGAGGGGTTGGGGGTGACTGTAGACCCAGGGTTTGGTTTCAGATGTCAGGTGTTTGGGGGCAAGAGTAATGGCACCTCCTTCAGAGTGGTAGTGCAAGAATGAAGAATGATATTTGAAGACAGAATCAAAGTGGGGCACGCATCTTAAGTAGGGAGCCTCATTAACCTTTCCTGAATTGATCTACATTATGCCCTTGAATCTCATTAAACAGAATTAGAACCCAATTTAAGGCAGATGCACATAGGGAGTAGCAGCACAACTGTAGTTCTTGAATACACTGTACTTTTATCTTTTAGAGAATAGTCTCCCCTTAAAAAGAAAAAAAGTAAAAGTGAACCTCTGTTCCTTTTTTAGCGCCAAGCCAAGTACACGGAGAATAAGCTGAAGGCCATTAAAGCCCGGAATGAGTACTTACTGGCTTTGGAGGCGACCAATGCATCTGTCTTCAAGTACTACATCCACGACCTATCTGACCTTATTGATGTAAGTGCTTAAAGCCAAGGGCCTGAGGGCACCTCTTTTCTGGTTTCAGAATCCTGGTCAGACATTCTCCGTTACTGTTGTTCAGGAATCTGGGACATTTTGAGAACAATTATAAAGATAGCAGCCATGATCCATCAGCGGGCTTGCCATGTACCAAGCGCCAGGTGAAACACTTCACACTATTCAATCCTCACTGCAATTTGGAGGAAGGCATTATTATCAGTATTTTTACAGATGAGCAGAGAGTTTAGATGTCTTACTCTGAATTGGTTAGCAAATGACAGAGGCAAAATTTGTACCTTTGCACCTAGGTCTGATTACTCAATCCAGGTTTATAACCACTATGCTCGTATGTCTGCCAGTTTTTTTTTTCCTTTTTTTTTTTGAGATAGAGTCTTGCTCTGCCCCCAGACTGGAGTGCAGTGGTGCCTTCTCGGCTCACTGCAACCTCCGCCTCCCAAGTTTAAGTGATTCTCCTGCCTCAGCCTCCCCAGTAACTAGGATTACCACATGCACCACCATGCCCAGCTAATTTTTGTATTTTTAGTGGAGACAGGGTTTCACCATGTTGGCAAGGCTGGTCTTGAACTCTTGACCTCAGGTGATCCACCTGCCTCTGCTTCCTAAAGTGCTGGGATTACTGGTATGAGCCATTGTGCCCGGCCTAGGAAATACTTTATTACATCAGCTTGCTTCTCTTGCACAGAGGTGAGTGGCAAGAACTTAACTAAAGAGTTACAATGCCATACCTTACATTTGTATAGCACTTAAGGTCTCATTTGATCGTCACATCACCATTATAGGTAAGCATTGCTATCTCCATTTGCTGAATAAGGAAGCTCAGGGTCCAGAGGACTACGAGACTCACCTGTCCAAGGTTATGCTGAAAATTAAGGTCCAGTCAGGAAGGTGTCCAGCTGCCCCGACAGCTGGCCAGTTTTTTAAAATATGCAATGCAAAGGTGATTGAGGAAAGCAGGTTAATAGGCACATGTGTTTTGCAAGAGGCAAGCACAGGGATAACTGTGCTTTTTGTATTTGGCCTGTGAGTTATTCTTGGCCTTGTTTTTCCTGCTGCTTCCCCTTACTGTTGGGTCTTGTAAGCCCGCTCACCTACAGAATCCAGTCTGGCCCAGGTCCTCAGCCACACCTAAGTGAAGCTATGTAATTATACCCTTTCTCATCCCTCCCTCCAGTCATCAAAGTGAGGCATCTGGGACCCGCTGACTTAGCATCCCAGTCTCTGGGGCTTCAAGTGTATCCCCTCTGTGGGCTGCCATTTGTTTCAGAGTCTTGGTGGCAGCAATTGGGCTTTGCAGAACTCTGGACAGAGCACTCATGCTTTCCCACCTTGGTTTCTCCACAAGGAAACTTACTACACCTCACAACATCAAATAGGGTTCGGGTCCAAATCTTGCTGTTACATCACTGCCTGGGTTATCTAAGCTTGTCACTGAATTGTTCTGGAAGCCAGCTTTGTTTCCCACCCCTCCCAACCTCCTCTAGCTAACTGAAGAACTGTACTAATTTCCTGGTATTGAAATCTGGCCTCACGTAAGAGTTGCTTGGGGAACTGTTATGAAATACAGATTCCAGTCTCCCTTTAGCCGAGGATTTTTGATTCAGTAGATTGTAGCCACTAAATGCCCTAGCTGTCATTGTCTCACTGGGTTAGTGGAGCCTTGGTCCCTGTTCTGGTACCTCTTTGTTCTCTCTGCTTGTTGATGACAATCTGAACACTGTCCTTCGATGGAGGTCAAAGCCCTAAACAAGATCCTTTTTCCTCTTCAGGGAAGCAGCTCCTCATTGTTGGGAGAGAGGCCTGTTCTCAGCATGAGGAAGAGAATCCATTCTTTCTTATGCACAATTTCAGCTATTTATCTCGCATTTAGTAAAAGTTCAGACTGTGTCATCTGCCACACCTCTACTATTGGTTTGCCCTCTTCTCTTTCTTTCTTTCTTTTTTTTTTCCCCCGCACTCAAGCAACTTCCCTACCTTTTTCACCAAAATGCTGATCTCAGGGAAAGGGAGGGGCTGCTGCTGTATCAGCCACAACCTTTGCAAAGCATAGATTCTCCATCAGGTATAAGCAAGTATTTTAAAATCAGTTCAAGAAGTGGCTGGGCGCAGTGGCTCAAACATGTAATTCCAGCACTTTGGGAGGCCAAGGGGGGCAGATCACGAGGTCAAGAGATCGAGACCATCCAGGCCAACGTGGTGAAACCCCATCTCTACTGAAAATAAAAAATTAGCGGGGAGTGGTGGTACGCAGCTATAGTCCCAGCTACTCGGGAGGCTGAGGCAGGAGAATCACTTGAACCTGGGAGGCAGAGATTGTAGTAAGCCAAGATCACACCACTGCACTACAGCCTGGTGACAGAGCGAGATTCCATCTCAAAAAAAAAAAAAAAAAATCAGTCCAAGAAGCAAGGTATTTTGTACTGTACTTCCATCATTAAAAAGAAAAAAAAGTCTGTTGAGAGCCTAATTTCAGAGGATGTGGTATGAAATGCCATTGAAAAAGAAGCTGCCCTAGTACTTGGTAGGGTATAGGTCTAGAGCACTGTGATCGAAAGACTACGTAGGTTGTAATAAAGTTTCTCATGTTTCTTTGCTGCTATGTTTTAGTTGTATCTTGTTTTATTTTGTTGGCTGGTTGGGTTTCTGTTGTTGTTTTTCCTAAGATGAAGATACGTTCATTACTTTAAAAAAAAAAAAAAAGTTGTATTATTCTGCTCTGTATATGTTCAGAAAGTATTTATTTAGAGAGAGGCCAGGTGCTCAGTATCAGGTGTACAAATGGAATATAGTAGTTTTTACCCTAGAGGTATTCATAGACTCTAAGACAGCATTTTTCAAACCATCAGTCAGATCCCTTAGGGAAGTCAGGAAATGACTTTTATTGGTTTGACCTGTGTTTTTCAATGAAAAGACAACACTAGAATAAGAAAGAAAATATTAGAGTATGTCACATCGGTAAGATTATGTGAAACCTTTATGTTACATGTGTATGTACACACTTGCACATCTGTGGGAGGTGTATAACAATAGAAGATGTGTTTCTTATTGTGAGTTGGGAGCCAAAAAAATGCATCTGAGCCACTGTACTGTGAACAGAGGAAGATCTCAGTCTCCTCTGTTAAGTTCTGTGAGAGCAGGAACCAGGAGTTTTCTTTACCTTAGTAGCCTCCACTGCTTAATATTTAGCTGAGCACATAGTGTGTTTACTGAAGGACGAAAGGAATTGAAAGAGAAGGAAGATCTAAGCTAAGATTGGTTTTTCTTTTCGTACCTTTCAATATTGTTTTGATGTATAATTTACATACAGTAAACTTAAGTATTACAGTTTCAAGAGTTTTGACAAATTTGTCAAATATTTGATATAGAATAAATATTTTTATAAGCGGTATCTTTCCACTGGACAGGCACAGTGGTTCACGCCTGTAATCCCAGCATTTTGGGAGGCCAAGGCAGGTGGATCACGAGGTCAGATGTTTGAGACCATCCTGGCCAAGATGGTGAAACCCTGTCTCTACTAAAAATATAAAAATTAGCCGGGCACTTTGGCGGGTGCCTGTAATCCCAGCTACTCGGGAGACTGAGGTAGGAGAATTGCTTGAACCCGGGAGGCGGAGGTTGTAGTGAGCTCAGATGGCATCATTGCACTCCAGCCTGGGCAACAGAGCAAGACTCCATCTCAAAAACAAACAACAACAAAAAAGAGATATCTTTCCATTGCCTCAGAAGGTTTCTCTTGTCTCTTCCCAGTCAATCCCTCACCCCGAGGCAACCAGTTATGATTTCTCTCAACATAAATTAGTTTTGCCCATTGTAGAACTTCACAAAGATGGGATTATCCATTTTTGTATCTGGCATCTTTTGCCCAGCGTGATGTTTTTGAACTTCGTTCATGTTGTTTGCATCTATCAGTAGTTTCTTACTTTTTCTTGCTGATCTATGCAATAAAAAGGGCCAAAAGGATGCAGTTAGAGCAGGACTAAGTGAGGAGCCTGGGATATTGGCATCCTGATCTTAACAGTATCCAGAACTTGCTTTTACACATGGGATGAATCCTGTTTTAGTCCATTGCCATCTGTGTCATGTACACCCTTCTGCCTCCCTCCTAGTTGTTTTGAAGCCAAATGTGTGCATAAGGCACTGAGGATAAGTGAAGAGAAGTTATTTTTGTTGATGCCATTACATTGACCAAGGACTAGCCTCTGACTTCTTTTTATAGTATAGTGTAAGATTTAAACTTCAGACTGTAGGAATCCACATGAGGCATCTGCCACATTGGGGAAAGCTTGACTTCAGGCCAAAAAGACGTTGTGAGCTCATTTGATAGCATCTAAGAACTGTAGGCTCACTGGAATGTAATTTTCCTCCCCCGTACTCTTGTGGCTTTCTCAACGCAGGAGCAGATGGATGAATGAAGAACAGGGCATTGTCCTCATGCATAGCTGGAGTGTTGTGAGTGCCGTGTACATGTGTAGAAGGTCTGTGACACCATGTGCACCCAAGTCTGACATGAGGGAACTTGGCTGTTTCAGTAAGAAATATCATTAAGGGCAGTTATTTTTCTCTTCTGTATGAACTTGAAGTGGCTGTTGTGAAACCCCCATTTTTCTTTTCCAGGCCTTCTGGAGTCTCTGGGTGAGGATATCAGCTGGGAAAGGGTTAATGAGCTATCAACTCAAGTCATCATACATCTGGATGGGTGGTCATTAAATTCTTATAAAAATTTGATTTCCCCTGAGAGATTTTTCATCAAACATTTATATAACTCAGAAATGGCCAGGGGAGCCCAGCGTAGCCACAGAACTCATCAGAAGCCAGGGAAAGCATGCTTTGTCCCCATTGTGGGTAAAATAATGTGGTTCCTCCACTTACTGGGATTCTCCTTGGAACAGGATGAAATATTCAAATCTCATTTACCTAACCTTGCCAGATACTGCTTCTTTGCTAAAGGCTGGGTTTCTGGCTGTTGCCCTTGCAGGTATGTAGATAGTCAAGACTCTGGAGAACCTCTTCTGAATCTGCCTAGTTAGCTAGAGGTGTGGAGGAGCCAGGGGCACATTGTGACTCAGACCCTCATTCACTGGCACAAAGAAGCTACAGAACAGTTACATAAACAGAGACAGTGCACCAGCCTGGGAAAACTCCCAGCCTTCCTTTGGCCATAGAGTGAGCAAAACAAAAGGCTTCACTGGCCCCATCTACCCACTTGACTTAGGTCAGTATTCAGCCTAAGTGTTTTATTTCCTGAGAGGCTGGAATTTGTACTTGTGCTGTCAGTCACTGAAATTAAGTGCCTACTGTGAGCAAGGCCTATTGCTGAGGGATGTAAAGAAGGGTTAGAAGCTAGCCTGGTTTGGGTGATACGACGTGGCAAGTCATAGAATGAAGAAGTATTCCTTGTCATATGAGAGCTACAGATTAGTGTGGTTCTAAGTAGAGGGCCATGGTCATTGGAGTCCAGGATTACAGAGCTGGCTGGCTTCCCAGAGGCTGAGAATTTTAATTTGGATCTTGAAGATCTGGTCCAATTCCAATAGGTGAGAGGCGTAGGAAACATTTAAGGAAGAGGACATTCCGGGAGCCGAAGAGGAGAGATCAGCAGTGGATTTGGAGCTATATTAATATTTTTTAAGTGTCTACATGGTACCAAATATATGTAAATATGTTGCCTGTTAGCCTATACAACCTATGAGGCTGGTGTTATCCTCATTTGAGGCCCAAAGGTATTAAGTAACTTGCTTATGGCCATATAGCTGATTTGAAGTCTAGAACTCTACCCTAAACAGAGAGTATGTTATTGGATTAGAGCAGATGAATCTGAGGAAGAAAATAAAGGGAGTTGATGTTGGATGGTAGGTTGAAGACAGATTACAATTTGTTCTGGCCATTGAAGCTTTCTCAAATTATTTAACTTCACTAACTTCACTCAGCCTCAGCTTTTGAACCTGGAAAATTAAGATAATTTCAACTTTATTGAGGTTATTATAAGGATTAAAATGTAAAATGTATATAAAACCTATAGCACGTGGACTGATGAAAGCACACTTACTGTAATAGAAGGATTTTTTAAATTTTAAAACTGGGGAAGGTGGATTTTACCTTGGGGGAAAAAAAATGAAAGGTATTTTAGGTTCTTCAACAGGAAAGTGCCATAATTAAAGTCACATTTTAGGACAGTGAAGCAGATAGCACTGGTGTAAGACAGTAAGGGTATGAATAGGGGTAGAGGTACTGAGAATAGAGAGGAGAAGGGAATTACCAAAAATAGGTAAAGGCTTTTTGAAGGGCACCTTTCCTCTCCCAAATTCTACCCTCTGCTCTCACCCTCTTCACCCAACACACATACTCAGTGGGCAGTATTACTTCTGTTCATTAGACTTACAGGCATAGAGCTCATCAACAGGGTCTACATAGAGCTAGTCAGGAAGGTTGACAGGTTCAAGGGCATCCTGGTGAGACCAGCAGCATCTCCCAGAAGGCCCATGCACGTGCAGCCTCCTAATCAGCCACTTTTGTCTAGCTTCGATTTGCTTTTCCCTCTCAACTTAATTTAATGTCTTTCCATCCTCTGCCTCTAGTTAAGCTGTAACTGCTGTTATTCTGCTGCAGCCAGGCAGCTGCCAGGGCCCGTTGGCACTAAACCCAGATCCCAGCCCAACTGATGCTCTCACTGAGCTTCTTGTGCCGGGAAAGAAGAGGCATGTCATATGCTTTTTCTTCCCCAATAGTGGCTGCTTCCAGTGTGATGACGATGAGAGGAAAAGGCAGTGGGGAGGGTTAATCTGATGCTTGCTTGTGCAATGAAATGGCAGTCAGGCAGATGGCCTTACTCTGTGCATGGATTCTTCTCTGATGTTTCTTCTCAGGACCTGGACCTCAAAGCTGCTTAAACAATAGAGAAGATGGTGATGGATGGCCAAGGAATTGGGATCTCTAGGTCCTCTGGGAGGGAGGGGGAATATTATCATAGAGTTACAGAATGCCATTGCTGAAGAAGGCCTTAAGGATTATTTAGTCCAGGGATTTTCAGACTTTTCTCTAACAGAAGAATTCTTTCTTCAAACCAGACCTTATGTAGAATCCCTAAATATTAAATAGAAAAAAAAGATCAGAGCTGGCTTGGTTGAAGGAGGAATAGAAGGCTCCAAGTCCTAGCAGTTGGGTTGTCCTTTTACCCACTTCTCCAGGATAGCTTCAGTGCCAGCACTGGTCTACTGCTTGAAAGCCACTGGCCTGGCCAAATCTGTTTGTTTTACTATGGAAGAAACAGGTTCAGAGAAGGGGAGTGGCTTTTCCAAGGTTGCCTGATTCTGCCACCAGTGCTTTTTTTTCATACAATTGCATCTTTCATATCGTTTTTCTTTTCGCATTTTGTTGTAAAAATCAAGAATCCTTTACATGGCATGAATTTCCCCAATAACATTTATGCATAGAGCTTTTTAGTCTTATAAATGCTATTTCTGTAGTGCAGGGGCATCTGTTGTCAGATGCCAGGAAGGAGGAGGCATGTCAGAAATCCTAGTCCGCAGTTAAGGCCTATCCTAAGATGTTGGGAGTTAGTGGGGATGATGACCCACAGAGTCAGCTCCCCATTCTGTCCTTCTCCCACCTAGAGTTGAGCTTGCATACATTAGCTGCTGTTGCAATACTCCTGCTTTCAGAATCCTGAAATGGCCTGGCTTGGTTGCTGTGTAGTGATTTAACCACAGTAACCCTCAGTGAGTGGCAGGTTGTATTTTTATTGTTGAGTTTTGTTATAATGGTAACCCCAGATAAACCTGAACATGGAAGAGGGCTCTGTTTAACTCTCAGTTCTTCTCATGTTTATGAAATAGCACTTAATTAAATAATGTCATTTTATCCTTACGAATCTTCTTCCTTCCAACCACCTCACAGCCCTCAAGGGTGTGTTTAACCATTGAATTGGGAGTCAAGAACGGAGAACTCTCACCTAGGCCTTGGAAGTCAGGATGTCAACTCTCTTTCACTGCACAGCCAGGCCTATTGATGTGGTCAGATCTGCCCTCTGGACCACCCTCCCTTTCCGCCAAGCCTTGGGGCTGTCCATGGTGTGCTCACGTACCTTCTCCTTCCCACAGCAGTGTTGTGACTTAGGCTACCATGCAAGTCTGAACCGGGCTCTACGCACCTTCCTCTCTGCTGAGTTAAACCTGGAACAGTCGAAGCACGAGGGTCTGGATGCCATCGAGAATGCAGTAGAAAACCTGGATGCCACCAGTGATAAGCAGCGCCTCATGGAGATGTACAACAACGTCTTCTGCCCCCCTATGAAGTTTGAGTTTCAGCCCCACATGGGGGATATGGTGAGGCCTTCTCCCTATACCCCCATCCTCAAGGGGCTTGAGTGGACTTGTGTCTAAATTCATTACACAGAAGCCACATTATTCTGGGGTGGGAGAGGCCTGGGCCTGGCTTCTTGTCAGGTGGGTGAGGCACATTCCACTAACTGAGCAAACAGCTAGTGAGTGCCTGCTGTCAGACATTCTGGCTTGGCTGCAGATATGAGGGATTAAAGCCTTCGGGGAGCTTACAGTCTGGGGAATAAAGTCACTAAAGTTTGGAGAGAGTTAGAACTATGCATAGAGAGGGGACATCCAAAGGGGCCCAGCAAGATCAACGAAGGTTAAAAATAGCAGGTGTATTCTAAAAACTATCAACAGTTCAGGATGGTGAAAGGAAAGTGAGGGAGTGGTGAGGCTAGAAGAAATGAGAGCTGAGGTGGGCCCACATCCTAGAGGCTTTCGTGGGGAAGCAAGGGCTAGGCAGGGAATACCGTGATCTTTTGTCATTTGGCAGAGTTCGGAAGAATCTTACTCTCCAGAGGTTAGAAGATTGTGATAAAGTGTATAGTTTTGCTTGGGGTATTGAACAAAAAAGAATAGGTACCTGCAGGAAGGACAGGAGATAAGATGCCATCCCAAAGGCCTGATGCTGGTTGCCCAGACAGGGAAGCATGAACATGGGGCTTTGTTTTGGACTCTTTGCCTCCAGCGACTAGACTAAGAAGGGCCTAAATAAAGTGAGAGGCAAGAGAAGCTCCTGGGTTTTCATTGCTCTAAATCTTTTGATTCTACTTGTGTGGTTGTGTGTACAAGTCAGAGTGAACCTCAGTCCTGTGGGTAAGAGCCATCATTTTACCTATTGGTGAAACCAGAAGGAGGTTGTATAGGCTTATGTGATAGAAAAGATCAAGATGGACCTTTGGGTATAGTTGGTTTTAGGAGGAGGAATTTTACCAAGATACTGTTTTGCTGTCTCTGTACCACTTCCTGTGTGTTAGTTCCAATCTCAGACAAGCCATTCTCCGGTGGAGGCAAGGTGACTGCATTCCCAGCCTTTCCTGGTAAGACGAAATCTAGTGGAAAGAGTGTCTGCCTCTCTCCTCGAAGCCCCCACGAAGTTTCATGTGTGGTTTTGGTTGGGTGAAGTGCCTATGCCTGCATCCATGCAAAGCACATGACCTGAGTTGTGGAGTAGGAGGTTCTCCCCACTGAGGGCAGTCAGACCAAAGCTACCAAAAAAAGAGGAGTGGATGCCAGAGGACCAAAAAACAGCAACATGTGCACTACTCGGGAATGATGCTTCCCTTAAGATTAGTATCCAGAGTCTAGAATTCCCTGCTCCAGAATGACAGCTGTGGCAGTGGAACCAGAGGATTTGCTGTCATCAGTCAGCCTCTATGGAGAGTGAGACTCTGTCCTAGAGACAGAAATGTGGACATGATTTCCTTCCTTCTTGGGGAAAATCAAACCATTTACAGTTCATTTCCATTGCTGTGGCTTAGGAAATGTTGTCAGTGTCTGAACAGATGGAGAAGTGAGATGGCAGCATGTGCAATTAGAGTTGGGGGAAGGGGTGTCACCAAGCCTCAGGAAGCCCCATTCCTCACCTGCCCTGGCTTCTGGTCAAACTTGCCTTCCAAGCCCCTTCTCCAGCTGTCACTGAGATTCCTTCCCAGGGATCTGTGGAACTTGGGGAGCAGCTGAGTGGAGTGATATATTTTCCAGTGTTAGTGATTACGTTGCCTTCTGAGCCAAACAGCTTATCTTCATAAAGAGGGAATCCAGATGCTGGGTGCTCAGGCCCCCTCCTCCCCCTGTCAGAACCTTATTTCCATACTCCAGAGTGCAGCTGGAATGTATTACCTTGCACCCCGGTAGCGGACCACTGCCAAAGCATGCATCATCATCAGCTCTGCTACTTCTTAAAGGAACAGGCTTGGAGGCAGTTTTTCCCTCCATGATTCCTCTCCGCTAGGTCTGGATTACTTTAAAAATCAATAGCTCACTCCTCTGCTGGGGCCGTCCCTTTGTGTGATATAGCTGATCAGTGGTTGAGCGAGGCAGGGGCCAGGACCAGTCCTGGAGCTTGTAAAGATTCCACATTCTAGCCTAGCCTTCATGTGAGTGAAAAATAAAAAGAGAAGAGAGGGTGGGTCATTCTTGGCCTCTACAGCCAGTCTATCCCCATCAGTGTGGATTGTCTGCAGATTGTGGAGGCAACAGGAGGGAGCTGCCTGGAAGTTGTTGAACTAGGGCCAAAGATTGGGTGGCATTTTGACTGGAAGCCTTGAAATTGGCCAGGGTCCCACACTAACTGGTTTTCTGGGGTACACAGCACATGAATTGATGCCAAGTGCTCTCAGATGTACTAGGAGGAGGTGCTTGGCTCCATTTTTGGTGCCCTCAGAGGCTGTGGGACTCTGGATGCCTGACCAGTGACATCAGGCAGCCAGAGAGTTTCACTCTTGGCACTAACCGGTTCTGGCCACTGAGCTCTCTCCATTGCGTCTGCTTATCCAAGAGTTAGAGTGAAGTCAGCTCTCTCCAGATCTGAGAGCTGGCTCAGGCCAGCCTCTCAGCTGAGGGAAGAGGTCAAGTCAGTTGAGAGCTTAAAAACCAATGGAGGAAAAGGTCAAGTCCCAGCCCCCTCCATTTGAAGAGAGGTTTTGTCCTTTCAAACAAGGGAATGGTCCGTGGGCATGTGAATGTGCCCACTCGTTGCTGAGGAGGAAGGAGGCCATTTCTATCCAGATGTCTGTCTGCAGACAAGAGGCTAGAGGATGAATGGTAACAAGGTGACAGGAGCTGCCTCCACATGGGTCCTACCTCCCACCTCTCTCAGCCTTCTGCTCCTCATCTGTCATCCAGGGGACTGTGGATGACCTCATCCCTTAACTACATCCCCATCAGGAGACAGTGGAAGAGCCATTCCTTCACACAGGAGAAAGCTAATTGGCAATAATTCTTCAACTAAGGGCAGACTTCTCTCTTACAGATCTAGGGAAGGCCTGGGGTAAAATGATGGCACTTTGGAAAATGCCAACTTCCTCCAGATTCCATGCCCTCTTGGCCCTTCTAGCATAGGCAACAAACTTGTTCCTGGCTTCACACTTTCTCATTGAATCAGAGCTCTCATGCATGGCCTGGATTTATAAACATGCTGGCTGCCAGCAGTGACAAGTTAGCCTCCTGACCTACTTCTCTTCTGCTTTCACTCTGGTGTCGGAAGGGGGATGAGGGAGGGGCCAGAGAGGTGGCCACTTGGACCTTTGGCAGGAAATCCTCACTGTGCCAAAGCATTGTGTTTCTGGAGCTGGGGCTGCCTGAGGCACTCTTCTCCAGCTTCCTCAGCCTTCCATGAAGCTGCAAACCCTGCGCAGACCTACCCCTGCCGGGCTCCAAACAGATCCTCCTCCCCATTCCTTCACGTGCTATTTGGTCCTGGAAGAGGCTCACACAAGTCGGCTTTGGATTTTGCTTCAACATAGAAACCACAAGCCTTATACCTTGAATATGGGTGGTTTCATTGCCAGTAGTGGGAACTCTGGAACCGCCAAAGGAACTGTATTCTTTTTCTGACCTGGTGTTGCTTTCTTTTGTTAGGCTTCCCAGCTCTGTGCCCAGCAGCCTGTCCAGAGCGAGCTGGTACAGAGATGCCAACAACTGCAGTCTCGCTTATCCACTCTAAAGATCGAAAACGAAGAGGTGAGTTTCCTGCTTAAGAGGTTCAAAGCCACACTCAAGTTTCCCTGTTGAAACTTTTGCTGCTGCCCGTCTGGGAGCAGGTGGAAGGAGCATGCAGAGAATGTCCGGGCAGCCGCAAACATTTCCTAGCCAAATGTAGGCTTGGACTTTCCCCCTCTGCTACATCCTGCCCTTGAACTCCAGGAAGTTGCTCTTGTATTGCCAAAGGTTGTACTCTATTTTGAGCTTTTGCACAGTGCTTTTTTCCTCTCTACACATTTAATCAAAATGGCACTTGGCAGCTGTGTGAACAATATTGTGTCTCTGAAACCACCCCCTCATGCCTAGCTTTTTCCAACATGTTCAAACAAATAGAAGCCTTTGACTTTGACACTTCAAACATCTCCGTCCTCTTAGGAAAGGGTGAGTTTCTTCTGGGCTCAGTGTATTTGCTTCCAGAAAGCAGTTCAAAAGGGCAAGTGATCCAGCTTTCTGTTGAGCTCAGATGGCTTCTTACCTTGTGTCTCAGTAAATCTTACTTTCCCAGGAAGGTCAGGAAGAAGTAGGGATAGGTCACTTAGTTTGCAAATGAGCAAACAAGTTCATCAGTTTGTTGAAGGGCATGAAACAGAACCTGAGGCTTTGCAGTACTAGGCCCATCACACATTTTAATTAGCTGTTTATATGATGGGATTGGTTCAAATTTATTTTATTCTCTTTCCGTTAACACTTGTATTATAATGCTAATATTAAATTTCCAAAAGTAAACATTAAAAGATCTTGGTCAAGTACACAGCATGAGAGGTTGTAGTAGCTTTTAGGTTTTCACTGTAGAGAGGAGCATGCTGTAGCAGAGTCCATGTGATGTTTATCTCTCACTTAGCACTGTCCAATGGGAAGCCAAGCTGCACACTCTGATGGCATCCTCTGGCCTTCCCCAGCCCACTCTCTTCAAGCTTCTCCATCACCTGCTGTTTTGCAACCCACCCTTCATGCATTCTGTTGGCCCTTGTCATGGCAGGTGAAGAAGACAATGGAGGCCACCCTGCAGACCATCCAGGACATTGTGACTGTCGAGGATTTTGATGTGTCTGACTGCTTCCAGTACAGCAACTCCATGGAGTCTGTCAAGTCCACAGTGTCTGAAACCTTCATGAGCAAGCCCAGCATTGCTAAGAGGAGAGCCAACCAGCAAGAGACAGAGCAGTTCTATTTCACAGTAAGGGAACATTATGGCTTTTAAAGAGTGTCAGCATGTACTGCATCACACAAGGGAGATTTGGAACTCAGAGTCCTTGTTAAGTGTCTAAAGGACAGATGTTGAATATCTTAGATATGAATGTGGGCATACTCAGAGGCCATCCCTGCACTTAAAGGTGCAAACATTTACAAGTTGTATATGACTAACATGGCCCCTACAGAGAAAGATGCCCCCAAGTATACCACTAAGATTTTCTTTTCTTAAGAAATTTTTAACAAGCTAGTAGGCTTTCATTATTTCCTTCTCAGGCACAGTGGATCGTGAAAGGGGAACTTCTAATTATTACCAAAACTTAAAGGATGGGTAATATGCAGCATTACTATTTTACACATAATTCCAAAACATCGTATTTTCTTATTCATGTGTCTCTAGTCTTCTTTTAGGCAGTCAGACCCTTTTTTCTTTTCTTTTTTTCTTTTTTAAGTATTGTTAACAGTCCTTTGGGAGGTTGCTACTGGTCTTTGGTGCTGCTTTTTAATAATTGAGTTATTTTGAGCTTGCCAAGTAGGATCTTGCCTGGACTAAAATTTATTTCCTAATCTTCTGATGTCCAAGAAAGGAAAAATTAAGTTTGCAGATGTGACATGAAATATAGCTAGTGAATATGCATACTGATTCTGAATGAAAGGAATTAACTTTTCAGTCAAGAAACAGTCTGCATGCAGTAAATTGAATTTTTCCTGCAACTGGAGCAATTTGTTTAATTCTTCTTTGAACACTGCCCTTTCTCTATTAAGAACACTAATGATTTGCTAACGTTTTTTTAAAGAAATCTGTTTTTTTAATTAAGCTTAGACTTCCTCATTTTTTTAAATCCTAGCAAGAACTGCTAAAAGGGAATAATTTATCAGTACTATTCTTCTAAAACAACTTTTTAAAAATTATGATGCAAAGCCAAATATGCTCATTATATAAAATTTAGAAGCAAAAAGAAGGAAATAAAAATTGTCCATAATTCTACCTCCTAGAGATAATGGTATTAGAATATTTTTCTTTCTCATCTTTTTTCTATGTGTGCACAAACACATATGTGAGCCCATATTTATAATTTTATTATAAAAAATAGGATACTGCTGTACATACTGTTTTACAATCTAAGTCATATAATATTCTTTAAGCATATTTATGAGTAAAATTTTAAAACCTATACCAAAAAAAAAATAGAATGACATTTTGGCTCATTCTTTCATTTTTGTAAAACATTTGACATACTGCCTGGTTTGTAGTGTTCAATAAATGCTAAAAATTTATCTTCACCATCATCATTAATTTATTTATTAATCATTATTAAGTCACTCATGGATCATTTTTTGAGGATTTATTATTGGCCAGACACTGTGCTACACACTGGGAATGTTGCGAGTATAAGATAAAGAGGGACATGATGGGGGATGGGTCATAGAAAGGGAGAACTTTCATTTTTACTTCGTGTATATCTAAACAGTTATACTAGGTTGATTTTTGTAATTTAAAAAATGTAAAATGTAAAAATGCGTATATACACTTGTGGGTGAATGGCAGCCAGGATGAGTGGAGTTGGGGAAGCATCACACACAAAGTGACTTTTGTGCTTGATCTTGAAGAATGAGTGAAGCAGGCAGGGAGTCGGGAGGAGAATGGCATTCCTTGAGGAAAGAGCAGCATGTGGGAAAATATAAATGCATGCAAAAACCTGGCTTACACGTTAAGAGAACTTTCTGACTAATGAGGGACGTGCCACTGCCCCAAGCTTCATTATCTAAGGAGCTTGTTGAACACTCTCTAGAGGCTTTTCATAATAGGATTGTTTAGCTGGTCTGTCTGGACTGCTTAGATACAACACTATTTAAATAACCCAATCTCATTACATTGCTAAGATTTCCATTTTTTTAGGTTCACTAAGAAATTTTGGACCAAAAAATCTTGTATTTTAAGATAGTCTTTGTTAAAACTGCTTTTTGGCTTTAAATGAATTCTGTAACATTTGTATTCAAAGTTGACCTATAGTAAAGCAGGAATGGCCATATTCAAACTGGTAACCTCTCAAATCCTGCCCATCCTTTCACTTTCTGTCTCAATACATAGATGTCCTCCAACCCATTTCCTGTCTTTTGTGGCCCTAATGCCACTTAATCAAAATTGTGTGCAAATTTCCTTGGCTAACAGGAACAGTTTTGTCTGGGCTTGCCTAGCAGTGGAATTCTGTGCAAGTTCATCATTTTTGTGACTGGGGCTTGAAGTGCATCAGATAATTAATTTCATGATAAAAGGGTTTTTTGGGGTGGTGAAATAGACATATATGGAAAATGGGATACCCACATTAAGCAGAGTAACTGCCTGTTTACCGTACAACCCATACAAAGTCAATACAACTGCAGATAGGCTTTCTTTAGTCTGTTGCCCCTGCACACATTGCCCTTGTGTTTCTCTGTGCCCTTCAAAAACATCAGAGCATCCTGGAAGATCCTGTCTTTTGGAAGGTTAGGAAGAGGTCCCTTGTAACAGCTCAACTCCTAGGTAGTGTGCCTAGTGACCAAGAGGGCTGCTAGGAAAGCTATCTGACCATGTGTGGCTGTCATTGGACTGATTTGCCCAGATAACATCAACTGGGAATTTGAGCATGACCTATAAAGTTGCTTGCAAGAGTCTCAGGAAAATAATTGCAGAGTTAAGAAACTTGAAGCGGTTAAAAAAAAAAAATTATCTAACCCAACCTCATTTGAAAGATTAAAAAAATAAATAGGCCAGGCATGGTGGCTCATGCCTGTAATCACAGCACTTTGGGAGGCTGAGGTGAGTGGGTCTCTTGATGCCAGGAGTTAGAGGCCAGCATGGACAACATGGTGAAACTCTATCTCTACTAAAAATACAAAAATTAGCTGGGTGTGGTGGTTGGTACCTGTAGTCCCAGCTACTCAGGAGGCTAAGGTGGAAGGATCACTTGAACCTGGGAGGCAAAGGTTGCAGTAAGCCAAGATTGTGTCACTGCACTCCAGCCTGGGTGACAGTGAGACTTTGTCAAAAGAAAGAGAGGGAGAGGGAGAGGGAGAGAGAGAGAGAGAGAGAGAGAGAGAGAAGAGAAGGAAGGAAGGGGACAGAGGGAAGGAAGGGAGGAAGAAAGGAAGGGAGAGAGGGAGGGAAGCAAAGGAAGGGAGGAAATAAAAAAAATAAAATAAATCCAGAGAGGATGGGTAGCTCACAAAAGCTGGACCCACCACTCTGGTTGCAGGGTCTCTGGCCACAGGCTGCTTCTCTAATACCCTGTGGAAGAAGCAGAGTTAAAGGGAAGGGCTGAAGAACACCTCAGCAACTTTAGCCTCTTATTTGCCCTCAGTGGGGACATGTTTCCTGATCTTCTTGGCTTTGTGTTTATCACTTACCTTCTGTAACACATAGTTCAGCAATGTCTACTTTTTACCCATTGTCTTTTTTATTGTGATTGTTAAAAATAGATCTTTTTAAAGGATGCAGAGATTTCAAAAGGTATACAGGAAAGTGTACTATAATGTTTCTTCCCATTCCTGACTCCCTCCCTCTGCTAGTGATTGAAACAAACCAGTTTCTTCTGTGTCCTTCCAGAGATACTCTATGCATGGACAACAACTGACATATCTGTAAATACCCTTTAATACAATAAAGTACATTAGAAATGTAATGAAAAAAATGGAAGCCAAAATAGAAGTATTCTACTTATACAGTTCTTACCTTTTTTTTTTTTAACCCTGTACATGTCAAGGAATCTACTTATACGATTCTTTACTTTTGTAACGTTATATATCTTATTTTTATGTTAGTCCAAAAAGATCCTCCTCCTTTTTTAATGGCCGGACAGAATTCCACTGCCTGAATGTGCCATCATTTGTTTAACAAACTCACTGCTCATAGACGGTGATGCTTGCTGTTTAGCCAAGGTTTACCAAAGCTTTTTAAGGCTGTCATTTCTCTTAAGTATTTCCTTTTACGGGGAATTGAAGAGTTAGGTTCTTATGGGGGATAGAGCAGTGAAGGGGTTAAGGATTATGGCCAATAAAGTAACAAAGCTAAACAGTCTGAATTCTTAGGGACAGGTTTGAGGAAGGTAATAGGAGAGGAGGCAATGCCTTGGCCACTGGAGCACTGAGAGACCACTAGACTTGGAACTTGTGGTCTGAGATCTTTTTATCTTGATAGTCCCTTGCAGGCCCTTGGTAAATGTGTGCTAGCAAGCACAAATGAGTGAATGGCCCTGTGTTGTCAATTAAACTGGGGAGACATGCTCCATTTAAGGTTTACTCTATTATGGATTCTATCTGACAGCTGTTTCCTATTTTAAAAATTGACAGGAGGAGGGGAAATGTCAGCGTGCTTGCGTGGTGGGGAAACAGCCACTTTAATGACATCTGTGTATCTCTGAGCATGGGCTGGGTAGGTATACTCACTCCTCCTGCCTTGCTGCAGTGGATACTTAGGGTCTTGGGTTCATACAGATTAAATCCAAGGCATAAGCAAGATCCAGTGAGTTTTATACCCCCATGGTAAGAGTGTATTTAAAGGGAAGAGGTTTTTAAAAATGAAATTTGAAATGCATTCTAGTGCCTCTATTTTTTTTTTTAAGGCCCAAAACCTTCTGCTTTCGTGCTATTTTTATTTTAGCACAAAGCAAAGAAGTTTAGGAAAGGGATGCTTTGAGGTTCACTGAGGAGGTGATTCAGGTATAAGGAACATCTTTTTGAGTGCCTGCTCTATGCCAGGCCCTGTGCTAATCATAGTAATGCTTGTTAACCAATTTCGTTCTCAGCAACCTTGTGAAAAAGATATTATTCTCATTTTTCAGATGGAAAAACTAAGACTCAGGGGGTTAAATGATTTGCTCAAGGTTAGAAGAGTTGGTGAGTGGTAAGACTAGAATATTCCAATTCATGCTTTTTCATTTTAATGTAACTGAAATGTCTGTCAAGGAGGGAAGGTGCAGAAAGAAAAGTTATTGTATTAATACTTTTCAATAAATAAAGCTCACTGCTGACAGTTAATAACCAATTAGGAATTATTAGGAAATGAATTAATGAGATCATAAAAACGGAAAATTGAAGTTTCACAATGGCACTAAGGAAAATACCCAATAGACTTTTTGCTTCTCTTTCTACTTTTTGAAGAAATTCTGTTTTGTGATTATTTTAAGTATGAAAGTTGTTGGGGGTAAGCAGGGGTCAGCCTGTGTTTTTGGAACTTGATTTTATTTTGGTGATACCTAGAATAAAATATTACCCTTTCTTTTGCTTCTTCGTTGAGGAAAATGGAGTTTTAGGTGTTTGGTGAAGGAAGCTGGGTATAGGGAATGGAACGAAAAAGAATTACCTATTGTTGGAACATGGCTTAAGTAAAGAAAGTGATCCTTGTTGTCCAAGGAAGGGATTTGGAGATTGGAGATGCAGTCCTTTTCCTGGCCCCCTGGGCTCCAGAAATCATTGAAAACCACCTATTCTTCCCTTGCCTTCTTCAGCAGTCTCACTTCCTTTCTCTGTGTGTCTGTCCAACAGCAACAGAAGCCTTCTAACTCACTTTCAACAATTAAATATAAGGTCACTTAGCCCCAGCGAATCTCTCATATGAATGCGTGCTGACTTGTGGATGGGATGGGGGAGTGATAAAATAACATGCCTGCAGACTCTGAGATGCCTTTACATTTCCATATCTGGCTGGATGGGAAACTCCCAACTGTGGTTTCCATGCCAGTATTAGAGATGCAGTTCATACCTTGACACAGTTATGATCCTTCAGGATTTAATGGAACCTGAAGTAATTCATCATACCTCTTTACCAGGTTCTTTATTTTAATGGTTCATCGAGTGACAGCCAGAGCTAACTAGTGAATTGTGAACATGAATTTTAAAAATGATTTCCAGAATAACAAGTAAATACAGGAGTAAGGAGAAGGAATTTGCATCCATATCCTTTTAGAATTGTGGCTGTTTTCTGAGCGATCTAGTCTTGTTTTGAAGGTTAAGACTTCTCAGTGAATTTTCCTCACTAGGAAACCTTTAGAGTCCCCTGGGATAACCTTCCAGAGAGAAGTTTTTGAGGCTTGCATTGCCGGCAGTGGATATTTCCTGAAGGCTTTCCACCTCTGGGCCCTCAAGTACTGTTCCAAGCCCACAATTAGGTATCGGTTAGGGATTAAGATGTTACCCAGGGAAGAATGACAGCAGGTGAGCTGGCATCTGGAGCAGATGGGAAAGGGAAGGTGACAGCAGAGCCTCTTTTTCTGCAGATGTTCTTGTGCAAAAGCATAAAGGGACAGAGGGAACAGATCATGAATAAGGCAGCAGAAATGATTTGGTGTAAGATCTGGTTTTGACTTGTTTTATTTTTAATTTAGAGAGGATGGGCACACTAGGGGCTTGGTTTGTAACTGCTAAGGAAAGGTCAAGTCAGAGAAGAGTGAGACTGCTCATTCATTTATTCATCATGCATTTATTGAGTATCTGCTAGGCGTGGTACTAAGCATCAGGGATGCAAAGAATAATGAATGACATGGTCTCTGACCATAGGGAGGAATCAGTCTGGAGAAAAAGGCATATGAGTAATAAACCCTCCGTGACAGGGCTGTATGAGAAGTGCTGTCCTGGAGATATGCAAGGTACACACAGGACCATCTGGGTGAACATGGTAGGGCTAGGGACTGCATCCCAGAGAAAGCAGATTTTTCCTTTGTTTTTAAACAAGAGAGAGTCAGATCCAAGCTCTTATCTAAAAGTTCACACTGTACAGAAAAGTATAGAGTAAAAAGTAACTCACATTTGTTCACTTTTCTTTTTTCTTTTTCTTTTCTTTCTTTCTTTTCTTTTTTTTTTTTTTTTTTTTTTTTTTTTTTTAAGATGGGAGTCTTGCTCTGTTGCTCAGGCCGGAGTGCAGTGGCACGATCTTGGCTTACTGCAAGCTCTGCCTCCCAGGTTTAAGCAATTCTCCTGCCTCAGCCTCTTGAGTAGCTGGGATTACAGGCACACGCCACCATGCCCAGCTAATTTTTTTATTATTTTGGTAGAGATGGGTTTCACCATGTTGGCCAGGCTGGTCTCAAACTCCAGACCTCGAGTGATACATCTGCCTTGGCCTCCCGAAGTGCTATGATTATAGGCCTGAGCCATTGCACCTGGCCCTATTTGCCTTTTATTTTTATCACTTTTAATCCTAAGTGGTAATCTGTGAAATCAAAGGTTTGATATATAATTGTGTGTTTTGCTTAATATACTTTAAAAGACAGAACTATTACAATTTTAAATGGTGTATCTACCTAACTACCTCAGTGATCTCACATATCACCAGTAGTTGATGAATCACACTTTGGAATGCCCAGCCCTTTGATGTCTGCATTCAGACATAGGCAGATGGCCCTGATTTGGAGGATGAACCACTGCAGCAGCAGACAATCAAGGCAAACTAAGACCCCAAGAGTGGCTGTGGAGGAGAGTGGAAAAGATACTTTGTTAAGAGTCCAAAGGCCTTGGGTTGGGCCTGACACTACCACTTGCTAGCCTACAACTATCAGGAATTGATTTGATACCTCCCCTTCCTTGAGATCATCTTATCTGTAATAAGGAAATAATATCTTCCCTATGTGCCCTACAGAGTTATTTTCATGAGAGTCAAATGAGAGAATATGTGCTAGAGAGCTTTAAAACCTCCTATGTTGCTGCATGCATAGAGTGTTAATACTATGAAGTTTAGTTCTGCTTCTCTCCTTCTGTCCTGTACCGTGATGGATGGGGCATTTTGTCATAATAGTTAAGAGTACATACTGTATTGTCAGATTGCCTGTATTTGGGTACTGACTTCACTGCTTACTTACTGTTTGACCTTGAGCAACTTAATTAAACTCTCGAAACCTCAGTGCTCTCATGTGTAAAATGGAGATGATGATGATGATAACAGTTTCTAGGGTTGTTTTGAAGATTTGATGAATTGTCTGGGGACATATGGTCTCTCACTGGGAAGCCAAGGGTTGAGTGAGAACAAATCTGAAAGTGCAGCACAGCAATCATATTTTGACTGTCAGAGCAGATGGGATCACATTTCCAAAACGTCATCTTGCATTTGGGCCTGGATGTGTGTTTGCAAGTGGGGGATGACAGCCGCTTCCACTGAGTGCTCAGAAATCAGAAGCTTTCCATAAAGACTCCATGCAGAATAGAGAAGGAAGCTGTTGAGGATATGGCTCAAACAAAGATGCTCCACATGCCGGGCTTGCAGCTGAGGCAGGGACTGAGCCTACCACTGGCACTGCTTCTGGTGTGATGGAATGCCCCCCTTCAGGGCCAGGGCAGGAAAGGGCAGGATGTCAGTGGAGGTGCCAGATAGCAGGTATGTGTCCTCACACAAAGAAGACTGGGGCTCAATGAGTTCATCCACCCTCCCTGCTCTTCCTCAGTGAAACTGCAGAAGGGCTCTAGGAAACGTTTCATTATACTGGCCATCATGAAACTCCCAGAAAAAACACTGAGGAGGATATTAATCCGCTATGAAAATCAGCAGCTTCCCATATGCTCAGGGCCTTAAAGAAATGAAAAAATGGACTGGTGGAAATTGGGTCAGAAACCAAATGACCCCTAAGAAGGGGAATTGTCCAGCTAAGCATCTATGATTTTTTTCTTCTTCCGGAGTCTGATTGCTCTTTTTCCTCCTCCTCTCTTACAGAAAATGAAAGAGTACCTGGAGGGCAGGAACCTCATCACCAAGTTACAAGCCAAGCATGATCTTCTACAAAAAACCCTGGGAGAAAGTGAGTGTGGGAACCCTCTGCTGGAGGCTTGGCAGTGAGGCCAGCTGGAGCTTTCTTGCTGAGCACACGCCTCCATCCTCAGCCAAGTGGATCTGATCTTGTTATATGAATGCCTTTCTTTTCCTGGCCTGTTTGATGTGGAAGCACATGCCCCAAATGAATGCTTGAGTAATGGGGAAAGGCGAGTGTTTAATGAAGCACTAACACGTATCATCTATTTGTTTAAATGGAGCGTGCCTGCACTCTACTTAGTCTCCCCACTTTCGCCTCCTCTGCCACAAGTAGGGTAGAGAGGCTGAGAGGTTATTTATTCTCCAGTTTGTTAAAACTCCTACCTCATCTGTGGCAGCATTGAGACTGCAGCAAGAAGGTACGGAGCTGTGAGATGAGATACACAGCTGCTCTGAGAGGAGAGAATTCTCAAATGCAGGAGGGATGGACAGACTGCTGCTTTCTATAGCTTCCAGAAAGAGCATCAGTTTCCTTCTGCTTTGAAAGCTTCTAATGCTGTTTAAGTGGCAGCCCTCTCTCCTGTGACTATGCTGAGGCCATGGTGCTGAATGGACTGTCTTGTCTCATAGAATGATTTTAACCAGACCCTGGAAAGTAGCGAGGCAGAGAACTGGACTGGCACTCTGGACTTTTCTCTCCTCGGCTGTCAAACAGAAGGTGGAGGTTGAAAGAGAAGTTTCCCCAGGGTTTTTTGGCACCCTGCCCAGATTTCCTGCCTAGCTCTCAGCATCCTATGATTAATGGGATTCCCAGGTTGGGGATGCGTCTGAATGTCCCACCACTCCTCCCTGCCCCACTAATCTCCTCACTTACAGAGAGGAAGGGAGAAGCTGCAGGGAATATGTGCTAACATGAGCTACAGGCAAGCCTATACCTACACAGAGCTCCAACATTTTAAAATAAATTCTTGAGCACTCTAGACAAACTGCAAAGTTTAGGAAAATGTGTAATACTCCTTGGGTCTTTGAACCCAGGAATTGGAACCTCACTTTTTATACCAGAGCTGCCCACCCACCTTTTTTGCCCTCTTTTTCATGCCTTGGATGATTTCCCAGAAGATTAATTTTTCTGTAATCTTTTATCTAATGACTTTTTTTTTTTTTTTTTAAGTAGGAGTTTTGCTCTGTCACTCAGACTCGAGTGTAATGATGCTATTTTGGCTCACTGACAACTCCAACTCCTGGGTTGAAGTGATTCTCCCACCTTAGGTAGCTGGGATTACAGGTGTGTGTCACCATGCCAAGTTAATTTTTGTGTTTTTGGTAGAGATGGGGTTTTGCCATATTGGCTAGGCTGGTCTTGAACTTCTGACCTCAGGTGATCTACCCGCCTCAGCCTCCCAAAGTGTTGGGATGACATGTGTGAGCCACCACACCTGGCCAATCTTAAGACTTTTTTTTTTTTTTTTTTTTTTTTTTTGAGATGGAGTGTCACTCTCTCACCCAGGCTGGAGTGCAGTGACGCAATCTCAGCTCACTGCAACCTGTGCTTCCCAGGCTCAAGCCTTTCTTCTGCCTCAGCCTCCTGAGTAGCTGGGACTACAGGCATGTGCCACCACACCCGGCTAATTTTCTATTTTTAGTAGAGATGGGTTTTCACCATGTTGGCCAGGCTGGTCTCGAACTTCTGACCTTGGATGATCCACCTGCCTTGGCCTCCCAAAGTGCTGGGATTAGGGGCGTGAGCCACCGCACCCGGCCAGATCTTAGGACTTCTAAGGTGTTTTCTTTTATGTGATGAAAGCCTGTTAGATAGTTTCTATTCTCTCTTCCTCACCACCAAAAGGACTCAAACTAAACAAGTTTGAGCATTGAGAGCCAAACTTTGTTTATAGAAAATCTTTACTCTTGGGTTATCAGATTGCTTCATGGAGAATCAAGACAATCTAAGCATAGTCCATAAGTAAGACAGAGAGCGAGGTGTTGGGTCATAAAAATGCGTGCATGTACGCTCACATTTGTGTTTGTGAGTGAATGGGTTTACTCACATATTTATGTGCCAAATGTGCTACTATGGAGGGACTAAGGTTGACCATTCATTAGTGCTGCAAATTGCCATAATCTAAAGATGAAAAGTTCTAGCAATAAAGAAAAAAAAAACTGTAAATCTTTCTGTGTTCAAGTCATCATGTCATTGCCTTCTGAATGTATTTGTCACCATAATGCAAGAGTCCTGTGTTCTTACCATGGAGGGATAATTGATGTGTATGAATATTCCAGAATGGAAATGGAACAGATGTTGAAAATAATGGCTCAGAATAATATTTTTGCACATAAGAGCTGAGCCTTTGGTAATGAGAGACAGGGGTGGGGGATGGCATTACTCGAGATTAGCTGAACTGTAAGCAACAATCAGGAATCTTTAAAGGCGAGGAAAGGCCCTGCACTCCCTCCCCCAGCCCTTGGAGTTGCCTTTGTAAGAGCTTGGATGAGGAGGAGTGTGGGAGCTGATTTCTACTTCTCCAGCTCAGCACCTGCCAGGGTTTGCCCCTGGTTTAAATAATGCAGGTCTAAAAACAGATCAAGCTTCATTAACTGTGGACCCAAAGAAAGCAATACAGATTTCATTAATTCCCATGTAGATGTGTATGTATGTTTTTTTAAAACATGAGAATACTTCTTATGAACTTGAAGATTTTCAGTTTCATTTTTTAAAAAGCTAGCAATGACCCATTAAGCTCTTAAGGTCTACTGTTGGATTGCGAACCGTGATTTGATAGCAGTGTCAACATGTCTCTCCCATCTCCCTTGCCACCTCAGTCAAACCTAACAGGAGAATTTCCTACGAATCTAAAACTAGAACATCCATGTCTTCTCTATTCTCTCCCATAAACAACCCCTCTTACTTGTTCTCCCATGCCCCAGTTGTGTATGTGTGTGTGCATACGTGCACGTGAGCATTCATATACTAGGAGCAAACAAACTTGGCCTTCCACCCCACCACATGCACATCCAACATAAGAGAAGCTAAATTTCATCTCTGGGAGAGCTTCTAATAATTTATTCTATTAAGTATGATCTGTGTTGCTGTTGTTCCCCTACATCCATTTCTGTGTTCCCATTGGGAAGCAGACCCTAAAGTTTAGGGGAACCAACAACCCTGGACTGGGAATCAGCATCAGAAACAGTTCTTGCCCAGAAAGAGGATCTTGGTGCTTTCTCTTTGTCTCTCCTCTCTTTTGCCACACACTGTTATACTATGGCCATCTAGGGGAGATAGGCGTGGTAGTTACTAGGAGTGGGTCTCCCTCCTTCACTCCTTCTCCTTTAACATAATGCGTTTTGCCTTTGTCTTTCCAACAGGTCAGAGGACAGATTGCAGTCTAGCCAGGTGAGTGTGGCCTGGGACAGGCCTGGGAAGGGATGGAGGCCTAGGAAGGGGTAGAGCAATCAGTCTGGGAAAGAGCCAAGGAATGAGTTGTAAGGGCATTGAATGACTTTGCAAAGCAATGCCCTGTGGTGGAGGTTGTTTCCTTCCCTTTGACTTGCTGACCCCATCTGATCTCAAATAGAAATGAGGTTTTCAGCCAGGCATGGTGGCTCACGCCTGTAATCCCAGCACTTTGGGAGGCCAAGGCAGGTGGATCACAGGGTCAGGAGATCGAGACCATCCTGGCTAACACAGTGAAACTCCATCTCTACTAAAAATACAAAAACAAAATTAGCCAGGTCTGGTGGCACGTGCCTGTAGTCCCAGCTGCTCGGTAGGCTGAGGCAGGAGAATCACTTGAACCTAGGAGGTGGCGGTTGCAGTGAGCCAAGATCACACCACTGCGCTACACTCTGGCCTGGGTGACAGAGCGAGACTCTTATCTCAAAAAAAAAAAAAAAAGAAAAGAAAAAGAAAGAAAGAAATGGGGTTTTCTGGGACTTCGAGAAGGAGCTAAGCAGAACTGAGTGAAAGGAATTATCATTTGCTGAAATAGTCCCAGAGACCCCCAAAAGCCACTGAATTGCAAGGAACATAAGCATTCAACTATAGAGGATCCTGGTAACCTAACCGTAGCTGCTAAACTTCAACATATGAACTTTGGGGAGTCTCTGACCCAGAGAAAGAAGATCAGGAGATGGTATTTGATTATTTTTATGCCCAGAAAAGAAGGCAGCCTCTAATTAGTAGTGACTGTTGCTGGATAATGAAATATTACATTGCATTGGCTTGCCAAAGAGCATTGGTAGAAATATTTGCTTGATGTACAAGTATGCACCCCTCCCAATCTTTCCCCACCTTCCGCTTCCTCCTCCACCCCAGCCAAATATTTTCCCTCTCACTCACGGTGCTGCTATGAGAATATTTGTAAGCTGGTGGAGAACAAGGTATTCATTCAGCCAACAATTCTCAGATGCCTAGAAATGTGCCAATTTAACTAGAGAAAGGGCTTTAATGGGTTAGACTCCTTAGAGACCCTTGGTTAGCCCATTATATCAACCACTTATATCTTCCAACACACACAATAATCATGAGGCCATTTACAATTATAGGCTCATTATTTAGAGATAGCTTCATTTGCCTTTCATCGTTTTGTCATTGTGAATTACAATAAAGATGCCATTAATATACCAGTCTTGATGACAGGAGGGAACCAGGATAATGAGATTCTCTGAAACACATCTTTTTGGTGTTAGAGTCTTAGCGTAAGTTCACCTGAGGTCCTGACTCTGGAAGGCTCTGTGGGACTGAAAAGAGCTGAGTTGAATTTCCTGATGCTGAGTTATTTTTCTATGAGACCTTGGGCCACCTCTTTCCCCTCTCTGAACTTTGGTTTCCTCTTCTATAAGACCAGAGCACTTCACTACATTCAAGGAGCTCTAGGATTCCAAAGGGGTTCCCCAGGAGTGGCCTGGTGGCAGGGGCAGAGCAGTGACCAGCAGCCAGGTTCTGGTCCCATCCCTCTGGTCACACGGAGCAACACAGCCCTGGCTTCCTTGGTTTGGGTGTTGTGCCTCTGAGTCAGATTCTGTTTGAGAAAAGGCTTCTGAGGCTAAACGCAGCTTGGAAAAACATTGACCTGGAGGATCCCCAAGGTTCTTTCCAAACTGGATGTTCTACACTCTAAATCCAGAAAAATTGCCCTGTGTAAAGATAGCAATCTTTAAGGATTTCCTAGAGAAGCAAAACAAAAGGAAAACTGTAGCATCCTTTGGTGTTTACCAGTGTCTCCTTGCAGACAAAAAATACTCTTACTGTCTAACCCAAATATATTTTACTACAAACTGAACCAGTTCTCTCCTATTCTAATTCTGAGTAGTGGTAGACATTAAACACAGGATGTCTGTACTTTTGTGGAGGGGTGGGGAAGCTTTATTGTGGAAGTAATGTATCAAGTCTCTTAGCCATTTCTGGGACTGAACTGAATAATGTCACATGTTTCATTAGCCACCACACAGATTGTTTTTAATTATTGAAAACTTTACTTCTGGGTTTAAAAGTGATTGTTTATCTCCTTTGTCCCAATTTTCTCTTTTTCTTCCTTGTTGCTGGATTGGTCCACTCTGATTTGGCGGGATTGGTCACAGGCGCAGCTCAACTGTGAGGAAACAGGTAAGAGCCCAACCAGGACCAGGCTGGTCTGGCCTGAAAATACAGTCCATCCCACAGGCGTTTATTGAGCACCACTGTGACAGACACTTCTGACTTCATGCCTGCATTTGGAATATATGATTTAGTCATGGTATATTTAATACTGTGGCAACATCATTGATTTAACTAGTTGAAGAGGCCATAGTCTTGTTCCTCTCCTTTCTGGTCATTTATCTTCTTGCATACTAAGGGTTTGGTTTCATTGGTGCAGATTGTTCCAGAACTGCCCATGGCATCCTTTTCCGAGACCACAGAAGAGGCTTGACACTTCCTACATATGCGCTAACATATCAGTAACTCACAGCACCTAATTACTTAGACCAGACAATCTCACTTTAAGTTGGCAGATTTTGTTTGATTGTTTCTGGTGGTGTAGTCATTCTAGATGGATTCCTAAGATATGCTAACAATGCAAAGATAAGTCTGGTCTAGGAATGATAGGCAAGAGCCATTCAACTCTCCAGTTTGGTACATGATCTTCAGTGTTGTATTAAAATCTGCCACCGGGCAGCCAGCTCTCATTACCCATATTAGGAAGGATCTTAGAGGGCGGTGGCATGGATAATCCACATCAATGGATAATCTAAACGGCACTTGTGCTTGTTCAAAAAAAAAGTAATTGAAGTGTTTTTTGCAGTAGCAAATTTGACTTCCTAATTATACTTTATGGCAAACACTGAAATGATTTTTTGTCCCCTAAGCTCATACCAGCTATGCAGTAGACAGCAAGGAGGGCAAGTGGAGAGAGCTCAGAAATATCTTTGTGTCTGCTCAGGGGAAAGCTAATCCAGGCTTTAAAAAATCATTTTGGGTAATTCTCAGTGGCTCTAGCCACAGGGAGATAATCGAATAAAGAGGACACATGATTTCTGTGGTATCGGCAGCCCCAGCCTTTCTTCAGCTCATCTGACTGCTCTGATGGGGTGGACCATCAAGCTGGGGAACTTGGATGATACAGGCCTCACTTGTCTTAGCTTTGCCGTCACTATTTTCCCCTCTCTACTTTGGATCTTATCTTAATGCAAATGCCATCAGATGCAATTATACATTTTTTAAATTATAAAAATTTAATTGCAACTCTCCTTCCTCTTGTTCCTCTCTTTCTTTCTTTTTCCTCTTTCTCCCATAATTTCATTTAAAACTAGAGAGGAATGGAGTGACTTCCAGGGATAATTTATTGCATTTAAAATTAATAGGTGCATATCTTGTAGAGGGAGCAAGCCATTTTCCCTTTAACACTAATAAAAGAAATGAAAGATGCCAGGTTCTTTTCAGTTCCTAGGCTGAAACTAGGCATCTTGCTTATAGATGGAGCATGTGTGCAAGGGCTTTGCAGCCTCCACTGTGGCTGCAGGAGTGCCAGAGACCACAGTTTGGCAGGTGATATGTGTCCTTGGTTGGGCTCACCATTGGAAGAGAACAGCACCCATCTGGTTTGCATCCTGCTGCCCCTAAGCAGTTTTAGGCAGAGTGTGTTTGCCTGGTGGTGCTAGATTTGCATAGCACTTACGGGATACGCCAAAACCCCCAATCAAATAAAGACTTTGTTTTCATTCTGTTGCCCCAGTTTCTCTCTAGCAGTTCGAATCTACTAGTGGATCAGCAAAAAGTTTTCCTAAAATGGTCAGAAAGGTAAAATAGTTAGTTACTTAGACGATGAGTCATCTTGTATAAGTAACCAGGAAATAATTGTCTGTGTGTTTGTTTGTTTATGGCAAATCAGGCAAACAAGAGGAAGAAGCTAGTAACTTTTGTTTTTGAGGGTCCCTAATGGGTTCCAGTCATTTTTGACCCTGTCAAAGAATAGGTTTAAACTATTCCAGATCTTTTTTAAAAAGAAGACACTTCCGCTGCTGCTTCCAGACCTTCCCTGCTCCCTGTAAGCTCAGCATTATTTCTCTCCTGGCCGTGACTTTTTATCTTCTTTGTTGGCCTTTCTTTCTCCATTTCTCTAAATTTAGCCATTTCTCCAGGGCTCTGTCCTGTCATGATGTCTCTCTCTATTCTTTCCTTTGTCACTCTTGTTCCCTTAGATGAATCTTTCTCTTCTCCCCTAAGCATTCTTTTGTTCTATAATGCTGTCCTTTTGAGTCTTTGGGTATAACTCCTCAGTGATCGACTAGACATTTATGCTTGAAAGTTGTGAAAGCACCTTCTACCTTCAGCATCAGTCTCACCTTCCCTCATCACATTTCGATTTGCGTAGCCCTTCCCCTCACATCTCGATTAAAGTTCAGAGGGACTCCATTAGTCACAGTCCCTGAGGCTCCAAATCTTATTTTTGATGCTTTTTTTTCTTGTTACTCACATATAATTTATGTGTATTTTTTCAGGATTTGTATTTTCTCCATTTTTGATGCTTTTTTTTCCTCGTTACTCACATATAATTTATGTGTATTTTTTCAGGATTTGTATTTTCTCCATTTTTGATGCTTTTTTTTTCTCGTTACATATAATTTATGTGTATTTTTTCAGGATTTGTATTTTCTCCATTGGTGAAAATGAAAATTGACAAATGTACAAATTAATACCTAACAAAAACTCTAACCTTCTTACTAATGTGAAATTATGTCAGGTAATGCATATTCAGAGATTTTCTGGCCACCTTTCTGATTGTTTTTTTCTTTTTTTTGAGACAGAGTCTGGCTCTGTCACCCAGGCTGGAGTGCAGTAACACAGTCTTGGCTCACTGTAGCCTCCACCTCCTGGGCTCAAGCAATCCACCCATCACAGCCTCCTGAATAGCTGGGACTATAGGTGTACACCACCATGCCTGGCTAATTTTTTTTTTTTTTAAGAGAGACCAAGTTTCACCATGTTGCCCAGGCTGGTCTCAAATTCCTGAGCTCAAATGATCCACCCCCGCCTCAGCCTGCAAATCACTGGACCACTGCTTTACTCTGTTTTCTAGCTTAGGCCCTACCTATCTCCCTCCACTTTTGATTTAAAGTTCCCTTAATCAGGTTGGATGAGAATTTGGCCTGATTCCTTAAAGGCCCCTTCTAAACCTAAGATTTCATGACCAAAAAAAAAAAAAGTGCATAAAGGAATTAAACTGACAAGGATTTAAGAGAAGGTAGAAAGGAAGAGACAAAGTGCATAAAAATGTAGAAACTGCTCAGTCTGGGCTCACACCTGTAATCCCAGCACTTTGGGAGGCCAAGGCGGGTGGATCACCTGAGGTCAGGAGTTCGAGACCAGCCTGGTCAACATAGTAAAACCCTGTTTCTACTAAAAATACAAAAATTAGCCAGCTATGGTGGTGGGCACCTATAATCTCAGCTACTCGGGAGGCCAAGGTCAAGAGAAATACCTGGGAGGTGGAGGTTGCAGTAAGCAGAGATCATGCCATTGTACTGCAGCCTGGGCTACAAGAGTGAGACTCCGTCTCTAAATAAATAAACAAACAAACCAAACTCCATCAACTCTACGCAAGGGCAATGGTGAAGTACAGGTTTTCGTGGCATCACAGGAGCTCACAGGCATATCCTGGGGAAATGAATTTACTCGTTGCTCAGAAACATTACAAGGGGAGAGGAGGATGGCAGGAGCTTTCAAAGCCTTTGTTTGTGACTTTGTCCATTTTGTGCTCCTATTGGACACTTAGACTCCACTGGAGCAATGGGGACTTGAAAAATGCTTGTGCAGTAGGACAGGTCATCTCTAGCCTACCCTTGTCTGCCATACATTATCCACTGGGAGCTGCATGTGAGTGCTGCTGGTAACCACAGACATGCAGGTTAATATTTTAACCTGCTTCCTGCCAACCCTTCATACTTACCTTTAACTACCATTGATATTCCATTTCCTGCACCTGCGGGCCAAATTTTGTACTCACATAACTTGTTGAAGCCAGTAGCCTGTAAGCTTTCCAACTTTCCTCCCTCTAGGTCATAATATATAAATCTAGGATCAACAAAACTATGCAGACACTCATATCACTATCTTTATTATTATTGCTGCTACCGTTTTTGATAATTTTTATTAATGCACAATTGTACATATTTACGGGGTACGTACACTATTTTGATACATGCATGCAATTTGTAATAATCAAATCAAGGTAATTAGGGTAACTATCACCTCACATATTTATAATTTGTGTGTGTGTGTGTGTGTGTGTGTGTCTATCGAGAACATTCCAAATCTTCTAACTATTTTGAAAATCTGATAAATTATTGTTAACTGTTGTCATCCTGCTGTGCTATCAAACATTAGAATTTGCTTCACTTATCTAACTGTACTTTTATACCCATTAACCAACCTCAATTTTTTTTTTTTGAGGTGGAGTCTTGCTTTATCACCAGGCCAGGCTGGAGTACAGTGCAGCCATTTTGGCTAACTGCAATCTCCACCTCCCGGTTCAAGCAATTCTCTCTGCCTCAGCCTCCCATGTAGCTGGGATTACAGGCAGGCACCACCATACCTGGCTACTTTTTGTATTTTTAGTAGAGATGGAGTTTCACCATATTAGCCAGGATGGTCTTGAACTCTTGACCTCAGGTGATCTGTCAGCCTCGGCCTCCCAAAGTGCTGGGATTACAGGCATGAACCATTGCACCATGCCCACCCTCAGCCTTTTTTAAAATTTTTGAGACAGAGTTTCACTTTTGTTGCCCATGGTGCAATGGTGCAATCTTGGCTCACTGCAACCTCTGCCTCTCAGGTTCAAGCAATTCTCCTGCCTCAGCCCCTTGAGTAGCTGAGATTACAGGCACCTGCCACCATGCCCAGCTAATTTTGTATTTTTAGTAGAGATGGGGTTTCACCACATTGGCCAGGATGGCCTCAAACTCCTGACCTCACATCATCCATCCGCGTCGGCCTCCCAAATTTCTGAGGTTACAGGCATGAGCCGCCTCACCTGGCCCCACCTCACTTCTTAACTCCTCCATTCCCTGCTATCCTTTCCAGCCTCTGGAAACATCATTCTACTCTCTGCATTCATGTGATCAACTTTTTTAGCTTATGTATACAAGTGAGAATATGCAGTCGTTATCTTTCTGTGCCTGGCTTTTTTTACTTAACACAATGTCCTCCAGTTCCATCTATGTTGCTGCAAGTGACAGATTTTATTCCTTTTTTTATGGCTGAATAGTATTCCATTGTGTGTGTATACTAAGTTTTACCCATTCATCTATTGATGGACGCTTAAGTTGCTTCCATATCTTGGCTATTATGAATAATGCAGCAATAAATGTGAGAGTGCAGTTATACTGATACTTCAGTGTACTGATTTCTTTTCTTTTGGATGTATATCCAGCAGTGGGCCTATTGGATCATACAGTAGATCTATTTTTAGTTTCTTGAGGAGCTTCCATACTGTTTTCTGTGATGGCTTTACTAATTTATATTCCTGCCAGCAGTGTGCAGGCATTCCCCTTTCTCGGCATGCTTGCCAGCATTTGTTTTTTTTTTTTTCTTTTTAATAATTGCCATTTTTAAATTGGAGTGAGATTATATCTCACTGTGTTTTTTAAAAGTTTACCTTTCTAATGATTAGCGGCATTGAGCATTTTTTCTATGTACCTGTTGGCCATTTGTATGTCTTTTGAGAATGCCTATTCAAATCATTTGCCCATTTTTTTAATCATCTAGTTTGTTTTTTTGCTATTGAGTTGTTTGAGTTCCTTATATATTCTGGTTATTAATCCCTTATCAGTTGGATAGTTTGCACATATTTTCTCCCATTCTTTAGGTTGTCTTTTCACTTTGTTGATCGTTTTCTTTGCTATGCAAAAGCTTTGTAGCTTGAGATAATCCTATTCATCTATTTTTACTTTTGTTGCCTCTGCTTTTGAAGTCTCACTCAAAAAATCTTTGCCCAGACCAGTATCCTTGAAGCATTGCCCCAGTGGGTTTTTTCAGTTGTTTCATGGTTCGGGTCTTACATTTAAGTCTTTAATTCATTTTGATTTGTTTATCTATATGGTGAGAGATAGGGCTGTAGTTTCATTCTTCTGCTGCCATTATTTATAAATGAGAAATATAATAACAAGTCTGTAAACATAAAAAGACTTCTCCCAAATTGAGCTTTTTTGGTATCTTTATAGTGGAACCCAGTTTCTTCCTTAGAGTAAGGAAGACAAAGATTCTTCCCCTGAGATCACCCTAGCCTAATTTGCCAGTCAGTGATGCCAACAAGAGGGCAGACACTGGCTGCTATAGCTGGAAAGCTGGAGGAAGCAGATGGGTTTAGGGGTCATGAAGACGAGCATTTGGGTCGCTGGGACCATCCTGACACCAATTCCCCTTTGGCATCATCCCTGGTTCCCAGAAAGCTTGAGAGCTAGAGGCTAAGCCAGTTCTTCTCTCAGCCTGACATCTCTGTGAGGCCCAGCTGCTTGCCTAATAGTGGCCAAACCCTATGGCTACAGTGGCAAATTCAGAGCCAGAGTAGGGATCCACGCAAACCTGTCAGACAGGCAGAAGCTACACGGACCCATCCCCCTTGAGAGTCCAGTCTCTGTCCTAACGTCTAAAGCCCTTTCTAGTTAAGTTCAGGCCCCTCTTGCTGATCTTTCTTCCACACAGCTGAATAATTGTACATTCTGCTGCATTATAAAACCCTGCTGGTTTAGACCAGACACGATGGTTCATACCTGTAATCCTAGCGCTTTGGGAGGCCAAAGCAGGAGGATTGCTTGAGGCTGAGTTTGAGACCAGCCTGGGCAACATAGTGAGATTCCATCTCTATGAAAAAATTAAAGATGTGCTGGGTGTGATGTGGGTACCTGTAGTTCCGGCTACACAGGGGGCTGAGGCAGGAGTATCACTTGAGACTAGTTGCTCAAGATTAAATTGAGTTATGATCACACCACTGTACTCCAGCCTAGGCTACAGAGGAAAACTCTGTCTCTAAAAACAATACATTAATTTAAAATATAAAATAAAACCCTACTGGTTTTGTGCAATATTTGGTATGCACACCTGGCAATGTTTGCTGAACGCCTAGGGTGCAGTATGGGTAGTGGTAAAGTGTTGGGTCTTCAAGGGAGATTGCCTGGGTTTGAATCCTAGGTTTACCACCTGCCAATTATGTGACCGTAGCAGCTACTTAACCTCACTAAGCTTTCATTTCTTCATTTTTCTTTTCTTTTTCTCTTTTGAGACAGGGCCTCACTCCACCACTCAGGCTGGAGTACAGTGGCTTGATCTTGGCTCACTGCAACCTCTGGCCCCTGGGCTCAAGCAGTCCTCCCACCTCAGCCTCCCAAGTAGCTAAGACCACGGGCGTGTAACACCATGCCAGGCTATTTTTAGTAGAACCAGGGTCTCGCCATGTTGCCCAGGCTGTTCTCACACTCCTGATCTCAAGCAATCTGCCAGCCTCAGCCCTCCAAAGTGTTGGGATTACAGATGTGAGCCACCACACCTGGCTTCACTTTTTCATTCTTCAAATGAGTATAATAATAATAATACCTACTCCATAGGATTGTTACCAGCACTGGTCCATCTAAAGGAGTTAGCACATGGTCTCACACCTCTTTAAATTTCTCTATAAATGGTAGGCACTAATGTTCATGTTCTAATAGGAAATACTACTCTCCTTGCCTCCAGTCCCCTCCTCAGTCTGTAAAAGGCAAATTGAGGCCCAAAAAAGTTCAGTGTCATGAGCCAGATTTTGAAGCAAAACAACAGAGCAAAGATTGACATCTGGGAGGCCTGCTTCTTTGCTTAATACCTATCAGTCCCCACTATTTAGTTTTCCTTTTCTTTCTTACCTTTATACCAAAGAAACCATCTTTCTGAAGCTTCCATTAGTTCATCTGGCTACCTTCAACTGAAAATAATTGAGCACCTCCTATGTGAGAGTATCATGGCCAACCCTGGACACCCAGGAATTGACATGGGATCTCTGCCCTTATGGAGCTTGAGCTGTAGTGGTGACAAGCGCCAACAAATATTCACATCCACACATTGGAGTCACAATCAGGGTTGAGGAGAATATGCCCCCAGCAGGAGCAGCTCATGCAGAGCCATGAGGGAAAGGAGGACTTTGCAGAACAGAAAGGTGGCCAGCATGGCTGTAGCAGAAGCTAGGGGAGAGGACGGACAGTGGAACTGGAGGCAAAAGCACGATCTCGACATGCAAGGCCGAATTAAAGGGCGTGATAAGAGGTCTTTAAAAGAATTTAGATCATGAAATTTTAAAGATTACCTAATCACTATGTGAAGGAAGAGAAATGTGGCTCAAAAGATGGCAAGGATGGGAATTGAGGTACTGGTAGATTGAACTGGGTTGGTGGCAGTTGAGATAGAGAGAAGTGAATGGATTTGAGAGATATTGAGAAGCCAAATGTGACAGAATGTACTGATTGATTAGGTGGTGGGGAGGGCAGTGAGAAACTGGTTTGGGATAAAACATGATCAGTTTTATTTAGGGCATGCTGACTTTAAGGCATCTGTGTAGCATTCCATGTAGATGGTTGTACTTTTGTGCTCTGGAACTTGGAGGACAGGCCAAGTGCTTCTTTGTAGACCGGCCACTGATCCCCTGAGACAGTTCTGCGCAGTTTGGCCCATTTTCTCTGACCCTGGGCTATACCTATTCAAAGATTCTAATGTTGTGTTTCCCTTTGGCTTTTCAGGACTCCAGCCAGGCAATTCCTCTGGTGGTGGAAAGCTGTATCCGGTTTATCAGCAGACACGGTAAGCAGGATGACAGCTTTGTCCATATTTGTGCAAAGATTGGAAAGAACTTCCGGGAATTCTTTATAAAGTAAGAATAGAGATTGACTTTCCATCCTGACATTCTCAGAAAAGGAATAAATTCTTATTTGTCCATATAATGTTTGATACCTCAGGATAGCCACACCTAGACATTGAAAGAAAGGCATCACATATTTTGACCCAAAATGCCTCAGCCGCTTATCATTTAGCCTGAGAGTAAGTTTTAAATTACAGCTGTTATATAAATACAGCTGCTATTACATGGTAACAGTAGTTTGACCATTACTCAGAGTCTTTGCAAGTGTGGGTTATCTCTCACTGTACAGCCTGACTATTTTGTCACTTTCTGTACCAGACTGCTTTGAAAACAACTCCTTTCCCAATGTTGCAGCGACTCCATAAAATCAGTTTTTGTTCTGGTTTGGTCTCGCTGGATACAGCATGGCCAAGAGCTCAGTTAGTAGCTGGTCTTAAAGTTGTATCCAGCTTTTGAGAATCTGCAAAGGCAGGTGCCTTCTTGACTTAAGTGAAATCATATTCTCTTCTACTTGGATGAAGGTGAATCTTATAAACTCCATTCCTCACCAGTTACTGGTCTCACTGGACAGAATTTAACAATGAAAATAATTGCCAGACAATTGATTTCCCAAGAATTAGAGTGTTTAGAAAGGACAGAACTAGTGTTATAAAAATTTCTAGGAACTGGGCATCAGAAATTGTTTTTAGATGCTATCCTTTCTGGATAGGAAAAAGGGCAGTGTGACCTTTCTGGAGCTAAGGAACTATATAAATCTCGTCTAAATTCAGAGGCAGCTATTCTCTCTCCCTCCCCTTGCCTTTTTCTCTCCCTGTAAACTGGGACATTGCTCAGGTTCATTTTTGGAATAGTAATTATTACAGCGTGGTTACAATTTATCTCATTCTAATTAGCTATAATTTTTAATCTCATCCTTATTCATTTAAAGTAACAGCATTGTGTATCAGTATTGAACAATCAACAAATTTATCAAGTCCCTGATCAATGCTGGACACCATGCATTGCCAAGTAGGAAAACAGAAACAGGACTAATATATTTAAGTGGTTTTATGATGCAGTTGGGAGAAAATAAGTAAGCAAGTGATAAGTTAAACAAAAAGAGATAAGCTGTGGTAATTTAGAATAGGAGTATAAGAAATTTCACAAGATAGTAATAATTAATAGTCAAGCAATTTGCAAAGATAAGTCCAAACTGAGTTCAGGGGAGGACGAAATATTTGTGCCTAAGAGACAATAGGAAGAAGCAAGTCTGAGCCACTGTTCATTCAGCATGCATTTCATTCATTCAGCAAATACATATTGATTGCTTATTATATGCCAACAAAAAGTTTCTGGCTTCATGAATCTTACATTCCACTGAAAGGTGGATAAGCAGATGACCAGTTGATCAGCTAGTAAATACAATATGTCAGGTATTGTTGAATGTCATTAAGAAAAATAAAGCAAGGTGAGGGGATGGAAAAGAGAGAGGGGACAGTGTTTGAAGCTGGTTCAGGGAAAATGATTCTCTTAAGGTGGTGTTAGGACAGAGTTGTGAGGGAGTAAGGCTTGTGGATATTTGGGGAAGAGTATCTTGGGGAGAGGGGACAAGTGCAGAGACTCTTGCCGTATGCAGGAAGCCAGCATAGCTGGAGCAGAGCAACTGAAGGAAAAAGTGGCAGGAGATGAAGCCAGAAACCAGACACTTAGAGCCTCATGTGCTAGGATTGGATTTGATTCTGAGGGACATGGGAAGCCACTGGAGAATTCTGAACAGGGAGTCATCTTTTTAAAGGATCCCTGGCTGCTCTATGGAGATAAGACTGTAAGAAGAAGACAGAAAGCTACTGCAGTAACCCAAGGAGGACATGGTGGTGGCCTAGACCAGGGTGTTAGCTGTAGTATTTGCTGAAAAGTGGACAAGTTCCAGGTACTGTGGCTGAATGTACCTGTTTCTGCCCCTTACAGGCACAGTGCATGGGGAGACAAAAATGTAGCACATTATTGTGGTGAGGCTCTGGGGAAACAGGCACACTTCTATGTTGCTGATGGGAACACAAACTGATACAACTCTTTTGGAAGGGAATTTGGCAGTATCTGCCAAAACTTATGTGCACTTAACTTCCGATCTAGCAGATTCTAGGAATTTACCATGAAGTTATATCTCCAACGGTACAAAAATGCATATGCACGAGGTTATTTGTGGCAGTGTTTTTTGTAATTGCAAAATATTAGAAACAACTTAAATGCCCACACATAGAGGAGTGGTTGAAAAAACTACAGTATATTCATTCAATAGAGTACTATGCAAGAATGGGAAGATTTCCTTGAACTGATATGGAGAGATTCCCAGGATATGTTAAGTGAAAAAAAAAACAAAATATGAAAGAGTCTCCATCGTGTAGCCTACTACAGATGTTCCTTGACCTCTGCTGGGGTTGCATACAGATAAACCCATATTAAGTTGAAAATATATTCAGTACACCTAATCTAGGGAGGATCATAGCTTAGCCTAGCCTGCCTTGAATGTGCTCAGAACACTTACACTGGCCTACAGTTAGGCAAAATTATCAGGCAACACAATACACTATAGAGTATGGGTTGTTTACCCTGATAATCACGTGGCTGACTGGGAGCCGTGGCTCTCTGTTGCTGCCCAGCATCACAAGAGAATATTGTACTCATTTTGCTAGCCTAAGAGAAGATCAAAATTGGAAGTATTTCTCCTGAATGCATATTACTTTTGCATCATCATAAAATCAAACAATCCTAAGTCAGACCATTATAAGTCAGGAACTATCTCTATAGATAGTCTTTTGCATTTTATTACCTTTCATGTAAGAGAGAAGAATATATACGAATATCCATGTATCTTCTCATTTCTGCAAAAAGAAATGCAGGAAGGATTAATCTAGGAACTAATGTTTAATTAACTGGTTACCTATAGGGGACGGATGGAAAAGAGGTGAAAAGAATGGGGCAGTGGGAAATGGTAAGGAGTGGCATTTCTCTTGGCATACCTTAGTATAGTTTTGACTTTTAGAACAACATTAGTGTTGCCCATACTCAAAAGATAAACAGGCCGGGTGCCATGGCTCACACCTGTGATCCTAGCACTTTGGGAGGCTGAGACAGGCAGATCACTTGAGGCCAGGAGTTCTAGACTAGCCTGGCCAACATGGTGAAACCCTGTCTCTACTAAAAATGCAAAAAACTTAGCTAGGTGTGGTGGTGGGCACCTATAATCCCAGCTACTTGGGAGGCTGAGGCACTAGAATCATTCAAACCCAGGAGGTAGAGGTTGTGGTGAGATCATGCCATTGCACTCCAGCCTTGG
Organism: Saimiri boliviensis; assembly: GCF_048565385.1. Classification (NCBI taxonomy): domain Eukaryota; kingdom Metazoa; phylum Chordata; class Mammalia; order Primates; family Cebidae; genus Saimiri; species Saimiri boliviensis. The sequence goes on from NC_133462.1 coordinate 59,046,285, forward strand.
CCACAGGGTGAGACCCTGTCTCAAATAAATAAATAAATAAAGGCAGGGTGAGGGTACAACCCAAAGTGGAATGCAAACAGTAAAAAATAAACCTAACTATTACAAATGAATAACATAACCACAAGGAAGAGAATGAAGAAGAAAATAACCTAAGAAATTTGTCTTGATATATAATATAAATCTGAAGATAAAAAGATTTCTAAACAAATATTTTACAGTAATTAGTAATTTTTAATTACATAGATATGGGTTAGCAATTCTAAAAGTATTTTATATGTATTCTAGGATTAAGCAAATAAGTATATTGTGGATTTTTGTTTGTTTGTTTTTTGAGACAGTCTCACTCCATCACCAGGTGCCAGGCTAGAGTGCAGTGGCGTGACCTCGGCTCACTGCAACCTCCGCCTCCTGGGTTCAAGCAATTCTCCTGCCTCAGCCTCCCAAGTAGCTGGGACTACAGGCGTGCACCACCACACCCAGCTAATTTTTTTTGTATTTTTAGTAGAGATGGGGTTTCACCGTGTTGGCCAGGATGGTCTCGATCTCTTGACCTCGTGATCTGCCCGCCCCAGTCTCCCAAAGTGCTGGGATTACAGGCATGAGCCACCGCGCCTGGCCTATTGTGGATTTTTTAAATTTAGCACACAGTAGCTGTTCAAAAAACATCTGTTCCACTAAATTGGTTTTTCCCAAATAGGGGCTTAAGGTATTCATAAACTCCCTAAAAAACCATGGTAAAATTTTTGTGTATATGCGTTTAATGAGAATAGGGCTTATAACTTGTGTTAGCCTTGAAAGAGTCTGTGGCCCACTGAATGCTGGGGATTTTCACATCCTAACAATCCTCAAATTCCTTGGGAGGTAGACATTATAGTCCCCATTATATAAATGAGAAAGCTCAGTGGTAGGTGAGGGTGATCCAGGAAGGCTTAAAGGAAGAGCAGGGATTTGAGGAACAATTGAAACTGAATCGTGATGGAAAAAACAAACCACCATTTTCATGAGGAAGGGAGCAATAGAACGTGAACATGAGATGACTGCCGTTGAAATCATTTCAAGAATTCTCCAGAAGAACGACTTTCGGCAATGGCTAGATCTAGTGCATAATGGAAGGTTTTGTGCCATTTCCAAATAACTTCTCCAAGTCTGATGAATTTTATACTTTCATCTTAGTGTGGACTAAGAAAAAATTTAAAAGATCATGGATGTGTCACTTTGGTTATGCAAGGATTCACCTGCATTATAATAAAAAGCCAACTGGTTTTTCCCTTTACTTTCTGGAAACCAGCCACTTATTAATGTTTCTGCTTCCAGAATCTAGAGATTCTGTCTGTTGAGCAAGAGCACATGGTAGTCCCTCCAAAGCATAAGTTCTCAAGAGGAAACAGAGACCAGACCTAAAGAGAGCTCCGTGTGTTCCAGGCCTGCTGCCTGATTTCCAATGAGCTCTCCTCTCATTTCTTCTTGTCCTGGACTCCCAGGCCAAGGCTGCTTTTCCCTGGTGTTCTAACCTACCAAAAAGTATCAAGATGGTGACTCTGTTTCAGGAATTTGTGCAGTGGCTTCACCAACCAGAACATAGTGAGTAGCCTGGTTTCTGAGATGGCATTTGCTTATACCATGTTGTGACATGTGGCTGTTTCTCTCAGAGCACTTGTTTACATTTTATATTTAAACAACATTATCTGGCTCTTACATCCCATTTGTAACTAATATTGTAGTCATATTACACTGGTACTAATGAGATTTTAATGTTGCCTGCCACTCTGTGAGAAATATTCTGGAGATGCCCTTACAGGAGCAGGCAACTTAAGACCTATTACAAGCCAGGTAACTACACTTCCTCTGCTTACTTCTTAATGTTATTTCAATTGGATTCAAAATTTCAGTCCCAGTCTATATGGTTTACCTCCAAAAATCTAGGTGATAGAATTTATCTGCCCCCTCACTGAGAGACCCTCAAACAGTGGGCAAAATGTAGCATTAGTCTACTTTGTTTTCCTAAAATAAATTTGAGATTTCTCTAGCATGTCAAGATTTTTGAAAGATTGTGCTGTAACAGAGGGATTTTGACAAAATACCTAAGATTGAGACTCACGGATCCCGAGAAAAACTGAGCAGTCCTGATGCAATCAGAGATGCTAGTTCAGTCCAACCCCTGGGGCTGGCACTGATGATGTGCTTCCTGGATTTCTGACCAGTTTTGCAGTTGCGTGATTGGTGCTGTCTGTAAGCGATGTCCATGCTCAAACTGACCAGTGTGGTTCCCAGCCTCTGCAGTTGCACTCCACTAGGCTCCGCAAGCCTGGTGTTGAGGACTGAGTATGATTGCAGCCCCAAGGCCTGAGTTTGAGTCCTGGCCCTGGTTCTTACTTCCTGTATAACTTAAGGCTGGTCAACACTCATCAGTTCCCTCATCTAGAAAATGAGATTGTTGCTAACCTTTACCTTGTGACATCATTACTTGTGAGGACCAAGTAATTTATTTCTATGACAGCATTGATTAGCAGCAGTCACTATGCCAGCATTTTTTTTTCAAGATTTTTTTCTACTCTAACAAAACTAAGAAGTTTTTATGCACATTATCATAGTGTAACATTCACACTTTTGTCTTTAGACTAAAGCTGTGGTCAGGAACCAGTGCCTAGCACAGTGTCTGGCAATACTATCTGTTGACTGATCATTTATAGCAAGCTGTTTAACCCGTGAGCCATGGGCCACAACACAAATTCATAAACTTTCTTATAATATTATGGGGGGGGGGGTATGTATTTTAGCTCATCAGCTATCGTTAGTGTTAGAGTATTTTATGTGTGGCCTAAGACAATTCTTCCAGTGTGGTCCAGGGAAGCCAAAAGATTGGATGGACGCTCCTGACTTAGAGTTTCATGTCCTCTCTTTTTCATAAGTATTGAAAGCATTGTCCCTTTGAACAATCAAACCGTGTTAGAACAGCTAAAGCAATATTATAATCTCAGACCTTATGAAACTCCTCTGATGAGAACTAACGCCTTGACCCATTTCCCATTCTTTTTTTTTTTTTTTTTTTTCTTTGAGATAGGGTCCACTCTTTTACCCAGGCTGGAGGGCAGTGGTGTGCTCATAGCTCACAGTAGCCTCTGACTGCCAGGTTCAAGTGAACCTCGTGCTTTAGCCTCCTGAGTAGCTGGGACTACAGGCATGCTACAAGCCCTGTGCCTGACTAGTTTAAAACACTTTTTAGAGATGGGGTCTCATTATGTTGCCCAGACTAGTCTTAAACTCCTGGCCTCAAGCAGTCCTCCTGCCTCAGCTTCCTGAGTACATTTTTCTGTTCTTGACCCTAGGTGATTTTTAAAAAGTACCAGTGGGTCACTTCCTTGCTTTACAGCTGAGAGCAGAGAAGCAAAGACAAGGGAAGGAACCTGCCTTGCAGTTGCCCTTGGAGTCAGAGGAGTCTCTAACTTGGTGCTTTCTAATGAAAGCTAATGCCTCAAAATTATTCAGTGACTTTTCCAACATCCTTGTACATGTTTTTCTCCTTTGGCCTGAAGAAGAGAGACAGCATGCTTACATACACACTGGCCGGGGGAGATAGGCATTCAACTAAGCTTGGCACTATGCTTGTGAATTTGCTTTTTCTTGATCACTTTTCTGTGCATTTCCAGGACTACAGCATGAAGGAATTTTTCGGGTGTCCGGATCCCAGGTGGAAGTGAATGACATCAAAAACGCCTTTGAGAGAGGTAAGGAAACAGTCTTGAAGATAAAACCAAATATTTGCCAGCCCCCTGGGTTATTGGCTCCACCCTTTCTTCCCTAAGAGGTCCCCAGAAGTCAGGAAGCCAGCTTGCCTGTCTCTTCAGGGGGCACCTGCTCTCTTGTACACATTCACCCCGTAGATATGCAGGGAAATACCAGGGTACGTCCCAGTTTCCTTCTTCCTTTGTGGCCCTACCCATCCTGCCTCTCTCATGCCGACGATCTGCCAAAACCAAGAAGTTAACTATGATATCTGGGTGGTTTATGGCTTCATCCGGAACCCTTGGTGGCAGTTAATATCAAGGCTAATGTGCTTGTTCATTGTAGCCCATTTATTATCTTGTGGGCTATTAAGGTAATGGGCAAGCTTTGGCAATTTCCGTCACTGTAATGGATATATATAGTTTCAATTTGAGGTTGGTCCTATCATTAAATCTAATTACATCTGATACGAAATTTTCCATAGGGAGCTCCATCATGATTGTTCTGTAAGTAGGTGTTCTTGGTCGCAGGCCAGGAGACTTGAGAGCCAGTCTCAGAAGCTGGCCTCCTTGGCCTCATTTTTCTCCCCCAGGGGCTTAGTCCCAGCCTGGTTTCACAATTCTTGTGAGAGATAGTTTCTGTGTCCCATCCACAGCCGATAGGATGTGTCCCTGAGCTAGGCTGGCACAAGAGAGTTTATATTGATGGGCTCGTCTCCTGTCCTTTGGTCCTAGAGCCCGTGAAATGGAGCAGTCTTTGCTTTATCTGTTCCCTGATCTGTGCCACTCACGGCCACCATGCTGGGCAGGGAGCTAATGGACTGGGACCAGGACATAAATGGTTCACCCCTTCCCCACCGCCTCTGTTTGTCCCGTGTGTTTTGCCTCCCTCACTCTTTCCTTTTTGCTGGGCTTGCTTATCCTCAGGAGAGGACCCCCTGGCTGGGGACCAGAATGACCATGACATGGATTCCATAGCTGGCGTCCTGAAGCTTTACTTCCGGGGGCTGGAACACCCTCTCTTCCCCAAGGACATCTTTCATGACCTGATGGCCTGCGTCAGTAAGTACCGTCCTGGCTTCAGATTGACTTCTGGGTCAGAGCACGTGGTAGCAAGAGATAAAAAGTTTTTACAGGGTCTGTGTGTTCTTGTAAGCTTTTCAATAAAGTTTTTCTTTTCCCCAGTGAAGTTTCTCCTCATCTTCCTTCATCCCCTGGTGGGAGAGGAGGAGGAGTCACTTTTCAGTAAGAATCTAGGACCCCCGAGTCAAGACTCCTGGCTTTTTTTTTTTTTTGCTTAATTCCCCTCAGTCTTAAATACTTTTGCTTCTCTGGACTTTGTCTTCTTTTAGTAAAATACCTTTATTTTCAATTATATATTTGAAGCTTATACATTAGTGCTTGTACTTTTAATGGTACAAGAGAGAAAAGCATAAGCAAGCATTGCAAATATTTCGTGCTTATTGCATTAAACAAGACATGGCTTACCTGCTAAATGTATTAATATGTGTTCCAGGAGCAACAGCTCTCTGCACATTTAAAAGTAGTAATAGGATATTTTCCCAAAGACAAAGATATATTCTCTACTTTTATCCTCTTAGGCATTCTCTGCCTCTTACTCTAAAATCTGAGTCTTGAAAAGCTGTTCCTAGCCATTTGGTTTAGTTTGTGATACTGGAACACCCTCTCATTTGTTTGCCAGGGAAAACAATTAATGGAAACTTGGATTAATACAGGTCAGCCTGGAAGCAGGCACCGTCTGACTGATGGCTCCAGAGGCTGGGGGGGAGTGGTGCCTTCGAATGGAGAAAAGAGCCTTCTTCCTAGGTTGACCAGATCGTTATACCCGCTGAGTTTACAGTTTTACTCAGTATCTGCCCTGAGTACTTGTCCCTCTCTCAGCTATCCTGAGAAATGCCCAGGGTATTAGGGAAGCTGGCTCTCTGGTTTGGTTTGTTGACCTCTGTTTGTGGGAGTCTAGTAGAAGTGAGTTACATGGATGGTTAAGGATATGATTCCCTTGGGTCATGTCTTTGTGACTTTTTCCAGGACCGGGCCTAGGTGAAGTATCTCAAACTGAACGTGGGGTTGCCAAGACAGTTCAAGATCCCTTGGCTGCCCGGGTCTTGCCTACAGATACGCTTCCTCCTAATCCAGTAGTTTGCATTTCTTTTCACATAACAGCACTCATAGAAAATGGTAGTGTTTCCGTGGCACACTGTGGAGGTGAGGGGCTGCCTATGAGGGAGGACCTGTAATTGACCTGCAGTTAACCTCTCCACAGCACAAGTAAACCTTTCAGGTCTCCTTCCCAATATCACTGCATACCCAGGAGCCTGCCACCTCTTGCATCCGGCCACTTTTTACTCATTCGTAATGCAGATAAGAGAGGCGGAAGATAAGCCAGACTTGTCCAGAGGATGAGGTGACATGTGGAGTGAGCAGGACAGGACTTGCACAGCCTCTCCGCCCCCCTGAGATGTAGGCCCTCTGAGGCTGGGTATTGAGCAGTTGTAGCAGTTTGGTGGCAGCTCCCTATCTGTGGTTGTTTGAATAAGAGGGTGGTAGATGCCGTGAGGACCATTTCTAACCCCATTCCCTGCGCCCAAATCCAAACTTGGTATTAATAACAAGATTACAACAACCCTAGTTTTAATATTAATAATGTGTAATAACAAGTTTGGATTTGGATTTTGCACAGTTCCTTGTGCCCAAGAAGTGCACACCTTACATCCTGTATTGCAAATATCTGGAGCCCAGCAAGTGCCCTCTTCTAGCGGCTCTACCCCAAGGAGCAACAGGGGTGACACTCCTGTCACTGCACCAGTGCTGTGTGTGAGCTTGATCTGACGCTGTCTGTGTTGCTCCTGCTGGTAGTAGAGACTTCTGATCATTAATCCTTGGGATCCCAGTCACAGTGGAGGATAACACATGGCTTTCTTCTTTTCAGCAATGGACAACCTGCAGGAGAGAGCTCTGCACATCCGGAAAGTCCTCCTGGTCCTGCCCAAAACCACTCTGATTATTATGAGATACCTCTTTGCCTTCCTCAGTCAGTGAGTAGCCTTCGCAGTGAACAGCTGGGAAGTCATATGGCTTGGGCTACTGGAAGTTCATCTATGGACCTATGCCTATTCATCCATCCCAACAAAATATTTATTGAGCACCTACTGTGTGCTAGCCACAGTGCTAGACTTATTTAATACTTTGTTAAATTAAAGGTGAAAGCCTTGATATCATTTAGTTCCTGTTCCAGAGAAGGAAACAGACAATAACAGATATATCAGGGGGAATAAATGGTTAGAAATAAAATAAAAAAGAGTAAAGAAAGGGGAGAGAGTACAGGGGTCTGAATGAAAGGAAGGAGAACCACGGTACTTGAGGTGGACAGCATAGGCCTGTCTGAGAAGACAGTGTACAAGCAGCAAGCAGCAGCCCAGAGGAAGGGAAAAGGAGGGGGCCATGGGGCCATTCAAAACCCCAGAGTCATGGTAATAGTGAGTTTGGATTTGGATTTGGATTTGAGAAGCAATTAGAATTTTTTTTTTTTTTTTTTTAAGACAGAGTCTTGCTCTGTTGCCAGGCTGGAGTGCAGTGGCGCAAACTGGGCTCACTGTAACCTCTGCCTCCCGAGTTCAAGTGATTCTCCTGCCTCAGCCTCCCAAGTAACTGGGACCATAGGCACACGTCACCACACCTGGCTAATTTTTGTATTTTTAGTAGAGACGGGGTTTTACCATGTTGGCCAATATGATCCTGATCTCTTGACCTCATGATCCTCCTGCCTCAGCCTCCCAATGTGTTGGGATTACAGGTGTGAGCCACTACGCCTGGCATGTTATTATCTGATTTGTATATGTGTGTGTGTGTGTGTGTGTGTGGTTTTTTTTAAAGCCAACTGCTTTGTGGATTAGTTACTGAGGAGAGTCATGAAGAGCAACAGGGAGCCCCTATCCTGAGATTACTGTGTGGTCTGGCCAGAGGTGTTAGTGGCTTAGTCTGGAGGGTGGTTAGGAAGGGTCAGGTCTGTGATACATTTTGAACGTAGCATTAACAGGATTTGCTCATGGATTATACACAGAATACGAAGAGAGAAATCCTAAATTGTTGGCATGAGCAAGAGGGAAATAGGGAGGTCATTTATGGAGTTGGAGAAGACAAGGTGTGGAGAAAGGAATCAAGACAGTGTGTCAGTGTGGACATGGTCATTTGAAGCACTCGTGGGATGTCCAAGTGGAGATTTTGAACAATTGGACCTAGACTCCAACCCTCGGAGAGAAACCAAGAGTGGAGATGCAGTGTGGGAGTCACCTGTGTACTGGTGGTATTTAGCTAATCACCTAGGGAATGGGTGTGGCTACAACAAAGGTCTGAGGAGCAGAGGGGCCATGGGCATGGATGGGGCATTTCTTCTTGTCCAAGCAGCTTGTCCTTGTGTGGAGCAAGCTTTGGGGTTCCCACATGGCAAGAAAGGCACCAAGCAAGGACGTATGATTCTTTCCCTCTGAGGCATCTCTGTCTTTTCACTCTGCTTTTGCTGCAGTTTCACCCTCAACAACCTAGACCAAAAGTTACAAATGGGCACCCTGAGAGCCAAATAAAGCAATAGAAGCCTTCCCTTCAGGCTTCTGATGTGTCTCAAAAACAATGAAATCATACTTAAATTTGGGGAGATGTCACTTTTTAAAAACCTAGATTATAGCTTCTTTTGAAAAATTGTTAGATCTGGCAATACTGACTCTGCAGTCCCAGGTGGTAGCAATTCTCCATAGAATAAGGGCTTCCCTCTAGATGGGGTAGGCACTCCCCAATTCACCATAATCCCCAGCCCTTCCCGTTGCCCCCCAATCTCAAGGCTGAATTCAGTTGCCATTTTTCATCACCCTTGCTTTGTGGTTTTCATAGAGTACAAAAGTGTTTCTCTGGATCCATGAATCTATCAAAGTGCAGGAAACAAAAGATAAACCAAGGGGCCAAGGTGTTTTCACACCTATTTCTTTGTGAAAATGAAGAGCCTTCCTACAAGATTAGTCTCTGCTTAAAAGGAATACAGCTTTGGAGGCTGTTTCCTAAGTGTCACCTTGCTTCCAAGTTCATGGTCAGCCTGACCTTATAGGTATCTGGGTTAGTGGTCACAGCTTGAGACCTTTTCTGGAGCACCCACACTATAATGTAGCCCCCTTGCTGGGCCTGCAGAGCTACAGAGCGTCCTTGTTCCCCAGCTTGTCTCTTCCATATGGCTGGGTCTGCTCCATTCATTGGCCAGGCCCTGACAAAGCACCACCACTGCCTTTGGGTTGAATACTCCAGTGACTCACACAGCATGTTGGCATGCAGCCTGGAAACTCTGCTAATTACTCTTGAGTTAGTCCCTTCAGGGCCACCAATCATTGTCTCCCCTCAGATACCAATACCTGCCCTCAACATGAGCCTAGTCTGTGCCCCCAGAGATAGGAGCATGACAGTAGTGAGCAAATGGGGATGAGGGAGGGCTGGGGGACTGTGTGTGAAAGTACAATGGAGAGAAACAATAGAATACGCATCATGCAAGTTGGTGCTTGCAGAGATGGTGCAGAAATGGCAGCCACTATTAAAGAAAGCATAGGATTTGCACCAATTCAAATTATTCATTTTGTTTTATGTTTATTGGGGTTTTTTTCTGATTGAAACAAGATAGATTTGCTCATCAAAGTGTTAACATTTAAAAAAATGCAGCATTAATAATGAAAGTGTTTCCTAAAATAATAAATAGAATGCAGGACGCATATGATAAAGCAGACCACTTCCACAGGAAGACAGCAGCTGACAGGCTCACGCTTCCGGACAGGGGTAGCAATAGTTGGCAGGTAGCTCCTGATGTAGACTCTGCCTGAGCTCAGACTGGCAGGATCCTTTTTCTTCAGTGCTTGTGGGTCCTGGATGTGTGTGGACTTTATTCCTGGCTATAGTTTGTTCTTGGATTGGACACGTTCTTAATCTCAAGGAACCCAAAAAGCTAATATCTCAGTTCTGTGGGTCAGGAATCCAAGTACGGCTTAGCGGCGGCCCTCTGGAGAGGTAATTGCACATCATAAAAAAGTTAAAAATCCAGAAAAGTACATGCTAAAAAGTACATGGTTTCCCACACCAATCCTGGCACCCCGCAAAAGCCTCTGTTCTAGCCACAATGCTGAACATTTTTTATGAAGCACAAAAGATGATGAGTTCAAATAAATTAGGAGAATTCACTAATAATATGGAATGAAACTATAGAAATATAACAGAACTCTTTGAGAAAATGACATCAGTGCATATAAGGCGACACCAAAAATTTTAAAGCAGGGAGTTGTTACTAATGTTATCCATTTTAAATATTTCTTTGTATTTTTATTTTTGATTTTTTTGGTTTTTTTTTTTTTTTTGAAATAGAGTTTTGCTTGTCACCCAGCCTGGAGTGCAGTGGCGTGATCTCGACTCACTGCAACCTCCGCCTCCCAGGTTCAAGCAGTTCTGCCTTGGCCTCCTAAGTACTTGGGATTACAGGCACCCACCACCATGCCTGGCTAATTTTTTGTTATATTTTAGTAGAGACAGGGTTTTACCATATTGGGCAAGCTGGTCTTGAACTACTGACCTCAGGTGATCCACCTGCCTCGGCCTCCCAAAGTGCTGGGATTACAGGCGTGAGCCACTGTGCCCAGTCTAGATATTTCTTCAAAAACAAAAATCCAGTTTACTTTTACACTAGACACAGCCTTCAGGGACTTCAGAGATTATTAACACCATGATATTTTACACAAAACTGTGTGCATTTGTATGCACACGTATATGAATTTTTCTGGGGAGAGAATCTCAAGTTTTTGTCAAGTTCTTGAAGGAGGTTGTGTCCCCCAAATAGCTAAGAACCACTGCCTTAGACCAGGCCAGGAGAATCACTTGAACCCAAGAGGTAGAAGCTGCAGTGAGCCGAGATCGTGCCACTGCACTCCAGCCTGGGTGACAGAGCAAGACTCTGTCTTAAAAAAAAAAAAAAAAAAAAAGAACTGCTTCAGCCCCTAAACTTAAATATTCTCACTATACATTGCAAGAGAAAAATGGATTTTAGTCTATATTTTGATGGGAATAAGAAATGACCTAGATTCATGAGACCACAGTCCACAAAGATCGGTCCTCTTTAAGCTCCTGATCATTGTAGCCACCTATGAATTGAACAGTCCTTACCTTGGCAGGCTTCCCACCATTTCTCATCTTTCAGAGCTTTGACTCAGGACCCTCAGGGCTAGAGTTGGTTTCCCTTTGACTATCAGGCTTCCCAGACACTACTGGTTTTCCTTTATGTTACCAAAACATTGTCAGATCACTCTAAAGAATCAAGGCCTTCCTCCTCTTTGTCCCTCCATGACACCAGGAACTGGCCAGCCTTGGATTAGCTACAGCTGAGGCCTTGTGGCACCTCATGCCTCAGTTTTTCCCCTCTCAGGTTACCAAGGTAATTATGGCTCCTGTCTCTCCCAGTTTTAATTTGACTAGGAAGTAAACTTAGAAACTTCCCCCAGTCCTTTCTAAATCTCTGCTTTCTTTGAACTCAGGATCCAGGGAAGGATTATGCACTTAAATCTTTAAGAACTGTGAAGCAGTCCAATGAGATCTGTAACCTCACCCATTGCTGGCCTCTCCTGCATTTGATTCTAGGCCCTAGAGAACGGTGATTCTCAACCTTTCTTCCCATCACATCCACAGTACCACTCCTCAAGTCCTGCAGTGATTCGCAAAGGGGCAGGGGATGCATATCAGAATCTCCAGGAGGGGAGAGAACTATTGAATCAGAGGGAAATTGACTTTGTAATGTGAGACTGGATGAGTGGTATGCTGTAGAAATCAGTTCTGAAGAACAGCTACTCAGATGGAGACAGCTGAGTCTCCTCCTCCCAACAGAGGACCTTTGGTTCCTTCTCAGAATCAAATCCTGCCAATGCCCATAAGGGAGACTCCTCAGCAGAGCTCACAGCTCTGCAGGCTGTGTGGGGGAGGTATCCAGAGCTGGCCCAGCCCTTGAGCCTGGACGGGCAAGGCCTAATGGGACTCATCAGGTGCAGTGGCTCATTAAAGGCCTTGGGTCCTTGGCCAAGGTTGGAGGTGTGGCTGGAACAGCTGCTGGCTGAGAAGGGGAGAGTTCCCAGAATAAATAAATACCCGAGAATGAAGTCAGCCTGCATCCAGAGGAAGCCCGAGCAGAAGCCAAATGGCATGCTGACCTTTTCCTAAATAAAGCCTGAGCATAATAATATAGGAGGAGATTATGAACACAAGAAACAATTGCATTTGCTATTCTAGGAAGAAATTCACTGGCTTGATGGAATACAAAAACTAATCAGTTGGCTATTTTCTAATAAGTCTAGAGGCTAGAAAGGAATATCCCTAATCATTTGATTATTTTGTTATGCAAGAAGGTACACAATGCACAGTGCCTGTGCTTCTGACCATATCATTACCAGGGCAGCCTAAGGGTCCCCATCTGCCCTGGCAGCTTAGTGTGTTGATGTGTAGGAGCCGTATTCAGCTCTGCAGAGTGACATGTTCTCAAGGTCATGTGGCCTTTGGTAGATAAGATCTGGGGGTAGAGATGAGGATGGGGTGGTAAGTAGAATTTGAAATGGGAGCTGGAAAGAGAGAAGGGGTCAGAGCTGCAAGCAAGTACCTCTGGTTTGTTTTTCCTGAGCTCCTGAATGACCATGCTCATGGTCACTCTTCTTCCCAACTTACTTCTGGAAAGCCTCTGACACCCAGAAAGGCAGGTGGCAATTTGTGGACCTTCTGATCTTGCTCTTGGCAGCGCCTCCTGTGATTGTGTTTTCTGGGCATTCATGCAAGGGCTTTCCAGCTTGCCCCTTTCCCTTCTCCTCCAGTTTATCACAGTTCAGTGAAGAGAACATGATGGACCCCTACAACCTCGCCATCTGCTTCGGGCCCTCGCTGATGTCAGTGCCAGAGGGTCACGACCAGGTGTCCTGCCAAGCCCATGTGAATGAGCTGATCAAAACCATCATCATCCAGCATGAGAACATCTTCCCAAGCCCCAGAGAACTGGAGGGCCCTGTCTACAGCAGAGGAGGAAGCATGGAAGATTACTGGTAAGGGGGCTTGGGACTGGAGGAGAGAAGGGATTCACCAGCACACACTGGCATGGGGGCCAGATGGCCACACAAAAACCAAAGGGAAACACCCAGATCCTCCCAACCCCTCACTCCCAGGCTGCCAGGGTCTGGGGATGGTATAGGCAGCCCCCACCTCAGCCCGACCCACAGACTAAATGCCACTTCTTGCCACCTCCCTTTTTGATGAGTTCTGAGTGGCAAGAGACTATTCTGAAAGATATTTGACAACATTAATTGTGATAGAAATAATCTCTAGGAAAGGATTTCTTATAAAGTTGCATCTAGAAGTGATCTTTATTAACAAAAGTGTCTCTCGGGCATCTACTCTGTGCTCTGTACTGTGCGAAAAACCATCGTGGGTCCCAGGGAATTTCCTTCTTATTGGGAAGTTTAGATATGAGGTATAATTTCCTGACTATGAGTTTGTAAGCTGGCACTTCAGAATGATTTTAGAAATTTGTGAAGAGAAAGAAGGGTAAGCCTTGTTTTTGGCAGGTTAGGGACGGTCCTCCCCTGAAGCAGCAATCAGTTCTGTGGGGCTGGTTTTCCGTGACCCAGCTTTGGAAGAGAGATCTAAAAGGAATCCTTGGAATATATCTTTTTTAGACCCCTCCATTAGACAAAGAATAAATCACTATTTCCATTTTATGAATGAAGCTGCTGCAACGCAGAGAGGCCCGTGACAGTATTTTAGGCCACTCTAGTGGTGGGGATTTAACCTCAATCTCTTGTCTCTTAGTGCAGGGCGCCATCCGTTACCCCATGCCACCCGCCATGGTACCATTTACAGTGTCATTTTTTTCACTAAACACAAAGACAACTGCCTCTCTCTTTTAATCACTAACTTCCCTTACCTCCCAATCCTCCTCCCCCTCCCTTCTTCCCCTAAATAGTGTTTCAGCCTGAGCTGAAAGCACAAGCCAGCCCAAATCAGATTCTGTCTGAATTCAACATCTGGAACCAATTCGGCCAGCCTCATTGCTATCGACTGAGGTAGGGGAGGACAGGGGAGGTTGTTTACTTAATTAGAGGCCAATTGGTCCACGCTTCTCCCTGACCCCCACAGAAGAGCCTCTTTCCCAAGGAGTGAAGAAAGTGGCATTTGTGTTCTGTGAACATAGTAATATCAGTGACATCCCTGGGTTCACTCCTCTCTGCTGTACTGCAGATTTCAGCGTCTGAGTCCAAGCTGGAGGAACCTATATTGGCCAGCTGGGAGAGAAAGCTTTTTGTCACCGACAGATGGTTGGTGGTGACTGGGGAGGCTGTTGGTCACTTTAGGTCTCAGCGTACTGGATGATGAGCTCCAGGAAGCTGTCCTTGTGCATGTGACTTAGAGTGCTGTTTTCCCCCTTGCATGAGTGATGAAAAGCTGTAAAATAGCATTCCCTTCCTTCTAAAGTCAGGCAGAAGCTCTGCCCTCACTTCTCAAATATCAAACCACGGCCGGCTCTGGCCTGGTGCCCAGGGCACAGAGACCCCTACAGCCCTGGCCCCTGAGTTCCAGCCCAGTGGAGCACAATCCTGGAGGGGTGTGGCTCACAGTCACAGACAGATGGGTGCCCTCCTCCAGTTTTCTCCAAGGTATTCTCCCAGCCTACCCACCTCTGTTTCTTGTGCACTCGACATTTATTAGCAGCCTCTGGAAAAACCACAAGGTTAGTCAGGGAACCTTCCTATCCACAGACCGGGCAGGAGGCCAGAGCACCCGAGGAACAAGAGTCGGCACCCTTGGGTTGAGAGGGACCTTCCAACCACTGGATTCATACCCTCCTGGAAGGCTCGTGGCCTCTCCTCTCCCTTCTTTGAGAAGTGAGAGAAGTGCCAGCCCCGGGAGCTAAGGCATTGAAGGAGGTGAGCAAGGGTGGTAGAAGAGGAGTTAGAGCCCTAAGAAGCCTAGAGAATGGCCAGGAGACCCAAACAGCCATGGAAAGGAGAGCCCCCGGCCACATGGCATCCCACAGCTGTGGAGAGGAGAGGCAAATCCATTTCACCACACTTTCCAGCCCTGAAACTGAAACTCAGTTTTCTAGAACTACCTGCAGGGTGGCATGGTGGGCTGCTTCCCAGGCCTCAGGTATTGGTGGACCTGGGTGAGTGTGCAAGGGCAAAGGCTGGGGATGGGGTGTGTTTCAAGAGAGGCATAGGATTTGAGGGCTAGAAAAAAACTCAGAAAGCATCTTCTTGCCTTTCTCATAAAGCAGTATTTTTCAAAGTGAGGTACCTGGACCAATAGCCTAGAAAACAGTGAGAAATTGTGCCTGCGTTTTTTGACAAAGAGGAAGCTCCATTTATATTCTTCTAGAATGTTCTCTGGAGCCTGAGAAACCTCCTTGGAACTGACTTGCTCTACATAGGGTGAGTTCTGAACCTGGTCACCTAGTGTTAGAGGAACTTCCCGGGAGTGTAGGATCCATCCCATGGGGAAAAGAGGCTGGAGGGTTCCAAGGTAGAACCTGTGTGGCCTGACTGCGGGGTTGAGTGGGTGATGGCGCTTTCACACAACTGCCTGGAAAGCCTCACCTGTTACTTCCTACTGCCAGAAGAACTTTAGAAATGAATAGTTTCTCTACTTTTTAGGAAATAAGAACTTCCTGGTACACATCCTCATAAATTCTGAAGTCCATGAGCCAGGAGATCAGGAATAGAAATGACTTTTCTAGTAACCTCCCTATCCCTTCTTGATTCCCTACACTGGATGATTTTTTTTTAGATAGGGTCTGGTTCTGTCTCCCAGGCCAGAGTGCAGTGGCACGATCATGGCTCACTGCAACCTCAACTTCCCAGGCTTAATCGATCTGCCCACCTCAGCCTCCAGACTAGCTAGAACCACAGCATACACCCTGGCTTTTTTTTTTTTTTCTTTCTTTCTTTTTTTTTGTAGAGACAGGGTCTCACTAAGATGCCCAGGCAGGTCCCAAACTCCTAGGCTCAAATGATTCTCCCAAAGTGTTGGGATTACAGGCATGAGCCACTGTGCCTGACCTTTTCCATTTCATGAATTATTTCAAGAACTTGACCCAGCTTCTATCCCCTGCCCTGTAGCCCATGGCAGATTCTTCTTTCCCTACTTTACTTTCCCACCCACTCCTTCCACTTTTTCACCAGTACACAGTCTAAACTGCAAAGCAACCTAGAGGCGTCAAACAAAATGAGGAAGAAGGAAAAGAAGTACTATTTATTAAGCAGCCATTCTGTGCCAAACTTGTTACTAAATTACTTTATTAAATCCTCACACAACTAAGGATATAGATCATTATCTTCAGTTTATAGATGAGGCAGCTGAGGCTTAAGGAGATTAAATAACTTGCCCAGGATCACACAGCTACCAAGTATCGGAGGTGGTTTTCGGATCCAGTTTTATCTGATGCCGAAGCCCAGTGTTTCCTTTCCACCATGCTTCCCCCTTGAAAACCAGGAATGGCCAGGTGCGGTGGCTCACACCTATAATCCCAGCACTTTGGGAGGCCAAGGTGGGTGGATCACAAGGTCAGGGGTTTGAGACCAGCCTGACCAGCATGGTGAAACCCTGTCTCTGCTGAAGATAGAAAAATTAGCCAGGTGTGGTGGTGCACACTTGTAATCCCAGCTACTCGGGAGGCTGAGGCAGGAGAATCACTTGAACCTGGGAGGTGAAGGTTACAGTGAGCTGAGATCACGCCACTGCAGTCCAGCCTGGCAATAGAGTAAGACTCCATCTCAAAAAAAAAAAAAAAAAAAAAAAAAACAGGATTGAATTCACGTAGAGAATCAGCCCTTGAGGAGTTGAGTTGTTCTCTATTTGCTGAAGAATTTACTTTATACCTTCAAAAGGGCTTCCCTTTGTCTCGAGGTACTCTAAGATCCAAGTAGTTTCAAGTGATTTCGGTAGTACGAGATAGACTGGAGAAACTCAGAGCTTTGTATTTCATTATAAGCATTTGTCCATTGTGTGCAGTTAGGATATAGAGAACATAAGATGGAGTCAGGGCCCTCGCTCCAGGGAGGCTGTATGAAGCGGACGATGAGAATTTTATAAGCAAATATTCATGTTCCGGTCACTCTTGCTTCTGTTGCAGTGATAGCCCTCATGGAGAGACTACCTCGGTTGATGACTCAACCCAGGATGTGACTGCAGAGCACCACACGAGCGATGACGGTATGAGGCCCTGCTTCCTGATCAGTGGGGACGCCAGAGGGGAGGCAGAAGGAGAGTGATTCTAGATGCCGTACATCTGATAAACCTGTCTGTCCAGTAGTCCCCTGAGGACAGGCAGGAAGCTCCCCTGTCTCAATTTCATTCCCTTCCTTCCTTGGAGAGGTAGCCCACCCTCTCAAATAGAGTGGTCTCTGTGTTAAACCAGAGGTGAAGAACTAGGCCTTCCATAGCCCTTCAACCTTCTTGCCCCACCTCCCAGCTCCTTGTCTGGCCTGAGTGATGCTGGTCCCTTATCACAGTCTAGACTCCTGCCAGGCAGCTGGAGAACAAAGTGAAGGAAAGTTCATTTGAAAAACAGCAATTGGGTGCCGTAGCTCACGCCTGTAATCCCAACACTGGGAGGCCAGGTGGGAGGATGACTGAGTTCAAGAGTTCAAGACCAGCCTGGGCAACATGGCGAGACACTGTCTCAAAAAAAACAAAACAAAAAACCCAGCCTGGCATGGTGGTGTGCACGCCTGTAGTACCAGCTACTCGGGAGGCTGAGGTAGGAATATCCCTTAAGCCCAGGAGTTCAAGGCTGCAATGAGCTATGATTGTGCTACAGAACTCCAACCTAGGTGAGAGAGTGAGATGCTGTCTCAAAACAACAACAACAACAACAACAACAACAACAACAACAACAACAAAAACAGCCTGGGTTGGGAAACAGCAGAGCTGGGTGCCCAGAACCCAATAGAATCAAGCCAGAGGGAGAGGGAATGAGGATGCAGAAACCACATGCTTTCACGCCTGCTGACTGGAAAAACTGACCCTTTCCAAAGTACAGACATGCGAGTGCTGAGCAGGCTGATGGGCGTGCATCAAGGGGAGGAATGCTCAGCTGTCATCCTCGGGCCCCTCAGCAGTGCCCATGCTTTATGAGGGTCTGTCCAGCCAGCACATTTTCCCCCTTCCAACAGCTCCACACCTCCTTTTCTGGATCAATTGGGCTCTGGAAGTCTCAGCAGCTGACAAGGGGCCTCAGAATTTTCTGGGCACAAGAATGAAATGCCACAGTCTGCGGAGCTTTCCCTGTTCCCTGCCTTGCTGAGAATTCTGCAATTCTAGCCAACTTTTAAAGGAGAAAAAAAAAATTAGGACTGCTTATTTAGGTCCTGATGTCATAAGGATCTGTATAATCATTTGCTACATTTGAGGAGGGGAGTAGGTGAACTATGGAAATGAGTAGTGGGTTAGAGCCTACCTCACGGCCAGCTCTGTTAGAGGTGTTCTATATATTATCTCTTAATCCCCAGTGAAAGAGATATGGCCGCCATTTTACAGTTGAGAAAACGGAGGTCAGAGAGGTCGAGTAACGTACCCGAGGCTGTAGAGAACTGAGATGGGTATATTTAGACAGGCCTTCTCTGACCAGCCCCCTATCATGAAATCTCCAGCCCCTCCTGTTCGGGAGCAGACGTGCCAGCTAGGGCCGTCTAGGTATGGTTTTATTTTTAAGCAGCCTTTCTCTCTGCTACCCAGAATAGCTGACTTTCATCTCAGGATCCGGCTTTCTGGGAGCCTTCTTTTTGCTCTTTGATCTCTACCTGCAGCCTAGCACAGATGAAGATAATGACAGCAGTAACTCATGCACACATATCACTTACTATGGGCCGGACACTGTTCTAAGCACTTTTACAAATTGTAATTCATTGACTCTTCATAACAACTTCATGAGAATGACACTAATATTATTTCCATGTTACAGATGAGGAAACAGAAGCCCACACAAAAATAAAGATACATTGCATCTGTAAACCCTTCTTACCTTTTTAGATGACTTTCATGTGCATTTTTTCATAGGTTGGTCACAAAATATATTTTCATATTTTGCTCCTAGGAAAATTGATTGCACAAGTTATTTTCTCTTTATAGAGATGAAATGCTCATCTACATACTAGGGGGAATGGATAACAATTTAGAATACAGTATGATATGTTCTCTACGATTATTAGAATTATTACATAATCAGAAAAGAATGCTTAAAAATATAGTATGGCAAGTTTGATAATAGACATCAAAGCATAAAGAGCTTTGGAAACACCAAAGCAGTTACTGTAGAAAACGGGATGCTTGAGTTGTGTCTTGATGTGTTTCATCAGGCAGATCAGAGAGAAGGGGATTCCAGGTGGAGGGAACAGTGTGAGCAGAGGCAGGTAAAAGGTGATACCAGTGCTTTCAATCTAATGGCACAGTCTACATGTGAATTACTTGCTTTATAGATTATCCATGACTTCGTTTTCCCACTAAGTTATCTTCCCACCACTATAAGTTCAGCTAATTCAGCTTTTCCACCCAGTTTCCTAAGTCTGCAGGTCCCAAGAACATGTGTTTACTTCTTTTCCACCCTTCTCAGAATGTGAGCCCATCGAGGCCATTGCCAAATTTGACTACGTGGGCCGGACAGCCCGAGAGCTGTCCTTTAAGAAGGGAGCATCCCTGCTGCTTTACCAGCGGGCGTCTGACGACTGGTGGGAAGGCCGGCACAATGGCATCGACGGACTCATCCCCCATCAGTACATCGTGGTCCAAGACACGTACGTTGGGCCCCTGGCACCTTTGGGGGTAGTCCCTAACTACTCTGTGGGAGTGAGACTTCATTTCTGGAGTCATAGGACTATGAGAGAGACCAGCCCCGGGGGGGTGCCAGTGCAGTCCTGAGGCTCACACAGTTCCTTGAAGAAGCCTCCCTCTCCACTCCCTGCACTCAGTGGAGAATTTTTTTAAATCTCTCCACTACCTGTGCCCTCTGCAAATCACTCCCTGATCCAGTCATTTTAGAAACCTGCCAGCCAGCACTCATCCACATTTATACCTGATGAGTGATAACAAGCGATTTTTATTTGACCACCTATATTTTCTCGAATCATCAGGCTGGGAAAACATTTTTGCTTCTCTGCCTTTTTTTAAAACAACTGTGCCCACCCCAACCTGTTGAGTCACTCTTGCACTTGCAAATTAAAATGACTAGTTTTCTAGGAGAAATCTGGCTTAAGCAGCCTTATGGAAGTGACCTAGCTCATTCAACCCAGATGAGGTTGATTTGGGGTGAGATGGGGGAAGGAGGGAAAAGGATGTCACGGAACAAAGAAAACCTGAACTGGTCCCAGAGAGATCTCGTCTGATAGGCTGTTGGTTGATTCTCACACTTTGAAGTAGTTGTCCCGTGGGCCCACCCAAGCCTGCCCCCTGTCCCTTTGCCCTGCCTCTGTCCCCAGCTCCCTTCCCCTGGATCCGATGCTGTCAGTGTTTTTAGTCCTTCCCTTAATATTATTTTTTAAAGGTTGATATCCTGAGTGAGTCTGCACCCTCCCAGCCTCTTCCCGGCTCGTTCTGCAGGGAAATCCTCCCTCTGTTGATAGCATCGAAAACCTGGTGGCAATCTGTGCGTGGACAGGACCCTCCCAAATTTAGCATTATGACTTCACTACAGGATCAAGAGAAGATGAATTGTGGGGGAGAAGGGGCTTTGTCATCCGTAGCCAGAGGGGCCAGGAGAGCAGTGGAGAGACCTGGGACCGGCTTGGATGCTCTGAGCGGGGCTAGAGGCGCTACGACAGTGTGTGGTGGTGTCCTGCCTCCACGCCGCCATCTCCAGAGCCACCACACAGTTGACTGTGCTCAGGACCTCAGCCGATAAACCACAACCTGGACTTGGCACCTCCTTCTCCAGGAGGCCACCCCAGCATGGCCTCCCCGGGAAGCAGCATGGGGTAGAAAGCAGATGCCTCGAACCCAGGTGTCCCCTAGCCACGTTTTCCTGAGGAGCTGAGGAGCCCGCAGAACTCAGCAGATTATTTATTTTTATTTAAACGACCTTCAAAGGCCCTTAGGTTTCCTTGCCTCTGCTCACAGAACTAGTCCAGCCAGGTGTCGCTGCTGCCTCAGAGCTGTGTGGGGTCGCGTGTGTGTCGGGGGGCCATCTTGCCGATTTAACGCTGCTTTTTGTGTTGTTGTTGTTTTCCCTCCTCCCTGCCTGCCTGCCCCTTCTCCCCCAGCGAGGACGGTGTCGTGGAGAGGTCCAGCCCCAAGTCTGAGATTGAGGTCATTTCTGAGCCACCTGAAGAAAAGGTGACAGCCAGAGCGGGGGCCAGCTGTCCCAGTGGGGGTCATGTAGCCGATATTTATCTTGCAAACATCAACAAGTAAGCTCTGCTTTTCATTTTCTGCTCCCCTGAATGACTTGCAACACCCAGCCTCACCCTCTGGCCTAACCCCCATCTCCATTCCTGTGCTGCACGTAGGGCGCCCAGCTCCCCCAGCCTAACAGTTTGCACGTGGTCATTGCTGCTGCAAGGCGGACGGGGCTGAGGACGCTGCTACAGGACTCGGGGCAGGTCCAGGTCTCCAGCTAGCTGCCCTCATGCTGTGGAAGAGTGCTTTATTGTGTGTTCCCGCAGTGTCTGTCCACCCAGACCTTTGTGGCAGTCTTACAGCGAAAACTTGGGCCAAAGCTTTGGTCACTTTATGCAACCTGGTTTTGTACTGTTTCTCAGGGGTGCCTTCTTTTTTCCAATCCATACTCAAATAATAGTCTTTGATGTCTGTCTTCCTTTACCTGTGTTTGTGCAATGATTCAAAGTCTGCGTGTGGCTTCTACTAGGCTGATGTTACCCCGGGTGGGTTTATTGAGATATCATGTGTCTGTTCCTCCCGCTGTCCTGCATTCACTCCCGTGGAGGAAAGGAGGCCACAATGTCCCTAAGGAAAGCTTTGTCCTGAGCTCTTCATTCATTGCCTAACCCCTAGCTCCCTTTTCTTCTGCCCTTTCACACCAGGAGAAATCATTTTCCATTTTGTTCCTCTTGCTTTGGCCCTGTGTATTATTCTACCCCCTTAGTCCCTTTGCAGGTCCCCACTCCTACTTAGCAGGCTCTTACCTCTGACCCCCAGCTTTCATTGTGGCTGTTAGCAACATCCTGGGGTTTTAACTCCACCCACGCCTGATCTGGCTGTCTAGAGGGATTCTACGCCTGCGTGCTGCCGCCTCCCCAAGAGGCATTCAGGTTATTGGAGAACTAATCTCATCTCAAGGGGCCAGACACCAAGTCCCAAAGCCTACAGACCTCTTTCTGCCAGACCCTGAAATCTGGCCCCATGCCAGCAGGATGACAAGCCCCAGGGCGCTCCTGATGAATATGGATTGGAGATGATGTACAGTTTTTATTCCCCTCTGGCTTTGGAGGAATGAAATGATTTGCACTTTGAAAACCTGTTAACCATAGCCTCTGGACACTGAGACTGGAAGGAGAATAAAGGATGCTTGTTGTTTTTAAACTATACCAGGTTTCCCAGATCTCTTGGCTTTTTTCCACCCAGATGGTAGCAGTGGGAGTGGTTGGGGCATGTGGCTCTTTTCCATCTCTTTCACCCTCAAGTTGGTAAAGTCGTTTATTCAGATCACTTACCCAGTATAGTTAATAATTTAATTCAGACCAGTTTTTTAAAAAATTGAGGCGTTTCTGTTTCCCTCCAGCACACTACCCTGCTGGGAGGGCAAGCCAGTATCAAGTAACTGTGGGCTAATCACATTTTTTCCCTTATTTACAAGTATATGTTAATTATAACCCTACAATCTAAAGGTTATAAGCCTATAATTAACCCGGAAACCGAGGCAGGGTTGGTGGAGGAAGAGTTAGATAATTAGTTAAGTACATAGTTTTAAGCCATCATGTATGTGATGCCATTTGTGCCTAGAAATTGTAGAGTAATAGCTGAAATGGTTAAAAAAAAAAAAAAAAAAAAAAAAAGTTCAGGTGGTTCCCTTGAACTCCTTGCTTGCTGGTGTCAGGAGTCTTGTGATGGCTTCTTGAGGGACAAGCTTCGTCACCTGGTTGGTGGGTGAGCGGCAGCCCCTGGTCATGTCTGGCCCTTAGGAATGAGGCGGCCTTTCAGTCTTGCCCCTCCCGCCACTCCTCCTCCCAAGCTCCTTCAGTTTCCTGAATGCCCAGGTTCTCTCACTACTAGGCCCTCACACCTGCTGTCTCCTCTCACCTGGTCACCTCCTCCTCTCCCTTCAAGACTCAGTCCAAAGACTACCTCTTTGGGGAAGCCCTTCTAACATCCCTGAGTTCCCCAGGCTGAGTGAGGTGCCGTTATGCTATATTCCCAAGGCACTTTGCATACTTCTTGGTACTCACACTGCACTCGGATCCCTCACCAGATTGAGGTCCTTGAACCCAGGAACTATGTCTTCCTTGTCTTCACATCCCCAGAGCCTGGCCTGGGACATGGCACACCACAGCTGCCCCATCAATCTGCCTTCTCAGCAGTTTCAGCCTGTGAGTCAGCCAACCTCAAGCAGAAAAAGGAAATCAGCAAAGAGCTATATGGGTGTGGCATTTCCATTTAATTCTGCACATTGAAGTATCTACTGTTGCGCCAAGCACTGCTGGTGGTTATTCAGAGATGAAAAAAAAATGGGGTCCCTGATCTCAGAGCTCACAGTCTGGCAAGGTAAAGACCCTATAGACAGGTAACTGAAAGGTAGTGTCAGATACTCTGAAGGCACAGAGGAGGGAGGAGTCCATTGTTCCTGCAAAGTGGTGCAGTGGGGCCAGTGCATTTGGAGTTAGTGGTGCCAGGGAAATCCTTGCGGGGTGGGGGATCATTTCAGCAAGGCCTTAGAAGACTCTGAGAACATTCTTTTTCCATTTGAGAAGGCTGACTCACAAGCCTAAAACTGCCAAAAGGACAGATTCATGGAGTGGCTGATACATGCAAGGTCCTGGGCCAGGTCCTGCAGGCAGAAATATGGAGAAGACCTCAGCAGTGAACAGGACCAGGACTGGCTTAGAGCACTGTCCCCACTTCATAGACCAGCTCCTTATCTTCAGAGTCCGATCCCTTCCCTCCTTCTACCTCAACTCCTGCCTCAGTCCCCATCTCCCTTAGATTCAAGATCAGAGTTGTTTAGTGGCCATGTGAATCAGAAGTTTCATTGCCTCTTAGATTAGATCTTTTCAAATCTGATTCCAAGAGAAAATGAAATTATCCAGCAGCAGGCAACACCCATGTAACTGGAATTCTGCCAAGCCATTTTGTATGAGAGCCCTAAGTGGTCTGAAACAAATTCACCCAGATCCAGGGTTCAGCCCAGTGCTCGGTGACTTGGGAGTCATGTAGATGTATTTCCACACTAAGAAAATGCACAAACTGGGCCCTAACTCTGCAGCATTGCTGCCTCTTGAAAGCTATTCTGTTCCATGCCTGCAGAATAAGCAACAACAGCCTCTTGCCAGAGCCCAAAATAGTTCCAGTCTTGTTGGAAGAAGAGACATGCTTTAATTTAGAAAACTTAACTGTCCTCTTACAGCAATTCCCGACCTCCTTGGTGATGGTGAGACTTCTTCTCCTACCTGGGGCCTTAGGTGTCTGTGCATGGCAGGTCACAGAAGGGGCCTTTCCACGAATCTCTTTCCCATTAGAAATTTTCACTTAATCAGACATTTTTTTTCTGACAGCAACTTACATCTTGACAACACAAAGCCTGTGACCACCAAGTAAGTATCCATTTCTCCTTTGCCCAGCTTGGGGGTGGCAAGGGAATGAAGACATGGAGAATGCGAGAGAAGATGAAGCCGAGGAAAGAACGTGTTCTGTGTCCCTCTCCTTCCAGAAGTCCCTGGGTGCCAACGTCTGCCCCCTCCCACTTGTCCTAGCTTCCTTGGAGCCAGGGCTCCCTGATCACACTGCCCTTTCTGTTTGTGATTGAAGGCAAAGGAAACGTCCAGAATCTGGGAGCATCCGGAAAACTTTTCGGAGTGACAGCCATGGGCTGAGCAGTTCCCTGACTGACTCCTCCTCCCCAGGGGTGGGGGCTAGCTGCCGCCCATCCTCCCAGCCCATCATGAGCCAGAGTCTCCCCAAGGAAGGGTCAGATAAATGTTCCATCAGTGGGCATGGGAGCCTCAACTCCATCAGTCGCCACTCATCCCTGAAGAATCGGCTGGATAGTCCACAGATCCGGAAGACTGCCACAGCAGGAAGGTCAAAAAGCTTCAATAACCATCGGCCCATGGACCCTGAGGTCATTGCTCAGGTAACTGTGGGCCCCTGGACGGACAGCATGAGTCTACACTCATCACCACCACTTAGTGCCACCCACCTAATTATAACAGGACTTGAAGCAGAACGATTGTTTTGTACATCATGCACTGAGTACATGTCCATTCTGGACATGTGGACCTGATAAGGCAGCTTAGTAAGCAGTCTGCCTGTCTCTCTCTCCCCGGGAAGAACCTAAAGACAGAATAAAAGAAACCCAGCTTCTTTCTCATACACTGGCTATTTGGAAGGCTGTTGTAATTTTTGAAGCCAGTATTAAGAGTATTTTGATAGCCCAAGCTTTGGGTCTCAAGACCCCATTAGACTTTAGTGAAACTGTCTGACTGTTGAGGCTCAGATGTAATCCTGGCCACATTTTCATATTTCTGTGCCCATCAGCATCATCTCAGTTCCTAAGGCTAGTCTTTGGTACCAAGTGGGCAGATGATCAATTAACAACCTTCACCTGGTCTTGAAGACTTAAAAAAATACTCTGGCTGCAGAGAGCTCTGGTACCAAGAGGATTTGTAGCCCAAGCCTCCAGAGGCAGTGGAGATGGGCTCCCTGGTTGCAGGGTCTTCCTTCTGTGTATGCACCACACTGATGCCTCTCTGTTTTCCATGAAATATTAGAGATCCAACCCCACCTCTAAAAATCCGACTACCTGGGCCACTCCAAGCAGTTCATTCAGACGTCTCTCCCAACTCTATACTTTCCATTAGACCAGGTAGGAACTAAGGGCTCGTTGTTGCTCCCTTGTCTCAACTAAGTTGAGATTCTCCTTACCGCCATCTTCCAGGGGGCGATAGAGGCTGGGGATGGTCTCTATTGGCTTAATTGTGGTTCTCTGCTTAAGGAGGTGTACCTGGCAAGCCCCGTATTGAGCTACAGGCCTGAGATGTCTTGCTTTGCTAGCCTTCTATTCTGTGCTTCTACGTAAGCTCTTGGCTGCAATCTGGCTTGCACTACTGGAATCCTCCCAGCTCCCTCCTTGGCCCGGTGTTAATAGGAATGTCAGGAAAGGCAGACAGCTGGGACAGACTAGCTGCAGAGTGCAACTGAGGAGAGAGATGGAGTTCTTCCTGGGCATTTTAAAGGTTGGAGAATGTCATAGGGATGAATGAAATTGAAAGCATGCATCGCTCTGTAGGACAAAGAAACCTTAACCAGAGGACTTTGCTTGGAATATGTAAAATCTTTCAGTGTGAGTCTAATTTTAAGAACTCCTGTGGTAGTTTGGGGTGCCAGACACAGGTTTATGGGGAGGGAACGGGGAGCTGGGAAGTCTCACTGGGAGGCAGCTGGCTTGCATACAAAGGTTCTTTGGTTCTGCCTTGAGTCCCTGGGCTAGGACTGCTGTTAGCTAAGATCTAGAGTGTTCCATTGATTTGCAGGCAATTGATTCACCTACGTGGGCTTTGGCTCCCCCTCCTGGTCACTCTTTGGTCCCCTCGGTGGTGATGGCTGGAAGGAAATAGTTTCAATTTGGGACGCTGCCCAAAGATGGGGAGGGGGGCCTAGAGGAGGGGTCCTGGGCTCCTGAAACTTTCCTCGGCACCTGAGGAGGAAGGACTAACCCTCTTAACTTTTGGTCTTGAAGTCCAAGGGAATAAAGACCATACATCATCTCTATCACTTTTTAAAAAGTGTTTGTTATGTATAATTTCAAACCTGCCCAAGAGCAGAGAGAACTGGATAACAAATCCCCACGACCAAACTCCTGGCCACTCTTGCTTCGTCCATGTTTCTCCTCCCCACTAGATTATATGTCATTTCATCAATAAGTATTTCAATCTCTCTCTAAAACCTAGGGTTTCTTTAAAAAAAAAAAAAAAAAAAAAAAAAAAAACTACTTTTTCTAAAGGAAAAAGAAAAAAATCTCATGACAATGAAAATCCCTCTGTCCCCCTCTCCCCACGTTCTAAGCATTTATATGTTAGAGGATTTGGGCCAAGTACAATAATCTGGCCATCTTCTTACTGTCGGTTTCTTCATGCCTTGGCCTGTGTTGTTGAAACTGGCTCCTTGGGGACATCACCCTTCATTTGCCTCACCTCCTCCTTTTTCCTGTTTTGCAGGATATTGAGGCAACAATGAACTCGGCCCTGAACGAGCTACGGGAGCTAGAGCGGCAGAGTAGCGTCAAGCACACCCCTGATGTGGTTCTGGACACCTTGGAGCCCCTCAAAACCTCCCCAGTGGTGGCCCCCACGTCGGAGCCCTCCAGCCCCCTGCATACCCAGCTCCTCAAGGACCCCGAGCCCGCCTTCCAGCGCAGCGCCAGTACTGCCGGGGACATCGCCTGCGCCTTCCGGCCTGTCAAGTCTGTCAAGATGGCTGCCCCAGTCAAACCACCAGCCACACGGCCCAAGCCCGCTGTCTTCCCCAAAACAAATGCCACTAGCCCTGGTGTCAACTCATCAACTTCCCCACAGTCCACTGACAAGTCTTGTACTGTCTGAGGGATATAATTTAATTGTTGTAGACAAGGGGACTATAGGGACTGACTGTTATTAAAATCCTATTTAACTAGCTTGGGGACTTCAGTTGAAAATTAGGTTCTAAGTTGTTCTTGCGGGAATTAGCCTCCCCATCTCCCAAAACCTTGAGAATGAAACCCTTGGTATCGCCTCTCCCTTCCCACTGCCCTCTGCTTCCTCCAGTCGTTTTAATTCAGCCAGCTGCAGTCCATACCGTTCTTAGGTTAGCCAGAGACAAGTTTTCATTGTCAGGTCACTGTGAAATCTGGCAAGGCAGTCCTGAGGACATGGGCTCAAGTCTCAGTCCCCTCAGACCATGCGGCTGCCTTGACCAGATGGTTGGCTACTGCCATCCAGCTTTCAGTGGCGTCTTGTTTTGGGTACTGACTATAGAGAATCATATATAGTCCAGCCTTCATTTTACACACACACACAAACACATACACACACACAATTATAGAGAATCATATATAGTCCAGACTTCATCTTCATTTTACACACACACACATGTTTTTCTAGTCTTTGGCTTATGTAGCCTCTCCTGGTCATAGACCAGTCTCTCTGTAAGTTATTGTGGCAGTTCACACAGCGCCACCAGGGGTCTCTGTTTCCATTACAAACTGTTCTGTCTGGGCCGGAGAACCTAGCCTTTGAAATCTCTCCATCATATGAAATATTGCGGGATGGGACAATCCCGTAACTTCTTTGGGGTTGGGGGCTTTCTCTCTGTGTTCTTTTCATTGATGTGAATTGGTCATTGGTGTTTGCTCTTGCTCTCCTCCATCCTCTAGAAGTACACCCCAGTCTTATTAAGAAGCTTTTAAAGTTTTTCTGAATGTATAGACATTTCTCGGGTTCCTACCTTTGTCTCTGATGGACCATTTTCCATTTAAGACATTTTCCTGTATAAGACAGTTTTATAGCTGGTTCCTTTAAGGATAAAGAGTCTTAAAAGAGTTTTATTGTGTCTGTGGCAGGTTTGGAAAAGGTAAGAAATGGGTCCTTTTTCCTCCTAATGTTTTTGACACTTAAAACATAAAATTCATTATCCTATTAAAAAATTAAATTCAGCTTTGCTAACCCAAAAATTGTTCCCAGATGGAAACTTGTTTTAAGTCCACCCCTTAGTTGGGTTATTTTACAAGGTCTCTCTTCAGGGACCAACAGGGGCTTAGACAGCCTTAGTCAGACTAAGGGGAGATGCTGCCTCTTAAGACCAGTTTTCATTTATCCAAACAAGGCCCACTAAGGGAGCTCTGGCCCCACAGGCTTTCAGGTCTTCCCGAGGCCGGAATCTAAAGAAAATTAAAATTTGCACACTGAATATTTTAACTCTACTCTGGCCTTTTTTCTGGT
Organism: Saimiri boliviensis; assembly: GCF_048565385.1. Classification (NCBI taxonomy): domain Eukaryota; kingdom Metazoa; phylum Chordata; class Mammalia; order Primates; family Cebidae; genus Saimiri; species Saimiri boliviensis. The sequence goes on from NC_133462.1 coordinate 59,075,203, forward strand.
TCCCTTCCAAAATGCACAAATGATACCCTTGTCTGCTCCAATCCAGTCTCCAAACCTGGTGCCCCTGGTCCTGGCCCCCCTAGCATCGTGTTACCCCAGGAGTGCCAGGACCAGAGACATCCACAGCCAGGCTCATGGGCCTCAGACCGTAACTCGAATTAAAGCTGAAACTCATCCTTCTTCTGTATGTTTTCTAGTTTAAAAGCTGCACTTATATTTTAGCCTTATTGTTTTCTGTAGTTCAGGAAAGATAGTGGGTTGCCATTCAGGTAGAAATTCTGTTTGACCCAACATGTGAAACTGGTAGTTGGATCTATGGAAAGTGTAGGATTTTTTTTTTTTTTTTAGCCTGTGCAAAGGAAAAGAGCTTTGTGGGAAATTGCTCATGAGAAGGCCAACCTGAAGCACCAGAGGAACCTTTCCAAGTGCTAGAAGGGAGAACTGGAGAACCCCATCAGTAAAGTGAGTCAGCCAAGAAGAGGCAACCCACAGTCTTTTGGATTCTCGGGTTTTGTTGCTCTGTTTCCTGATCCGTTCTTGTCTGTCACCTGGGCCTACACAGGTTCTGAGCCAACAGGGGGCTTTCATACCCAAGGATCTGTTTCCTTGCTGGAAATGGAACCCCATCTTTCACTTTACATTCCTTTCAGTCCAACTGATCAAAACTGGTACCCACACTTGCCCTTTCTCCCCCTCTCCAACACACTCCCCTCTAAGAAAGTCAAAGCAAACCTTTCTTAATGACAATGCTTTGGGCCTGTGGTGTTCCTCCTGCCTTATTTCTCTTTTAACCCTGTACATGACTCGTGTTCACCATCCCCTGATCAGTGTCCATCCACGCTAATTTGCATCATGAACTGAACAGTGTGTGAGTGGTCACCTACTAAACCCAACTCTGGGGGCAGAGCTGTCTTCCCCATCTCTGGTGCTCCCGACACCTGTGAGATGGTCCTGTCCAGAGGACTAGGAACCGATAGGAGGAGAGTCCTTCTCGACAGAGCTCACTGCAAACAACTGGAATTGAGGTTGCACACTGTGATTTTTACACCGAAAAGCCAAAAGGAGCTGGCCACCCAGGGCCTGGGGAGACCAGCCTTCTTCAGCTATGCTTGCCGAAACCAGCATGATGCTTCAAAGAGCCCTGCTCCGCCCCTCGTGGCATGGATCCTTTTCCTGGCGTGGACTCTGAAGGGTCAGTCTTTGGGGAAGAGAGGTGGGGTGTGGCTACCAGCATCCCCATTTAGAAAATAGAGGAGTTTGTAGCCAGCAGCCTGTAAACTGGAAACACTGGTCTCAGCCAACCTCCTCAGGGCACCCTGGCTTCTCCCCGAGGAGATGAGGGGCGGTGATGCCGGCACTGGGAGGGCTGGCACAGATCCACTTCCCATGCGGAAGAGAAGTCAGATCTTCCAGGGAATCGCAATGTTGTGGCGTCTGACTTGTATGTCACATTTGTGTAAAATGGTATATTCTTTAAAATAGTGTTGATAACTGGAATATTGTATGTATGCTTGGAGATGCTTTGTGTGAACCTAAGACTGTCACTCAACAGATGTTGGATTGAGGAAAATCCAAAGCACAACTTCAAAATAAAATACATTTTTAGGTTTCAATGCTGCATTTCGTATCCCTTCTCTCCTCTCTAAAATCCCTGATGCAGGACTCCAGCCGCCCAGGAGGGATTTTGATTCATCTGTGCCGACAGAGCCCTACCTGGCAACAGAGACAGCAACGAGATGCTCTTACAGCCAGCCACCTTCTCCCTCCCCACCAAGGCACAGCACACTTGCATTTAGAATGGGAAGTTTTTCCCCAGCATTTCTATTTCGCCTATGTGTGGATTCTCATAGGTTTTGTGGAGAGTCTTCTAGCTCACGGCTGAACCGCCTGTTGCCATGAGAACCATTTCCTTCACAGAATCCACCTTCCTTGTTTTCAATAAGGACTGTTCTCGTTTCTAGCTCTAGTCAGATTTCCCCACTGCGGGGAGTGGGGCCTAAGAAGTTGCTTAGAAACTTTGCAAGCTACAACCGAGGATGGCCAGAGGTTCTCTTTCTTCCACAACCAAAGCCCTGAGTCATTCTGTCCTTGGCAGCCCCCTGCCTCTGGAAGAAAAGCTGACCAACATGCTTGTGCTGTTGGTGGGAGTGGGGGACACAGGTGATGTTTTTCTTCTACAGATTGTGAATCTAGCAGACCTTAAGTTCAAGGGTGAAGTTATTCAAAAGTAACAACTTCAAACAAATCCTAATGCTCCTAGGGCCCACACTTACTTGTAACAGGCTGTTCTAATACCAGCTGCCCCTGGGGATGGATCAGCCTTTCCAAGTGGGTACCCTGTGTTCAGTGGTAATGCAAGGAATCCTACCCCCAGCTCTAGACAGGACACTTCACAACCCCTTATTAGGTCTGTCGCCCCATCTGTTATTATAAATCTTACTCAACTCTGCCATGTCCTTTCAACCTACTGTCTCTTCCCTTCCCCTGCTTTCAAGGAAAAGCTGCATCTTGAGCTGCTCTTGCTGGGCACTTTGCCTCAGGTAAGTCAAAGCCAAGGCCGCTGTGCCGCCCTGCGGTAGGAATGAGTTCTTACTCCCTGAGTGCAGGGAGAATGGGGATGGCCAGGAGCACCCCATAATAACTGTGACATGGAGGCAGTTCATAGGCCGTGAGCAGGGGACCAAAGAGCCCCTTTTCAGAGGGTCCTGAGGCAAAGGCGGGCTATGCCTTTTAGGTCTTCGTTATCCATACGTGGTCCTCTATCTCATACATCCTGTGGGGGCTGCATGGAAACTAGTGGCAATGACACTGTCAAAACACAAGCCCATTCCATGCAGATAGGATCTGAAAATGGAGACCAGATGTATGTGAACTTAGGAAACAGTCTTTTAAGATTATCTAATCTAAATGTTTATATCAAACTTGTCCAACATGCAGCCCAACACAAATTCATAAACTTTCTTAAAACATGAGGGTTTTTTTGCAAATTTTTTCTTTTAGTTCATCAGCTATCATTAATGTTAGTGTATTTTATGTGTGGCCCAAGACAGTTCTTCCAAGGTGGCTCAGAGAAGCCAAAAGACTGGAAAGCCCTGGTTTAAATTCATAGGTATATGATGTTTCCTTTTACTCACGAGTTAGCAGCCTTGGTATATTAGATACACCAAAGAAACTCATTTAGTCAGTCAGCAAACATTAAGCCTCTTTCTGTGCAAGCACTGACATATAGTATTGAACAGAAAAAAAACAGGTAATGGAGCTTTCTAATCAGGGAGGATGTAAAGCAAAATAAGTATCACTCTGAAAATGAAACTGTGATAGGAGTTGTTCCAGAAATGAAGAATTCTGCTTGATCTGGCAAGGCTTAAATGACTGGTAGACATCTAAGTGGAAATATCAGGTAGACCCTGAGATGTATGAATCTGGAGTTTTGAAGAGAGAGAATACCTAAAAACCTATTAGGAGCTATTACATTATAGATTTATTCGAACCTAGATTCCTGGGAAGAGCATGGAGATCAAAAAAGAGAAGGTCCTGATCATTAGAAACGCAGTAGAGGGGCCAGGCACGGTGGCTCATGCCAGTAATCCTAGCACTTTGGGAGGCCAAGGCAGGCTGATCACCTGAGGTCAGGAGTTCGAGACCAGCCTGACCAACATGGAGAAACCTCATCTCTACTAAAAATACAAAAATGTGTGTGTGGTGGTGGGTGCCTGTAATCTCAGCTACTTGAGAGGCTGAGGCAGGAGAATTGCTTGAACCTGGGACGCAGAGGTTGCAGTGAGCTGAGATCGTGCCATTGCACTCCAGCCTGGGCAACAAGAGCGAAACTCAGTCTCAGAAAAGAAAATGCAGGAGAGGAAGGGGGCTAGCGAAGAAGGCAGAATGAGCAAGTAGCAATGAGGTAGGTGGTTGGGAGAGCACAAGGTCACAGACAGCAGGAGATGGCAATGCTTCAACAAAGCGGGGAATCTGCTGTTGAATGCCAGTGGGGTAAGGTGAGGCTGGTGTAGAAAGGGAATCATTGGTGATCTGGACAAGAGCATTTTCAGCGGATGGGGAATGAGTCCAACTGGAGTGGGTTAGGCGGGAAATGGGAAGGTAAGAGGCAGTAACTCGACAGCTCATTGAATGGGGAACATGGAGAGACAAGGGTAATACGGACAGCACAGAGGCACATTTGCTCGATGGGGTGGGCAGGATGCAGTAGAACAGGAAGAATGAAGGTGCAGGAGAGGAGAGAGGGAGCTACAGGGCACAAGCGGGAGGGTCGGCCATGGCCACTAGAAGAGGCTCGAGGAGAGGCAGTTCCTGCTGTCACGTGGGAGGGAAGACCGGTGAGTGCAGACAGAGCAGGCAGTGGATGTGAGAGAGGAAATGAGGGAACTCCCTTCTGATTGCTTCTTTTATCTCAGCGAGGTTTAAGACAAAGTCCCTAGCTGACAGCGTGGGAGGGAATGGTGTGGAGGAGGTTTGAAGAGTGAAGACAATGAGTGAAATACTTGCTTTTCCTCGAAGAGAGGTGATGCTGGCACAGGCGCTGACTTCCTTCAGTGGCCTGGATGCTGCCCCCCAGCTTGTCCCAGTGCTTGGGGCCATAGCAGCAGGCCTGGCTGCAGTGTTTGACCCTCCTTCCACACCCAAAGCTCCTGGCCAGAGATGACTCCTGAAGGTGACAAGGAGCCGGGCTCCGAGACCTTATCGCTCAGCCCTTCACCCTTGTGACTGAGCACAGCAAAGACATATTGCCTGGCAATGCCCTCAGCCTCTTCCATATACACCCCCACCAGCACCCTAGTCCCTCCCCTTTAAGGCACTGGGCAGGCCCTGTAGGGGCATCAAAAGCAACTAATACCTCTTCAGGGCAGACCAGGTGCCAGGAGCTTCATCTCATTTTGCTTTCAAACCAGCCTTATGAGGAACCTTGAGTGACTTGCTCAGGGTCACCTACAGTAGGTGGTAGAGTCTGAACCCATACCTCCGCCGCGATGGAGCTAGCCCCTGCCCTTCCCACTATACACTCAGCCTCTTTTTAGAAGTCACGTGAGATTTCCTTTCTGACAGCTGCTGTCAAGGGCCGCCCTCTTCCACCTCTGGTCCTTGCACTACCCTTGGATTGCCACTTCTATTTCTAGGACTCCTCAGAGCCACTTGGGAACATGTGGTAGGGGCTTTTACAGACTTCCTCTTCCCTCTGGAGCCCGCCAGCCCCCTGCACCTTCCCGGGTGAAACTGGCTGTGCTGCCCGGCTGGGACACAGACAAGACATTGCTTCACTTTGTCCACACAGAGGATGTGACCTCACAGAGGACACTCAAGGAAACTTGATCTGTCACGCACATGGCTCCAGGCCACCTCTGCCTCTCTCCCTTTTCTCAGCCTCAGTCTGGCTCTTCTTATGCTTCTGTGCCTCTGCACATGTGCCCACAGTCTGTAATTCCATTCCCCCAGCCCCCTCTCCTCTGCCTAACTCCCCTCTTTCTAGAGTCTGGTCAGGCAACCCTTCTAGCAAGCACTTCTTGATCACCTTCCTCCCTGCTGCCTGCCTGCCACTCATAGCATCTGCCATGCTGTCCTGGACCTCCAGGCTCCTGGTGGGATGCCCAGCCTTTGCATCCTCAGCACACAGTGCCCGCCTTGTAGTAGGTGCTAGACACATGTTAGTTGCCTTTGAATGTGCTAAATACACTGGGAAAGAGATTGCTGGAGAGAGGAAAGTAAGAGTGCTGGTGAGGACCCAGCAGGTTCACCAGGGAGAAAAGTGGGTAAACATTATGGATCGTCAGTGCCCTAAGGCCACAAAGGTTGATTTCTCACCAAAGCCAAATGTCCGTTGTGGACCAGCAGGGGGACTCTGCTCAGAACAGTCACTCAGGGATCCAGACTAACAGAATTACACTGCCAGAAAGCAGAGCTCTGGGAGGGTCTTGCATCAGGAACTAAATGCTTTGGTGGAGAACTCACGTGCTCCCCCATCCCAAGGTAACTAGGATGTGTAGTTGTCCCATGTGCCGGCAGGCAGAAAGCTGTGAAGGCTGGTGGAACACGAGGATCTCGGGCACCTTCCTCCTGGTTCTGTTAGGAGAAGCTACAGCAACGCCTTCAGCTGCCGGTGTTACGGGCAGGTCTCTCTATCCGGGCACTAGGAAGTTCTCAGCTCTGCTCCTGTTCTAGTGTCGCTGTGGGAGGAGCAGGGCAGGCAGAGGAAACCACCAGGTGTGGCCATGGGAAAGTCCCTCCGACGTTCTAAAGAAACATGGAATTTCCTGGTTTTAACCATTTTACATCCAACCTGCCATCTCAGAGCTGACCAGAGCAGCACAGACCCCTCCAGCCTCCTGGGACATTTTATTTGGGGTGTCAAGTCCTGGCTGGGAAGTTGGCACCTGGGTTCCAGCCCCAGCAGTCTCTGAAGAGCATGAGTAAATTGCTGAAGTGTGTGGGCCTCCATGCCTTCAATGCCTGTCTGGAAAATGCTTTCTAGGGTCCCAAACATTTCCAAATACATCCATGCCATCCAATCAACCCACGGAGTAGCTGTTCCACTCCTCCTGTTGCTCCTTGATTTCAGCCTTCTCTGCTCCAGCCCCAGACCCCAGCCCCTGCTGGCTGACTCCAGCCTCAGTGGGGAAAACCTGACCCCTTCATTCATGCTGAGTGAGCTGGCTGGGAGGGACTGTGTGCTGTGCTCAGGTCACACTGGAGAGCATCAGCTGGGTCCCTGTGCTTGCTTTTGGACCTCTGCAGTCCTCCTGGGAAGGTGAGTCAGATCCAGCTTCTAGGACTGGATCGGCATAGCTCCCAGACCTCCTTGGGGCTCCTGGGTGTGGAAGCGTGGACTTCCCAGGCAGCTTTCCACTTAGTTAACTTGCCCAACCTGCTCTGTGGACTCTGAGCAGAGCCCTGAACTTCCCTGCTCCAGCGAACTGTGGGAGATGCCAAAACAGCACCCAGCTGCCCACCGCAATTACCAGAAGGGCCCCAGTTCCTGGCGTCTCTGTGGCTCAGACGCTGGTCCTATCACCTACACTTGGGAACTCAGCGCATCCTCTTTCTCCTTTCTGCTGAGGTGGTGGCTGCACTGAGTTGCCTCTGTCTCTTTAAGAGAGAAAGAGAGAGCAAGAGACGGAAATCAGGAAGTATGAGAGAGCTGAGAGCCAGGACTCAGGGCTGAGCTTGGTTTTCCACCGCCACAGGGAGACAGGGAAGAAACCCACTAGTCCCAGCTCCTGCAGTGGCAGAGGTCATTACGACTGGCCCTGTCTGTGGGTCCTAGGGGCCCTTGGCCACCAGAAGGCTAAGAATACTGCCCATGAATGAGAGCAAGCCCTGAAAGCTCTGGGGGTGCCACCGAGTCCCACAAGCCTGCATCCCCTGCAGTGGAGATGGGGTGAGTGTGCAGCATGTGGAGGGGTCAGGGTGGAATGAGGAGGGCAGGCAAGGGGCAGCTGCAGGGCAGCTCAGCCGGACGCAGGGTTGTGGGCAGGTTGGCAGCAGTGCTCTCGTATAGAGGGTTGTGTGTGGCATAGAGGTGAGCCACCGTGGGCCAACCACAAGCCCTCCCTGGGCTCCGCTTACCAACACCCGAAGCCAGCGATCAGCTCCCAGCGCCTGTCTTCACCTTTCCCAGGATCCTTCTCCGTGGCCGGAGTCTCTGGAGTAGGAGATGCCGGGAAAGTCTCCCTGAACAGTTGGGGGATAGAGCTGGAAAACCCCAGCCCTGTGGGGGAAGTGATAAACAGGAAAGGGTTAAAGGGCTAGGGCCAGTGGCCTTTGATGGAGGCTGAGAAGCAGCTGCACTGAGGGGCGCCTCTCATCCGCCCTCCTCTTTCCGGTGTAGCTCTGCGCCTGGACGTGCCACAGACAGAAAATACAACACACGCTCGCCAGGAAGAGCCTTTGCCTGACTCAGGGCGGCTCAGAGTGTGGGGTAAGTGCATTTGGCCACGGCAGAGCCCTGAGGAGGGAGGGGAGGGGTGTGTGGGTCTGTGGCGGCTCACATGCTTCACTATCCACTGCTCATTCATCCAACCACGCGAAGAGGGCCACTGAGCCCTTCTGTGCACCAGGTGCACAGGGTGGTGCTGGGAGGATCCGCCGAGCGTGCAGAGTTGAGCCAGATGTGCCACAACCAGAGCTCGCAGGCACAGAACCCAGGGGCACGCCGCCTGTCTGGCACTCTGCCCTTTGCACCTCACTGCCTACTACCCCAGAGTCTTCAGCTGTTCCTCGCCCCAGTATCAGAGCCCTTGGCCTTGATTTCAGCGTGCTCTGCTCCAGCCCCAGCCCCCAGCCCTGCTGGCTGGCTCCAGCCTTGGAGGGGAAAACCTGACCCCCTCTTTCATGCTGAGCTATTGGAAGCCTCTTAGTACCTCATTTGCTTCTATGTAAGATACACTCCGACTTGGCCTGAAACTAGGAGTTGACGACCAATCTCTTCAAGGGGCCTCTGGATCTGTGAACTGACATTCTCAAGGATTTGCATTTTTTGAAAATTTGTTTCTTTTTTCTTGTTGATTTGCATTTTTAAAGAAGATTACACAGGCTGGGCGCGGTGGCTCACCCCTGTAATCCCAGCACTTTGGGAGGCTGAGGTGGGAAGATCACAAGGTCAGGAGATGGAGACCAGCCTGGCTAACATGGTGAAACCCTGTCTCTACTAAAAATACAAAAATTAGCCCGGTGTAGTGGCACATGCTTGTAATCCCAGCTACTCAGGAGGCTGAGGCAGGAGAATCACTTGAACCTGGGAGGCAGAGGTTGCAGCGAGGCAAAATCACACCACTGCACTCTAGATTGGGTGACAGAGAGACACTCTGACTCAAAAAAGAAAGGAAAAAAAAAGATTACACAAAGTAAAGATTCACAGTGAAGGAACGTAGGATTCCAGGCATGGCAACCCTCAGTTTGAGAACCCTTGTAGGTTGTTACAGGTCTACAGAATGTTAGAACAAGAAGACACCTTTTCTAGTCTAGCATTATTTAAAAGTACTTAAGTGGCTGGGCATGGTGGCTCACACCTGAAATCCCAGCACTTTTTTGGGGAGGCCAGTGTCAGCAGATTGCTTGAGCTCAGGAGTTCAAGACCAGCCTGGGCAACATGGCAAAAACCCATCTCATCTCTACAAAAAATACAAAAACCAGCCAGGTGTGGTGGCACATGCCTATGGTCCTAGCTACTGAGGAGGCTGAGCTGGGAGGATTGCTTGATCCCAGGGGGTGGAGGTTGCAGTGAGCCATGATTGCACCACTGCACTCCAGCCTGGGTGACATATTGAGAGACCTTATAGCAAAAAAAAAAAAAAAAAAAAAAAAAATGGAAGTATTTAAAGGATGGTGGCCTTTCTAATGCTTCTGTCCCCAGGTATCCCAAAAGGCCAACCCTGGCCTTATTTTTCAGAGAAATTGAGTGTAACTTCTGAGGCTACACTTTCTGGTACTAATTGCTGTAGGAGAATCAGGGTTTGGAGAAAAGAGGACAAAGATGGGAAGCAGAGTTGTAGGGGGTTCAGCCTCTCCCAATGGCCTAGTGATGAAGTTCCCTCCCTGATACTCTGCTCTTACACACACCCTCACACCCACACCTTCCTCTCCAACACACACGCACGCGCACACACACACACCCCTTCCTCCCCAATACACACACAGGCACACACACATGCACACACACACACGCTCACATACACGTATGCACACACACACATACTCCCCACACACACCTTCCTACCCCCAACACACACACACATGCACACTCATACATGCACACTCCCCACACACACCTTCCTACCCCCAACACACACACCCACACCTTCCTTCCTACCCCAACACACACACGCACACACACACACCCCTTCCTCCCTATGCCCAACACACACACACACACACACCCTCACACATACACACACACACACACCTTCCTAATCCCCAACACACGCACATGCACGCACACATGTAGGCGCACATGCACGCGCACGCACACACACTAACACACATGAACATGCACACACGAATACACACACACACACACACACACACACACAGACACACACTCTGAAGCAGCCCTGTCCCTCTTGGAGCAGCACTGGCCCTGCTGTCAGCTCACAGCAGCAGGAAGTGGTGGGCCTGGCAGGCAGGCCCCGTGGGGGCTGGGGGAGTGGTTCCAGGCTCATGTTGCAATCCTGGAGATTTGTGGTGGTATGAGAGATGCTGCCTGACCTGGGGCCCTTCCTCCTATACCGTTTCTGCTTTCTGGGACAATCGCAAGCCTGGATGCCAGAACTCCAGAAACCTCAGTGCTGGGGAGAGGTGACAAAGACAAGCGGTTTGTCTCTGCAGAATGACCTGCCTGGGGAGGGGCTCCGAGGGGACCTGGGGAGCCAGGACAGGCAGAAGACCAGGCCCCTTAGGTGGAACAAATGCAGCTGTGGGCTGAAGGCTCAGCAGGGGCTCGTTTGTGCTGTGTGTCCTTATAGGAAGTTACTTAACCTTTCTGTGCTTCACACATCCCCCTCTCCCTTGGGTGTGGAATGCCACATGGAGCCCTTCTTAGGGTGGTCTTGGGAGACAGTTACAGTCAGGCCACCTGTGGCCACCCCATGCCAGGAATGGAATCCGGGGCTCCCAGCATGCTCTTTTTCTAGGCGGAAGGTGACCAGCCAGCCCAGGGCAGGAAATGCAGAGCACCGCCAATTACCTGTGGCACACAGACGACCTGCTGGGGCAGGGGGCCACTGCCAGTGTGTACAAGGCCCGCAACAAGGTAGGGAGCAGCCCTGGCCAGGCCCTGCCCAGCCCAGCCTTGGCCCCCCACACCTCAGAAACTGGCCCAGTCAGCCCCCTGTGGGCCTCGGGGGCAGTGGGACAGGGACCTCTGGGCGTTGTGCAGCACACTTACACGGTGGGTTTGAGCAGAGGGATGGGGAGCTGCAAATGGCTCCCTAAGAGGATGCCTCTGTCAGGCACGAGTTGGGGGAAGAGAAAGATGCAGTCACAAGACACACATCTGAGGGAGGTAACAGCAAATGGGATCTAGGACTAGCAGAGGGGGAATTAAGCCTTGCTTGGATTTATCCTGTGGGAATATATGAGATGATATACACTCTGCCTTACTTAAGAGTGGGAGCCGGACACACCAGGTTCCAATCCCTTCCCTGCTGCTAGCTTCCCCAAGGAGTGCTAGCTGCCCTTGGTGATTGTCAATAGCAATTGTAATCATAACAAGCCGTCCCCTGCAGGAGGTCAGGGTGCCAGGCTCTCGTCACCTCCCAGTGCTGGACTGTCTACCCCTTGAGAGAAAGGAGGTGTGGGTGGGAGCTGCCCTCCAACCAGGCTCATCTCTGGGGTTGGGCTGGCCAGAGAGGCTGAATGGAGGCCCAGGAGAGGGTGGCTGCTGCCCTGCGGGAGTGGGACTTGCCCTAATCCCTTTGCTGTCTCCCACTGCTCCCTCCCCAATGGCAGAAATCTGGGGAGCTGGTTGCTGTGAAGGTCTTCAACACCGTCAGCTACCTGCGGCCCCGCGAGGTGCAGGTGAGGGAGTTTGAGGTCCTGCGGAAGCTGAACCACCAGAACATCGTCAAGCTCTTTGCGGTGGAAGAGACGGTGGGTCTGGTGCTTGGTCAGAGGATGGTCTTGTCCTTGACCCTTACGGTCTGAGGAGTGTCAGGCCACACAATAGCAGAGACTTGGTCCCATGCTCATCAGCAGGTCAGGCAGAGCAGGCAGACTGCAGAAGGAAGCAAAGGATGCAAGGGGCTGGAGGCAGTGCCCAGGAATGGAATGAGGGACAGAATCAGTACCTAAGCAGAGAGGGCTTCTTGGAAGAGATGACTGTGTATTCAGGTGTGTGGGATCACTATGAGGCCACAGAGGGCTGGAGACCTGAAGAATGGGGGCTTTGGGTTCCAGGCTGAGCCACTTCTTCTTAGTGAGTGGGCAGGAGAAGTCCTCCCGAGCCCCTCTCTGTCCCACCACAGGGAGGCGGCCGGCAGAAGGTGCTGGTGATGGAGTACTGCTCCAGTGGGAGCCTGCTGAGCGTGCTGGAGAGCCCCGAGAATGCCTTCGGGCTGCCGGAGGATGAGTTCCTGGTGGTGCTGCGTTGTGTGGGTGAGCCTCTCCCTTCCCTGCCTCCTCCCTAGACCAGCAACAGGCCTGGGACAGACGCTGATGGGCAGGACCCAGGCGCCTGCCTCCTGCTAATCATTTCATTTAAAATTGCAATGCAAAAATTCAACCTAAAAAAGAACACAGTGTTCATAGCAGCATTATTCACAATAGCCAAAAGGTGGAAATAGCCTGTGTTAAAAAAAACAAAACAAAACAAAACAAAAAAAAAAAAAAACGGCGGGAGGAACCTAAAACAGAATATTATTCAGTCTTCAGAGGAAAGAAATTCTGACACCTGCCGCAACATGGATGGACCTTGCTGACATTGGCTAAGTGAAAAAAGCCACACACAGAAGGACAAATCCTGTAGGATTCCGCTCATACATTCACAGAGACAGAAAGTACAATGGTGGTTGCCAGGGGTTGGGGGCAGAGAAGAATGGGGAGTCATTTGATGAGCACGGTTTCAATTCTGGAGAATGAGGCCAGGTGCAGTGGCTCATGCCTGTAGTCCCAGAACTCTCGGAGGCCAAGGTGGTCGGATCATTTGAAGTCGGGGTTTTGAGACCAGCCTGGCCAACGTGGTAAAACCTTGTCTCTACTAAAAAAATACAAAACTTGGCCGGGCGCGGTGGCTCAAGCCTGTAATCCCAGCACTTTGGGAGGCCGAGGCGGGTGGATCACGAGGTCAAGAGATCGAGACCATCCTGGTCAACATGGTGAAACCCCGTCTCTACCAAAAATACAAAAAATTAGCTGGGCATGGTAGCGCGTGCCTGTAATCCCAGCTACTCAGGAGGCTGAGGCAGGAGAATTGCCTGAACCCAGGAGGCGGAGGTTGCGGTGAGCCGAGATCGAGCCATTGCACTCCAGCCTGGGTAACAAGAGCGAAACTCCCTCTCATAAAAAAAATAAATAAAAATAAAAAATACAAAACTTAGCCAGGTGTGGTGGTGCATGCCTGTAGTCCTAGCTACTTGGTAAGCTGAGGCATAAGAATGGATTGAACCTGGGAGGCAGAGGTTGCAGTGAGCCGAGATCACGCCACTGCACTCCAGCCTAGGTGACAGAATGAGACTCTGTCTCAAAAAAAAAAAAAAAAAAAAAAAAGCCGGGCGCGGTGGCTCACACCTGTAATCCCAGCACTTTGGGAGGCCGAGGTGGGTGGATCACGAGGTCAAGAGATCGAGACCATCCTGGTCAACATGGTGAAACCCCGTCTCTACGAAAAATACAAAAAAATTAGCTGGGCATGGTGGCGTGTGCCTGTAATCCCAGCTACTCGGGAGGCTGAGGCAGGAGAATTGCCTGAACCCAGGAGGCGGAGGTTGCGGTGAGCCGAGATCACGCCATTGCACTCCAGCCTGGGTAACAAGAGCGAAACTCAGTCTCAAAAAAAATAAAAAAGAAAGTGGAGAACGAGAAAAGTTCTAAAATGGATGGTGCGATGGTCACACAGCAGCATAGCTGCGCTTAGCACCACCGAGCTGTACACTTAACATTGGTTGAAATGGGAAACTTGGTTATGCATATTTTACCACAATTAAATACATAATAAAAAGAGGTAATACAAAGAGAGGTGCCGCCCTTGGGGAGGCAGAGCCACCATCCCTCTCGGTTTCCTAGAGAATCCAGATGGCACCTCCATGCCCTAGTGTCCTTGGAATGCCCTCCTCAGCCCCATGCCCATCTTTGCCCTTCTGCTTGTCCCACGGCTCCGTCAGCCCACGGGACCTCCTGTCTCTCTAAACGAAAGGACAGCCTTCCCACCAAGATGAGCCTCAGACACTAGACTGTCCCCGGCCAGAGCCAGCTAGTGGCCCCCCGTCTGTCCCCAGTGGCCGGCATGAACCACCTGCGGGAGAACGGCATCGTGCATCGTGACATCAAGCCTGGGAACATCATGCGGCTCATGGGGGAGGAGGGGCAGAGCATCTACAAGCTGACCGACTTCGGGGCCGCCCGGGAGCTGGACGACGATGAGAAGTTCGTCTCGGTCTATGGGACTGAGGAGTACCTGGTGGGTGAGCTGCTGGGGACGTGCTGCCCCACGCTGAGGGCTCCCTTTGCCTTGTGAACCCCTCAGAGCCCCCATGTGAGGGCCTGGCCACCTCCTGCTTCCGACAGGGTTATGTCTCTCCCCTGTGCCCCAAACAGAAGGACGCATTCTGTTCTGTACGATGGAAAAGGTGAGGCTGCAGCCTGGCCAGCCCGCCCGGCCTTGTGCAGTTAACTCCTTGCCGGACACTGGGGAGGATGGGGCGTGCGGGTCTCCACCTTCCCCAGGGCACAGGGTGGGCCGATGGAAACGCTCTGGGTAGGGTCGAACGCAACACCTGTTTTTCAGATGACAAAGGAGAGGGATTTGAACAGTTCTGTTTTCGCCTGCACGTGGTGGAAGGAGGTGGGACGGGTCTCAGGCCCTTGTCAGCCCTCCCCCTCCGTGACCGTGTTCTGGTTCTCTCTGGCAGCACCCGGACATGTATGAGCGGGCGGTGCTTCGAAAGCCCCAGCAAAAAGCGTTCGGGGTGACTGTGGATCTCTGGAGCATTGGCGTGACCCTGTACCATGCAGCCACCGGCAGCCTGCCCTTCATCCCCTTTGGCGGGCCACGTCGAAACAAGGAGATCATGTAAGTCAGCCGCGGGGCAGGGAAGGGGGCGGACAGGCGGTCACCTGGCCCTTCCCCACCGGTCCCGGCTGTGTCTCCTGGCCCCTCACAGTCCACAGCCCTCCTCTGGTCCATCCCCGCCCAGGCTCTTCATAGATCTTTTTTTTTGTTAATTGAATCAAACAATCAGCTGAGCTCTGCCCAGGCTGATGGGAGCCTGCCACTGCTGCCCATCTTAGCTCAGTGCTTTGCTGCCATCCTCTGCTCACTGACTGCCCTCCTCTTCTCAACTGAGGCTCGAAAAGCGGCTTGCCCAAGGTGGCAGTGCCTGTCAGGGCTAAAGGGGGCCGCTGCCTGTTCCCAGGTCCAAGGTCTCTCCACGGTTTCCTGCTGTCTGACAGGGAAGTAGCCAGTGGCTGGAGGCAGTAGCGGCTCCCTCTGAGCACACCGCCCAGGGCAGAGGTGTCAGCTGGCGTAGCAGGAACGTTGCTGCACCCGCACTTAGCCCAGGGGTCCCGCTGTGTGGAACCTATCTCAGGCCTGCGAAAGGGGAAGACCAGTGTGGACGGGGGCTGTCAGGGAAGGCTGGACTCTTGGAGGGAGAGAACGAGGAGGGGATACTGGGTCCACACACAGCTTGGGCAAAGGTGTGGAGGCTGGCCAGGTTGGGGGAAGAGGCGGGGGAGAGGCAGTGGACAGGGCACAGGTGTCTCTACCTGAAGCAAAGGGCTCTGGGATGAATGCCGAGGCAAGGCGCTGTCATAGCTGAGAGCCAGGCGGCTCATGCTCCATCTCTCAGGCTACCTTGGGGTGGCTGGGTGACTCAAACCTGTGCTCCCTGCCCTTTGTGCTGAGTGTGTCATGCCTGGCAGTGTGACGGCTGGGATCCTGCTGACCCAGTCTTGCTCCCCCAGGTACCGGATCACCACAGAGAAGCCGGCCGGGGCCATTGCTGGTACTCAGAGGCGGGAGAACGGTCCCCTGGAGTGGAGCTACACCCTCCCTATCACCTGCCAGCTGTCACTGTGAGTGGGACCCTACTGGGTGGGTGATGCTGGAGTCTGGGCTGAGTATCACTTCTCTCTGCTGAGTCAGGACTTCTGAGGCCTGTTCCAGCAGGTTCCAGGCATGCCGTGGGCTTGGGTACAGCACCTTCCCATCTGGATGCTGGAGCGAGTTCTTCCAGCTCTTCCCCAACCCACCTTGCCCCACCGCCTTGGCCCTAGCTCTTCAGGACATTCTCTTAGAATGCCCCATTGCCTGCTTATGGAGGACAAGTCTGGGCCTGACCCCTGACAGTCTCCATGTCCTGGGAGGGCAGGGGGCTGCAGAGCCAGCTGGTACCCATCCTGGCCAACATCCTGGAGGTGGAGCAGGCCAAGTGCTGGGGCTTCGACCAGTTCTTTGCGGAGACCAGTGACATCCTGCAGCGAGTTGTCGTCCATGTCTTCTCCCTGTCCCAGGCAGTCCTGCACCACATCTATATCCATGCCCACAACACGTAAGCAGGGGCAAGGGAGGGAAGCGGTGAGCCTTCTCTTCCCCAGCAGCAGTGCATGTCCCAAGCAGCATCTCCCAAAGTACGTTCTGAGGTGTGTGTACTTAGGAACACCTCTGGGTCCAAACGTAGTCTGGAAAAAGACAAGTTCTACAAAGTGAAAGCTAAACAGGTGTTCTTGCACGTACTTCAGAGAGTCAGTACCTTCTCTAATGCTAATGCGCATTACACATCTGAGAAGTGTGTGCGTGGCGTATGTTGGCCAGGCATTTCCTAAATGTACTGCTCATAGAACCCCTGATTCCTGAAGAATTTCATGGAACTAGGTAAATTTTAGTGGCAGTGTGACAGGAAGAGGCGCAGAGCCAGAGGCTGGGTATTGGGACTCCTGGGACCTGTTTCGATGCTGTCTCCATCCACTATAAGATGAGAGTTCACAACCTCTCCCCTTGGTCTCTCCACCCTTAATGAGTGAGAAAACCACCCCCATCCCTCCATCTGCAAAACAGCCCTGTCTATGGGCAACACTTAGCTGGGCCTTAGGCTACCCTGGCCCCTCGTCCTGCCTGCTGACACCACCTGCTCTCTGCTCCCCCACCACTGTGTCTAGGATAGCCATTTTCCAGGAGGCTGTGCATAAGCAGACCAGCGTGGCCCCCCGGCACCAGGAGTACCTCTTTGAGGGTCACCTCTGTGTCCTCGAGCCCAGCATCTCAGCACAGCACATTGCCCACACGACAGCAAGCAGCCCTCTGACCCTCTTCAGCACAGCCATCCCCAAGGGGCTGGCCTTCAGGGACCGTGAGTAGAGCCACCTGGGCTGATCTTCCTCCTCCCATCATTTTCCTCCGAGAGACAGGGGTATGCAATCCAGGGCATGGGTCACTTTTCCTTGTGGGTGTTTCTTTAGGGCTACAGGGAGCAGGAGGCAGATGTGGGTTCTAATTAATTCTGCAGATGCCTCTGAGATGCCACGTGACATGGGCTGGTGGCTTGAGCTCCCTGGGGCTTCCCAGCATCCTCAGAGCTGTGGAAATAACTCCAGTGGAAACAGGGAGATCTGGATTTAATACAGTTTCTGTAATCTCTGATTTGTGGGGAAGCCTTAGGCAGTTTGTGTTGTAAGAAGCCCAAGTCTGAGCTCCCGGAAAGAAGGGAAGGGGGTCAGGGGTCCAGAGCTTTGGACTTTCCCTAAATTCTCTTAAAAGTGCCATTTCTTCTCATTTGAAGAATGCCAATTTTACCCTCCTTCTCTGAGGCTAGGAAGAGGTATTAACCTCAAAACCTGTGGCAAAGAGGGTGATTTCGTCCATTTTCAGCCCGTGGACATGAGGATGTAGTTCTCAAAAGTGGCCACAAGGTGGCAGTGAGGGATCACAGCCTTAAGTGTGGTTGAGGCTTGCAAGGTTGGGGGCTCAGGGTGAGTTGCGAAGCCTGGGGTGGGAGATGGGCAGTGAGGGGTGAGTGTGAGCTGGAAATAATGAAAGATGGGCTCTGAGTCCACACAGTACCATAGAGGCAGGTCCCTCAGACAGGGTCTTTGTTTGCAGCTGCTCTGGACGTCCCCAAGTTCGTCCCCAAAGTGGACCTGCAGGCGGATTACAACACCGCCAAGGTGAGGGGCAGCCCCTAGGTGGCAGGGAGGAGCGTGGCCCAGGGGCAGGAGGTGTGGGACCTGGCCCTGTGCACCTTTGTTTTAGGGCGTGCTGGGCGCCGGCTACCAGGCCCTGCGGCTGGCGCGGGCCCTGCTGGACGGGCAGGAGCTGATGTTGCAGGGGCTGCACCGGGTCTTGTGAGTACCATGAGGGCCGGGCACAGAGCGGGAGGTGGCAGGAGGAGGCGGCTGGCAGGAGGGGAGGCGGGCACCCTGGGACTCTGTCTGCATGCACGGTGCTCTGAGTCCCCTGATCAAAGCAGCTCTGACTCAGTCTCCCCTTGGACAGGGAGGTGCTCCAGGCCACATGCAGGCGGACTCTGGAGGTGGCGAGGACATCCCTCCTCTTCCTTAGCAGCAGCCTGGGCACTGAGAGGTGGGTGTCTGGCCCGGGCCAGCCGGGACCTCTCAACGCTGCTCTGTCTGCTCCTCACTCTGGGTACTTCCAACAATGCACCTCTCCTCCCCAACCCAGAGATCCTGCCTTCCCTGGCCCACTAGAATACAGGGCACTTCCACCCTATCCCTTCTCCCCACTCACCAAATAACAGCAATGGCTCCCCCCAAACCCAGTCCCTCACCTGCAGGAAAAGGGGCCCCTGGGGGCACAGACTCTCCAGGTATCAAGGTGGCTGCCCTTTCCCAGGAAGGGGCTTGTATCTTGCCAAGTCCTTGAATGATTTAGAATAATCCCGCTATGCCAAGTGCCAGCAGAACTCCAGGGGAAGGACTCACACCCACGCACAGTCCCTGCATGTAACCGGGAATGGAGACCCAGTGTTCTCCCGTCCCATCTCCTGCTTCCTCTGAGTCTTCCACTTGCCCTTGCCTTCCTTGGGTTCCCTGCCCCAATCCTTGGAACCCCACTCCCTCCACTCCAGGGAGGACGGGTTGGAAAAGGAGAGAGAGTGGGGAAGAGGAAGCCAAGTGCAAGCATCTGGAGACGGGGAATGTGGGAAGACTTCATTGGCCAGAGCATGGCTGAGAAGTGGGCATAGCACCCCAAATCCTGGAATGCATGAGGCCCTGGTATGGCTGAGGCGGGTGAGGGGTGGGAGCTCTGCAGCCTAGAGATGCCAATGGTGGCAGGAGTCTTTGGGGACAGAGGATCAGAGCCTGCTCATATGCCTGAAGGCCCCCATCCTCCCGCCATCCCCCAGCCCTTGTGCTCAGGGAGCTCCAGGGAGTTTCCCAGCTGTGCATTGACTCATGCAGCCCCACGCACCTCCTGCTTGGCAGCAGCAATGCAGATGATAGGGCAGCTTGGAGGCGGAGGAGCAGGGAGGGGGAAACGGAGGGCCTCCAGGTGACAGGGATGGAGTCTCCATCCGGGCTGAGCTCCCGTCAAACGGTGACAGAGAGTGGGGTGCAGTCAGCAGAACTGCAAGTGACTCACCTTTGAGCAGGGCTCTGTCCAGGGCACAGAGGGGGTTCCAGGTTAGATGTGGCATCGTGTCATACAGAGAGGCCCATGCTTCCTTGGAGCAGCTAGCCCTTCCTGGACATGTGAGGGCCGATGGGACTGTTGGGGAAGGGGAGGCTAGAGATCGATAGAGGCAACACGGAGGCCTTCCCGAATGATGAGGTTTTAAGGCCAGAAGGAAGGAGAAGGAGACTTCCTCAGGCAGGAAGGTCTGTGCAGAGACAGAGAAGATGAGGGCTCTGTTCATGGGGGAAGGAGAGCGTGCTGGGGAGGCTTACTGAAGCCACAGTCATGATGGCAGATATCCCAGAGTGAAGTCAGAGGGGACAGAGGTGGGGTAAGGAGGGGAGGGAAGAATGCATAGGGGCCCTGGAGGGGTCCAGCTAGAGGCAGGTTGGACCCCAATAAAACAAACAATAGGGAGGCATTGTGGACTCGATCTGGAAAGATGTGTTTGAGAAAGCTTTCTGGGTGTCTGTCTGCCCACTTGCCCAGGATGGACATGCATGGGGCAGGTGGAGGGGCGTGCTGGCCTGGGTCTGGCGTCCTGGCATTTGCTGGCTACTGTTCCCCTGTGCTGGCTCTGCAGCCTCCTCCAAAGTGGCCTCCATGATGTGTCTGGAGAGCTCGGGTCAGGCAAGTGGCTGCTTTGAAGCCAATTTCAGCCTCCTGTCAAGGAGGAGGATGGGAAGCAAAAAGAGTTGAGAGCAGGCGAGCCAGAGGGCATGTGCAGCCTCTTCTCTTCGTATGGGTGTGACTCCGGCCTGTTGTTACCTTCCCCTACCTGGGTCTCTGTGTCTTCATTTTCAAAATCAGAGGGTTGGATGATCTCGGAGGCCTCCCAGCTCCCACATGTTGCAATCCTATTCTTGCCGGGACATCCTCGGACCTGTAGATTCTCCTAAGGTCTGAAGACACTAGCTCCGCCCCCAGTGGGATCAGGGATTTCCATGATCTGAATGTCACATGGGAGGAGGCAGCACCTTTGCCCCACCTGGTGACTCGCCTCTGCCTCCGTGTGCTCCTCCTGCCTCAGGCTCCCCAGGACAGCTCCCTTGGCAGAGCAACTTCTGCCTTTGTCCCAAAACTCCCTGGCCCTCCTTGGCAGCTGCTGCCATGTGGAGGCACTGCTCAGGCAGCCAGGACTGGCTTCGGGGATCCAAGGCTTTCCCCAGCCCCACTGCCAGGCAAGACTTTCTCTCTGAGGTCCCTTTTGATCCCTGTGAACACCTTATTAGGTCACAGGAAGGAAATTTGCCTCCTCGTTTTATAGATGAAGAGCCTGAGGCCTGGCGAGCTAAAGGACTAATCCAAGATCATGCAGATAGCAGGTGTGGCTGCCATCGCTAGGACTTGACCCAGGTCTCTTGACTCCCTGTGCAGATAGGCTGGGTCAGCCTCACCCTCTTCTGCTGTCAAGTATCCCATGCCAGCTGGGCACGGTGGCTCATGCCTGTAATCCCAGCACTTTGGGAGGCTGAGGTGGGCGGATCATGAGGTCAAGAGATCGAGACCATCCTAAGTTGGTGAAACCCCATCTCTACTAAAAAAATACAAAGACTAGCCAGGCATAGTGACACATGCCTGTAGTCCCAGCTGCTCAGGAGGCTGAAGCAGGAGAATCACTTGAACCCGAGAGATGGAGGTTGCAGTAAGCTGAGTTTGTGCCATTGCACTCCAGCCTGGTGACAGAGCAAGACTCCATCTCAAAAAAAAAAAAAAAAAAAAAAAAAATTCCTGTTCCTTAAATCCATCTGTGCACTCAGTAACACCTTCAGCATCCGTGCACTGCGGAACTACTGTGTGCTGAGCAAGCGGCTGGAGACGCAGGAGGAGCAAGGGCAGCACCCCGTCTTCAAGGAGCCTGCAGCTCATTCCTGATTCTCTCCTCACCCAGCCCCTTTCCTCCCCTGCTCCTCCATTCCTGAGCCAAAACACACAGTATGCTTGTAAAGCATCGTGAGTGTTAGTAAAAGAGTGTATGCTAACGGTAGAAAGTTAGAAAACAGATAAGCAAAGACAAGAAAATTAAAATCCCGTATCCTATGACCCAGCGATAGGTTATCACACCTTAGGAGTATACCTCCTATGAGTAATCAATAACCAGCATAAAATTATAGTGTATCTGCTGTTTATAGCCTGTTTCGGGATCATATCCACTGTCCCACCTTCTGGCCTCATCCAGAGCTTCCCCTTGAAGTTGTTTGTCTTGTTCCTCTTTATCAACATTTTCTGGAAACAGGGAGGTTTAAAAAAATTTTTTAGTAGCTTATTTTCTTTCTTTTCTTTTTTTTCAAGACAGGGTCTCTATGTTGACCAGACTGGTCTTGAACACCTGGTGTCAAGTGATCCTCCCACCTCGGCCTTCCAAAGTGCTGGGATTACAGGCATGAGCCACCATGCCCATGCTTTTGTTTTTTACTTTTTAAAAATTTTATTATTATTTATGTAGAGACAGGATCTCATTATGTTGCCCAGGCTGATCTCAAACTCCTGGCCTCAAGCAATCCTCCCACTTCTGCCTCCCAAAGTGCTGGGATTATAGGTGTGAACCACTGTGCCAGGCCTAAACTGGGAGGGCACAGGCTAGATGGGTTCCAGCCAAATGTTTTTTGCGAGAATACATTCCAGATGATGCCAGGTACTGTATATTTACATAACCATTGGCTGGTGGCGGCCTGAGTCCTCCAGTGTACAGTTGTATTTTCCCTGTAGAAGAAAGAAGCAGAGTGCTGTGGCCTTGTCACCGTGCAGATGGCCACCCCTTTGTCATTCATCATTGCTAGTAACGCTGTGCCCTAGGGGACAGTTTCAGTGGGCTGCAGGATGTTAATGCTCTCACCTCTGACACATCATTGCCTAGTAGTCTACCAAAGATATCTTTTCCCTCATCAGAAAGCTATTGGTTATCAAGAAATACAGTTTCTACTGGACAGAAACTTAATTCTTTTCCTTTAGTTACAAATTTTCCTGGTAAGGATATCATTAATAGCAGCCTTGCATCACGGGCCCATGAATTTTCGTAGACTCAAGGTGTTAAAATCTGCCTCAACCTTTATTCTTTGCAATGCTCAACGATGTCACAACTTTGGGTTAGTGGGGCCCTCTTCAGGACGGTGCCTCTGTCCCAAACACAAAACTCCCCAGAGACTCGGAGAGCCAGCAAGGCTGTCCTGCAGATGCTGTGCCCAGCAGGTGCCCACAGAGCTCGCTGCCTCCCACCTTGGCTGTTCCTAAGCCCCCAAATGTGGCTTTTCTCCTTGCTTCTCTCAAGGTTCAGCAGCGTGCCTGGAACACCTGAGATCCAGGAACTGAAGGCGGCCGCAGAACTGAGGTCCAGGCTGCGGACTGTGAGTGAGGCTGGAGGGCAAGGGCTTAACAGGATCAGAGCTGGGGCCTGTGGTCCAGCCAGCCTGCCCATTAGTGCCCAGGCTGAAGACTCCATGGGGGTCTGCTTTTTTGCCCCACAGCTAGCTGAGGTCCTCTCCAGATGCTCCCAAAATATCATGGAGACCCAAGAGAGCCTGAGCAGCCTGCGCCGGGAGCTGGTCAAGAGCCGGGATCAGGTACATGAGGAAAGAAGGTCTGTGGGATTTTCCTTCTTTGTGGGGCGGGAGTGTGGGAGTGCGCAGCTTGAAAGGTCCAGTAGCCTTTGGCCTTTACAGACATCAGCTGGCATTCTTTCTCTTGGCAAGAGTGCAAGGGCATGGGGGCATGGAGGGAGATCCTGCAATGAACCTCCCCACCACCGCCACCGCCCCAGACAGCAGCCAGGAGAAAAGGATCTGGGTAGCAGGTGCAACAATTCTGAATGAAAGAAGGGTTAACTCCCTTTCCCTGTGTCGGTCCCTTGGATAGGTCCTCTCATGTACAGCATCTTGCTGAATTCTGAAAACAACAATAATGCTATGATAATGCCCTTTTATAAAATCAGCTGTTTTTGTTTTATTCTTTGAGATGGAAGCTTGCTGTCGCCCAGGCTGGAGTGCAGTGGCGCGATCTCAGCTCAGTGCCATCTCTGCCTCCCGGGTTCAAGTAATTCTGTGCCTCAACCTCCCGAGTAGCTGGAATTACAGGTGTGCACCACCATGCCTGGGTAATTCTTTTTCTTTTTTTTTCTTTCTTTCTTTTTTTTTTTTTTTAAGTAGAGACGGTGTTTCACCATGTTGGCCAGGCTGGTCTTGAACTCCTGACCTCATGATCTGCCCGCCTCGGCCTCCCAAAGTGCTGGGATTACAGGCATGAGCCACCACACTCAGCTGCTAAAGCCCTTTTTATAGAAGAGGAAGCTGAGTCAGTGAGGTTAACTTACCTGAGTCACAGCCAGTAAAAGACAAGTGACAGAGATGGCTTCAGGTCATTTCTGTCCACCTCCAAAGCTCATGTTCTTGGCCTACACCAGTCAGGGATTCACAACCTTTAAAGCGCCACTCTCCCTTTTAACAGACACAAAAAGCCCCACCCACCCCCAGCTGACCGTGTGGAGCCGCTCATTCCCTTGCCCCCTCTGACCAGGGAGAGGGTGGTGCCCAGAGCGGACCTCCTCCCATTCTCTTCCGTGCCTGCTGTAATCTGGGCCTATCTGCAGCCATCACCCCATTCCCTCAATTCTAAATTCAAACAGCTCTGAACACCACAGGAGTTTTCTTAACTGTTTTGGTCATAAAACCTGACCTGAACCGAATGAGGCTTTTTGTAGACTTTATGCCACTTAGGGTGAATGTTCTTGTGGTTCTTTGGAGACGGGGATGTGTTTGATTAGAAGCTGATGCCCTGCTCAGGGTTTTCCACAAATACACTGTGTGAGTACCAGATTGCCTTTCTGATATCAGAAGAGAATTCTGAATTTGGAGCTCATTTGGCCCCAAGCCTTTTGGATGAAGGCCGTGGATCCGAGGCCCTGTCCTTTCGGATGAAGGCCGAGGATTCGAGGCCCCGTCCCAGCTACCTCGTCTTCCACCCGCATGTTCCTGGCGGGGCAGGCTCCTTCAGCTGGCAGAGCCCTGGAACAAGCCTGTGGTCTGTTCAGAGTCCAGCTCCAGAAATAGCAGAGATGGGGTCACTTGGAGGTGCTGCAGGGAGGAAGTAGAGCCACGTAGGTCTGCGGGGAGGAAAAACTTTCCCCACACACCACACTCCTGACTTCTCAAAGTGTTTGTATCCAGCCTGAAAAGGGGAAGGAAGAAATAATAATGAGCTTCAACCCCAGACGGAGAAGATCCTTGGGAGATCATCCCCCCCGTCCCCTGCCTCCGAGCAGGACCAAGCCTGTTGATTCATTCTTGTTTTCAACAAGGATTATTGATTCATTATTTATGCTAAGTTTCTGCTGTGTGCCAGCCATTGGGTAAACCAAGAAGCTATCCTCTTCTGCTTTTTCCAGATGACCAGAGAGAGATTTCAGCTCCTCTCCATCCCCAGCTGTCACGGCCAGACGCGCTCTTAGGTTTCAGGGGCCTAGGCTCCTTCCCAGGGCCTAGTGTCACAGCTTCTCGTGCAGAAAAGGCCGCATGCCTGTTGCCTATGCTACTTGGCTTCCTGTCTCTCTTATCTCTTGCTTAACTCATGCTGTGAGTGCATGCGTGTGAGAGGGAGGGAAACTAAGCCATGAGAATGAGAGATGGCCGGCTGACGGCAAGGAGGTCTCAAATAAACCTGGAGACAAAACAGTCGCCGGCACTCCCAGATTGATCCCTGACCATTGTGGCAGTGAGACTCCTCCTGCAGGGAGACAGCTCCTCCCCTATTCAACTGCCACCCCTCCCCTCCCTCCGTCTTTGCTCTGTGCTGTTAGATTCTTCCAACACCTGCTTTCCGTCCCCTGCCTACAGCATCCAGCAGATTCAGTGCTGTTTGGACAAGATGAACCTCATCTACAAACAGTTCAAGAAGTCTAGGATGAGGCCAGGTGAGCCTGAGAGGGCAGGATGTCCCTACTCTCTCCTGTGCCTCCCTTCTTTCTTCCTTTTCTCTGGTTACTCATTGCTATTCCAGCTGGTGTTGCCGGAGGCCCGCTAAGTGGATGGTTCTGCTCAGCTGGTCCAGGGCAGGGCCCTTGTCTGCAAGCTGCCTGCAGGCCAGTGGGGGATGTGAAACCTTTACACACCTGCCTGGTGCCACGTGAGAGGCTTGGATCACAGGAGTGGGGGATGCAGTGGGCTGGGGCCCGGGTGCTCTAGAAGAGGTTACCCTGGAAAGAGATCCCTCACGTTGGCAGGGCACTTGAAAGTATAGAGTGTCCTTAACCATGGTGTCCTTGGGAAAAGGGGGTAATCAGGAGAAGTACCGTTTTGAGTCACAGGGCCAGGGATTTTGGCGGCATGATCCCTTCATTCTCACAAGGACACTGTGGCAGGGGCTTGGGGGTGAGAAGCTGCTTTGCCAAAGCGACTGACATTGTGGGGTAGTGCAAGGGTGGAACCCAGGAAGGGCTGGTGAGGGGGACCGGAGCGAGCCTGTGGAGGCCCCAGTTGACTCTCAGGTTGAAGAACAAACGCACCAGGAACCAAACCCCACTCTTCCCTCCCAGGCCCCAATCATTTCCTAATCCGTAGACTGAAGGTCTTGGGCTTGATTGCCAAATTCTCTTCTCTCCTTGGGATTACCTAAAAACCACTGTCCACTAGAAATAGAATGCCAGCCACACAGGTAATTCTAAGGCTTCTAGTAGCCAATTTTTAAAAAGTAGAAAGAAACAAATGGAACTAATTTTAATGTGTTATTCAACCCAATATATCCAGTGTCATTTTAGCATGTAACCAATATAAACAAGATCACTAAAGAAATACTTTGTGTTCTTTTTGTTTGGTGTCTTCAAAATCCCATGTGTATATATACACATAAATACATCAATTATTTCTTTAGCAATCTGTTCATAATGATTACATGCTAATATATATATATTTGAGACAGGGCCCTTCTCTGTCACCCAGGCTGGAATACAATGGCGTGATCACTACTGCTCACTGTCACCTCAACCTCTTAGGCTCAAGCCACCCTTCCACCTCAGCCTCCTGACTAGCTGGGACTACAGGATGCTTTCCCATTGCTTTCTTTTATTTTTTACTTTATTTATGTTTTTTAGACAGAATCTCACTCTTGTCGCCCAGGCTGGAGTACAATGGCGCGATCCCGGCTCACCACAACCTCTGCCTCCAGGGTTTAAGCGATTCTCCAGCCTCAGCTTCCCAGGTAGCTGGGATTACAGGCATGCACCACCTTGCCTGGCTAATTTTGTATTTGTAGTAGAGATAGGGTTTCTCCATGTTGGTCAGGCTGGTCTTGAACTCCTAACCTCAGGTGATTTGCCTGCCTCAGCCTCCCAAAGTGCTGGGATTACAGGAGTGAACCACCACATCCAGCCTGCTTTATTGTTTTATATTTCTTTTTGGCAAAAATTTAGTTTCCCCATAGAGATGTGTTATAAACGTGTGTGTGTGTGTGTGAATACACATACACACACACACACACATATATATACATATACATATACATATATACATGAGGCCAGGTGTAGTGGCTCATGCCTGAAATCCCAGCACATTGGAAAGCTGAAGCTGGAGGACCACTTGGGCCTAGAAATTCAAGACCAGCCTGGGCAACATAGCAATACCCTGTCTCTACAAAAAATAAACAAAACTAGCTGGACGTGGGCATGTGACCGTAGTCCCTTGGGAGGCTGAGGTGGGAGGATCACCTGAGCCTGGGAGCTGGGAGTTTGAGGCTGCAGTGAGCTGAGATGGCTCCACGGCAGGACTCCAGCCAGGGCAACAGAGCCAGCCCCTGTCTCGAACAACAACAACGACACCTCTAGGCATCGTTACCCTCCCCATTTTATAGATGAGAAAACCAAGACACAGAAGGTTAAGTAGCCCAAGTCATCTAGGTCCTACTGCTTTTAACCGTCCCGTTTACGGCCTCAAAGGAGTTTTCCTTCTATTGGTCTTTCAGAGTCCTTTATTAAAATTAAAAGTGAACCCCTAACTGTTAAGACCCTGTGTGTTGAAAGATACCATCTTTTAAAATGCCTAGTGGTCTTCAGGGCACTGCCTCGCTTGAGCCTCACGGGACTCCCAGGTGGTACCCGTGACGGTTGAGGAGACAGGCTCAGCCAGGTGAAATCACTCACCTAGCGCCACCTGCCAACAGGAGGAAGGGTTGAGGTTTGTCCCAGGCCTCTCGGACTGCACACATGCTCTCAGCTGGCCGGGTACAGGGCCCAGGAGGGGGCTTCTGCCATTAGGGGAGTGGGATGGGGAGGCTCACAAACTGAACCAGCATCATTTCATCTCGGGGCTGCTGCCACGCTGGAGGCTCATTCCTGCAAAGACCAGGAGGGGGCAGCATCTCTCTAGTTCATGAGCCTAAGGGCCCTTCAGGACGCAGCCCAGGCCATGCAAACCTCAGCGTTTCTGGCTAAAGCGGCTGGGCAGAGGGGTAGGTAAAAGGTGGCGGTGGCCTGGTTTCTCTAGGTCGTTGCAGGCAGAGACCATGAGTATTCAGGGATGGGACCACCTGCTGGCATCAGTCACTCTGGGAGGGCGCTGGATAAGGGGCTATGACTGACCAAGCCCCCTAAGCAGCCCCCACCTCCCCACCCTGCCCTGCCCTGCAGGCTGCCTTCCCCGGGGGCCCTCACACAATTTCCCCACAGCTTCTTGAGGTCTGGGCCTCGTCCTAATCAGCAACTTGGGTGCTGGCTTTCCTCTTCTGCCCTTCCTAGCTCCGCTGGGCCGTGAGTTCCCCTGAAGCAGCCTGGGCTGTCCGTCTTTGTAACTCTTTCCAGGCCCTTGCAGCACTCTGTTTCATTGACTGAATAGGTGACACCCATCCTGTCTGTTTCCTCAGGGCTCAGCTACAACGAGGAGCAGATTCACAAGCTGGATAAGTGAGTGGCCTGTCTGCTGGCAGGCAGTGGGCAGGAGGGTGGGTGCCCGCAGGGCAGAGCAATCCTCAAGGCCAGAGGAGAGGTGGTGAAGGGCCCTGAGCTCAGGCTGCAGCTGAGCAGAGTTCGGGCTAACAGGTTATCTGGGGCGGCAGAGTAGTGTACATAGCTTAGTCGGAGGGAGGCATCTCAGATACAATCTTGATGTAACTGGATTTACTTCTGGTATGCACGAGGCTGTTTGCAGGGGTTTTTTCTCTAATTGTACTGATTGACCACTTACCACTTCCTGCTTCCGACCTCTGCCTGAACCTTCCCCGAGCCTCCCCCTGCTCCTCTGTCTCCCATGCTTCCCGGACACTCTCATGTCCAGGAGGCCCTCCCTGATTTAATGGTTATCTGGGAACTCACTCCCCCAGTTCTGTAAGTACGCTGATCTCTCTCTCTCTCTCTCTCGCTCACACTCTCTCACTCTCACTCACACACACACCCCTACATTCTTTCCATGGCTGCCTCACCTTCCTCTTGTTTCCTGAGGACTAAGCTTGAGCACGTGTGTGTTTCTTGAGGATCCGCTGTGTGTCTCCCATGTGTCCTTGCTGATGTGGGCTTTGCTGGCCACCTCAGCCTTCACAATCCAAGTGTGTGACCATCCTTCCTCCTTTCCCGGAGACATGGCCCTGTTGTGGATGCAGGGCTGGGCACTTATGACGAGGTGGTGACAGAGACCGAGGGATGGTGGGCTTGTGCACAGGTGGTTCTGGCGGCACATCTCTACCTTGGTCCCTGTTGTTCTAGGGTGAATTTCAGTCATTTAGCCAAAAGGCTCCTGCAGGTGTTCCAGGAGGAATGCGTGCAGAAGTATCAAGCGTCCCTAGTCACGCACGGCAAGAGGATGAGGTAACAGCTCCTCCTGAGCTCATGGAGCCCAGGGCCTGGCCTGGCACTTTGAAACTTCAGAGGACTCATGGTTTTGTGGGACCCTAAGGGAGCGGGAGGAGTGAGTGAATGGGTGTGAGCAGATGAGTGGTTTTGTGTCGCTGGGTGGACCAGGCAGTTGGCTGGGAGATTTCTATACCTTACCTTTAATCCCACAAAATCTGCCCTATGCAGGAGATATCATCACCCTATTTCCTAGATGAGGAAACTGAGGCTCTGAGAACAGGCCTCTCCCGCACTATCACACGGCTAGTAAGCGGCAGACCCAAGATTCATATGTGGCTCTGTCTGCCTCTACAATGTGATTCCTCAGGGCTTTTGAGGGTAAAATCAAATCAAATCTGGATTCTTTCCACCGTCCACCTCGTTGTGTTGAGTCATCTCTTCAGGAGAACACAAGTCCCCCAGGATAAGGACAGTGGCAGTGACCCTTACATAGAACCCTCTGTCACACTGTCCCCTTCAGGAGTTTTGGGTTCTGCCTGCTCACATCAGGCCCACCCTCCGTGATTTGCCTGTGTGACATCGCCCCTCCTGAGAAGAGAGGACAGTTCCCCACGTGCTGCCACGTTCCGAGGCCTGCAGGACCTCAGCTTGTTATGCGGCTGAGACCTGGCACTCACCCGCCCTCATATGAGAACACTGATGCCTGCCTCTCCTACTCCAACCCACCACAAATCCTGGTGTCGTTGCTCTGGAGTGGGCTTGGAGATCGGGGTTTTACAGCTCCTCCAGGTGACTCTCATGTGTGGCCAGGGCTGAGTTCCAACCCCTGGTTGAACAGCTCTGGGCCTTGGGAAAAATGTTCCCGCTCCTTCCCTCCACTTAGAGACAGAAGAGAATTCACACTGGAAATGAGAGCGTGGGCACTTCTCCACACAGAGAGCCCTGGTGTGGGCTGCCTCTCTACAGCCTGACTGGTGCCACGCTCACCAGAGCTGGCGTGTGTCACCCAGCCCCAGCCACACGCATGATATTGGTGCTCCCCACTGTGGCCCTCAAGGGCCCCTCCTGGCCTCAGGCAGACGTGTGCATCTGCATTATTGCAGTGGGGTGGGCAAGCGTGGAGGGCACAGCTGGCAGGGCAGAGGCAGCGAGGGAGGCAAATACCCGGGACCCACCTGTGTCCATATGTGGACCCGACATCCTAGGCGAGCCCTGGGAGTGGGCTGAGTCCTGCTGTGATTCTAAGTCTCTGTCTGCTCTCTAGGGTGGTGCATGAGACCAGGAACCACCTGCGCCTGGTCGGCTGTTCTGTGGCCGCCTGTAACACAGAAGCCCAGGGGGTCCAGGAGAGTCTCAGCAAGGTGGGCACGGCAGAATTCCAGGTGCTCTGGGGATGCAGGCTGAGGCGCTTGTTACCCACGTCTTCCGCTCCTTGGCACTCCCCTACCCAGCCACACAAAATGTGGCCACTGCTTGCTGACCACAGCATGGCTTCCCTGCAGATCCTGGAAGAGCTATCTCAGCAGCTCCTTCAGGACCGAGCGAAGGGAGCTCTGACCTCCTCACCTCCTGTATCTCCTCATCCCAGCCCTACACCAAACGACCTGCTTCTCCAGTAAGTGCTGGGGAGAAAGGGGGTGTGTATCTGTGTGGAAGGGGGTTTCTGGGAGCATGCTGAGGTTAGAGCCTGAGGAATTTTGCCTCATGCCAGGCCTAGGAGGCAAGAATAAAGAGACTGGCCGGGTGTGGTGGCTCACACCTGTAATCCCAGCACTTTGGGAGGCCAAGGTGGGCGGATCAGCTTGAGGCTAGAAGTTTGAGACCAACCTGGCAAACGTGATGAAACCCATCTCTACAACAAATACAAAAAATTAGCTGGGTATGGTGGGGCACGTCTATAATCTCAGCTACTCGGGAGGCTGAGGCAAGAGAATTGCTTGAACTTGAGAGGCGGAGGTTGCAGTGAGCCGAGATCACACCACTGCACTCCAGCCTGGGCGAGGGCGCAAGACTCCATCCCAAATAAACAAACAAGAATAAAGAGGCTGCTTCGGTAGGGCTGCAGAGCAGGGTGGGCCTCCCAGGAAAGGGGTCCAGGCAGGGCGACCTCCAGCCTCAGCCGCTTCCCCTGCCTCTGCCTTGGCAGCATGCAAGAGCTCTGCGAGGGGATGAAGCTGCTGGCGTCTGACCTCCTGGACAACAACCGTGTCATCGAACGGTAAGGAGCTTTCACCTTGGTGCGGCAGCGCTGGGTCTTCAAGCTAAACTTGCCTGGGGGTGGAGAGTCCCCAAGCCTGCCCATGCTGGTGTGATGGCGCATGTCCATTTTCCAAGCAGCCCTATTGAAGCGTAGGCTTTGTTCCCAAGTGAGCTGACATCCTCAGGAGGTGTAGGGTTCACTTCAAGGTTTTTTTTTTTTTTTTTTTTTTGAGGTGGAGTTTCGCTCTTGTTACCCAGGCTGGAGTGCAGTGGCGCGATCTCGGCTCACCGCTACCTCTGCCTCCTGGGTTCAGGCAATTCTCCTGCCTCAGCCTCCTGAGCAGCTGGGATTACAGGCATGCACCACCGTGCCCAGCTGATTTTTTTGTATTTTTAGTAGAGACGGGGTTTCACCATGTTGACCAGGATGGTCTCGATCTCTTGACCTCGTGATCCACCCGCCTCGGCCTCCCAAAGTGCTGGGATTACAGGCTTTTGAGCCACCGCGCCCGGCCTCACTTCGAAGTTTTAAAGTGTGAGTCCCCATGCTGTCGGGGAGCTGGGGGCCTTGGAGGCATGGCGTTTGTCCCTATGTCCAGCTCTGTACTCCATATGGACTCTGTGTCCAAGCTTCCCCAGACTGTCTCCTTGAACCACAGCCATCATCAGGGTCGGTGCTGTTTTCATCCCCACGTCCTACCCCAGGAAGCCACAGCACACACAGCTTGGGTAGGATGACCAAGGCCGGTGTTTCTCTGGCCTTGTGGGGCTCCCATCCCTCCTGCCAATGCTCATGGGCCAGCCCCAGCTGCAGGATCATCTGATTCGACTCCCCTCCTTGAGGTGCTGAGGGGTCGTGAGAGGTTGGTGCGGGAACACAGCAGGGCTCAGACTCTGGGATTTTGCATACCAGTAAAAGTTATAAAAGAAAATTGGAGGCCAGGTGCAGTGGCCCATGCCTGTAATCCCAGCACTTTGGGAGGCTGAGGTGAGTGGATCATGAGGTCAGGAGTTTGAGACCAGCCTGACCAACATGGTGAAACCCCATCTCTACTAAAAATACAACAATTAGCTGGGTGTGGTGGCACGTGCCTGTAATCCCAGCTACTCAGGAGGCTGAGGCAGGAGAATCACTTGAAACCAGGAGGCAGAGGTTGATCACTCCACTGCACTGCAGCCTGGGCGACAGAGTGAGACTCCATCTCAAAAAAAAAAAAAAAAGAAAGAAAGAAAAGACAGAAAAAGAAAACTGGAAAACCACGGAGTTACTAGCTGTTTACATAACCAAGTAGGCACATTTGAAGTGAAAAAAAGCCCTGCCATCTAGTAACCCCACTTTTTAAAGTTCATTTTACCACCCAAGAGATAATCTCAGGATAAAGAAAGGTCCTTGCTTGCCCTGAAGGCCAGCAGCCCTGTTTACAGACATGTACACACGTGCACGCATCTCCCACTCCCCCTGTCATCCTCGTGTCTGTCATTTTCCTCTCTGGGAACCAAGGGCAAGGTAGAGTCAGCAGAGACCCCTGCAGGATTTCAATCCTGACTCTGTGTCTTACCAACTACATGACCCTGGGAGATGTGTTCCACTCCGAGCTTCAGTTCCCTCCCCTGTGAGACAGGCGTAGTGATTTTTACCTCATGGTGTTGACATAGGGATTGAATAAAATGAGATATGCAAGGTGCTTGTAGCGGGGTGCGGAGGGAAAGATTCACTAAATGTTACTTCTTCCCCAGGGGCCACTCTAATCTGAGACACTAGCAGTGGGGCCAGGTGGTAGAGAAACCAGGAGCAGAGTTTGTGATCTGTCCCGAGTTTCAGAGGGTCCTTGGGTAAGGGAGACAGCTCCTCCCTGTCCTGTTCCAGCAAGAGAACTTATCCTCTTAAACACCCATAAAGAGGACATTTGAAAGCTTCTTGGAAAGATTTTCCAAAACAGC
This sequence comes from Saimiri boliviensis, assembly GCF_048565385.1. Classification (NCBI taxonomy): domain Eukaryota; kingdom Metazoa; phylum Chordata; class Mammalia; order Primates; family Cebidae; genus Saimiri; species Saimiri boliviensis. Next base: position 59,108,400 of record NC_133462.1, read on the forward strand.
CCTCTTGGTCAGGAAGTTCTAATTTTAGTGCCAACATAAATTGTTCTTGCTGTGATATGTAATCTATTTACAGATAGCTCAAAACTTTATTTTACTGAATTTTCCCTTTCTTATTCGAAGCTGTAGCCAAAGAGCCAAATGAACCAGTTGAAACTCCTTTCCCCTCCTCCTAAACCTTGGCTGGACATTGGAATCACCAAGGGACCTTTTAAAAGTACAGACGCCTGGGCTTGCCCCAGAGACTCTTGTGTACAGCTTGGGGTTAGGATTTTTATAAGCTTTCCAAGTGATTCTAATCTACAGTCAGAGGTGAGAGCCAGTGGGTTCTTGGCAGGGAGTGAGGGTGCTACAAGGGGAAAGCTGAGGACTTGAATGTTCAGTGCTCTTGAAAGCTAATTGTGCTGGGCCCTGGAGTGTGGTCTGCGGGCTTCTCCAGCAGGTGGGCACTGCTAGCCTGTACCTTTTCCTTGCAGGCTAAGTAGAGTCCCAGCAGCTTCTGATGTCTGAGCTCCATGGGGCGCGTGAGGCATCCTGAAGCATTAGAATGACTTGAACACTGCTCTCCGGCACCGTGAGACCAACCCAGGACAAGATCCCGTCCCATCACATCAGCCTACCTCCCTCCTGGCTGCTGGCCGGGATGTTGCCAGCATTACCTTCCACTGCCTTTCTCCCTGCGAAGCGGCACAGCTGAGATTGGGCACCAGGCCACCTCTGTTAGGACCCATAGGAAAGCGTGGCAGCCACTGCCTGGGCTGACCTTTCCATCTTATCCAGGCGCAGGTATCGCTCTTCCGTGCCCCTGGCTGGGCCATGGGGAGAAGAGGCTCCCATATGCCCTCCCACTCCCTCTGGTTTGCAGAGCTTCACTCCCTAGCCAGCAGGAGAGGAGGCCTCCTGGGGATTCCCCAGGGTACTAGGTCAGGCGACCTCATCACAATCTTCCTTCCTCTTCAAGCTTTTCATGTTGAACACAGCAGTCTCTGCTCCCCTGTGATTTCCAGGGGTCACCCTTCGCAGCCTCAGGCAACATAGAGCCTCCTGTTCTTTCTAGGCTTGGTCTGATGGAGCCTGAAGTTGAGAAAATAGGTGGCCAGGGACAGTGCCAGTGCCATGGGGCCCCCCTTTCCCTCTCCGTCACTCCCTGAGGCTCTGGCTGGTCCTGGGACATGCAGCCAGCCAGTGGCAACAGGCCCGTGAGTCCAGGCAGATCCCAGGCCTGCACCTTCAAGAAGTGGAATAAATGTGGCCTTCATTTCTGTTCCTGGTGGCTGTCCCTGGGGTGTGTCTGCAAGTCGGGGAAAGCTCTCAGCCGGGTGTGCTCGGCACCCAGTGAGGCCTGGGCAGGTATCTGTGAGGAGTGCTGGGAAATGGGGTGGGAATTGGTCATGTCCTGGTTTCTGCCTTTCCCCTAAATGGGCCCTAATTTCAAGGAAGAACCCAAGGGGTGCCTTCCCATTCCTTCCATTCTCTTGCTGCCCCCCTGCCCCACGCCATCATTTTGAAAGCCATTTAAAGGGCCTGAAACTTAGGGGAAAAGAAGGGGTTTTTTTTTTTGCTTTTTTTTTTTTTTTTTTTTTTTTTTTGCTTCAAACCCACCATCTCGGTGGCTACTGCCTTTCCCCCATCACCACTATTCAGAACCTAGGCTATGTCCTAAACAGTGGATTTGAATAGTATTATGGGTTATTTTAAGCATTCCTTCATTTTGTCTAGAATCCAGAGTGCTGCCTGAGCAAGGCATTCTGATTTTTGCAAACTGCTTGCAAATTTACCTCCCGCCTTCCCCAAACCCGAGCTGGACGACCCACCTGCCTGGGCGAGTGAAGGAAAGGGAAGGAGAATCGTAGTAAGGTAGCCCCAGTAGGAGGGAAAGATGAGTAGGGAAGCCCACTATGTGCTTTGAGGCATGAAGACAGCATTATGCTTGACCAAAGATAACCCCAGAGATCCTTCCTGCCCATCTTCATGGGAGCCCCACATCCTGAGGCCACTCTACTGACCCAGAAGGGTCAGAAATGAGGAAGGGAAGTCCTGGAGGCTGACATCCTCTCTGCTGCTTTGCTGTGGGAAGACCAGCACTCTAAAGGCCCAGGGGGAAGGTGGCTGGAGGTTGTTTCCTTGCATCAGGCCTAAGTGGCTTCATGTTTGCTATCTGGGCCTCAGGCCCATGGAGTCACTTAAGGCCATGCATTCACATTCTGGGGCCTCAGAGACCTGCTGCAGCCTTGATGTTCCCGGGTACTAGACCACCTCTCGTCCACTCTGCTGGCCTGAATTTCCGGCCCACACTTCCGGCCTACGAGTGGCCCTTCAGGGAAGTCCCACAGTGGGTTTTCCCTGGCAACAGCAGCTGCTCTGGACCCTACGTGCTTGGTGGAGCTCAGTGAAAGCGCCAGGGATCCCTGAACGCCAAATGCAGATTTTTGGGAGATGATGTGATCCGGGCTGTATGATCTCATGAGCAAAGCCCACGAGATGTGGCCGACAAACTCACGCAAAGGCTTCAGTTCAGGTTTTTTTATTCTTTTTTTTTTGGAAAACAAGGTTTTGCTCTGTTGCCCAGGTTGTGGGCTCACTGTAGTGACTGTTCACTGTATGACCAAGTAATCCTCCTGCCTCAGCCTCCCAAGTAGCTGGGACTATAGGCATGTACCACCACCTCCAGCTAATTTTATACTTTTTGTAGAGATGAGGTCTCACTATGTTGCCCAAGCTGATGTTGAACTCCTGAGTTCAAGTGATCCTTCTTCCTTGGCCTCCCAAAGTGCTAGGATTACAGGTGTGAGCCGCCGCGCCCAGTGACTCCAGTTCATTCTACACTGGGCAGAGCTGCTGACGTCGATGCCTCCCCGAATCTGAGGTTCTGCAGAGCTGCTGATTCCATCTCTGTAGAAAATGAGGGACTGGACTATGGCCCAAAATGACCCATAAGATCTACAGGTGTCTGAAGACCTCTTGAATATACTTCTCCATTCTCTGCAGTGATTCCTAACATAACACTTAAAATGAAAAGAGCTCATTTGGTTCATCAGACATGAACTGAGCCCTTACAGTGTGCCAGGCCCGTGGGGTGTGGGAATTACAGAGGTGACTAAGCCACCTTTCTGGCTCATGGGAGCTCACCTCTATGGAGGAAGCCAGGCATGCCACAGATAACTCCCCATCATGGAGGAGGGGCTGGGATAGGAATGCAGACCTCAAGTGTGGCACTAAGTCACCCTCCTCACAGGGGAAGGTGCTTAGGTCAGGCTCAGAAGGTGTCAGGGAATGAATGACTGAGAGCAGGGGACTCCAAAGTGGAGTCTTAGCAGGTGAGCAGGTGATACATAGCAAAGAAGACTTGGGAGGCATTCCTGGCTGTGGGAGCCGCAGCAGCGCAAGGGTGGGAAGAACTACAGGTATTTTTGTGTTACTGGAGCGTAGGTTAAAGTAGGAAGTTGGTATTGTGGAAAGGGAGGAGCCAGCCCAAAAGGTCCTTGCAGGCCACACTAAGGAACTTGGGCTCTACCCCAGGGGACCACAGACAGGTTTTAGGTCAAGTCCAACTGGTATTTTAAAGATACTACTCTTTGGTACCCTGTGGTGAGTGGACAGTTATGGGGAGGAATAGATTAGCTATGTGCAAAAATTGCCTAAAACACAATATTATTAATACGATAGTTCTCTGCACACTCTGCTCACTTTCCCCACCCCCTCTCCACCTCATTTAGCTGTGCCTGCACAGGGTAGATAGAGGAAACAGAAGTTCTTGTCTCAGACAAGACACATCAGGGGCTCAGATCAGTCACAGGTATCTGGGAAGATTCCACGTGGCATTCAGATTCATGGCTAGCAGCCTTTTAAAACAGGTCAATCCAAGTGAAAAGGGGGCCTGACTAGAAGGACGAGGGGGCCTGTCCCAGGTACCCAGGCTGGAACTAGTCAGCTCTGGAGGGCCTGGTGCGCAGGTCTATCTCTCTTTCTCTCCCAGAATCCACACAGTTTCCTCTTTTGAGACTGGCGTCCTGGTTTCGAAACACATATTCTGGGACCCCACTCAACTCCTGAATCGGTAAGGGTGTGGCCCAGGAATCTGCATTATCGATGAGCTTCCCTGGTGAGTCTCACACCCGTTCAAGTTTGAGAACACTGACGCAGAGATCCAACAGACATCCCACAGAGGACGTGTGAATGCACCAACAGAGGCCAATTGGCAGTGGGTGGTACACTGGACCAGGCAGCCCACCCCACACCCACCCTGGGAGCTGAGCCCAGGGGAGCCAGTCTAAGGACAGGATGGATCTCAACCGTGGCCTGGCCACCCTCCTACTGGAACCGCCATTTGCTTTCATGGAGCCACCTCGATTCAGTATCCTCAAAGGATTGCTGCAACTGGTCATTTTGGATTCACTTCCAAACTGCTTCATTGATTTTTTTATTTATATTTATATTTATATGTATTTATTTGAGACGGAGTCCCACTCTGTCACCCAGGCTGGAGTGCAATGGCATGATCTCGGCTCCCTGAAACCACCTCCCAGGTTCAAGTGATTCGCCTGCCTCAGCCTCTAGAGTAGCTGTGTCTACAGGTGCCCACCGCCACAACTGCCTAATTTTTGTATTTTTAATGGAAACGGGGTTTTTTGCCATGTTTGGCCAGGCTGGTCTCAAATTTCTGACCTCAGGTGATCTGCCTGCCTCGGCCTCCCAAAGTGCTGGGATTACAGGCTTGAGCCACCACGCCCAGCCGTGCTTCCATGATTTTTTAAAGGGTGGAGTTCTGGCTGCTTTTCCCTCTATCCCACAAAGGATCCTTAGTCAGGCAACCCCCGTGGGAAGTGTTAAGGAAAGAGCCAGGCTGACCTGAAGTAGCTTCAGTTTATGGTCCTTGGAAGCTCAGAATGACTGCCGCCCCTCACTCTCCACCAGAGACCAAGGAGGAGGGGTGAAATAAGAGGTGGGAGTGAGAAGGGAGAGAGGGAGGGAGAAATGAAGAGGGATGGAGAGGGAGAGGGAGAGGAAGAGAGAGGATGAGCAGGGCACAGGGAGAGGGAGCAGAAAGGAGAGTGGCAAGACGGAGACACAGAGGAGGAGACAGGTGGGGGCCGAGGCGGGGCAGGGAGAGCCCATGAGGTCACCCAGGCCACCCTGCTCTCGCTGGTCTGTTGTAATGTAGTCCATGGCTTCCTGCCACCGCGATGGGCCCAGCGGTGGCTTAGTGCTGGAATGCAAGTGGCTGTGGCTTGGAGCCTCCCCACTGGCTGAGGGAAAAAAAATGCTGACAAATCTGCCTGGAATATCTGAGTTTTTCCAACACGGAAAGAAACATACACACACACACACACACACACACACACACACACACACACACACACGCAGTCTTATCATAAGCCTGGCAGAGCAGCTCAAGATGGAAAAATTTTATAATTGAGATGTAGATGGAGAAGGTGCCACTAAAACTGGTGGAAAACAAGCCCCACCTACCCCCACTCTACATGGTGACACCTTTCCTGGAGCCCTTGTATCCCTCCCTGCTTTTGTCCCCACCTTGATCTGCCTTTCTTGTCCCCAAATACTGTCAAGGACCTAGGAGATCCCCTTGGGAACACTAGAGTTTGGTGACACACAGAAAGCCCATCTCACCGAGTGGAGATGGCGCCCCACCAGCCCTCAGCCCTGGCCAGCTACAAACATCTGGAGGCAGGAAATTCACCCAGTCACCAGTATCTTGGAGGAAGTACATGAGTCTTAAATGGAGCTCCCAATACTACCCCAACTTCTACCCAGCAGGTCCTTGGGGACTTTCAATGGTCACCAAACCAAACGATTCCTCTATCTCCCCATCCCTGGGTACAGGGGCCATGGCTTGAAGAGATGTGAAGAAAAAAATCCTGGACTAGGCACAGGTTAATGAGCACCTCCAGTTAGCCCTGCACAAGGGGATCAGCACGACCACTAAGACACAAGTGAGGGAAGCAGACATGTACAAACTGAACTGCAACTCACGTGAGGATGATCGAATGTCAGAGGCACAAGTGACTTCTTGTGGGATCCCAGGGAAGGAGCCATGAGCGAGGTCTGGATGATTCTGGGAATGCTCTGGAGGGCCTGATATTTGGACTAGACCTTTGGCATAGAGTGGGGTTTCCATAGGGAGAGGAAACTGAAGAAAGATTTTGCTGATTCTTCAAACTGCACCTACAAGGCAAGATCAGAGATTCTGAGCCCTGCCCTTTATACCATAGCAGCTGGGCAAGACAAAGGCAAATTCATGGATCTGAGTGGATATGAGTCCAGACTGTGACACCTTGGGCCAGTCACATGACTTCTCTGAGCCTTGATTTTCTCATCTGTAAAATGGGAATGCTAGCCATTTAACGGACTTGCCATGAAGATGAAATCATCCAAGCCAAAAGTGCCTGGCGCATAATAAATGCTCAATGCATGTTTCTTGAACAAATACATGTAACATGGAGCACTTTACAAGGAATTTCTTTCACAAACACATTTTGATCCTACCACAACATTTTGTCATGGTCCCTGTCTCAGTCTAGTAATGTAAAGTATTACTGACCCCCTTCACACATTGCAAACAGCACTCACTTCTTTGGAAAGCTGAGTTCCACGTGCAACATGCTGACCAAGAAGGAAAGGAAGTGGCACTGGAGATCTGTGTTTCATAGTTAACAAAAACATAAGCACATTTTTTTCAAATGTCTGTGGGCTGGGCAGGGGGGTCACACAATCGTAACTATTCACTGCCATAACCTCATTTTCAAAATGTGGTCTGTGAGCCATGTGAATCAAAATTTTTTGCAAAATGCAGACCAAAATCCAGACATACTGAATCAGAAGATCAGGTAGAAGAATATGCATTTTGAACAAACTCAAGTTCATAAAACTTGGAAAGTTTTGGGGGTTTGTTGTGCCTGTTGTTCTCTTAGTTTGGAACACAAAGGGCTTGCTTCATTCAGGTCTGTGTTTAAACGTCTGCTCCTCAGAAAGGTCTTTCCTGACTACTCAATCTCATAGAGCAGCCTCTGTCACCTTCATCCCCTTAAAGTGCTTTATTTTTCATCAAAGTTCTTACAACCTGACATCATATTACTCTTATGTTTGTCTATTGTCTGGCTGTTTCACTAAATGTAAGCTTCATGAACATATTCATTTACTGTTGCACCTTTAGTGCCTAGAACAGTGCTTGATACATAGCGGATATCAAAAAAACTACTCATTAAATGAATGAATAACTGCTCTATGCCCTCAAAGATTGCACTGGTCATTAAGGCTGATTGCCAACTGTTTCCAGCCCTTTCCCCCTCTGAGCACATGGTAGAATTGTATTTCTGCTCCTGTTTGTAGGGTGGGGTCATATGACTAGTTCTGGCCAATAAGCTGTGAGTGAAAGTGACTGGAGCCTATAAATGCTAACGTGGGATCCTCCAGGTGCTCGAAATTTCCCTTTGGCACAGTGATTGGGAATATTAGACATGGTGAGTCTGATGAGCAGAGAGCCCATGCCAACCTGCAAAAGGCATGTCATGTGAGCGAGAAAGGGGTCTGTTGTTTCAGGGCACTGAGCTGTGGCACTTACTACTGTCGCATAGCCTAACTTGTCCTGACTCTGACAGTGATTCTATGTAGACAGTTGTGCAACTGTCAGAATCCCTGGGAGTTCCCTGAAAGCTTCGGGGATTTCAGACAACTTCAAATGCCTCAAAGCCAAACAAAACCCAAAACTTCCCCTTCAGGAAGTCAGGCCATGTTCTGTCCTTCCGTTTTCCTTCTTACTAGGGGACTTGGGGAGGGAGGCTGGGGGACAGCAATAAAACAACTTACCCAACAGGAAAACCAACACACTCTGGGACCACCTCTAAGTGATCTCACACCCTGACCGCACACTCCAAACTCACTGTCATAATCCTTCCCTTTGGTCAAAAATAAAAGCAGCACACCCACTCTGCTGGGAGTGAGTCACAAACAGAAAAAAGTCGATGGGTTTGAGCCAAGGGTATCTACTAACAAGAAGGAAAACTCCCAGTGGAGGGATTTCAGCAGATGCTGCAGTCTTACCCTTGTCGCCTGGATGACCAGACAGATCCAAAAAATGTTAAAGTCCAGGTATCTGACACTACCCCAGCAATGTTCTGACCTTATAATGAAACCAGAGGTTATTTAGCACTTTTTCCCTGGGGAAGAAGGAGTAAGTTGCTATTCATGTAGGGTGTGTGTGTGTGTGTGTGTGTGTGTGAGAGAGAGAGAGAGAGAGAGAGAGAGAGAGAGAGTGTGAGAGAGAGAGAGTGAGAGAAGTCTATGTGTGTTGTGGGAGCAGGGGAATGCTATTTCAGGGAAGAAGGAAACTGGGCTGGGAAAACTGGCATTGGAGGAGACCCCTCCCAGCCAGGGAGCCTCATGCTGAGGTTGAGGAGGGCAACCTCGACTCTAATTTCTTGGCTCAGGGAGATGAACCTTGAGATAAACTTTATGATAAACTTTTTGGATTGGTTACATGAAATTATATTATTTATATCTTCGTTTTCATCTCCTTTCCCACCCCAGAAGCCAAATGCAGGGCTCTGGCCCTGCACAATCTCCTCCCACATTCATGCTGAGAGCAGCCACTGTCACTCCCAAACCAGAGCTGCAAGAGGAAAACAAAAATCAGAGCATTTTTCTGTATAACCCAGACAACTGGAGAAGAGTTTTATGCCTGATGATTCCGGATAGTCCTCAGTTTCCCATGGCCAGAGCTGACGCTCCTCCCCGTGAGTCTCTCTATCCAGGAAATCTGGGTTGGACTGCCCAAACCATGCTTTGAGGCTGCCAGGAAGGACAGAGATGGAGACTGTTAGCAATTATTTCACAAATGGCATTTCAAAACCGATCTTCCAGGGATGCACCTGTTGTCAGATCTCTGCTGCTTCTTGTCCCACCAGGCTGTCACTCAGAGCTCAAGCTGGGTCCATGCCCAGGACCTCACCTACCCACTGCATTCCTAGGAGGGAATGAGTCGCAAGTGTGTGGAGATGGGTAACAGAGTGTGGACACAGCAAATATTCATATGGAATACAAGTTTCTGCAACAACCCCAAGAGAAGTGCTTGCAGAAAAAGTGGGAGATGGAAATAAAAGAACACAAAGGCAAATTGTATTTTCCCTTTTATGCCTTCAGCAGAAAGTACTCAGGAATAGCCCCCATTGGGCTTTTCTCTGTCATGTCCACTGAAGCACACTCATCCTGGGGAGAAGGAACAGAGAAGCCCATTCTCTTATCACCACCTCAGACCTGGAGCAATGGTTTCCCAGGTGGGGGCCCTGGATCTACAGCATCAACACCTGGGAACTTGCTAAAACGGAGCCCTCTCAAACCCCAGCCCCAGACCTATAGATTCTGAAACTTTCGGGATGGAGCCCAATAATCTTAATTGGGCTTAAATAATCCAGGTGACTGTGATGCATACCAAGGTTTGATGTAGCAAAAGCAAGGTTAGGAGAGGGAAGAGGAGGAGTGGGGCAGAGGGAGTGGCCTGTGGCTCACACACCTTATCCCTCATCGGAGCTCCTCTGTTTGGTAGCACTGTGGGGTTGACCTGTCCTATGGGTCATTCCTCAGAAACCACCTCGTAGGGTGAGCTCCGGCCTCTGGTGAGCCCCAGAACCCCAGGAACCTCTCCTCTGCTACAGATTCGGGAGGCAGAGAACTATGAGTACCACGAGGGAGAAGCCATGGAGCAAAGCTGGCTGGGAATTCCCTGGTCACTGGACTCCGGAAATTTTAGGAATTACCTCCAAGGGAAAAACAAAAAGCAAAAGTGAAGATTCCCCTAGGAAGCACTAGGGGGAGACCCATCTCTGGCCTGGGAAGAGAAGGGAGAGACCAGGTCCAGAAGAATTTCGACTATTCTTTCAAAGAGTGACCATGCTAGACGGACCAGACCGAACCGGTGTTTTAAGAGGAAACCTGCGATCGCTGAGTCAGAGTGACGGACCTGACAAATGCCCCATTACCACCCAGCTGTCTCCCCACCTCCAGCCCAATGTACAGTTAAGGAAATTGGGGCTAGAGAGGGCCCCAGCCCAGGTTCAGAGACCCAGGAGTCCTCTTTATCCATGAGACGGGCCAGTTTCCATGGGCAAAGGTGCCTGTCTGTGGGAGCAACTACATAGTTTGTGGGAACCAGTGCAACAAGAAAACGCCCAGCCCTTTGTTCAAAAAGTAAGACTTTCAAGATGGTGACCACAGAGCATTAAACCGGACAGGGGTCCATGAAGCAAATCCATGGGACAAAGTGCCGGGAGAAAGGAGTTCTCTCTTCGGGTCCCACGAGTGAACCGTCCATACCGGGTACCAAGTAGGGCCTTTGGGGATCTGGTATCTCCACAGTAATTTTTCGAGCAGCTGTGGGGAGTGGAGGGTTGGCTAAGGAAGATAAAGCTCCCCCAACCGTTGGGGCGCGGGAGTGTTCTCTCAATCGGGGGGCCCCCCAGTCTTCCGGGAAAGAGGAATTCCTTACCCGACAGGGCTGCGAAGGGAGGGGAAATCCAATCAGAGCGGAAGTCGCACGTGGACAGCTCTGCGCTGGCGACTTCCTGCGGTCCAGCCATGGGACCAGGCGCAGCTGCGGGAGTGCGCGTGGGGCATTCCGGATCCGCGTGGAGCTCGGCTCTAGAGGGGGCGGAGGGCGGCGCCCAGCGGAGAATGGAAGGGCGGAGGAGCACGGCTGGCAGTCTGCGCGATCAGCGGGAGGGTGGCGGGCGGACGCCTAGACGGAGGGGCCCTTCTCCGACCCCATCCAGCCAGTTCCCAAGCCTTTTCCTCCGACCTGCTCCCTCTCCTGGAGCGTGGGGATGCGGGGGGTGGCGCGGACCTGGTGTTGGGGGAAGTGATCCCCGGGGTAGGACGCAGGGTTGAAGGCCGAGGGCCCCCAGCAGAAATGCGCCCTCTGAACTCTACTGTACCGAGGCGCTCCTCTGCGGAATCCTGCAGCTGCTCCCAGTGAAGATGCCCCCAGATCCACAGTCGCGCAGACGTCGCCCCGCACCTACCCTACCCCTCTGTCCGTCGGGGGTTCCCTCTGGTCTTCCTTCCTGCCACTTGGAATCGCCCCGCCCCCGCCCCGTCCCCGCTCCGCCCAGTGGTCTGCGGTCCCTTTAAAGGCGCGCTGGTGCGGGGCCGCCCCTTCTCTCGGGGCTGGCTCGGGAGCAGCGCTGTTGCCAAAGCCGCCGCTGCCGAAGCCGCAGCCACCAGCCGGGCATGGCCATGGCGTCCCCGGCTGTCGGGCAGCGCCCGTACCGGTTACTCTTGGATCCCGAGCCGCCGCGCTACCTGCAGACCCTGAGCGGCCCGGAGCCGCCGCCGCCGCCCCACGACCGGTCCTCGCTCCGCTGTGTCCCGGCGCCCCTCTCCACTGCGCCCGGGGCGCATGAGGGGCGCAGTGCCCGGAGGGCTGCCCGGGGGAATCTGGAGCCCCCATCCCGGGCTCCCCGACCTGCTCGCCCGCTCCGGCCTGGACTGCAGCAGAGACTGCGGCGGCGCCCTGGAGCGCCCCGACCCCGCGACGTGCGGAGCATCTTCGAGCAGCCTCAGGATCCCCGCGTCCCGGCTGAGCGAGGCGAGGGGCACCGCTTCGCGGAATTGGTGCTGCCGGTCGGCCCCGGCTGGTGTGACCTGTGCGGACGAGAGGTGCTGCGGCAGGCGCTGCGCTGCGCTAGTAAGTGTGAAGGCAGGGGAGGGGCGCGCGGGGACACCGCAATCTGGGGGCGAAGGACTGCGAGGGCCCTGGGGCAGGGAGGGAGGGGCCATTACCCTCTCTGGCTCCAGGGGAGCCCAGACCATAAGGAGGTAACCTCCGGGAACACTCCGTTCCTTAGTTCCCTGGCCGGTATCCTTTAGCGCCTGCCCACTGCTTCGGTATGGTTATGCGGTATTTAACAGATACCTGTCTCCTGACGGGTGCGTGCCTCATCCCTACACACACGCACACACACACACTTGCACGCAGGTTGTGTGGTGTTGGGTGATGGCCTCGGCGGCAAGGTCATTATGTCACCCACCTGTGCATCCTCATGCTTTTGTTGTGAGTTATTGGGAGTGGATTGTGAAGCTGCTGTGGAGATGAGCGGTTGACCCTGGTTTATTAGGGTTAATGACAAAACGCTTGTTTGTCCTCCTATGGTAGAAGCTCAGACCTCTCCTCCAGGGGGACCTATTGGGACAGGGAAGAGATCTAGTTAGGCTTTGGATAAAGGCAGGCTGTGAGGCTGAAGAGAGCCTGAAGTTACCCTGAACTCGTGCCCCCTCCTGCCTTTCACCTCTGGCCCCTCAAACCTTTGGACTGCTCTCCGATGTTTGACTGTCCCCTGCCTCCTCCCCCTCCTCCTCCTGGGTTCCTGCCCCCGTCATCGTGCTTTAACATTACTCAACTCCTGACAGGGTCCCTTCCTCTCCCCAGCTCTCAGGATCCTCCAGTCACCTCCTGAGCCAGGCTCTTCTCAAAGCCAGAAAACACTGGGGCCCCCAGTGTATAGATTTTCTGAGCCAATCTTCATTCTTCTTTGGGGTTTATTATTTTTCTTCTACAGTTAGGGGCGTGTATGCCTTTAATAGATGTCCACCCTCCACCCCTGCCCTGGTATTTGCTCTTGCGTGTTTAGCAAAGGCTATCCATAGCCATGTGTTCATGTGTTTACATGGATATTTCAAATATCTGAAGCCCAAAGCACAGACAATGGCACAGCCTCTAGCAAGCATCTCTGAAATGGATTGTGGTTTGCATCTTTCAGCAAAGGCCCTTCCCCCATGACAGCAGCCTCACATCTCCCATCCGACTGCAGCGTTGTTCAGCAGCAGCGATTTCCGCGTCAGGAAAACCCTACCTTTCTTCTGCCTGCAGTTTGCAGCCAAGGCTGCTCGGTGTGCCACCCACTACAGCTGGCTGCAGGGAAATAGAGCTCAGACTCTAAGCCTGGGTCAAGTGGAAGGAAAAGATTGGAAGGGCAAGTGGGTGCTGCTCTTTCCTCCTCCACCAGAACCCCCAGTTCAGGTGCTAATTAAGAAGGAAGGAGCAAAGGTGTGTAGAGTTATACGTTGTGGGTATAGGGAATGCTGTCCCTCAGTAAATGCCTTTGACTTCAGTAGAATCCAGTGCAACTTGCCTTTGGACATGTTGGCAGCTTTTGCAGTTTCAAGATTCCCTTACTGCGTCCAACAACCCTACACACAGGGAGAGAGGCAGGAGCCTCACTACAGTGGGTTTTATTACAGCTGGAATCCCAGGAAATCTCGTTCATCGGCATTCTAGCTTGTATTTAGACTTTGGGGGACTAAGATTTTGCACGGTTTTGTCAATTTCTTTCTTTCTTTCTTTCTTTTTTTTTTTGGTTTGGTGATAATGGTGCGTTTGTGTGTATTTACACGTGCCTGTGTGTGATACTCCACAATTAAATGAATTTATTCTCATATCACATCAGAATCGTTGATCTCCTTTGATTAAGTCATATACATCGTTTCTAGTGGCAGGAAGATCCAGGCCCTCTGGGCAGTACCTCTGACTTTGGTGAGGTCTTTTTACTTTCTCACAGCCCCCACATAGTTGGTTTAATACTATCGATGTCTGAGCACTGGAGAGGAAGCCAAACTGGAATCGAGGGTTACAGAAAGAAGTCTCTGTTTGACATTATTAATATTTAACTAACTGTGAACCTATGGCTGGATGGCAAAAGTTGAGAAATGTTCTAATGTGTAGATGAGGGCTGGCAGGTGGAGTCACAGCAGGCCAAACTCGCTGAGCATCTTTCTTTAAGTTGAAGGTCTGATTCCATGGTGGGGTTGCTTTGTTTGTCTTCATTTTGAAAAGCAACAGTCAGAAAGAGGACTTTTAAAATGCCATACTACACAGTAATGAAGAGCATAGACTGGAACCAGAGCCCTGGGTTTGAATCCTGACTACCGCTTAGTCCCCATGTGACCTTTGGACATCTTCTGATTCCTTGTTTTTTTTTTTTTTTTTTTTTTTTTTAATGATATTACCTACTTCATCATGTTAATGTGAGAATTAAATTGATTAATATACATAAGGCACTCAGAACAGGGCCTAGCAAAATGCAATACAAATCTTTAATTCAATATGAATATTATTGTTACCTCCCATCCAACAGCTGTAACAACTAGTCTGGGCTCGTGACACCTCCTAGGATTACCTTTCTAAGCAGCAAGAACAGTTTGCAAACTCTGCCTGGTTGCTAAGCTCAGTGGGGAAGTGACTGCCATAGGCATCCCAGAAAATTTGACTATTAGGTGTCCTCTAGGAATGTCACTCCTATCCAAGGTCCTGCTGTGGCTGAGGAGACCCTTCTGTGCCTGGCTTAGGGGCCACGAAGGCATTGGGTCCTTGTCTTTGTGTTTCTTGCACCCAGCAGAGTGCCAGGCACAGAGCAGGGTCTCACTATGCAGTGACTGATGAGAGTGGTGGCTTGTTTGTGCTATTAAATATCCCTGCCCTTGGAAACAAGCAGAAGGGCAGTGGGCTTGTGAATGACATCTGCCTTCATAGGAGGCTGACACTGGATGGGAACTATGTTGGCAGAAGGGGCTTTTAGTAAGGAAAGCATTTTGGAAACAGTCTTCCCATTGTCTGTCTACCTTTTTAGCAAAAGTTCATCTAATCCTAAGCCTACCCTACTTCAAGATCTGTAACCAAGCTCTGGTGAATGTTGGATTTGTGAACAGGGAAGTTCAGGGTCAATATGAATTTCTAGCATTAAAGAAATCATAGCTCTTAGATAGAGAAGGAAATCCAGTGGGGATCTGTGGAAAGACAGAGAAAGAAAGGTAGTGTGAGTGCATGTGTCTGTTTCGGGGTGGGGGTGGGGGTGGTGGCGGTGGTGACCGTGAGAATCCATTTCTAGCATTCTAGGAGGGAATGGTCAACAGCAAATAACCAGAGAAACTCACTGGCTGCCCTTTGGCTTTGTTCTCAGGGACTTTTCCTTACAGATTCTGTCCCTTACTGTTCCTTCTGTAGAAGGCACATGGAGGTGGCCTTTTACCTTTCATCTCATTTTGGTGGCTACAGGAGGTATCCTGGACCAAAGGGATGGTCTGGCACTTGGAGAAACCTAAGCCTGACTCAAACCGTCCTGGAGGTGCTTAGACGTACCGTGGCCGTTGTCAGTGAATGCCACCTGTCTGTTCCTGGAGTCAGAGTCTCTTTCCAGAAGGGGGTTATTCAGAGCTGTGAAGTGTTAAGTGATTGGAATTACACGGTTGAAAGGGAGGCCCTGCCTGGGGCTCCTCGTTTCTAACCTCCCCACTCTGTGATAGATTTTAATGACACTGTGAATACAAGGCCCTGCCATGCAGCCCTCAGGGAAGGGCACCGGGACTACCCTTGTTGAGAATGGCTGATATCGCCCCTGGCCTCTAGTCTGGTCTCTCTAGTCTTGCTGCTGCGCTATTGGCTGGATTCAACCCCACTTTCTGCACAGCTGGAACCACCTGAGTGACAGCCCTCAGATGCTGCATTGACTTCCTGTAGCAGAGAAAGGTCTTCATGTCAGGTCTCTTGGAAATTGTCCTGTGTTGTTCTGGTGGCTTCTGTATTTATTTATCTTGGGCATTTGGAAGGCATTTGTGCACCCAGCAGCACTGAGTGTGTGGTGTGTATTTTCCTTGATTTAGGCCCGTGTTTGGCTTTAGAGTTTAAGAAAATGAAGCACAGAAACGGATATTTTGTTGTTAAAGATTGTGGGGATCCCCCACTCCAAGCCCTCTCCTACCCCTGACTCTAACTGGGGTCTTCTTGGGTAAGGTCCTATTGGAGGATGTGTGTGTTAGGGGCCCAGGAACGAGCCTGGAATGCTTTCAAACAGGCCTCCTCAGCTCCCCATGCTGCAGCCCATTTTTCCTATCCTCCCTGCTTCCTGTCTTATCAAAAGATGAAAGTGAAAGGATTAAATGTGGGCTTAATTTTCCCCACTATTCATCAGAGCATGAAATTTTCTGATTATGGAGTGTGGGGGGCTTGAGTCCCAGGTACAGTCAAAAATGATTAATGCCACTTGTCTGCCAGCCTAATTAGACTTGGTAATGAACATGTGTGTTTGCCTGCTGATCCTGCGGAGTTATTAGGTGGATGTGAATTGACATCTCCCTGCAGCATTGAGGGTTTGGTCTGATATCCCCTCTCTTCTCCCCAATTCTACTGGTGAACCAACCTGTGCCAAGCCTGGTAGGTAGTCCCTGAGTGACAAAGAAAAGACAGTCCCCAGCCCAGTCCCATGGGCCCTGCCTGGGTGGGAGAGTGAATTTATCCCGTCAGGGAGCCACCTCCTGTGAAGTATACGCAGGTCAGGAGCCAGAGGCTGGGGAGAAGCTGCTGCCAGGCTGAGCCCAGGTCTGAGAACGGGCACAAGAAGAATTCTTCACATGTCAATAGTGCCTTTTCTCTGAAGAGCCCAAAGTGTTTTCATGCCTGCTGCTATATTCATGTTCAAAATAGCTTCATGCTTAACTCACACTAAAAGGGAGCGACCCTGGCCAGGTGTGGTGGCTCATACCTGTAATCTCAGCACATTGGGAGGCCGAGGCAGGCAGATCACCTGAGGTTGGGAGTTCAAGACCAGCCTGAGCAACAGGGAGAAACCCCCGTCTCTACTAAAAATATAAAAAATTAGCTAGGTGTGGTGGCACAAGCCTGTAATCCCAGCTACTTGGGCAGCTGAGGCAGGAGAATTTCTTGAACCTGGGAGGTGGAGGTTGTGGTGAACCGAGATCATGCCATTGCATTGCACTCCAGCCTGGGCAACAAGAGCGAAACTCTGTCTCAAAAAAAAAAAAAGTTACCTGGCCAAGAGTTACCTGCTGACTTTGCCGAGGACAGTGGTGCAGTTAGAAGCCCTGAGGTCGCCTCATTCTGACAGGTCTTCAAGACTTTGGTGCCGTCTAAGGTCCTCAAGCCATTTCCCCCACTTTGGGCTTTGTAGCCAGCACCTCTGGGTGAGAGGCAGCTACCTAAGATGGGAAGGCCATGGGTGGGTCCCAGCTCCTGCACCTCAGTGTTCTCCCACAGGGCTTTCTCTGGCTCCCACAACTACCCCTCATTCCTCAGTTTCCCCATGGAGGGCATCTGCTGGCATTCTTGCCCTACCCAGGCTTACTATGAAGGCTGCTGAGGAACCTGTAAAAACATCTCTAGCCTCACCAGAATGCCCTTCCTGTCCACATTCCTTAGATGGCAAGGTGAGTATTCTTGGGTGGATAAGTATTTGTGGGTATACAAAGCATGCAGGCTCCCACACCCAGCCCTTCTGAGGGAACCGTGTTCCGGGGCTCAGTCAGCACCAACTGGTGCGATCTCCTTCTCACGAGCTTGCAGACCTGGGTCTGTGCTGGTGGCGGGAATCTTTTTGCCTCCCTGCAGGGTCTTGCTTGGTCTCTGCTGACTCTGGGCACCTGCCCCTCCTGCAGAGCTCTGTTCTGCCTCTCCACAGCTGGGTGGGGAAGGGCTGGCAGCAGCTGGGAAGGCCGGGCCTGACTGGGGAGATGGTTTTGCATTTAGTCATTTTCAGTTTTTTTCCAAGAGTTTTGGCAAGCCTCTTTCCACACATTCCGGACTGGTTCTCAGGGTCAGAAGGAGAGAAGAGCCAGTTTGGGGCTTAGGGGTGGAGGTAATGATGTTAGATCAGGCAGAAGGCTGGGTTTCCTGGGGGCACTGGTTTAAGTGGAATAAGGTCCAGGCTTGGAAGCAGTCTCAAGTTGCCCCACCCCAGGGTCAAGACTATCTTGACTCAGACCTGGGGAAGTGACATTTGGGTTGGCTGAAGTGGCCCCCAAGACCGTGCCGGGCCTGTTGTGTGCCTGTGGTTCCTAGCATACACAAAGGTTTGTGAGAGATGCACTCATCGGGCAATCTTTGAGGTTCGATTCTCTTTTTTTGCTCTTTTTGGAGAGGAAGGAGGAAGAGCAGTGGGGCCCCTCCTAGCATCGTAGTATGTCTCCAGCCTCCCAGGGGAGAATGCCCCACTTGGGCTGAGGGGTCTGGTGACCCCTGAGAATTGTAGCACTTACGTGTGTGCTCGGGTTAGTGTTAGGTCCAGGAAGTCAACACTCAGGAGTGCAGGCAGATATGTCATTCCCTGCGCACTCGCAACCACCAACCTCTGGCCCAATTCCCATCGTGCCATCATCTCCCCCCAGGCCAAAGAGAATGCTGAAGTGCATCCTATCCCGAAGACCACATCCTTGGGCTTACTCAGAGAAGGAATTGGTGGTGGAACAAATGTGAGCTACACTCTGGTCCTCCAACGAGACTCCCCATCACCTGCCACCCCCCTACAAAATCAGACCAGGTCTCCATTTTGGTCACCCTGGACTGCAGAGGGACTCCACCCACACTGTGAGGAGGAGGCTTAGCAATACACACACATTGTTTGTAAGTCGATTCTTTAATATAGAAACCCCCAAAATGCCACCGTTCCTCAGTTTTGGACTGGTTCTTTCTCCCTGACGCTTCCTTGGGGAGAAGGGAACTGCCCGTGGCCTTCATGGTGGCCTCTCTAGTTCACCAAGAACCTCCCGACCAGAAGAAGGGCATAAGCAAGTCCAGGTCCTGAAGTGATACCTGGGATCATTAAGCAAGGGGTAGAAGCCAAGTTCATTGCCCCACTGCAACTCTGGTCCTTGCACCCAAGATCTCCAAGAGGGTCCAGGAACTCCCACCTGGCTGAGCACGGGAAAGGGCTCATTCCCATTCCCGCCCTCAAAGAGGAGAGCATGGGGCTTCTGGGGAAACTTTAAAATATGTATCATGGCCGGGCACAGTGGCTCACTTCTGTAATCCCAGCACTTTGGAGGCTGAGGCGGACAGATCATGAGGTCAGAAGATCGAGAACATCCTGGCTAATGTGGTGAAACCCCATCTCTACTAAAAATACAGAAAAAATTAGCCGGGCATGGTGGCACGCATCTATAGCCCCAGCTACTCGGGAGGCTGAGGCAGGAGAATTGCTTGAACCTGAGAGACAGAGGTTGCAGTGAGCCAAGATTGCTCCATTGCATTCCAGCCTGGGCAACAGAGCGAGACTCCGTCTCAAAAAAAAAAAAAAAAAAGTCATGTGTAATGGGGGGAAATCCCTTGCAAATGCCCCATTTGGGCTGGAGAATATGCTGACCTCACTTCTCATTTCTCCTCATCATTGAGCTTTTCTTCGATGGGTCAAGCCATTGGGAAAGACAGCAGGAAAGAACCGGCAGAGTCGAGATGGGGCTTTAGGAAGCTCTAGGATCTTCATTCCTGATGCTTGGAAAACTAAAGAGATGGTCTGAGAGGAGCACTACCTAGAGGCAGGAGAATGCCTGCAATGACCTCTTGCTGTCTCTGACATCTAAGCCATGACTCAATGACCTCCATGTTGAAGGAGAGCCCAGCCAAGGCCCAGCATGATTTGAAGCAACAGCCTTTACCATCTTCATTGCTTGGGTACAATATATGCTCACCCTATTTCATATAAAGTTACCTCCAGACTGCTTTTAAAAAACACTCATCACCAGGATAGACAGTCACGGACAACATGCTCAACGCTTTCTCCCAAAACTCTCAAGTTACAGCTAGAATCTGTTGTTCCATTTGAATAACAAGGCATCTCTGAAGTTTTATTTTTTGATGGGGGGGGGGTGTTTAATACTTTTTTCAGATGTTTATAAGAAAAACCCCACATAATTGTTTCAGCAGAAACCACAAAGTCTCCATCTTCCATTCAACTTAGATGGAAAAAACAGCCTTAGCATTCTCTTCAGCAAAAGAAGTAAGCAATGATACCTGTTTCCAAATGAGAGACAGACCTGAAGGAATACACAGAGTCAGAACTGGGTTGGGGGTGGAGGTTTCCCAAGATGTACTGTTTCTCATGGGGTCACATCACTGCCTGAGATTAGAACCAGAGGTCCATTAGGCGACCTCAGTTTCTCGTCCAGTCCCCATCCATCTCTTCTTCACCCTAGCTGTCCTCTCTAGGATCCCACTGGGTTTTTTTGTTTTTGTTTTTGTTTTGAGACAGAGTCTTGCTCTGCTGCCCAGGCTAGAGTGCAATGGCACAATCTCAGCTCACTGCAACCTCCACCTCCTGGGTTCAAGTGATTCTCCTGCCTCAGCCTCCAGAGTAGCTAGGATTACAGGCATGCGCCACCACACCCAGCTAATTTTTTTGTAGTTTTAGTAGAGACGAGGTTTCACCAGGTTGGTCAGGCTGGTCTCGAACTCCTGACCTCAGGTAATCCACCTGCCTAAGTGCTGGGACTACAGACCTGAGCCACTGCACCTGGCAGATTCAATCTGTTAATTTCACTTTGGTTCCTGGCTAGTCCTGTGTCATGAACTCTGAGAGCTTGGCCATGGCAAGAAGGAGGAGTGAATAGAAAAAGATCTACCTGCATTTTCATGTCCACCCGCTACATACACTGAATACCTACGAGGTGAGGAGGAAGTGGGGAGAGACACACTTGTTTCTTCATCTTAGGATTTAGAAAAACTTCACTCTTTGTGTAAAGAGCTATTGATTCACGCACGCTGATATCAATTTAGAAACTGATTGTCGAAAATTGGCTTAAGTGGAGCCAGCTCTCAATTGTCCAGCACCAGCTGATTCTCTAGCATGTATGTGGCTCACTTTTTTTTTTTTTTTTTTGGCCTGTACCTCCTTTTTTTGGACATTTCAGCATTCACTGGCAGAAGGGCAGCAGAAGAATAAGTAAACTCAACTAACTTGTATTATCAATGATGTTAGCCTAAGTCAAAATCTCATGCTGGGTTCTGGTGCTGGTTTTGCTACTAAGGATCTGGGTTATCTTACTGAAGTCATTTGACTTTCCTGAATGCGCTGTTTCCTCATCTATGAGATGGCCCATGATTAAATCAGCCCTACCGACCTCACAAGAGAACTCTAGACCTGACAAAGGCAGTTCCCACAGAACAGCCAAGTGCAATGGAAGTTACTTCTGCTCCCACAATTTCTTTGCCATTCTGAACTCTTCCTATACCATGTGAATATTCTCATTCTAGCAGGGTCACAGGATGCCAGCTTTGCATCTTCAGCAAACACAGTGATAATTCTTTTCCAGATCTAGCATCCAGTAGAAACAAAACATAAAAGGATTTTTTTTTTTAATAAGAACATCACTCTTCTTTTTGGCTTGACTTTCATGAACCTGGAGTCTAATTTCTTAAAGGTCCATGTAAGCCAAGTTTTAATTTCCTAGCAGCCCCAGCCAACGACCACTGCAGACATCTAAGTAAGACTGCCCTACTCTGGAGATAAGTTTTTTCTCCCACCAGAGAGTCTGCAAGTGTGTGAGTCCTCTGAGGTGCATTTCCCCTGGTTAAGGGACAGGTGTCCCTGCTGGGAATGGTGGCTTCATGCCTGTAATCCCAGCACTTTGGGAGACTGAGGCAGGATGATCCTTTGAGTCCAGGAGTCAAGACCAGCCTGGGGAACATGGTGCAACCCCAACTCTACAAAAAGTATAAAAATTAGCTGGGTGTGGTGGTGCCACCTGTAGTCGCAGCTACATGCTGGGGGTGGGAGGATCACTTGTGCCCAGGAGGTTGAGGCTGCAGTGACCCATGACTGGATCCTTGCACTCCAATGTGGTCAATAGAGCAAGATCCTGCCTCAAAAGAAAAAAGAACAAGTGTCCCTCCTTCATGTTAAACTGGTCCCTGCTGGTGAGGTGATTGGCAGGTGAGTCCTGTCATCTCTGGGCAGCCTGGTAGGGGCACCACTCTCTAGTGGCTTTTCTGGAAGGCTCTGCTGCCTGTCTGGTGCCAGTCTTCTGTCTTGGACTGGGCAACAGGGCCTCCCAGAACTTTTCTACTAGGGCTTGGCAGCTTCTGGGAGTCAGAGTGAAGGAACACCCTGTGAGTACTGTTTTGGGGCATTTCTGCCCTTTTGCGAGAAAATTCTTTTTTCACCACCCTACACTCATAGGGTCAATCCTTTCCTGCTCAGGTATCTGGTCTCAGATAAATGAATGGCTGGACCCTCTTCAAAGCAACACCACCTCCTGATGGGCCCTTCCCCCACCCCGGGCTTAGGATGGGAGGATGTGAATTAGCCCCAGTTTGTCCGCTAGGAGCCTGTACAGCTGGTGAAGCATTATTAATCCACCATCCCCAAAGAAATCCATTAACGAGCTCCTGGGCCGGGCACGTGGTGTGAGGTAACCGATCACTTCTGTCGTCGGAAACTTTGGAGACATTGATTTTCAGACTCGCAGACTGAGAAGTGAGGCTTGGGGCAGGCTCTTCCCTGCAGCCTGTTTGGTGGGGGTATTTTTATCTTATCAAGCCAAAAGCCCCAGGAATAGAAAGTTTTCCACTG
This sequence comes from Saimiri boliviensis, assembly GCF_048565385.1. NCBI lineage: Eukaryota > Metazoa > Chordata > Mammalia > Primates > Cebidae > Saimiri > Saimiri boliviensis. The sequence continues at coordinate 59,130,755 of NC_133462.1, forward strand.
CGGGAGGTGGAGGGGAAGGGGACCTCAGTGGGGAGAGAGAAGGCATCGGTCAGTCAGTACGGGTGCCAGAGTCTGCGGGCCCAGGTGACTGTCCGGGTCATGCGAGGCCTGGGGCCCGCCCCAGAGCCCTCCCCCACCCAGCACTCCACCCCTGACGCCAAGCCTGGAGAAAAGCTATTGATCTCCTGCGCGGAGATGACCGAGGGCCAGGAGGAGAAGGCCACCACTGCCTGCTTTGGGACTGTCACTGCTCAGCTCCAGCGGCTCTTCTGCAGGCTTCCGAAGAGCCGCTCGGTCTCCAAAAGGCACCAGACCCTGCAGAGGATGTGCATCGAGGCCCGGAGGGCTAGGGGTAGGTCCAAGCCAATCTGGCTGGGGGAGCTGGGGTTCAGAGGCCTCTGCTACCGGCCTTTCCCATGGAAAAGGAGTACAGGATCCTTCTGGCAGCCTGTTAGTGCTGAGCTGAGCACCGCTCCTTGCCCCTCCTGACTCCTCAGGGACAAAGGATTGGGTGCCAGATTCAAAGGACGACATGGTCTGCCTATTTCGGAGGCCTTGAGTTGGTGGTGGATTTTAACAACTTTTTGTTGGCTGAGAATTAGGGCCAAGTGGTCGTCTTCATCAGGGTTCCTGAGCTGGCAGAATATGGGCATCTAGGACGGCCACTGTTTTCCATTCTGCTTATCCTCTAGCCCTTCAGACCCTGCCGAGCTGCTGAGTCAGCCTTGTGAGGACCTGGGAGCAGTGACGTTTCCCAGGCAAAGGCTTCTCACCTGCAGAGTTAATGAAGGTGAAGCCTGCATGGGGCTGGAGGCTGCTGGGAGGAGCACAGCTGGACAGGACCTCTGGCCTCAGGAAGTGGCTAGGTCACTGATTCCTCTCCTGAGCACTAATTAGGGCGAGAACATTTCTCACCTGAAGGATAACTGGACAGCGTAGCGGTGAGTGAAAGATGAGAGACAGAGGGAACAGCAGTCCACATTCTCATAGGACCTGGGGTCTTCCATGCCCCTTTTTCAATGAAAGGAAACTGGGACCAACAAAAGGTCCTGCTGGTGGCAGTGCCAGGGCTGGGAACCCTGGGCACCTGCCTTCCAGCCTGGGATTCCTTCTGCTGTCTCATGCTGTCCACAGCCTCTTCCATTTCTGTAGCACTCTGCTAAAGACTCAGAGCATTTATGTTTGTTTGCTTTTAATATCATTTATTCCCTCCAGATTCTGGTGTAGTGGGAATGGGAAGCGGATTATTCTGTTTCACAGATGAGACAGCTCAGACACATAAGGCCTCTTGTTAAAGGTCATTGCCATCTGGCCGGGATGGAACCTGTGTCTCTTGAACGGTTGGCACTCTTTGGAGCATACATACTTTTCTTAGGGCCCTGTCTCCATTTTTCTCTATACTTCGCTCATGTACTTTCAAGAATCAGTGGGGATCTAGGCAGGTCCCCATCGTGAGTCACAGGGATGGGATGAGAATGAAGTGCTATCTCTGGGCTAAGTTTTTGGAAGCAGAGTTTTTAAAAACAACAAGATCTTGATTATGAAAAACATGATTTTTCTGATTAAGGCTTTACCTCTTGATAAGTAGAAATTTTGATTGAACTAGACCTAATCCCCATTTGGAGACAGATACTCCTTAGCCAGCCTGAATAATTTATCCTCATCAATAGCCTAATACATACTGTGACCTTCACTGAGAAGTGAACTGGACACCGAGTTCCTCAATTTAAATGCTCACGAGTGTGTTGTTATTCATCCTCTCTTTCCCCCTCCCTCTCTCTCTTTAAGAATTATTCAACAGATCATTGCCTTGCTCCTTTGCTATTCAGCCCAAGGAGTTATAGATTTAAGTAAAATCAATCAGGCCTGAAGTGGCAGCATTAAGGTCAGGTCACATACTGCACTGAGGCTATGATGGGCTTGCTTAACTTGTGTTAGCACTGGGGCTTAATTGACTCAAGAGGCGGGAGAAGACAGGATGCTGAAGATCATGGAAAAGGTAGACTGCAGGCTGTGGACATCTGGAACATCCTCATCTCACTCGCAAGACTCTGAGCAGCCTGGAGTGTGGCATTTTAGAAAACAGGCTTGGTGGCTGGGTGTGGTGGCTCATGCCTGTAATCCCAGCACTGGCCAACATGGCGAAACCCTGTCTCTACTAAAAATACTAACATTAGCTGGGCAAGGAGATGGGAATTTGTAATCCCAGCTAGTATGGAGGCTGAGGTAGGAGAATTGCTTGAACCTGGGAGGCGGAGGTCGCAGTGAGCTGAGATTGTGCCACCGCTTTCCAACCTGGGTGACAGAGCAAGATTCCAGGCCTGCATCAATTCAGGATCCTGGAGTTCTCACTTTCCCATTTTCTGGCTGTGGGAAAGGTTAATCTTCCTCCTACAGATTAACCTCTCTAGGCCTCATTTTTCCAAGCATTAGATAGGACAGAAAATCCCAACCTCAGCCCAGTATGGGTTGGATTACATGTCAAGCAGTTGACACGATGCTTGGTGCATAGAATGCTTTGCATTGGGAGCTACTGTTGCTGAGTGCTCCCAGGAAGACTTTTCACAGCTGCTCCCGTCAGCCTGCAGCACAGTTGTCTGCTCCTCCATTGTTCCTGGGCTAGGGTGCGCTGCCTGCATCTCAGTGGGAGAGACAGGGTTTGAAGGCTGCCCAGGCAAAAGTAGAGGAGAGCCATAAATTCAAAAACACATTCCCTGGAAAAATTCCTACCATTGAGTTTACCACATCACATAATTAACAGGCAGAGCTAGATTAGCCCACCGGGTATCTTTAGGAGCTAGGCAAGCATGTCACCAAGGAGCAAGTCATATGTCATTTTAAAAGGCTGCTGGGGGGTCTGCGGAAAACAGGCCTGAGTCTCTCCAGAAATCTCTGGTGGTCCTGGCTGCAGCGATGCAGCTGTAAAGAAGCCTTTGTGTGTCTCCAGTAGAGAGGGGCTCTGACATAGTCTATTTACTTTCCTTCTCACTGCAAAAAAGTCTGCATTCGCCCAGTTAGTAATTGGCACTTTGAATGGCTGTAAGTGACATCGAAGCAGGTGTGGAAAAACCAGTTGGATGTAGTAGCCTGGTTGTCCCATGACAGGCTGATCCTGCCTACTCCTGGCCTCCTGTGACCTCCTGGCATGAGAACTGGGCACACCTGTGGTGCATTCATATCTGTACTTCTGCACGAGCTTCATCTGCCATCCTGTGGTTTGCGTCTGCCCAGGCAGGTCTCCTTGCAATCCTATTTGGCTGTCCTTATCTTTGGGGTCTGTGGGATACTGCCATGGATATACTCCAGGTTAACAAGGCTAGGCTGCCCTTTTGCCCCTTCTCAGAGATTATGTCTGCTTCAAAAACAAAAACATGGCCAGGCGCAGTGACACATGCCTATAATCCCAGCACTTTGAGAAGCTGAAGTAGGTGGATCACCTGAGGTTGGGAGTTCAAGACCAGCCTGACCAACATGGAGAAACCCCACCTCTACTAAAAATACAAAATTAGCCGGGTGTGGTGGTGCATGACTGTAATCCCAGCTACACAGGAGGCTGCGGCAGGAGAATTGCTTGAACCCAGGAGGTGGAGGTTGCAGTGAGCCGAAATCGTGCTATTGCACTCCAGCCTGGGCGACAAGAGTAAAACTCCATCTCAAAAAACAAAAACAAAAACAAAAACAAAACAAAACAAAAAAAACCACACACAAACACAAAACACCAAGCAAATGAAAACAACCTTCTCCTCTTTCCATATGTGCCCCTCACTTCTAGAGCCCACATCCTTTGTCAGCCACCCAGGGTACTCCGTCTGTCTTCTCAGGGGCCCCAGGGATGGGCGAGAAGTCCTAGAGCCCAGGGTTGGGGGACCTCTGCTGCTTTATCTCTCTTACACCCAGAGCAGAGTGACAGGCACCGAGAGGAAGGCCCCTCCTGAGCGGTGCTGGGGCCGAGAGGGTATTTGGCAGTTCCACAGTGGCTTTGGATACCACAGGCTTGCTGCTATTTGTTGAATTCCCTTAAACCCAGCTGCTTACAGTGTTTTAAATTGTTTTTTTCTTTTCTTAAGGGGCCTGGCAATAGGATTTCTTTCTCCTTGTGGTGATGATCAAACCAGTATGTATCTTTACTGAACTCTCTCTCTCGAATCCTTGCATAGCCTTTTCCAGTCTCACGGGTCTTGGTTGTGACCGCCTGTGCTTTGTAACAGTGCTGAACTCTGGCAGGCCCTCGGTCGGTACGTGTTGAGTGAATGCAGACCACACATGCACAAATGAACAACTGGGGGATATGGGAAGAGGGGAGACGGAACCATAGAAAAAGGTTTAGTTCTCTCTTTCTGTGTCTCTGAGTACGTATGTCCTGATGGTCACACAGACTTTAATTGCCCTATTCAAAAACCGTGCCATGGCTTTGGCCTTCTCTCTGCATGGCCATACCCCATATGCAGCTTGAACCTTTTCCGATACGGTGTTGGAGGGTCCGGGTGACAAATCTGTCACATTCGCTTGCACGTGAGGAATGAGGTCTCTTTGGCTCGCTCATGCTTGCATCCTGCCCCAAACCATTTACTTTTATCCTTTCTCCCAAAATAGATTGCCTCTTACCATTCTTGGCCAAGGGGGGATTCTCAGGGCTGCTCTGTGATGTACGCTGAGGAACTGCAGACTTTGCTGCCTCTTTCTGCTCCCTCCACATTTTCTCCTGACATCAACAAGCTATACCACAGGAGGGGCCGCAGTGCCGTGGTCTAAGAAGGTCCGTCAAACAGAGGTACATCTCTTCAAGGGGCAGAGAGCGTCATCAGGAAACATAATGTATATAAAAAATACAAAGAATCCCCCACAATGTAGTCAAGCCAAAATGGATTAAAATTAAAATGTAAAATAGTTGAGCTATTGTTAAGAAGACTGGACCCATTTAAAAGTAAGGCTAATTTTAGACAACAGTGGAAAATGGTTAAAGCAATAGAAATGTTATAAACATTGGAAGTATAAAAAATATATGCTGGGCACAGTGGCACACGCCTGTAATCCCAGCACTTTGGGAAGCTGAGGTGGGCAGACCACCTGAGGTCAGGAGTTCAAGACTAGTCTGGACAACATGGTGAAACCCTACCTTTACTAAAAATACAAAAATTAGGTGGGCATGGTGGTGGGCACCTGTAGTCCCAGCTATTGGGGACGCCGAGGCAGGAGAATCGCTTGAAACCAGGAGGTGGAGGTTGCAGTGAGCTGAGATCACACCACTGCACTCCAGCCTGGGTGACAGAACAAGACTCTTTCTTAAAAAAAAAAAAAAAAAAAAAAAACTGGCCAGGAACGGTGATTTACACCTGTAATCCCAGCACTTTGGGAGGCTGAGTCAGGCAGATCACAAGGTCAGGAGATTGAGACCATCCTGGCCACATGGTGAAACCCCGTCTCTACTAAAATACAAAAAAAAAAAAAAAAAAAAAAAACTGGGTGTGGTGATGTGTGCCTGTAGTCCCAGCTACTCTGGTGCCACTGCACTCCAGCCTGGGCGACAGAGCAAAACTCCATCTTAAAAAAAAAAAAGAAAAAGAAAAAAGCACATTCTCTCTCTCTCTCTCTCTCTCTCTCTCTCTCTCTCTCTCTCAATATATATGTATATGTATATGTATATACACACACACACACACACACACACATATATATATATATATGTGTATATGTGTAAAAACATCAGGGGATGGGGCAGAAGTGATTGGAAGGAGAGCTCTCACATTGTCCTAGCAGAGAATCAGTTAATACAGTCTAAAGTTGAAGCATGGATTGTTAAAAATGATTCAACCCTATTAAATGTGTTTATAATACACACACACACACACACACACACACACACACACACACACGGCAGAGTGGGGACATGCTTCAGGCTTTAGCACCCACAAAGAACAAAGTGGTGGCAAACAGGCCACGTGGAAAAGGTGCCGGGGTCCTGGGTGTGTGGCAGGCACTGCTCTTACTTCCTGCGTCATTTGTCTGAACTTGTTGTGAACTGTCCTTCCTCTACGCACTCCTCCCAAGACACCCCCACCTCAGCACGCCCAGCCTGGCCTGGCCACGGTACCTTCCTTTTGTTGGTGTTTTCAGCTTAGGGATGCGTGGTTGTGTTGGAGATGGATGATTAATATGCCTGCCTGAGAGGCACACCCACCCACACCCACCCACGTGAGACAGGATGGTGCCCCTGAGGGCCAGCCGGGGCATCCAGCTTCTGCCAGGCAGGCTGGGTGTGTTTGGGAGGAGGGCACAGGGGACACATCCAGCCTGCCTGGGAATGTGGCTTGGAGAATATATCATTGATACCTTAGATCCAGGGATCCAGGTTCCAGAAAGACTATGTTTGTTTGTTTTTGTTAGAGACAGGGTCTCACTCTGTCACCCAGGCTGGAGCGCCATGGACCAATCATAGCTCGCTACAAGCTTGAATTCCTGAGTTCAAACTATCTTCTCACCTCACCCACCTGAGTAGCTGGGACTACAGGCACATGCTCCCTCCCTCGCCTCCCCTAACAAAGGTTTTAATTATTTTGTAGAGATGCGGTCTCACTATGTTACCCAGGCTGGTACCAAATTCCAGCCTCAAGCAATCCTCCTGCCTCAGCCTCTCACGGTGCAGGGATTGCAGGCATGAGCTACCTTGAGGGGGCCACAGAGAATTTTAGGATCTGCTTTGGTCTCTGAGCAACATCCGAGCAGATCTTTCACCTTTCCCTTTAGTACCAAATGGTTGCTCAAAAATGTATGTCAACCCCACCCAGCCCTGCCACACAGAAAACTCATACAGTCATTTTGGAAGAGAGTAAAGGATAGTCTTTTGGGGTAGTGTGTAGCTCTCTTCCCTGTGCCTCAGTTTAGCAGAGACTCCCAGTTTCACCCCACCTCTCCAGCACTTTCCCTCCTCGGCCGGCCTTGGAGGAGCCTGCCTCCATAAAGCCCTCCACCCCAACCCACTATTTCACATGGGGACTCAGCATCTGAGCCAAACTGGAGCGTGCTCAGGCACATCCCCTCTTGGCTCTTCCCACAGAGACAGCAGCCCCTGCGCATCAGCTGCCCACCTTGCCTGTCCACACAAGGGGCTGGCCACCTCTGACCTTAGAGTTCTAGGCCACTCATCTTACCATGACATTGACCTTTCCTGTTTGCTTCCTGGCTTGCTTTCTGGCACTGTGTGTGTGTGTGTGTGTGTGTGTGTGTGTGTGTGTGTGTGTGTGTGTTGCAGTTGGGGCTAGGGTTGTATGGAGGGAGGGAGGAGTCGTGTGCCTCCAGGTCCCCTGGGCTGGGCTGGGCAGGGGATGCTGAATACCCACAGGGTGGTCAGTCCTCTAAAACAAGAAACTACAGTAAGTGGTCTCAAGAGCGCTGGGGTTCGCATGTCTTCGTGCAAACATGAGGATGCAGATGTCCTGAGCTGGCTGCCTGACCCTTGGAGAAGGGAGTTTCCATTCCCTTGCTGCCAGCCTCACTAGGAGTTTAGCCAGGAGTTTGAAAAACATATAGATTGTGTTGATTTTGGCAACGGCTGCAGACCTCCAGGCTTGACTATCACAGTCTCTCCCACTCACCAACATGACCTATCCTTCTAGCCCCCTGCTCTACTCCTCTGGACCCATTAAAGGCAGAAGTTGGAGGGAGGTGGGAGGAACTTAAAGGAGCAGGAAAGTTGCACAATTCCTCTCACCCTAATGCGTTAGACCAGGACCTGAACATTGAGAGGGTTTTGGCTGACATTACGTGCTGAGTCAACAGGAAGCTGAGCGGACTTGGACATCTCATAACGTTGAAATTGACAGCTGCCATTTATTGAGCACTTACCGTATGCCACGCCCTGTTGGATGCTTCACATACATCCTCTCTAATTTTGGCAACAAATGTGCTGGCAAGAAAGATGTTACCACCGCCATTTGCAGTTGAGGAAATCGAGGCTAAGTAAATTCCATATATAACTGAGGTTAATTGTCCAGGTGTCTCATACTCAGTTAGAGGCAGGGCTCAGGTTTAAACGCTGATTCATGTGAGTCCAGAGTCTTTCCACGCCCCAGCGCCTGACTGAGTGTCTCATCTTTTCCACCCATTCTCCAAGGCCTCTACCACATGTGTTAGGCAGTGTGTTTCAAGGGGTCACGCCATCTGGGTAAGGATTTCTGATGTATGGCTGGTTAGTAGATGCATTCTGGTACCCATCTGTGAGGCAGCTGGTGCTGGGACCTTGGTGTCCATTTTGCTGTTGTAGGGAGCGGGTTTGGAGAGGCTGGGCCTCTTTGAGTGGGGGCGGTTGAGAGCCCGCTGCCTTGTGGAGCCTGAGCTTGGCTGCAGAGCTGGCCTCTCTGGGGAAGCTGTCCTGAGAGCTCAGGACAAGAACCTCTGTCTGCTGTCTGGGTAGTTCCAAGTCTCCCAGATGCGGTGTCCCAGAGACAAAGGGGTTGTGGATGGAGGACCAGTTCAGAGCAGGCAGACACTATGGGGTGGCTTCAGAACCGCCCCCCCCCGGATGCTGGAAGCCTCCAAGGCCGATTGGCTTGGTTTAGCTGGGAGGAGAGCTTTGAAGTGGCACATCCCAGGTTCTCCAAACACAAGGCAGAGGCCCCGGGGGGGAGGGGGGCACTCTCCCTGCTCCCTGCTAGGACAGAGGAAAAATCACTCCTTGCCCAAATCCCTTCAACCCACGCTGTTTCTAGCCTTGGGCCACCCTAACTCCCATCCCTGATGAAATCCATTTCTGGCCTCAAGCAGTACAGAGTCAGGGACCAGGAGCAAGCAGAGGGGATGGTGCTGAGGAATGGGCTGTTGAGGAAGAGCCAGGAATGGTGGGTCTTCACTCTCCACCCCGCCACTCGCCAGCTACGAGGCTGCCAACAGGTCATTTCACTCTTCAAGTCTCAATTTTCCTGTCTCTAAAATAGGAATAGACCCAATGAGTTAAAAACTTACGTCCACAAAAAATCTGCACATGAATGTTTATAGCAACTTTATTCAGAATTGCAAAACTTGGACGCAACCAAGATGTCCTTGGGTAGGTGAAGAGATAAATAAACTATGGTCATCCAGATACTGGAATATTATTCACCAGTGAGAAGAAATGAGTTATCAAGCCATGAAAAGACAAGAAGCCTCATAAATATATGTACATCTACTATGTACCCACATTTTTTTAAATTAAAAAAAAATAAATAAAAGACAGGGAGATAAAACCAAGTGAATACACAGTACTAAGTGAACAAGCCAATCTGAATATTGGCTATGTACCTTATAATTCCAGCTATATGATATTCTGGAAAAGATAAATCTATGGAAACAGTTAAAAGATCAGGGATTGCCAGGGTTAGAGAGGAAGAAGGGATGAATAGGCAGAGCACAGGGGGTTTTTAGGGCAGTGAAACTCCTCTGTCTGGTGTTATAATAGCGTGTGTATGTCCACAGCCAGAGAATGTATAGCACCAAGAGTGAACCTAATGTAAACAGTGGACTCTGGGATACTGATGGCTGGTATAGGTTCATCAGTTGTGACAAATGTACCACCGTGGTGGGGGATGCTGACAATAAAGGAAGCTGAGCCTATGTAAGGGCAGGGGCATAAAGGAACTCTCTGTATTTCCTGCTCAATTTTACTGTGAAACAACATTGTTCAAAGAGAGTCTATTTTTTAAAAATTAGTGGTAGCCAGGCATAGTGGCTCACACCTGTAATCCCAGTACTTTGGGGGTACAAGGCAGGGAGATGACTTGAGGCCAGGAGTTTGAGACCAGCCCGGACAACATGATGAAACCTCGTCTCTACAAAATATTTAAAAATTAGCCAGGTGTGGTGGTGTGTGCTTGTAATCTGGGCTACTCAGTGGGAGGACTGCTTGAGCCTGGGAGTCAAGGCTGCAGTGAGTCGTGTTCACGTCACTGCACTCCAGCCTAGGTGGCAGAGTGAGACCCTGTCTCAAAAAAAAAAAAAAAATACAGTAAATTAAAAATTGAGGTAGAAATACATATCGCACAGTCATAGTATGGATTATATGAAGTAATGCATGTAGAATACCTGGTGCATTGTGGGTAGCAAGTAATGGTTCCTGACGCATCACAATGTGGGTACCTGATTTTTCTTTGTTCCCTTTTTGTGGCATTTTTCCATTAGTAAAGAATACATTGCTGTGCAAGGTGGCTCACGCTTATAATCCCAGCACTTTGGGAGGCCAAGGCAGACAGATCACCTGAGGTCAAGAGTTTGAGACCAGCCTGACCAACATGGAGAAACCCCATCTCTATTAAAAATATAAAAATTGGCCAGGTGTGGTGGCACATGCCTATAATCCCAGCTACTTGGGAGGCTGAGGCAGAAGAATCACTTGAACCCAGGAGGCAGAGGTTGCGATGAGCCAAGATTGCGCCATTGCACTCCAGCCTGGGCAGCAAGAGTGAGACTCTGTCTCAAAAAAAAAAAAAAAAAAAAAATCATTCTAAAAATTTAAACAATTTAGAAACTATAAAGCACTTGAAATCCCATTACTCAGAGCAAACATGTAATCTGCCTTCCAGACCTCTCTCTGCATAATGTATATATATGTATGTGTAGATTTTATATGATTGAAATCATAAAACACAACTTTTTTCCCTCTTCAGACATATGCTTGGACATATTTTCATACTGACCAATATTGATATGCATTATCTTATGTAATGGCTACATAGTATTCCATTTTAAAATATAATTATAACTAGTCTTTTGTAGATGGCTATGGGGATATTTCTAGCATTTTGTTGCATTAACAACTATGTGATGAACATTTTAGTGACGATAAATTTAGATATGAGTAAATACACACTCAGAATAAATTCCTGCAGGAAATCGAGGCCACCAGTAAGGCAGTACCTTCTCATTTCCCCACATCCTCTTTAATACTGGAAGTTATCAACTTTGGTTAACAATTTTCTTTTCTGAAACTAGAGGGAGATTTTAGAAGTTCAAATGTTGGAGGAGAGGTGAGTAGAAAGGCAGGAAGGAGGGACCCCCCCAGGGGGCCGGCAGAGGTTTCTCTGTGAGGTGGGGCAGGGTTGCCCTTCACAGACTCCAAGTACCCCGAGTCCCTCCCTGCTGTAGTGAGCTGAGGCCTGGGGCTTCCCTTGCTCACAGGGGAGCTGTGGAAGGTCTGAGGATGATGAAGACTTTTTCCTTAGGATTGCGACATGCCTCCAGTTGAAGGTCTGGAGGAAGGTCAGTGGACGCTGTTGGGATGTGCACAGATGGGCTTTTGAGATGAGGATGTGTGATGCTGTGGCCAGGGGCCAGACAGATTTAGACGTTAGCAAGGTAAGAAGAAAGGCTAATATTACTGAATTCTTAGTTTGTAGTAAGTGTTGTGTTGTTGTTTACATAACTTCCTCACTTAATTCAGCAACTGTACTGCTATCATCTCCATTTAACAGATGAGGAAACTGAGGCCAGAAGCGGTAAGGACACTGGCCCGGGGTCAGATCAGCACTCATACTCTGGTCCCTCCACTTCAGCAAAAGGCAGAGAACCATTCCTTCCTTTATTCACTCAATCCATTTGTCGTAGTCCCTTTCTGAGTGCTTGCTAGTGAATGGGCTTCCCAGACTCGAAGCAGAGCCCAGAGCAAAGGGCTGGGGAAAGGGTCGGATTCAGGAACTGAGCCAAGGAGAGCTGGAGTGGGCGATAAGGTTGCAGTGGGAACGACGGGTGTCTGTTGTATGAGAGCCTGAGTCTCAAGGGACATCATGGGGCCAGGTTGAGAAGGGATGTCCTAGCTGGGGGAGGGTGCAGGGCACTGCAGGTGGTAGAGCCGCCCTGGGATGGTCTGTGCACAGAGGGCACTGGAGACCCTCTCTGGGTGGTCTTGAAGCTGCCATAGCTGGTCCAGCCCAGAGGCTCCAGGGGGGCAACCCCCAGTGCAAAAATGGGAGATTCTTAAAGGAGAATTCCCTTGAGAAGGGAGTGAAGACAGGCACTATGAAATGGTGACAGTCCCCACTGATTTGTCAAGAGGATCAGAATACCCTTTACACCTGCCTTCTTAAAACTTCCGAGGCCGGGCGCGGTGGCTCAAGCCTGTAATCCCAGCACTTTGGGAGGCCGAGGCGGGTGGATCACGAGGTCGAGAGTTCGAGACTATCCTGGTCGACATGGTGAAACCCCGTCTCTACTAAAAATACAAAAAATTAGCTGGGCATGGTGGCTCGTGCCTGTAATCCCAGCTACTCAGGAGGCTGAGGCAGGAGAATTGCCTGAACTCAGGAGGCGGAGGTTGCGGTGAGCCGAGATCGCGCCATTGCACTCCAGCCTGGGTAACAAGAGCGAAACCCCGTCTCAAAAAAAAAAAAAAAAAAAAAAAAAAAAAAAAAACTTCCGTAAATTATAATTTTCCAAGGCATATATTTTTTTTTCAGATTTCCCTGTAGTGCCTAAGAACAAAATTATCTTTAAACTAAAAGTGATTTGTGTTCTTGTTTCGGAAATAACTATAGGAGTAAGGTTGGTGAGACTCAGGAATCCACACAGCAGAGCAGTAGAAGGAGAGGGCAGGGAATGGATCATTAACTCTTTTTTAAAATTTTTTTTATTTTTTTGAGATGGAGTGTTGCTTTTTATTTTTGAGATGGAGTGCAGTGGCATGATCTCAGCTCACTGCAACCTCCGCCTCCTGGGTTCAAGAGATTCTCCTGCCTCAGCCTCTCAAGTAGCTGGGATGACAGGCGTGCACCACCACGCCCGGCTAATTTTCGTATTTCTAGTAGAGACGGGGTTTCACCATGTTGGTCAGGCTGGTCTCAAACTCCTGACCTTGTGATCTGCCTGCCTCAGCCTCCCAAAGTGCTAGAATTACAGGTGTGAGCCACCGTGCTGGGATCATTAACTCTTAACTGGAAGCCTCCCCTTTCCAGGGTGTCTATGTAATTCTTGGCATCAGGAACCCCATTTGATCTTCATGGCAGCCCTAGGAACTGGCTATTATGATTCCTATTTTACAGTAGAAAAAATTATTGTTCAGAGAAGTTCATAACTTACCCAGGGTCACAGAACTAACTGAGCAGGGCCTGGAGACCACATCTTCTTCAAAGTCCATTCTCTTTCCATGACATCATAGCACAGGCCAGGCTGCTAGTCCTCAGGGAGCATGGGGAAGCAGGTGGGAAGGTTTACTGTGAGATTGGCTTTCTTCAAAAAGGCCTGGAGGTGTTCAGAGAATGGGCATAGGTTCCTGGATTCAGAAGCTGTCCTGCTTCCCCTCAGGCATCAGAAGTTGCTTTGTCCATGCAGAGTGAGAAGCTGCTGTTCACTGACCTGGGACTGACCACAGAAGAGGCTGGTAGCTCTGCTGTCATCTGGGCTCAGTAGTCTCAGTGCCTGCCCTGTCCTCACCCCTGCCTTGGCATGGGCTGGAGGAGGGGGAGAGTTAAGTGAAGGGGTCTATGTTGTCTATCTTGCATGCAACTCTGGGGTGAAGGGGACTTAAGGGTTTCTTATCAACAGAATAAGTTCTTATCAACATACCCGTTTTCTGGTTCAGAAAACAGCCACTCGGGCCATTCAGCCACATGGCAGAGGATGCATGTGTGTGCCTCTGTGTGTGTGTGTATGTGTCTGTGTGTGTGTGTGTATGTGTCTGTGTGTGTATGTGTCTGTGTGTGTGTGTGTGCCTCTGTGTGTGTGTGTATGTGTCTGTGTGTGTGTATGTGTCTGTGTATGTGTGTGTGCCTCTGTGTGTGTGTCTGTGTGTGTGTATGTGTCTGTGTATGTGTCTGTGTATGTGTGTGTGCCTGTGTGTGTGTGTGTGTGTCTGTGTGTGTGTGTGTGTGTGTGTGCGTGCATTTGGCCACTAGGGTGGGGCAAAAACTAACATTGGCAGCCCTGGGGATTAAGGGGAGGTTTGCAGCTTCTGAAGTTTGGAGAAACAGTCTCCCTAGCTGTGGAACTCTTATGTACTTCCACCTGCTGGCTTTACCTCTTCAGGGCTAAAGTAAAAGAAGTCATGCCATCTCCAAGCATAGGCCACCATGGCCTCTGGGTCATGTTTGAGGTGGTGACCTTGGCAGTAACCTGCAGGGACTGTGAAGGCCAGGAGCAGGCCTAGTAGTTAGGCAGATGGTCTTGGCCTCAGTTTACCACTCTCTAGCCTCCCTGTCCTGTCCTGATAGCCCCCTGTGATCTCTGGAGGAGGTTTCCACTAGAAACCGCCATCTGTTTGGGCCTAAGGGCTCTGTGTTCCTAATATGGCCCTGGGTCTGTGTTAAGTATTGAACTGGGCTTTCCCCAAAAACGACACACTTAAGTCCTAAGGCCCAGGCTGGGCACAGTGAATCATGCCTGTAATCTCGGCACTTTGGGAAGCTGAAGTGGGAGGATCACTTGGGACCAGGAGTTTGAGACCTGCCTGGGCAACAGAGACCCTGTTTCAACAACAACAACAAAAATCAACTGGGCATGGTGGCATGTAGTCCTAGCTACCCAGGATACTGAGGTAGGAGGATCACTTGAGCCTAGGAGTTTGAGGTTACGGTGCGCTATGGTCACGCCACTGTACTCCAGCCTGGGCAAGAGAGTGAGATTCTGTCTCAAAAAAGAAAAAAATTTCTAACCTCCTGTAGCTCAGAATGCAACTTTATTCAGAAATATGGTAGCTGCAGGTGTCGGCAAGATGAGGTCACACTGGAGTAGGGTAATGACTGGTATTCTTATAAGAAGACAGGCTGAGGGTGATGGCTCATGCCTGTAATCCCAGCACTTTGGGAGGCTGAGGTGGGCGGATCACCTGAGGTCAGGAGTTCGAGACCAGCCTGATCAATATGGAGAAACCGTGTCTCTACTAGAAATACAAAATTATCCAGGCGTGGTGGTGCGTGCCTGTAATCCCAGCTACTCACGAGGCTGAGGCAGGAGAACCACTTGAACCCGGGATCAGAGGTTGCAGTGAGCTGAGATCATGCCGTTGCACTCCAGCTTAGGCAACAAGAGTGAAACTCCAGCTCAAAAAAAAAAAAAAGACAGAAGCACAGGGAGAACGCCACATGAGGATGGACGAAGAGGCTGAAGTCACAAGGAATGCCAGCAGATCATCAGAAGCTCGCAAGAGGCAATGCAGGACTCTCCATATTTCAGACCAGGCCTAGCCCCACCAACACTTTATTTCAGTGTAGCCTCCAGACCTGCGAGACAGTCATTTTCTGCCTAAGTCACTTGGTTCATTCATGGCACTTGGTTATGTGGTCCTGGGTGCTGAGGTCCTGGGCCCTCGTTCCTGGCTCCTGGTTGTGGCGCCCTCCTGGGGAGAGGGGCGCCTATTGTGGTTGGTCTCCTTCATTTCTCTTTACGGTTGTTCCCTTTGTGTATTCCCATAGGCCCCTCTTCCAAAACCTGGAAGCACATGTACCTGCCTCAAAGCATCCCCTGGGAATAGGGATAGGGGCTGTCATTGGAAGAAAAGGCTAGAAAGGGGAAAGGATCATTTGATTTTACAGGCAATGTCAATATCAAGAAATACCTGTTCTCCCGGAGAAACTGCAGCTAGAACCTGCAAATGTTGCTCCCGAATCTGCTGCTGCCTCTTGTTGGCGAGATCCTTGTCCTAACCCTTCAGTGATGACAGAGTCCCCTGATTCCTCTTGGCCCCTGTGATAAGGTCATAGGGTTTACCTGGAGTCTGATCTCTTATAGAAGCTCCCCAGAGCCGCCTGCACCCTGAAGCCCTCCCTGCCTGCTCTGGCTGGCAACGATCTCTAATTGAGCAAGCTCCCTGGGTCTGCGCCACAGCCAGTCACCTGCTTTGGGCTGTCTCCATTGTTCATTATCTTTTCCCATTTTGGTTCCATCTGCCCAGGGAGCCTGGGTTCCCCAGGGGTCTTATCCTATTCATCTTCACCCTCAGGCTAGTACAGAGCATGAGGAAATCCCCATGCTCCAGACACTGATGCTGCTGCCATATGTGATGGGAGGGCTGAACCCTTCCTTCCTGGGAGCCACGTGCCACCCAGGGTTTCCCTTTTCCCTCCCTCCTTCCTCATCCAAACTGAGCACCGTGGCCGGGTGCAGTGGCTCACACCTGTAATCCCAGCACTTTGGGAGGCTGAGGTGGGCACATCGCTTGAGCCCAGGAGTTCGAGACCAGCCTGGGCAAAATGGTGAAACCCTGTCTCTATTAAAAATACAAAAATTAGCCGGGCGCGGTGGCTCAAGCCTGTAATCCTAGCACTTTGGGAGGCTGAGGCGGGTGGATCACGAGGTCAAGAGATCGAGACCATCCTGGTCAACATGGTGAAACCCCGTCTCTACTAAAAAATACAAAAAAAAAAAAAAAATAGCTGGGCATGGTGGCGCGTGCCTGTAATCCCAGCTACTCAGGAGGCTGAGGCAGGAGAATTGCCTGAACCCAGGAGGCGGAGGATGCGGTGAGCCGAGATCGTGCCATTGCACTCCAGCCTGGGTAACAAGAGCGAAACTCCGTCTCACAAAAAAAAAAAAAAAAATACAAAAATTAGCCAGGCATGGTGCCAGCTGCCTGTAGTCCCAGCTACTCAGAAGACTGAGGTGATAGGATTGCTTGAGCCTCGGAGGTGGAGGTTGCAGTGAGCCATGATAGAGCCACTGCACTCCAGCCTGGGCGGCAGAGTGAAACCCTGTCTTAAAAAGAAAAGATGAAACATAAATTGAGCACCAGCTGAAGGCTGTGGAGGACAGTGGAATGTCAGCGGCAGGGGTTGGTTTGGTTTGGCAGTGGCTGGTGATGAGCTGCCTTATGGGAACCGTGGTCTGCAGAGGATTAACCACTGGGTCCTGGTGGAATGTGGCCCTGTCTTTGGAACTCATGGGGCTCCCCAGTCCCTGAACACATCAGGCCTGCAGGCGGTTGCTTCTGGGTTTGAAGAAAGGCATGGGGGTTCTGACTTCATCTCTGCTGGCCTAAAAGCCCTGGGTTTGGCATTTCCAGGACCAGGAAGTATGAAAATGTGCTTCAGAGGTTTTGCTGCAGCCTGTGATTACATGGTCCCATGGAACAAAGTCTTTAGTGCTCAGACATGCTTCTTATAAAATCCCAGAACACTTCTCAGAGGCTTCTGCTCCTTAGCATTGCCTGGCTCAGCATCAGACCTGTAAAGAGATCTTTCTAAGGTTTTGGTGCTGTTTTCAGGGTGTGTGTGTGTGTGAGAGAGAGAGAGAGATGGAAATTGAGAGATTCAGATGCACAGAAGGACAGAGGCTGCCTGTGCCAATAGGACAAGGAGCTGAAAGAGAGCAGAGAGAACTTCCTCCTGCCCCCGAGACCTCCCCATTTGTGAGTGATGGCAGCTCTCATCACCGTGGAGTTGGGTGAGCTTTCAATCCTTCTTCCTCTTCCTCGTTCCCACTTCTTGGCATCCCCAGAGCATTCTTCATCTTTCAGAGCTCTACCAGAGCCAGCCAGGTGTATCCCAGGGCCAGTGCCGGGAACAGTGCTTCCCATTGTGGGCTCTGGCCTCAGTGCTCCCTTATCAAAGCCCTGGTGTTTCTGGGCACTGCGGGCAGACGCTTGGCCTGTGCTTCCCTTTGTACCCTTCACCTTATCAAAGGGGAGGCTGTTCTGTGCTGAGCAAGAGGTCTCCCACGGAAGGCCCAGAAATGCATGTGGGTACCTGCAGGTAGCTGGGTGCATACCCCGGGGAGTTGACGGCATTCATTCTCTCTCCAACTGAGAGGAGGAGGGAGGATAAGACAGACGTGGGCTCTGAAGGAGAGGATATCAGTGGGCCTCGCTTTCAAGCATGAGGGAGATGAGTAGTGGAGCTTCCAGACGGTCTTGCAGAAAGGTGGTCCAGGCCATGGGTAAGAAGTTTCTGGGGTCTCTGCGTGAGCACCCACATTTGTCAGGGTGCTCCCCTGCAGACATCAGTGGCAAAGCCTGTGCAAGGAACATAGCCCAGGTGTTTATGTTTTGGGCATTAAGGGAAGGGACAGCTGGGGAGGGGGGATGTCATTCTGAAGCTCCCCAAAAGCAGGGAGAAAAAGGGCCACCACCCCTCCCCCAAGACAGAATGTGCTGTGGTGGCTTTTAAAAATAGACACCAAAGGTACTGAATTTTTGGAGCTTGTTAGAAGGAAAAAAAAAAGCATTTTGGGGGTGCCTGAGCCCTTATCAACCAAAAGTGGTCCCCTAATCCCCGCAATCAAGTCCAGGCTGTTGTATCTCCTGCCACAAAAGCCCACCCACCCCAGCCCATCCTCACGATGTGCCTTCACAATCAGGAAGAAAAATTCATGAGTGTCCAGCACCTGGAAGGCTGGGCCTTCTGGCTGAGCTGAGGCACCTCTGGGACAAGTCACCTGACTGACCCGGCAGCTACCTGTGGGGACCAGACCTCAGACCCACGCATTTTGCCTGCAGATGGACTTGTGTTACTTTCTTTTGCTGCCACCTCTTCTTCACTCCCCCGACCCCTGCTCCCCTGCCCTCCCCTCACCTCGCTGAGTCTCCCCGTCTCCTGCCCCCTTTGAGTTCATCTCCCTTCGGTCAGGAGGCTCCGGAGAGAGCCCGTGAGAAAGCGGGAAAATACTAGCAGCTTTGGTGCTGCCACTGATGAGCTGTGTGTCACTGGGTACCTCACGTTTTCTCCCTGGCCTCAGTTTCCCCATCTTTAAGGTAGTCCCCAAGGCTCTTCTCAACTCTGGTCACTGTCTCTGCCTCCATGGGAGTGAACGCTGTCGATGGAATGTGCTTCCTTGTGGAATCCCCTGATCTGGGATGTGGTCTGCGGGCTGTTTCAGCTGGGTTCAGAGTCGCATCCCCACATTCTAGCCGGGCCAGGTCAGAGAGGGGTAAGAGCCCTTCCTGCTGATGATAATGCCTTTGTCTCTGGAAACACTTTTAATTCTTCAAGGTATGTCCTCCTTTATCACCAGAAGCAGGCAGGGCAGCTATTACCCATACAGGCTGAATATCCTTTATCTGAAATGCTTGAGACCGGAAGTGCTTCCAATTTTGGACTTTTCTCCGATTTGGGAATATGTATGATACCAGTTGAGTGTCCCAAATTTGAAAATCAAAAATCCTAAATGCTCCAGTGAGTACTTCCTTAGAATGTCATGTTGGTGCTCAAAGAGTTTCAGATTTGGGAGCATCTGGGAGATCTGATTTTCAGCTTGGGATGCACAACCTGTATTTTACAGATGAGCAATACAAGGCCCAGAAAAGTCAAGTCCTTTCCCAGGGATTCATGACCCCTGATGATTAATGTAAAGTGGTAGAAAGAGCACCAGTCTGGGAGCCAGAATATCTGACCTCAAGAAAGTCACTAAGTCTTTAGGCCCCAATTTTCTGTCTGTAAAATGGAAATAATAATGATTGCAGAGTCACACAAAGCAATGTAGGCAAAAGCAATTTGCAAACATGTAAAGCACTTAACTTGCATCATTCCTGGAGGCTCCAGGAGCAGGGAAGCATTCTCACGCTGTCTCCTGGCCCTCCACTTCTCTCCTGCGCTGCTCTTCCCGTTGGGAACTAATGCAATCTCCCGGGTTGTTTTTCTGGGTGAAAGTGGGGAGGAGTCCTGCCTGTCCCCTAATCTCCCTCTGGTGTTTTCCCTCCAGACTGTAAATTCACCTGTCACCCAGAGTGCCGCAGCCTGATCCAGCTGGACTGCAGTCAGCAGGAGGGTTCATTCCGGGACAGATCCTCTCCAGAAAGCACCCTTACCCTGACCTTCAGCCAGGTAGGTGGCAAAGTTCACGGACCACGATGGAAACAGCCCCTGCAGGTGCCCCGGGCTCCACTTTCTCTCCCAGGAGCTCTGGTGAGCAGGAGGTGGCATGAGGCCTCGGATTCCACGTGCACTGGTTGGAGTTTGCAGATACCCTTTCCAAGGGGACTAGGGGCAGTGGCACAGGGAACTCTGAAGATGCTCAGAGGTCCCCTGTAGTTCTCCCAAGTCCAGAGCCTATTGTGGCTTAGGGCTCTGGGCCAGAGATGTGGGTATGGGTAAGCAGTGGGGTGGCTTCCAGAGAAGCCTTCTGATGGTCCCTAAAGGCCTCATAGCCATGGGATAGTGGAGATGCTGGGGCTAAGGCATCAACTAGCACATTGTTCCGCCAGGCCAGCCCAACCTTCAGAGGGGCTGAGCAAATGTTCCCTCCCTGTGTTAAAGAACCAGAAAATTGGTGTCCAAAGCAACTTTTGGTTCTGGGTTTTGTAAAGACACTTGAACTGCGATGTATCTGAACTTTGGTTTCTAGGATTTAGAATGGGGACAGAGGTGTGTGTTTATTGCTTCTTGCATTGAACAAGTATTTATTGAGTGTCTACTGTGTACCAAGCATGAGTGAGAGTCAGGGTAATAAATGATACATCACAGTCCTTGTCCTCAGATAGCTTACATTCTGGCAAGGGAAGCAGAATGCCTACGAATACCATATACTGTGATGCATGTTGCAATAAAAGTATGAACCGGATGTTTGGATACATACTACAATTGTTTCTGCTGGGAGAAATCATTGAAGGCTTCCCAGAGGAGGTGATTGATCTAAGCCTTACTGTGTGAGTTGAAGGTTGCCGGTCAGGGAAGTTAAGAAGTTTCCTAGAATATGATCCTTTAATTCATTTAACAAATAAGTTTTGCATGTTCACCATGTGCCAGGGCCCAGGAAGGCTGAGGGCTTAATGATGAAAAGAGTAGACATGGCTTCTTGCATCCAGTGCTCACAGTAGGGTAGGGGAGTGAGACTTTAAGCAGATATATCCCGTGTATCTGATGGAAAATCTCAGGGTGCTCTCAGAAACCGTAGTGGGGGGCCCAGGTGCTGGATGGGGACTCACGAGCAGCCCCAGGTCTCCAGAGTAGCCATCACGTGCCTTTTCTGGAACACAATCAACAGTGTTCAAATGCCTGATTCACTATGGGTGTTACCAGACTCCCAGCTGTTCCTGCATGCCTTTCTCTGTCCCTGGAAAAAGAATTATTAGAAAGCAAGAATGACATATGTTTTTATAAGGGTGATACTGTGTTGGTTCTCAAATGTATATGTTAAAATTTGGTACATCCTTCACCGACATTGGAACCGTAATATTTCTGGTGGAGCCTGAAGGTGACCTGGTTGCTTGGAAGGGACTTGCCCTTAGCAGGAACCTGTCCATCTAGGGTTGGGGACAGGGAAAGGAGGGGAGGCACATCTGGTCACCGAAAGCACTGACGGGTGATGCAGGTGTGACCTGAAAGTCTTCCTCAGAAGATGAGGGAGGAGGTTAGTTACACAGCACACCGTACAGCAACATTGCCTAAAAATTTTACTGAAACAGCCCTTTCTGGTTCCAATTTGCTTTTCTCTCCGGGAGCTCCCAAGTGTCTCTCCTCCCGGCTCTCAGCCCTGCCCCGCCCCGCCCTGGAGCCCAGCTGCCCCCACTGCTTCCTGGGTCTCCTTGTTGAGTCTCTTTCTAGTCCTTCCTGTAGAGCAGCAGATCTTAAAAGGAGGTTATTTTACTCGCCCCCTAGACGTTTGTCTGGAGACATTTTTGGCTGTCACAACTTAGGGGATGCTGCTGACTTCTAGAAAGGACAAGGATGCTGCTAGCCGGCCCGTATTGCATAGGACAGTCCCCACAACCAAGAATTATCTGGCCTCCAATGCCAATTGGGCCATGACTGAGAAAACTCGCCATGGAGCGGGTTCGCCAGCTCCCAAGTGTGGCAGGCAAAAGGCCGGGGAAGGCCTGCAGTTGGCTGAACTCATTGTCTCCTCTTCCAAGTATCAGCAGTGAAGAGGTGCTTTCAAGTCTGAGTCTTTGGAAACAGAATGACCCCCTTCCTGCTGCTGGAGAGAGGAGTCAACCTTGGAACCCTCTGGCAAGTGAAATCAGGGCTTGTCTAGAGCAGAAACACCACTGAAATATTGCAAAGGAAGGAGCCAGTAACCCCGCGTGCGAGCTGAACGGCCCCCAGTCGGCAAACAGCCTGGTGTGGGGTTTGCTCCTGGGCCGGCCGGATCAGGCTGCTGCTGTGTTTGCCTTGGACAGGCCTGACAGCGTGCCTCAGGAGGACTGGGGCAGGACCCAGCCTTCTATCAACAAAACCTGGGCCCCGCTCCAGGCCCACTCGCCTCTTCTAAAAAGCCTGTTTGTACTTGTTTCCGCCTTGGCTTGATTTTCTGTTAAATCTCAAGATGGAGCTTTCTTTCACCTTGACGTCATCACCTGGGCTGACCTAACTTTCTGTGCCAGTGCCGTTTCCTTGGGGGATTTAAGGGAGCAGGGGCTCAGATCTGAGCTCAGCTAGTTCCAGGTATATATGGCTTGGGGGCGGGGGGGGGTCTCATCTTGGTGGCATTTCTCCTTTCTGATTTTTTTTTTCCCTGAGACGGAGTCTTACTGTATTGCCCAGGCTGGAGTGCAGTGGCACTATCTCAGCTCACTGCAACCTCCACCTCCTGGGTTCAAGCAATTCTGCCTCATTCAGCCCTCTGTATAGCTGGGATTACAAGTGTGCTCCACCATGCCTGGCTAATTTTTGTATTTTCAGTAGAGACAGGGTTTTACCATGTTGGCCAGGCTGGTCTTGAACTCCTGACCTCAAATAATCCACCCTCCTTGGCCTCCCAAGGTACTGGGATTACAGGCGTGAGCCACCATGCCCGGCCCTCTTTGCTCTTTAAGGAAAAAAAAAATTATTGATTTTCCTCCATCCAGAGAGAACCATTCTTTATTAACATTTTTACATGTTCTTCCTGAACATTCATACATTTTTCAAAACATGGTTGAGATCATCCTATAGATAAGTATTTGGCCTCAACATTTTATTTATTTTGATTTTTATTTTATTTTGGCCTCAACATTCTAAAAGCAACAACCCCAAGGTTCTAACTGTCTTGTCTCTGCCATGCCAGAGGGAGACAGGCAGCTGGGAAGGAAAGGGGGGCAGGTGTGGAAGGGGACAGGGATGAGCTCAGAATCCCCAGTGGCAAACTCACAAGGCCATCGGAAACAGGCATCAGAAACTGAGGAAGGCTGCTGGGAGCTGCCTGTCCTCTTGTCAACCACAGAATCGGTGGTTTTGGAGTCTCTCTTGAAAGATCTCTGAGGTCTCTGCTGTCTGACTTTTCCTTGCACACTACATGTGACCAAGCAAACCCCCCTCGAGTCTGCCCTAGATCCCTTTTCCAGTTTAAGCCTCATTTGCGAGGGAACATCATAGTTATTGGCTAAAGACCACATTCGGTTACCCGAACAGCTGCAGTTCTTTTCCTTAGGATTACACCCCAAAGAATTTGTACTTCCGCTGGTCTTAGAGGTGCTCCTATCACGTCACCACCCCTGGGATGAAAAAAGCCCTGAGTGGCTCCTGGTGCTCTCACGATGAAGTGAGACCTCTGATGGCTTGGTTCAGTCCTTTTGCTGCCTGTGGAGAAGGTGGACCCTAGAGAAGTCTTTGTCCTTGCCCACCACCGTGGATTCTCATTATCGACTCACTGAAGCCCAGGGCAGTCCTGGCAGCTCTGTCCCTCTGGCCTTGGGTGCCACATTTCTTGGATGGAATGCATAGCCTGCAAGAGAGAAACAGAAGCACCCCCGCTCCCACTCCAATCCCTTGCAGCGAGTGCTCAAATCTTACGCCAGCAGGCCCAGAGTCCTTCCCCTTCCTCCTGACCCTCCAGCGTCCCT
Source organism: Saimiri boliviensis (assembly GCF_048565385.1). NCBI lineage: Eukaryota > Metazoa > Chordata > Mammalia > Primates > Cebidae > Saimiri > Saimiri boliviensis. Next base: position 59,154,399 of record NC_133462.1, read on the forward strand.
CATATGGTTTGGATGTGTGTCCCCTCCAAATCTCATGTTGAAATGTCACCTCCAGGGTTGGAGGTGGGACTGGTGGGAAGTGTTTGGGTCATGGGGGTGGATCCCTCATGAATAGCTTGGTGCTGTCCTTGCAATAATGAATGAGCTCTCGCTCTATTAGCTCACACAAGAGCTGGTTGTTTAAGACAACCCTGGTATCTCTCTCTTGCTCCCTCTCTCAAATGTGACATACCTGCTCCCCCTTCCCTTTCTACCATGAGTAAAATCTTCTTGAGGCCTCCCCAGAAGCCGAGCAGATCCTGGTGCAATGCTTGTACACCCTGAAGAACCCCTAGCCAAATAAACCCTCTTTCTTTATAAATTATCCAGCCTCGGGTATTCCTACATAACAACACAGAATGGACTATGGCAGTCCCTGGGTAGCAACCTCAGAAACCGGGCTCCCAGGCCCTCAGCCCCAAAGACCAGCCCCTCCCACGGCTGTTCCCAGACCTTCCACACTCAGGACTCTGGCTACTAGTCCACCTGTCTACTATTTACTTGACATTTCTCTTTAAATAGACTGACTTTCTTAAATTTAAATAAACTTATGTTAAAGAAAATTTTAAAATGTCCTTGAATCACTGTTTTGATGTACTTAGGAATTTTTTCTCTGCACATATTAAATGAATACTGGTAATTTATTTTAATATGTGTCCAAGGACTCCTCAAATTGACTCCACAAATACTTATGAAGCCAGGCACTAGTGAGGCACAGTGGTTCAAACCTTTTATGCCAGCACTTTGTCAGGCCAGGGCAGGAGGGTTGCCTGAGCCCAGGAGTTTGAGAGCAGCCTGGGCAACATAGCAAGACCTTGTCTCTACTAAAAATTAAAAACATTGGCCAGGTGTGGCAGTGTGCACCTGTAGTGTCAGCTACTTGGGAGGCTGAGGTGGGAGGACAGCTTGAACCAAGGAGAGGGAGGCTGCAGTGAGCTATGATCACGTTACTGTACTCCAATCTGGGTGGCAGAGTGAGATCTCGTCTAAAAAAAAATCCAGACACTGTTCTAAAGTCCTTTCAGGTGTCATTTGTGGGAGATGCTGCCCTATAGAGGCCACTCTCTTTGGCCACCTGATACCTGGACTGCCAGGACACTGGGTCCAGGGGGTGTCTAAGGGGCAGTGTGAGCAGTGGAGAGAGCTCCTGGGATGCTGAGATGGAAACATCCGCTGTTCTTACAAATACCAAGGTGCCCTTTCAGAGGAGGCATGGATCTGTATGTACCAATACAGAATTGTGCAGAGTGAAAGCAGGTCCCTGACCAGGCTCAGTGGCTCACACTGATAATCCCAGCACTTTGGGAGGCTAAGGCGGGTGGATCGCCTGAGGTCGGGAGTTTGAGACCAGCCTGACCAGCATGGTGAAACCCCATATCCCCCCCAAAAAATACAAAAATTAGCTAGGCATAGTGGTGCACGCCTGTAACCCCAGCCACTTGGGAAGCTGAGGCAGGAGAATTGCTTGAACCTAGGAGGCGGAAGTTATGATTAGCCTAGATTACGACATTGTGCTCCAACCTGGGCAACAGAGTGAGACTCTATCAAAAAAAAAAAAAGAAAAGAAAAAGAAAGAAAGAAAGCAGGTCCTTTCACAGTATATATAGGACCAGGCTATTTGTATTTTGCGTGTGTGTGTGTGTGTGTGTGTGTGTGTGTGTGTGTGAATGCAGAACGAGGACCTGGCAGTGCTCTGCTAACTACTGAAAGAGATTTCACCCTGGGAGGGGGTGGACATTGAAAGTGGTAGAGTGAGACTCTCACCTTTCGCCTCAGCCTCCCAAGTAGCTGGTCCTACAGGTGTGTGCCACCATGCCTGGATAATTTTTGAATTTTGTTTAGAGATGGGGTCTTACTTGCTGTTTCCGTGTTGTCTGAATAGTCAAATGCTTTTCCTATGTTCCTAGTGTCATAGTTTTAAAAGGCAGTAGCTGTTTTCTTAAAACACAGAACCCTGGCCTGGGTAACTGAAGAGCTACGTTCTAATCCAGATTGTGTAGGTGAAATACTTGATATATGAGACAGGACAAGTCTCTTAGTTTCTCCGAGCCTCAGGTTTCTCCTCTGAGAAATGGGACCCTGTGAGGTTCCAGTGAGAAGTCTGTGAGAGCATGAGTGGACCGAAGAAGGAATATTCTAGGTGACGGTCATGGGCCATCTCTGGTACCTCTAAGGGGCTTACTGGATTTTTTAACTTTGTTAGTCCTGTGATGAACACCCTCAATGGCCTCCCATTGCCTTCAAAATGAGTCTAAATCTAGATTAGTACACACAACCCTTATGGTCTGGCTCTGAGAACTCTCCAAAACACCAGAAAGTGGGGCTACTGTCCTGGATATAAAACCACAACTCTCTGACTTTGTGGTTTGGGTGGACATTTTTTGCTATAAGGCTTATGATTATCATTGAGGCCCCAAGTCACTGTTCCACCCTGTGGATGATGCCCTGTCCCCACTCACCAAAGGGACAGATGGCTTCCAGGTCTCCAGGATAGATTGGCCCAGGCAGCCAGCATTTCAGCCTGGAGGTCCCTGCTGCCTTTTCTGCCTACATCCGCAACCCCAAACACCCACAAATACATACCTGGCCACCGTCAAGCCGTAGCGGGGCCCTGCTGCAATCACCCTTCAGCCCCTGCAGCAGAGTGGTGACTCAGCTGGCTTGGAGTTCTGTGTTTCCTGGCTCCCAGCCTTTTGCTTCCTTTTGCAGACATGCCACTGTCTCCATTAACCTAGTCTCTACCTTTCCAGACCCTTGAGAAAAGGAAGCTCCAGTGGCCAGTCCTCCCTTGTCCCTCAGCCCAACAGCCACATGTTGAACCCAGGATGACCACATGGGGGAGCTGGAGAGCAAAAAGACACGGGCGTAAAGGAGCAGGAGCTGGGTGTGGGGGAATGAATCCTTGCCCGAGGCCCCGGGCTTCCTAACAGGTGTGAGAGACCTACCTGCACAGCTCTCAGGAGGTGCAGGGTCTTGGGTCTCTTCTGAAAGCTTCAACACATGTTAATTGAACTGTGACTGGTAACAACAGTAGCTGACATTTGTTGAGGTATACCTTCAACCGTAATTGTGGATTTGTCTATTTCTCTTTACAGTTAATATGCGTGTATTTTGAAGCTCCGTTATTAGGTGCATATACTTTTTGTATTTTTGCTTTTTTTAACAGGCAGTGTCTCACTCTTTCTCCCAGGCTGGTGTGTAGTGGTGCTCATTGTAACCTTGAACTCCTGGGTCCAAATGATCCTCTAGTCTCAGCCTTCCAGGTAGTTGGTACTGCAGGTGTGTGCCACCATGCCTGGATAATTTTTGAATTTTTTGTAGAGATGGGATCTTGCTCTGTTGCCCAGGCTGATTTTGAACCCCTGGCCTCAAGCGGTCCTCCCACCTTGGCCTCCCAAAGTGCTGGAATCACAGGCATGAGCCACCACATACGGGTACTTTTAGGGTTATTATGTCTTCTTAGTTAATTGGCCTGTTTATCATTATGAAATGACCTTCTTCATCCCTGTTAACATTCTTTACTATGAAACCTACTTTGTCTGATATTAACATAGTCACTGCACCTTTCTTTTAATTACCATTAGCATGGCATTCCCTAATCCACCCTTTCATTTTTAGGCTGTGTGTGTCTTTATATTTAAAGAACATTTCTTATAGGCAGCAAATAGTTGGACCTTGTTCTTCTTTAAACCAACCTCCTCATCTTTACCCTTCGAGTATTTAGATCATTTGCATTTAGTGTGATTATTGATATAGCTAGATTTTAAGTCTATCTTCTTACTACTTTTTTTCCTTTCTTTTCTTTTTACTGAGACAGGATCTCATTCAGCCGCCCAGGTTGGAATGCAGTGACGCAATCATGGCTCACTGCAGCCTCAACTTCCCGGGCTCAGGTGATCCTCCACCTCAGCCTCCTGAGGAACTGGGACTATGCATTTGCCATCATGCTTGGATAACTTTTTTGTATTTTTTGTAAAGATGGGGTTTTGCCAGGTTGCCCAGGCTGGTCTCAAGTGATCAGGGGCTCAAGTGATCCTCCTGCCTCAGCCTCCCAAAGTGCTGGGATTATGGGCATGAGCTACTGCACCCAGCCTGCTATTTGTTTTCTATGAGTATTCTATCTGTTCTTGATTCCTTTTTCTGTTTCTTGACTTCTTTTGGATTAATCGAATAACTTTGATTGCATTTTATCCCATTTGTTGCCTACAAGCTTTAACCCTTTGTTTTGTTATTTTAGTGATTGTCTTAGTGTTTACAGTATGTGAATGCTCCTTAATTTGTGGGAGTACATCCCAACAAACCCACTGAAAGTTAAAAATATGTTAAGCCGAAAATGCATTTAATACACCTCGCCTACCAAACATCATGGCTTACTCTAGCCTATCGTAAATGTGCTCAGAACACTTACATTTGCCTACAATTGGGCAAAATCATCTAACACAAAATGTATTTTATTACAAAGTGTAGGATATCTCACGTAATTTATTGGATGTTGCACTAAATTATTGTTTCTATCAAATATATATCTCTCTAGCACCATCTTAAAGTTGAAAATCATAAGTAGGACCCCTGTAAGGAGGGAACCATCTGTACATCTTTAGCTTATCACAGTCTGCCTGTCAAGGTAGACTACTATACCTCTTCATGTATGTATAAAAACCTGGCCAGGCATAGTGACTCACACTTGCAATCCCAGCACTTTGGAAGGCTAAGGTAGGAGGATCACTTGAGCCCAGAAGTTCAAGACTAGCCTGGGGAGCATAGTAAGACGCTGTCTCTATTTTATATAAAAAATAATTTTAAAAAAGAGAAACCTCATAATAGTATCCTTCCATTTCTCCTCTATGGACCTTTGTATCATTCTTGTCCTGTATTTTGTTTTTATATATACTACAAGTCGGGGTCCCAGCCCCCAGGGCCACACACATGGCCTTTTAGGAACCATGTCAGACAGCAGGAGGTGAGCAGCTGGAGAGCAAGCCAAGCTTTGTCTGTATTTCCAGCCACTCCCCATGGCTCGCATTACCGCCTGAGCTCTGCCTCCTGTCAGATCAACGGCAGCATTAGACTCTCAGAGGAGCCTGAATCCTATTATGAACCGCGCATGCAAGGGATCTAGGTTGCGAGCTCCTTATGAGAATCTAACGGCTGATGATCTGTCACTCAAATGGTATAGTATCACTTGATAGGCAGACTGTGATAAGCCGAAGATGTACAGATGGCTCCCTCCTTACAGTGGTCCTACTTATGATTTTTCAACTTTAAGATGGTGCCAGAGAGATATGCATTTGATAGAAACCATCATTTAGTTCAGCATCCAATAAATTACATAAGATATTCAACACTTTGTAATAAAATAGGTTTTGTGTTAGATGATTTTGCCCAGTTACAGGCAAATGGAAGTGTTCTGAGCACATTTAAGACAGGCTAGAGGAAGCCATGATGTTTGGTAGGCGAGGTGTATTAAATGCATTTTCGACTTAACATATTTTCAACTTTCAGTGGCATGTCACATGGTGAGAGAGGGAGCCAGAGAGTCAAGGAGGAGGAGGTGCCAAGCTCCTTTGAACAAGCAGCTCTGACGTGAAGGAACAATGCAAGATTCCCTCATTACCATGGGGAGGGCATCAAGACATTCATAATGGATCTGACCCCTTGACCTAGACACCTCCCACCAGGCCCCACCTCTGACATGAGATTTGGAGGGGACAGATATCCAAACATATCACACTGGTTTTGAACAATTGATTACGATATGCCTTTTGTAGTTTTCTTTATGTTTCTTGTATTGGGTGTTTATCGAGTTTGTTGGATCTGTGGATTTATGGTTTTCATCAAAATTGGAAACATTGGGGGTATTATTATTTTCAAATATTTTTATCCTTCCCCACTCTGAGGACACCACTTACATGTATATTAGACTGCTTGAATTTGTTCCACAGAGTACTTCTCTGTTCGTTTAAAAAATTCTCTTGGCTTTCTGTGCTTCATTTTGTTTTGTTTTGTTCTGAGATGGAGTCATGCTCTGTCACCCAGGCTGGAGTGCAATGGCACAATCTCGGCTCACCGCAACCTCTGTCTCCTGGGTTCAAGCAATTCTCCTGCATCAGCCTCCCAAGTAGCTGGGATTACAGGCACCCGCCACCAGGCCCAGCTAATTTTTGTATTTTCAGTAGAGCCAGGGTTTCACCATGTTGGCCAGGCTGGTGGTGAACTCCTGACCTCAGGTGATCCACCCACCTCGGCCTTTCAAAGTGCTGGGATTACAGGTGTGAGCCACTGCGCCTGGCCTGTGCTTCATTTAGGATCGTTGCTATTGCTGTGTCTTCAAGTTCACTAATCTTTTCTTCTGCAAAGTCTAATCTGCCATTAATCTCCATCTAGTATATTACCCATCAAAGGCATTATACATTTCATTTCTAGTAGTTTGATGTGGATGTTTTTTTTTATTTTCCATGACTCTACTTAACTTTTTGAATAAATAGCATATACTTACAGCTGTTAGTGTCTTTGCCCAGTGCTAGTATCTGTGTCAGCTATGGTCAGTAGTAAAGACAGGGTCTCTTGCTAAGTTGCCCAGGCTGGTCTCGAACTCCTGGCCTCAAGTGATCCTACTATCTTAGGCTCCCAAAGTCCTTGGATTACAAGCATGAGCCACTGTACCCAGCCCTGTGGAACTATTCCTAAGTTTTGTTCTAGGACTTAGTTCAATTACTTAGAAGTGGTTCGATCCTTTTTAAGATTCTCTTTAAGATTGGTCAGGATTGGAACAGTGCTCAGTCCAAGGCTGATTATTTCCCACCACTAAGGTAAGAATCAATCGCTTGAACCCAGGAGGCAGAGGTTGCAGTGAGCCGGGATTGCGCCATTGCACTCTACCCAGTGCCTGATAAATCATGAGGTATTCTGGTATGGCTCATAGGAACAGGCACTCTTCCTGCCCTGTATGAGGGCAGACACTGTTACCTGTAATCCTTTTGGGCAGTCTTTCTCTAGCCTGAGTCTTTCTTCCGTGCACACACTGATCGGTACCCAGGTGAATACTTCAGGGGGCCTTCTGCGGTTCTGTCTCTCTGCAGCTGTCTCCGTTCAGTAACTCTGTCCTGTGAACTCGGGCTGCCTTTGTCTCCCTAGACTCTGAGCAGCATCTCCTCAGCTTCAGGGAGTTTTCCAGGCTCCAACTTAGTACCCGCTCTACATCACACCTGGAAATAAACTGGAACTAAAGCTAGGGATCAACTCATTTGTTTCCTGCCTCAGGGATTGCTATGCCTCACTGCCTGATAGCTAGTATTTTAAGAACCACAATTTCATAAGTTGTATCAAATTTTGGGGGATGTTTTAATCAGGAGGATATATCCGAATCCTATTACCTCATCTCTGCCAGGAGCAGGACTCCCCCAGGCTCTGTTCTAATACTAATTCACATGAGTTCATTTAATACCCTGCCTGATGCATTAGGTAAATGCCTTGAGGGCAGGGATCCTGTCTTCTGCCAGTTAGTCTTCCTCATAATGCACTGGGCCTCGCACATAGTAGGTGCTCAAGAAGTCCTTCATTTCATTTGACTTTGAACTTGGAGTTTTGCAGGGTTTTTGCATTCAGAATGCTGGTTCTCCCACTTACTATGACCCTAGGAGAGTACATAACCTCTCATAGCTATTACATGGGGACACCAGTGTGGGCGTTGTGGCCACTGTATAAAAGTACTTATAAACTCCACGGAGCATGGACCTTGTTTGTCTTGTTTCCCAGTGTGTCCCCAGCACCTACCACACATAGCAGAGTACCCCCTGCCCCCACGGTGTCTGAGAACCTTCAGCCTAGGAGGCTGCCTGCCCTCTGTAGACGCATTATCCTACCGATGTGGACCACGCCTGCTCTCATCGTCTTAAAATATGTTAACACTCCAAAATGGGATTTGTGTTGTCCCTGAGCACACATCACAAATCCACTATGCCTGCCCTGGTACCCAGTCCTGACACTGCTGACAGCCCCTTTCTGCCACCCTGCGGCAAGTTTAGTGCTCCGAGTTCTAAAGTCTGGCTTTTGATAGCTGAATAGCTTTATGATATAGCAATCAATTGTTACTGACAGCATCTTTTGTTATTCTCTGGCCACCAGAAATGAGAGGAGACTCACCACCTTTAGTTGACATGGCAGGGATGTCAGAAAAGTCAGAAACTAGGGTCCCACATCTAATCTTTCCTGGTAGACGTGAGGGTGGGGAGCGGAATACACTAGACCCCACCCAGCCGCTTGGTCAGTATTTCCCTAGCTTCCAAACCCCAAATTTGGCACTGATTTCTATTGTGACTCCTTCCCTTGATAAAGAATTAATGACTGCTCCCAGGGGATTCTAGAGGTACCAGATGCATGCCAGCCAAGAGAAGGAGCCAGTCCCCTGCTCCCTCCACCTTCCCCTGACTAGGACATCCTTCATCTTTTCCCTGACTAGGCCATCCCATCTGGGACAGCTTTCTCCATGGCTGCTTCACAGATTCCCGCCACACTCTAGAAGCCAGAGTGCTGGCCAAAGCTGTCAGTGGTTCATCTACACTGAACAGTGCCCTCACAGGAGCCTCCCCAAGGCCTAGCTGACCAGCCCCAGGTGGGCCAGCCCGTGCAAATGTATTTCTGATTAGGCAGAGTGGACATGCTTCCCAAAAAGGAGGCACCTGAAGTCCTGGCCACAAGGAGGGGAGAGAGGTCTGGTGCATATTTCTCTAGAAATCCTTATACCCCAAGACATTTCTCTGGGCTTCTCCAGCCTGAGATGACCCCCCGGCTCGGCTAGGCCAGCTCTGAGGCTCTGAGGCGAGAGGCAGCAACACCCTCCTTGCTAGATGTAGCAGTGCAAGGGTTGTTCACATCTCACACTGGTGACCACAGTGCCCGGGATGTTGGAGGATTGGCCCTGCCTGGAGAGGGGCACATGAGGGAGACAGCTGTTGATCAGAAACATCGTTTGTCACTCTCTATTCTCACTAGGGAGGAAAATTAGAAGACAGAGCCCCTGGGCCTGACTCAGACCCTGACATGAGTTCTTGAGGGTGTGGACAACGCGGGTAACTCAACTATCTTCAGTGGTTTCAGTGTCAAGGCCTATTGAAGCTGTTAGCCTGACAGCCAATCAGAAGTGTGGTGTGGGTTAGCACAGCTGAGAAAGTGACTCTAGGGTGAGCCTAACCTAAATGGCGTGCCGCCACTCACCTCTTACAACAGGAAGTCATCTGGGGAGACACTCAGCTCTCTGCTGTACACAGCCATTGAATGCTGAAAAATGCTACCCTAGGGATGACTGGCAGCATCTTAAGATTTAACCCAGATAGGACATCTGGCGAAGGATGCTTCTCAGGGTCACATGGAAGGTGTGGGAGGTATGGTTGTTATAGGGAATATGTGTCAGGCAGTGGGGAGGACAGAGGAGGAGGAGGATTTTGACTTCAGAGGAGGGAAGAGCAAGAGCTAGGCCGCAAGAGGGCAGGGTGGCTTCTGGCAATGTGAATCGAATTTTGTGCAGCTGTAACGAGGGTTGCTTGATTGCACCTGGAGATAGGTGTAAACTGTTGGCTGGGTGTGCACCGCGAAGGGTCCTGAAGGACCTGCTCAAGAGTTTGGAGTAGGCTCTGGGAGTCGATGGAGAAAAGACAACAATTGTAATGGAAAGTTCTGGGGGCTCTGGATTTGAATCTGATTCTACCGTTTACTTGCTTGGGCAAGTTGACTCTGAATCTCAGTTTATTCACATGCAAAATACCTTCTTGCAGGGTTCTGAGGATTAAGTGAGATAATGAAATGTGTAACTTGCATTCAGTTACTTTAGTAGACCGTCTTATTCAATGTTGTTCTCACTAGACTGGACATTATTAGAAGCCAGTGCCTTATTCATGCCCAAACTCAAACACCCAGACTAGTGCTTGCCTGAAGAAAGGGCTCAGTAAATATTTGTTAAATGAATGAATGGAAGAATAAGCAAGTAGAACTTGATACAGAGTAATTTTTCAATAATTCTCCATTTAAATCTGAATAGAAGCTGTTTTGGTACCACAGTCAGATAGATCTTCATCTCAGGATAACTGTGGCAACAGGAGGTGAGAGGTTTGGAGGAGGCAGAGGTGGGAACAAGGGAAACTCTTGGAAGGCTTTGCACTAATCTCGGTTAATGACATTCATCAAGATAGGAAATACTAAAGGAGGAAGAGGAGGAGCAGCTAGAGGATAAGGCATGGAATAACAGACTCAATTTTGAGCCTGTTGAGAGTGAAACTTCAATGGGAAGGACTGGGTACTCAGTGAGCTGTTACAGGTACCCACCTGGAGATACCAGGGAGAGAAAGAATTATAAGCCCTGAGTTTGTTAGGTGTGGTTGATACCATTGGCTTAGTGAGACTTACCCCCAAGGGAGAGCAGTGCTACACAGCAGGAGAAGAGAAACCCCAGGATGCTGAAAGGAAGATAGGGCATAGGCGATGGAGAAAGTGGTTCATAACTTGTTTGTAATGGACTATAATTTCAGACATACGCTTATAATGAGAGTAATCACAGAGGTAAACCATGAGGCTGCAGAGTACAGAGTTCGAGGACTTGAGTTCTGGGGTCAGACGCAGCTGGATTGATATTTGGCTCCATCATTAACTAACAGTGTGGATACGTGCAAGTTACTGGCCTTAACCTCTCTTTTCTTTCTGTAAAATATAGATAGTAACTGTAGCTTCCTCATAGGTTTGTTGCAGGGTTTAAATTAAATTATGAACAAATGATTAGCACAGTGCCTGCACATACTAGCTAACAGTGATTTCAAAACATGTCTCCGGGGTAGGGTGGCACCTACCCTGGTTTTCAACCTCTCTATATGCCAGTAAATCTGATCATAAGGTCATAAGGCCCTAAATCTGATCTCCACCCCTGCTACCCTTCAATTGGACCGATGAGGAAACCTGATGTCCAAGGTTGCTTGATATATGTATATGTCAAGCTGGAGTCAGAGCTGGGACTAGAATACAAGCTCCTGACTTCCAGTCCTGTATCACAGCTTTTCTGGTACATGCAGAACTACAGGGTGGATCTTACAAGAGGATCTGGTCACATGACAGGATTGTACTTGAGAAAGGAAAAAAGCTTAAAATGATGTCTTTCATCATCTGACGCTTTGACTTAGGAAAGTGGCCCATTCATCATTTCAATGGGGCTTTCTGAACCCCAGCACGGTGCCGTGGATTTAGGGCTGTGGCTGCTACAGCTTTAGATCCAGCCTCCTCTTCCTAAGTCCGGGGACAAGAACAGCCAGTTCCCTCCTTTGTGCGATAAAGCCTCTTGTTCAGACTCTTCCATGCCCCCTCCCTCTTACCCTGGCCAAGCTATCACTGTTATTGATTATTCATAGGGAAGAGGTTCAGAAGTTCAGACAGGGCCATTAGATGCTGAAGGGAGTCCTGTCTTCCTTCCTTTGAGACCCTGGGGCTTCAGTCTGGATTTTTCCTCCTGGAGGCTGGCCAACTTTGGTATGTTATATATGATCTTTGTGTATTTCTTCTAAAGGCCCTGCCAACATAGTCTCTGTTTTGCTGACTTCTTACACATGAAGAAACCTTTCTTCCAAACCTAGATTCATTGACAGCTGGGGTAGAGTAGGGGAAGAGACATTAACTAGAAATCAAGAGACTTTTAAAGTAATGAGCTGTGATGAACAAGTTACTTCCCACAGTTTCCTTATCTATAAAATGGGCGTAGTACCTGCTCTTAAGGTAAAAGAGTAGCCCAAGTGAAATAATGGATGTTAAAAGGGTTTGAAAAGCCCTATTCAGATGTCAGATTTTCATAATGTTTGGAATGGCAGAGCAGCACCCTGAAAGAACACATCGTCTCTGAGAACTTTCCTAACCAGGCCGGGCATCTGGGGTGTTGCTTATAAGGAGAGATTCATGCTGACTCCCGGGGTACCTTGGCTTGGTGTTTGAATAGGTTATTAACTGTATTTGAAGACTGCACATTTTGAATATTGTTGCCATTGCATTGCAGAGCTTCCCCATGTGACTCCAAGGACACAGTGCAGCCACAGAGAATCTGGGGCCTGTTTTTTTTCCCTAAGTATTAGATTCCCACTGAGCATGGAGGCTCTTTTTATGAAGAAAAGCATGTTTCTTAGCTGGCTGGACAAAGCAGGTGGGCTGTTATTGATGGCCCACAGGTCACAGGAAACCACCTCTCTGGGGAAAACCCCCCAAAACAGCCTCTAAAATACCCATTTGAAAAAAAAAAAAAGATTGCTCCAGATCCAGACAAAGCCAGAACCTACTTTCAACCCCATTAATATGAGATCTTCCCCTGCAAACACCCAGTAGCTCACCCCAGCCCCTGGCGCCGGCCGTCTCCCTCCCCTTTTCTGCCTGCCAGATGAGACAGCTACTGGTATTGACAGTTCTCCTGCACTGAGGGCGGCCAGCCGGCTGGGGTGCTGACTCTCAGCTCTCTTGTGTTTGTGCCTGCCAGGCACTCTCAGGCTTCTGGGAAGCAGACTGTGTGGGAGGATGAAGCCAAATTGGGCTGCAGTTTGAAACCTTCCTGAGCACTGACAGATTTGGCTTAGGTAGGAGTGGAAGAAGGTCTTTCCTGAAGGTGGCCAGAGCTTAAGATGGAGTTGGCAGCTTGGTGTCCGGGGGCTGAGTCTAGTCCTCCGCCAAGCTTATGCTTCCCCAGGACTGGATTGTTTCAGAACTGTACGAAAAGCTACACAGACATGGAGAGAGTCCTGATAATCCCTCTCAGCCACTGTCCACGGTGCTCTGGGGTCCATGGGGCATCAGACTCCATAAACATGGTAGCAAAGCCAGGCTCTGAAGCCTGTTTCCCCACTGGAACTCCAGCCACTGCTGTATTTAAAGATGGCAGCCAGGCACGGTGGCTCACACTTGTAATCCCAGCACTTTGGGAGGCTGAGGCGGGTAGATCACAAAGTCAGGAGATTGAGACCATCCTGGCCAACATGGTGAAATTCTGTCTCTACTAAAAATACAAACATTAGCTGGGTATAGTGGCACGCACCTGTAATCCCAGCTACTCACACTTGAACCTGGGAGGCAGAGGTGGCAGTGAGCTGAGATTGCGCCACTGCACTCCAGCCTGGGCGACAGAGCGAGACTCTGTCTCAAAAAAAAAAAAAAGATGGCAAAGTGCCCACCCAAATAGCCTCATTGCTGCTGAGGGTCTGCATATAACACTGACTGGGAGTGTAGGAAGGTGCACACACCTGGGCTGAGTCCCGGCACACAAGTGCTGCCTGTGTGACTCCAAGCCTCAGTTTTCTCATCTGTACAGTCTCTGAAGGCTTTTGGAAAGAGTCAGTGACAGAGTGCACGTAAATCACCTGCACATAGAGTTGTTCACACAACGATAGCTGTAACTGCTGTTGATCTATTATAGGATTATTGTCTTAATTGCTTGGAAGGATTCAGCCCTAGGTGTTCCTTTGTCCAGTCAGATGCGGAAATATAATTGAGCCCTCCTCAGTGTTAGAAGTGACAAGATCTGGCCAAGACCAGACTATCAGGAAGGTGCACAGATAACCCGGGCAGTGTCTTGCAGGCTCCTGCGTATCCTGAGGGCCAGGTTCTATGGGTGGGAAGGCAGCTTGCTCTCCAGGTTGCCAGAACTCTGCATCTGATTTTCATGTGCTTGTGGTGACCCTGCAGTTTCTCCTGGAATTTCCAACTTAAAATATTGCTGTTTCCCCAGGCAGGGCAGATATTGATTTTCTTCTTCTCTAGCCACTCGGATTGACCCCGCTCCCCAGAGCAAATGGGGGAGGCGGCAGGTGGGGATGAGGAAGTGGACTGCGAGAAGGGAGGAGGGATGGGGGTGTTGCTCTTATAGCTAGCACCTTCTACAGGTTCTACTCCGTGGAACCTGAGTCACTGGAGCTGATGAGAACGGGCTCCTTCCAGAAGCAAGTACATGATGAAGAAAGAACAGAGGGAATGTTCCCCCTCGGGTCCATCCTGGTTCCTTCCTTCCCTGCATCCCTGATGGGACCTGCGGTTCCCTGAGTCCACTTGCCACGGTGGGCGGGTGGCACCCAGGCGGCGGGGTGGGGCGGTGGGCGGCGGTGCACAGTGACAGCCCAGGCGGCTTTGAGGAACCTTGCAGAGGAAGTGGCTTCAGAACTGCTGTGCGCGAGGGGCAGGAAAGGCACAGGAGGCGGGGGAGGTGCGGAGATGGCGCTCTGCACGGCGGAAGGAGGGCGCCGGCGCCGGGGACGCGAAACCGCAGAGCCCGGGCGAGTCAGGGAGTGAGGCACGAGCCAGGCGTCCGGGGCTCTGCAGGCGCAGGCGGCGCGGGGACAGGAGCAGGTTACCTGGCTGCTCGCCTGCACCGGGTGAAGGAAACGCAGGTGGACCGCCGGCTCTGCCTGGCCAGGTACCCGACCAGCTCCTGGCTGGGGGCTCAGGGCTCGAGGCTTGGGGCTCAGGGCTTAGGGCTTGGGGCAGAGCCCGGCGAGGGGAGCCCACCTCCCTCCGCCGCATCGCGAGCCCGGCCCCCTCTGATGCGCTGGCGGCGTCAGCCGGGAGCTCTGGGCTAGATGACCGTGGACAGCAGCATGAGCAGTGGGTACTGCAGCCTGGACGAGGAACTGGAAGACTGCTTCTTCACTGCTAAGACCACCTTTTTCAGAAATGCACAGAGCAAACATCTTTCAAAGGTAAACATGATAATGGAATGCAGGAGCCTTTCGTGGGGGGGGAATAACCTCTGTGGTCTAGAAGGGAAACCTTGCTCCCAGCAAAGGGACAAAGCCACATGTCAGGAAAGTGGCCAGGCACTTTCCTGGAGCCTTCAGGGACCTGCACTGTTCAACTGGTCAGACCTCCTCGCAGCAGTTCCGTCCCCAGATCTCTTCAAAATGGCTCTCTAGAATGTGGGACTGCGCCTAGCTGGTAGGTTGGCTGCGGGTTCACCTGTGCCTGAGTGCGGGGTCTCACCCCGCAACCCCCTCCCCAAATCCTAGCTTAGAAGTCCCAGATGGAAACTGAATGGAACCGAGTCTCTCAGTAGGCTAAAAATTCATCGGTTGGTAAACATTCACAAACACACATTCATGGGTAGAGACTTCCGTATTTGAAGTGGCCAAAAACCACCTTAAGTCGTAATCCAGCAACTTTGCAGAAGTCCGGGGTGGTTACAGAAGCAAACTAAAACTTCTGGCCTAGGCTGCTGTCATGCTAACACTTTAACTTCCTGGGTCGGTTTGGGTAACCTAAAGGGGCTTGTGTGTGTTTCCTGATGGCATGTGGCATATGTTTCCTAAAGGTGTCCGCCTCTAGACACCCAGCAAGCCTGGGTGCCCGGCCACTCTCCCAGTTGGCTGCAGGCCTTGTGCCTGTCAGTGGTGGGAGTGGAGGCAAAGCTGAGTTTGTTTATTTGTTTTGCCACTTAAATGAGTTGGCTCCAAGCCAGGTCTTTAGAGAGGTTACCTAGAAGGGGCTGTTTATAGACAGAAGTGAGCTGTTACATTTAACAGGTGTGTGGCAGGCTCATCATTAATTCAACAGTGCTACACCAATTCAAATGAACCAAAAACTTCCCCGGGCCTGACTCTGGAGCCTCCGTTGTTAATAATTCATCTTACCTGTAGGCCCTTGCGTTTCCTGGGTTCTGAAGTCAGGCAAATGCCCTGGACCTTCCCATTGTGAGAAGAGGCCCAAGAACCAAGGGAGAGGTTGTGATTTTACGTTTGAAGGAATCAACTAAAATAGGCCTCTGTAACTAGCCCCTGTTTTCTGGGACCACTCATGAGGCTGGAGAGCAGGGGATGTTCTGGAGGGTAAGGGGCAAAGGGACAGGCGTCCTTTCCCTGGCTGTAGGGGGGGCTCATGCAGAACATCGTGGCTGCAGAAGGGAGGTGTCCCACTCTTCCGTGGTGTTCTTGCCACATGGTATAAGTCCCCTTCTTCCCCCACAGGTACTCCAGCTAGCTAGGTATTTAGACCAGTGGTTCTCAACCTTAGCTACACACTGGACTCACAGGAAGCTTTAGAAAATACTGGTGATGCCTGGTTCCCATGCCGAGAGCATCTGATTTAATTGGTCTGGAGTGCAGCCTGGGCATCAGGATTTTGAAAAGCTCCTCAGGTAATTCTGATAGACAGCTGAGGTTTTGAACTATGTCTCTAGAGTGTTTTGTTGCTGCCTGGGAAGGAAATGGTTCCTGTTTTTAAACCAAAGTCTAGCTGCTGCGTTTGCCGCCCACTGCAGCTAGGCTGCAAGCCCTTGCTTTCAGAGGGTGAGATTTTTGCATAATTAGGTGAGGAAGGGGCACTGCAAAAATGGGGTTTCTTTGACTTGGCAGTGGAAAAGATAGCTGTTTCTGATATTTCTTGGGAGAAATAGAAATATCTTACAAGTAAATACGCTGGGATGGGGCTGGTGCCGGGGGACAGCTTGCTCCATGGCCTAAACAGCCATCTCTCTCCCTTCTTCCCCACAATTCTCCTTCCTCGCCTGGCTCCAGAAAGCACACCTTTGGTTTGGTCCCCACAGAAACACTGCCTGTACTTCGTGTCTTGAATCCACCTCATATCTTGGGGCCTCTGTGTATGTTCCTGCCTCATCTTGCCAGAGTCTGTGAGTCCTCAGAAGACAGGAATCCCTTCTAAGAAACTCCTTTTACTGAAGCCCAGACAGGGCGATAGGGGATAAATGCTTCAGGGTGGTGGGCATAGCCCCTCTTATCCTTACGAGAAGCATCTTGACTGGATATTCAGGACTGGGGACCAGGCTGGCCTTCAGCCCAGAACTCTCCAGGGAGGAGCAGGGCTGGGTGAGCAAGTGCGGGCTGGACTGCAGCAGGTGAGGCTGACTGAGCTGGGGAAGCATCCGATGAAGGTTTCAGTCCTTCCTTCTTCTAGGTGTCTTTTTACCTTCAGTAACACTTTTCAACTCTCTCTTCTCCCTCGGATCACTCCTGGAAGGGATTTTAAAGAGCTCTGCCATATTCTGACCCCATTCTGACGTCTTACAGTGCTTTTTTTTTTCTTCCCCAAAGAGAGAACAGGTCTGAGCTCCTCAGAGAATTTCTTTTTCCTGTCTCCAAGGAAAGGAGTGTATGTGTTTCCCGTTCGCTGAGAGACTGAGGCCCTCTTTTGGGAAGGGCTGAGCTTGCTTCTATAAATAGCCTTGTCAGAGCAACCTGTGTGGCTGCTCAGTCTGCGCCTGGCTACAACGGAGCTTCAGGAAAGCCTCGCTGCTGTGCAATGCCACCGCATGGGAGCTGTCGCTAGTTAGTCCCAGGAGTTCCGAGCCTCCTGTCCATTGCCCTTTGGGGAGAGGTTGGAGGGGTGGGGAAGGTCTCCTCATTTCCTAGGAAGGAGGTGCCTCAAGGTCAGGAGACAGCAAGGTGATGGGGGCACCAGGCCGTGGGCCCTAGCTTGGTCTCTCCTTTAGGGAAATGGCAGTTTCCTGGGGCCACGTACTTCCTTTGAAAGGGGCCAGGGACTTGGTTTTGAGTCACATCACAGTTTTAGGAGACAGAGGCAGTACTTTCCCACTTGGCCGGCACAATTAGATCGTGTTTCTCTGGGTCATGCATGTCATGAATGGGGCTTGGGGGAGAGCCAGCCTGTGGGTTCAGGCAGTGCAGACACAGAAGGTCTCAGTAAGCCGGGCATAGTTACCTCAATCTAAGGTGTTGGCTAGATGGGTAGGGGACTTATCAGGTTACAGGACAAGGTTTTGATGGACCCAGGGTTAGAACTTACTCTCTTGCCTCCTAGCCAGAGAATTTTCTTCCTTGGTCCTATAAAAGACAGGGTTTGATTTGTAGGCCTGGTGAAGTCAGGCCAGGCTCTCTGTCCATCCCTGCCGTTTGTTCATTTTTTTCCTATCAGGGATCTGATCCTGGAAGTGGGACCAGCTTCCGTTCCCGTCAGTTTTCCAAATGCCTACAGGTGGTGGCCATTTAGGGTTTTGACATCTGAGCAGGGACATGGGCGCTCTGAGCTCTCTCTGCATGTTATTAAACAGGCTCTGGGACTCCAGGACTCTGGCACCGGCACAGAGCTTTGGGGTGAGTGTTCTGAGGACACATACAGCTTGCTGCTTGCAGAATGTCAGAGCACCTCGCTTTACAGAGGGAGAAACTGAGGCCCAGAGAGGTGGAAGGACGTCACCAGGCCACACATCTGTTTGGGTAGAGCCAGGACTAACCCCTCCAGGACTTCTTGTCAAGTGCTCTTCTTCTTGGTCATTTCCTACTCAGTAGGTGACCCCAGATAGGCTGTAGGCCTTGCCCTCTCAGTACCTTCTACAAAATGGAACACTCAAACAACTTCAGGCTGGGTCAGGTCTTGAAAGGTTCTTCTCATCCCTCCATTCTTTAAGGCACACTAGCTAAGGGGACATCGACCCTACCCTTGACACTAGCAGCGGGCTCTGTAATCTTATAACTTTATGATTTAAAAGTTCTTCTTGGTGTTTATCCTACAATTGAAATATGGTAATGGATAAACATCTATCTTCCCACTGGAGACTCCTCTTCATGTGTGTTTTTCTCTGTGGATATGAAGAACAAAAAGTTGACTATATTTATAGTTAAATATTTTTCTTTTTCTTTTTCTTTTTCTTTTTTTTTTTTTTTTTTTTTTTTTTTTTTTTTTTTTTTTACTGAGGCAGAGTGTTGCTCTTGTCACCCAGGCTGGAGTACAATGGTGCAATAATCTTGGCTCACCGCAATCTCTGCCTCCTGGATTCAAGCAATTCTCTTACCTTAGCCAGCTGAGATTACAGGCGCCCACCACCACACCCAGCTAATTTTTGTATTTTTTTTTAGTAGAGATGGGGTTTCACCATGTTAGCCAGGCTGTTCTTGAACTCCTGACCTCAGGTGATCCCCCTGCCTTGGCCTTCTAAAGTGCTGGGATTACAAGCGTAAGCCACTACGCCCGGCCTATAGTTAAATGTTATACTTAAGTGCATATAGAGCACACTCCCATCCACCTACGCCTTCTTGGGTGTCTCCATCCACCTACGCCTTCTCGGGTCTACAGTGACACCATTAAATTCTTTTTCTTCAAGGAAGATGCAAGAGGAAGAGGGTCCTAGAGGTCAGATCCTACTCTACTCCCTGTTCCCTTCCATCTCCTGCCTGGCCAGTCAGCTCCTCCTTGGACAGGGTCCCTGTGGTACTCTAGGGACCCCAGCCAACCCCACAACTCTGGGACAAGTTGGAGAGGTCCCCATCTCTCTGCTAGCAGCAGGCACACCCAGGCCTAAGGCATGGCACCTGGCCCTCACCACCTTGGCATTAGAAAAAAGAAAAGAATACTAAAAATAAGTTAGCTCCAAATTTGAGCAATAAAAATAAAACAAGAATCTTTGAAACCATTGGTCCATTTGACTGTTTTTTGTGTGGTATCTCAAAGCCTTACATGGCTCAAGCCTAGTTCCAAAAGAGATTTCAGACTGGCACAGCCTCTGGATAGACTCATTTAGAGATACCGTCCAAACTCCACACCAGTGGGACTCACTGCCCGCTGCCTCCTCTGGCCCTTCCCAGTATCATCAGCCCTGTAAGATCAGAACTCGCATCTCCTTCAGATCCGACACCAAGTACTTGGTTACAAAAGCTGGTACCGACTAAATGCTGCTTCGGTTGATCTGCTGCATCTTCTCTCTTGCATCCTGTACAGTCAGGATAGACTAACTTGAAACAAACAACCCTGCTTTGCAGTCATTGAATGTAATCAGAGGTTTATTTCCTCCTTTACTTAGAGTTAGACTGGCAGGTGGGGATCAGGATAACACATGGGAGGCTTGTGGGCCAGGCCCAGAAATTGTGCGTGTTTCTTGCACCCACAGGCCATTGGCTGGAACTCCGTCATGTGGCCACACCTAACCACAGGGGAGGTTGGGAAGTGAAGTGCAGCTGTGAGCCCTGGCAGAAAAGGAAGCAGGTTGTGGTGAGCGTTTAACTGTCTCTACCACGCATGCCCCCTGCCACCTTCTCTGCGCCAGGTACCTGGGAAGCTCTGCTCATCTCTGCTTGGGGAAGGACATGACCTCTGTTTCTTTGACCTTGTACCTCTCTCTCATCTGTCACTGAGGATATTCTGTTCTTGGGATTGGGTCCTGTCTCCCCCATCTAAACTGGAAACCCTTTCAGGATAGATGCTTTTCCTCACTCAGCACTGCTCTGGTTTCTGTGTAGCATCTGAAACCTTCAGTGTTGCAGCATGGTGGCCTCAGCCGCCTGCACCAGAATTACTCTTTGAGAATGGAGTTTCAGCGGCCCTACTCCAGAGCTACTGCCTCCTGAATCTTTGGAGATGGGACCCTGGAGTCTGATTGCCTAATACTCTTCCTAGGTGATTCTCATATATACTGCAATCTAGGAACCACCTGTTTAGGAAATATTTGGTAATTGACTGCTTACCCCAATTGGTATGCAAGATGAGAATGTGACACATATTCCTGAGAGGTTCCTAGGCTGGAAACTGAAACCTAGAGAGGGAAGAGGATTCATCCCCAGTCACACAGCTCAGGAGCGACAGATCCAAGGAGTCAGGCCCCCTGGGTCCTGCTTGGAGCTTTCTCTGCTAGTCTCATCACAACATGCTGAACTCTTATTTCAAGGCTGTTTGGGTGACAGGCTGTTGAGATCTTGATGGCACATGATGTAAGGGAAGGCAGCACTAACTGTAAACGAAGTTCTGCCTTCTCATCCAGCTCAAGCCACTAAGAGGCTGTGGCCAAGTCACTTCAACCATCACACTCAGGTACTTCATCCTGTCCTTCTCAGCAGGCACCCTTGTCGTGTGAGCCTGGCCTTATCTTCCCCCCTAACTGAGAGTCCCCTGCCTCTTTGCATGGGAACAGACCCTTTTTACTAGTTTCTCATGGACCTGATAGGGATTCTAGATACTGGCTCCCAAGTTCTCTAAACCATAACGACTTGAGGGGTCAGAAAGATGACTTCCTCCAGGAACACCAGGAACTCACCCAAGGCATCCTCGTTCACACGCCGCTTAGTCCAGGCATCCCTCACTCTCTGTTCCGCTTCCTCCCCTCCTGCCCTCCCTTCTTTCTCCACAAGTTTAGATGGTTTATCCAGAATTAGCTTTTCCCTATAAAGCAATTTCAGTTACAGTTTGGGACACATAATATCCACCCACCCAAGCAGTTTAGGGAGAAAAGAAGAAAGATTTTATGCCAGTATCAAACCCTAAATCCCAGGTCTAACTGCACACTGTCAGATCAGGCTCTGGATCCAACTCCCAGCCTAGGGGTTTGAAGGGGTCCTAGCCTGGGGACCTGAATTCTCTTCTCTTCTGCTCTTAACTTGCCAGGTAACCCACACCTATGTACCTTCTGGCTTTGGGAGCTCCCGGTCCTGCAGGTCCTTGGTTTCTTCTTCTTCATGGTTCAGTCTACCCCAAAGAGCATGGGCTGGGGATCCAGAGCTAGCCTGGCATATTCTACAGAGATAAGAGGATGAGTGCCACAAATCAGGAGCACTTGATTTCAGGGCCAGGAGGAAGGAAAGCTGTGGTGACAGACGGCTTCAGGCTTGAATCCCCGAGCCTGCAGCTTCTGGTCACAGAAGGCTTCTGTTCTGGGGGCTCATCTCCTCTCTTCCCCAACAGCACCCAGCTTTAGCTAATCACTCCCCAGCCTACACCCCTCGCCCCACCTCTCTTCCTAGCTCTAGAATGGTATTTTCTACAGCTTCCTGGAGGTCTCAGATACCTAAAATTTAGTACGTCCAGAACTAACTCATTTCCTTTGCCCATAACTGATTTATCTCTCTGTCTCTGCCCCACTGTCCTAGGCCCCCACCTTCAATACCTCAGGGGTCTTCTATTTATGTCTGTCCCACGGTGCTACAGACCCCACTGTGTTGGGTGCTCATGGCCTCTCACTGAGTTGTTCCAGTAAGTCAGTTACCCTTCAGTTTCCATCTTGTGTTTACCCCCTCTGTGTATCCTGCCTACAACTGTCAGGGGCTTATTTTTCCCATATCCCAAAGTCTTCCTAGGGTCCCTTTGCTTCCAGAGTGAAACCTATGCTTGGTTCTTCCTCTTTACTACAGCATCCAAACTCTGCAGCACCGGCCTCAATCAGAATGTTGTGTTTTTAACTTTCTTATAGCACTGAGCACCACAGGTGGGGGACATAAAGATGGATGAGATGGGGTCTCTGCACTTAAAGGCCTTAGGGCCCCCAGCCATGTTGTATAACAGACCCCAGTTGCTCCCCTTCCCCATCCATGAAGTGTTTGTGTGGGAGCCCTGAGCAGGGAGATATCCCAGTGGAAGATGCCCTCAGCATCTGCCTTGCAGTCACATGGCCTTTATCATGACATGGCAGCAGCTCCTGAGACAGGGAGGATGGAGGGGCTGACTCCTAGAGTCAAACGGTTTGAACAGGAATTGCCCATGAGGAGCTGGGGATAGGCTGCCAGCAGATGCAGTGACAGAGCTGCACCACCACAGCGGGGGATGGAGGGGATTCACCTCACTTAAGCAGAGCCTCCTGGGGCTGGAGGAGATGATTAGACGTTATCACAGCCATTCATTTATCTGTTCCCAAGCAGGACGGCACGTAACACATGACAGGAGGGGGAGGAAGGTGTGTTCATTACCACCATCCTCCTCCAACCCATGTACCAATCCCCCCTTGTCCAGGGCACTATACCATGTGATTCGGGCTGGTTGGACCCCTGCTAAGTTAGGGTACCATCCTAGGCAAGAAAAGCAGGGAGGGAGGCAGCAGAGTGCTCATGGCTGACAGATGTCACTGGCGGAATTTCTGCTGCCATCAAGCCAAAAGGTTGACACATTCTATGAGGTAACACGTGAAAGGGGGTGAGCCAAGGGCAAAGTTGCCAGCCCCCACACTTGTCCAGCTCCAAAGCACATGCTCTTCCCACCACACACACGGCTGTGGGAGAGTCCAGCTTTGAAAGGCTCCCAATAAGCTCCAGTCTCATCCCTCTCAAGCTCTGATGTCCTGCCGTAGGAAGCTGTTTTTCTCATTCAGTCAGGTTCCCGATGCTGAAATTCAGGCCATTTTTTCCTGTTCTAGTCTGGGGAAATCTGAGTTACTGTACTTGTTATCATAATCATCTCATCAGCCTCCAATTCATGAACCCCTCATTATCCTCCTCATCTCCAGGCTCTCCCCCACTTGCCGACTGGTGGTCAACTGTTCCCCCTCTTTGCTGTGGATGACACGCAGGGCACTCTGCAGGGCACTTGCTTTGCAGTGGGGAGGAAGAGGCAGGTCTTCTCACCCCAGAACTGAAGCTCCACTGTCCCCTCTGTCAGTCAGAGCACAGTGAAGAAACACTTGGCACCTAGAATGCCGACACTGTCACTTGGCTGGGAAGGTGTGGGTTGAGGAAGAGAATGTGGGAGCTGGTGGAGCCGGGATGTTAGAGGCCTTTCCAGTTATAGCTTGGATGCCCCCTTCTCTCTGCTCCCCAAACACCTGGCCTCTCTTTCTCTCCTCTCTCCTTTCAATGGGCTGTAATTTTCTGTACCAGGGACCATAGCTATTCATCACTGTGTCCCCTGGCACGTGGTAGGTGCTTAATGTGGGTTTGACAGAGGAGAAGCGGATTTGGAGCTTCTTTCCCAGGGGACATACGAGTAAGCACTTTAGGACAAGGCTTGTGAAAGTTGATCTCAGGACTATTTTAAAGGGAAGCTTGCTAAGATTCTGGATGTGGAATAAATGGATTTTTCCACTCACCAAGAAATGAAAAATCCCTCTGAGTGAGCAGAAAATGCAAGGAGAACTTTTCAAACCTAGAACAGCCCCCTCCACCCCAGCTGTGATTGTTCAGCTGTTTGCCCTGGAGGCTGGGGGTAGGCAGGGCTGGGTCACTAAGCAACCAAGCCCTGGCACCTGCTGGCAGGAGTCAGTCTGGGTGTTCCTCAAGTGGGGCCTCCGAGAGGGGTGGGCAGAGGGGGCCATGGGAGGAGGCGGGAGAGCCTGCTCTGACAGATTCCCTCTGTCTGCCTTTCAGCCTGGAGGAATGGCAGTTTGGGGAGGAAGAAACCAATAAATCTTTTGTTTATTTTACTCTCCCAATTTAATATTGAGTGGGCAAAAGGTCCTGTTTTGGCAGTGCCATTGGTCTGGGCACCCACAGTCAGTGGATGGAGCAGGCAGGAGCAGGCTGTGCTGGAGCCCTGGGCCTTAAGGGAGCGTGTTCCTGGGCCTGGAAACCCATGCCCAGCCTTCACTCTGTGTGACCTCGGGGAACCACCACTCTAGGCCTCACCTTTCACCTCCGTAAGACCGAAGACCTGCCCTGCCAGTGGAGAGTAAGTGATAAACCTCCAACTGTGAGAACCCATGCTGGACTCTGGGGCTGGGGAAAATAAAGGCCATTTTGAGAAACACAGGTGCTGGAGGTAGGGCTCATGACTGGGGTGCATGGAGGTATAAGGCTGTGTTCACAGACAAGGGCAGGCTCAGGGCCTGCTGGGAAATGGCTGGAATGTGTGATAGTAATGGCCGGTGCTTGGGTCTTGATATGCGTCGGGTACTGTCTTAGGTGCTTGATGGGTAAACACTGAATTTAATCCTCACAACTACTATACGAGGTAAGTACATTATTGTTGCCACTTAAGAGGAAACAGAAGGGGTCAAATAATGTGCCCAGGGTCACATAGTAGTAAGTGGCAGATCCGGGAGCTGGACCCAAGTAGCCTAATGCCAGGGCTCCTAACCCCTAAGGTGTAGCTCTTTCCAGAATTCTCCAAGTAGCTGAAGCCCAGCAGTGGGGCCAAAAGATGCCCACAAATGCAGCCTCATGACAGCACTACCATCTTGGAGTCACTGAAGATAGCGCCCTTTGCCAGGCCATTTAGGGGACAGAGAAGATCAAACGTCCCTGCCCCTGGGCCTTTATGGCACAGTGAGTGGATACACACGTTAAAAGACACAGAGCTAGTTAATAACTAAGTGGACACGTTTTAGTATCACATATTAATCCCTGAGCTCCTGGGTGCCGAGACTGCCAACCTGGGGTGGGGTTAACAGGGCAGGTAGCATGTGAGGAGAGGACTCGCGTAGGCTGATGAAGAGGCACCCCAGCCCCCAAAGCAGCAGTCAGAGGGAAGCCAGGAAGGGCTGCACTTCTCCAGTGGGCAGCACAGGCCGGTGTCCCGGCTGCTGGTGCAAGTCTCAAACTGCCCCTCCCCTCCCAGCAAGCATCGGCAGTGCGGGTGTGTGCAGTGCTGGGTACTGACTCACCTCCGGAGACCACTTGGCTCCCACACACCACCTCTGAATGATCTAAATCATTTATGGGGCTGAATGCCCTCTCCTTCAGGGAGCTCCAGCTGGAGCTGGAGCCAGGACATGGGGGCGGAGAGAGCTCCTGCAGTCACCTGGAGCCTCGTGCAGGCTGCAGGCAGAACCTGTGAGCTAGATTCCTAAAGCCACTCCTCTCGAGGCCTAGAGATCCTGCTGAGTTTCACTCTGTGGCTCTCAGAGCATCTGGAACTCTACATAAAGCTGAGGAACCCTCTTTTCAAAGCATTCTTGTGCAGGGAAGTCCATTATGTGAGAGCAAGGGTGTGATTTGGAGGTGGGGATGGATAGCTCCGATGGTTAGCCAATATGTGGCTCCTAGCTCTGGGGCACCAAGAGTGTGCCATGACTCTATGGGCACACCCATCTCTCTAGATGCATGAGGCTGGAAAGCCAGATGTCGACCTGACCTGACCTTGCCGTGACAGGGTAGTGGGAGAACATCTGGAGAAGGCTGGGAAGTCCCCACTACCTGAATCTCCTGTAGGGGCCAAGGCAGAGCTTCCTCTTAGCCCTCTGAAGGTTTGCTGCAAATCACTGGCATGAGGCAAATTGATGAGTGGGCAAAAAGGCACACAAATTTATTTAACGTGTATTTGCGAGAGCCTTTCGAATGAAGACCCAACCCCCAGTGGAGTACAGAAGCTCATACACATCCTGAGGTTACAGAAAGAATGTGGGCTTACAGCACAGCCCCAAATAGGTTACGGTTGATAAATCAGGTTTTAGTGGCAACACAGGTTTTGGGAGGGGAAGAAGAGGCTTGGCTAGCCAAGGTGGTCTTGTTACGTGGATGAAACTTCACAGGTAACAACCCTCAGAGAGACGACATAGTAAATGTTTCTTTCAGATCTTTAAAGATGTCAGACTCCATTAATCTCTCCTAGATCTGGATAAGGGAAGAAGGCCTGGCTGCATTAAAGGAGATTCTCAACAGATGCAAATTTCCCCCACAAAGGACAGCTTTGTAGGGCCACCTCAGTCTGCTGGCCCTGTGGCAGCCATCTCAAATTCTGTCAAAGTAATATATTTTGGGGTCACCTGTTTTTCTTTCTTTCACTCCTCCTGACTCAATTTGCTCTAGAATCTGGGTAGGTGGACCAGTTCATCTTGAGGCCTCTTGCTGATCTCTGAGCACAGGCTTCTGTGCCCCGACCTTTCTGGGCAGTCCCCTGGGAGGTTCTGAGCAGGCATGCCCACTACGCCTGCAGCAGCTTCTCTGAGCTGAGCTGGGCTGTCCTGGTCATTTTTCATGTTCATTTTACACCCCAGGAGAGTGGCCTAGTCCTAGGAATAGAGCCTGGTTTTGAAGGGCTTGGGATGACAAAGGCCCATTTGCTTAGATATGGGATTGACTCCTTGCTTGGAATATAGAAAGTAAGGGAAGCTCCCAACTTTATGGGAACCAGATCAAACCAGCCAGTGACATGGCCTCCAGGTTTCCCCTGCCCTTTTTATTTTTTATTGTGGTAAAACATACATAACATAAAATTTACCATTCTTATTTTTTTCCCCCCGAGACAGAGTCTTACTCTGTCATCCAGGCTGGAGTGCTGTGGTGCGATCTTGGCTCACTGCAACCTCTGCCTCCCAGGTTCAAGCGATACTCCTGCCTCAGCATCCCAAGTGGCAGGGACTACAGGCAAGAGCCAGCATGCCCAGCTAATTTTTTTTTTTTTTTTTTTTTTTTAGTAGAGACAGGGTTTCACCATGTTGGCCAGGCTGGTCTTGAACTCTGGGCCTCAAGAGAGCCGCCTGCCTCGACTTCCCTAAGTTCGAGGATTACAAGCGTGAGCCAATGCACCCAGCCAAAAGATCCCATTCTTAAGTGTATATAGCACAGTGTCATTAAGTATAACTTCACAATGTTGTGCAACCATCACCACCATCCATTTCCAGAACTTTTGTTTTCCCCAACTGAAACTCCTTACCAATTAAACAGTAACTCCCCATTTTCCCCTACCCTACCCCTGGCAACCACCATTCTATTTTCTGTCTCTATTAATTTGACTATTCTAGGAACCTCATATTGTATGATTCATATATAGAATCATATAGTACGAATCCTTCTGTGACTGGCTTATTTCACTTAGCTTAGTGTTTTCAAGATTCATCTATGTTATAGCATGTGTCAGAATTTCCTTCCTTTTTAAGGCTGAATGATATTCCATTTTATGGATAAAACACACTTCTTGTCTATTCATCCATCAATGGACATTTGGGTTGCTTCCACCTTTTTGGCTATTCTGAATCAAGCCGCTGTGAACCTGGTTGTTCAAATACTGGTTTTCTGACATTTGAGTCCTCACTCTCACATCTTCTGGGTACATGCTGGATCACATCGTAATCCTGTTTAATTTTTGAGGATCACCATACCATTTTCCACAGTGACTGCATTATTTTCCAGTCCCACCAGCAAGGCACAGGGTGGCAGTTTCCTCACATCCATGCCAATGCTTATCATTTTGTTGTTTATTGTTTTCATTAATATGCATCCTGACATGAAATGGCATCTCATTGTGGCTTTGATTGACATTTCCCTAATGATGAGTGATATGAAGCTTTTTTATGTACTTACAGATTATGTATAGATCTTCTTTGGAGAAATGTCTGTTCATGTCCATTGTCTTATTTTTTAATCAGGTTTTCTTTTTGGTTGTATTGTAGTAGTTCTTCATATATTCTGTATATCAATCTCTTATGGCGTATCTCATTTGCAAAGGAATACTCTCTAAAGAACTGAAAGAGCTTGAGAAAGAATTGGCCTGGAATGGGGTATTGGGACCCACTCACTCACCTACCCATCGTCCATTCTTAATTCACTCCACGGTACTCTGGTCCAGGGTGCTTGGGGAATACAAAGATGGAAAAGGTGCAGTCACTGACTTTGGGGTGCTCATAGTCTAATGAGAGGGACAGGCTTGTACCACTAGCACTAATGTACAGAGGGTCAAAGCCATGCTGGAATAATTGAGCATATGCTGATGTTGTTAGAAAATCCACCAATTCTAGATAAAAGCGGGTATCCCAAAAGACACTTGTCAGTTCCAGGGGCAGGAGGCCAATTCTGTCAGATGTAGCGAAGGACTTCTCAGGCCGGACGGTCAGATGCAGGGCTCAGGGAGACTGAAGGGAGGCTCACCTAGGGGACAGGGACCTAGCTGGAAGTCCAAGGAGAAAAATGCACCTGGAGAAAGACCCTCTAGAAAGTCTCGAGGGCATAAGATGTCCCAAGAAAAAATTCCTGTGGCCATCTCAGAAGAATGAGTGTCACCGTATTCTGTCTGGATTCAAATTTTAGACCTCTGAGGTGAGAAGAAGTGCTTCATGAAGACCCAGAGCAGGAGAGAACAGGAATGGAAAGGATTTGGGTCATTCATTCTCAGAAGCAGAGGGCAGAATTCTCGTCTGATGTTCAGCAGTCTCAGAAGTAAATAGGTCCATGGACTAGCAATCCTGCAAGACCTTTATATAATTCTGGAAGTTTTTAATTACCTTGTATTTATTTTGGGGTTTGGGGTACGTGTGTTACTACTTCTTTGTGCTTTCTTCAATACATGAAGCAAATGTTTAATGAGCCCCTATTTTGTGCCTGACACTGTTCTGGGAGCCGCCTCAGTGAACAAGCCAGAGGCCTGCCTTGAGGGAGCTTCTTCAGAAACAGCCAACACTGTTGTGTCCGGGCCACATTTGTGCCCTGGCCTTGGAGTGGCTGATGGGATTTCAGAAAAACCTCCAGAATCAAGTACATGGGTGCAACTTTACAGAGGACAGAAGAGCACACAGTGCCCCTAGGATGCAGCAGAGAGGAAGGGAGTCTAGAGTCTAGACCTGGGGCTAGGGTTGCCCAGGACTGTCCTGGTTTTAGCACTGAAAGCCCTGCATCCCGAGGAAACCCTCAGCGCCAGCACACTGGGACAGTCAGTCGCCCTACCTAGGACTGAACCGCTGGAAAGCATGGCCAACTTCTCCATGAGGCACAGTAGGCAAAGTGCCAGGGCCCCACAAGACTTTAGAGGCTCATAAAAATGTTTTAATTTCTTAAAATGAGAACAAGATGAACATTTAGGTTGAAAAAAGTGTTTTAATATAGGATATTGATATATTTGTCTTTATATCACTGCAAGCATAGAATATAATTTTCAGTGTTTTATTTTATTTTATTTTTTTTTTTTAATGGAGGAAGGGGCCCTTGGCCTGAAAGACAAAGGTGCTTAGGACTCATGAAAGTCATAATGTGGCCTTGGCTGAAGGGCCTATCAGGGGTCAAGGTCCCATATTGGGCCCCCACTGGCCAAGCTTTGGTCAGATGACGATGGTGATGATGGTGATAATGATCTGGATAAGGACACACTAGCCAGCATTTATGGAGTGCTTCCTGTGTACTTACATTGTGCTAAGCACTTTCATCTTCACCACAAAGGTATAAACTGCATTTCACAAAGAAATCAGGCTCGGTGTGGTGGCTCATGCCTGTAATCCTTGCACTTGTGGAGGCCAAGGTGGGAGGATTGCTTCATTTTTCACCTTCACATCAATCCTCTGAGGCAATAAAGGATTTTTATCCCAAATTTATAGATGAAGAAACTGAGGCTTAGAGATTATCTGACTTTCTCAACATCACGTCGTTAGTATTGGGAGTCAGGAGCCAAACACACACTGTGTTCATCCTGCAGGTATTTACTGAAGCCCTACTATGTGTCAAGCTGGCACTGGGATCTGGGATGCCATAGAGGGCACGACAGGCACGGGTGCTTCTCTCACAGAACTCAGTCTAAATGGAAATGTGAGGCTTGCTGCACTGTAATTCCTAGGAGAAATTAAGACCTTTTTATCCACTGTAGGCCACAGCAGACCGCGAAACATTCTTGAGCAAGTATTTCCTATTTGCCTCATGCTCAGAGCCGTCAGGCACAGAGAAGAGGTAGCAGTGGATGTAAGTCATTAAAGAGCTTCAGTCTAGTTGGGAAGACCTGAGATGGACAGTCTACTGGAGGTAAATATCAGTAGCCAGGTGTAGTAGCTCATGCCTGTAATCCCAGCACTTTGGGAGGCTGAAGAGGGAGGATCGCTGAGGCCAGGTGTTTGAGACCGGCTGGGCAATATAATGAGAGCCCC
The DNA here is from genome assembly GCF_048565385.1 of Saimiri boliviensis. NCBI lineage: Eukaryota > Metazoa > Chordata > Mammalia > Primates > Cebidae > Saimiri > Saimiri boliviensis. The sequence continues at coordinate 59,184,874 of NC_133462.1, forward strand.
ATCTCTTAACAAACAAAATAGAAATCTGAGTCTTACTGAGGTGGACTTGCTCAAGTTCACAGAAGACCAAGGGCACGGCCAGCACAGGCCACCTGTAGCCCAGCGGATAAGTCAGCGCAGTCTAATGGTGAAGAGTAACAGCATCTTCCCTGTTAAGTTATTTTGGGGATTAAATGAGATCAGGACCTCGAAGCCTTCAGGGCAGTGCTTGGCTGTTGGTGATTTTTATTATAATGAGGCTCTATAGGGCTTGAACCTAGGTCCCTATAAGGGAGCTACTGTTCCCTAGTATGACCCACTCTAGCTGAGCTGCTCCTGTGCAGAGACTGAGATGGTCACCTCAAAGAGCAGGGGAGCCTGTGTCCAGGCTCTGGGGCATGCTGGCAACCTAGGGAGTCTGCTGGAGTGGCCTGATCTGGGTGACTTTTTGTCCCAGATTGCACGGCGCTTGCTCTGGTGTGCCACAGTGCATGCATCTCTGTCTTCCCTTCTCAGGTCACCTGCAGACACCCAAGGACAGGGTCACACCCCATCTGCTTCATCTCCCAAGGTGCCTTTCACAGTCCTCACCCGTAGGCAATTCATTCAGTTACTATTGACTGACAGTCGACGTTGACCATCTGCTCTATGTTTTTGTCTTTGGGGACCTGAGTCTCTTTCCATTCTCAACCTCCACCCATCGCCTATTTTTTCCCTCTGCTCTATTAATACACTAGGCCTACCAGAGCTGCTCAAATTCCACATGGAGCAGAAGCTCCATGCTAAAGCCCCCTCCTTGCTCTGCTGCAAATAACCTATGTGAGAACACAGGTAAAGAGTTCCCAACCCTTTTATTTTTGGGACAATGGACAGTGCCATAGAGGGACCTGTGGAAATCAACCCCTTCACTGACGTGGGTGGGACTGTGGAGTCCATTTCAGAACACAGGCCCTTGAAGATCTGGGAGGGGACCCTGCAGTGAGGCCCCATAGGGCTTCCTCTTTCTCATGTGGTTAAGACCATCACAAAGGGACGAATGACTTTTTTTTTCTTTCTTTTTTTTTTTTTTTGAGGTGGAGTCTCACTCTGTCACCCAGGTTGGAGTGCAGTGGCACGATCTTGGCTCACTGTAACCTCTGCCTCCTGGGTTCAAGTGATTCTCCTGCCTCAGCCTCCTGAGTAGCTGGGACTACAGGCACACGCCACCATGCCCGACTATTTTTTTTTTTTTTTTAAAGTAGAGATGGGGTTTCACTATGTTGCTCAGGCTGGTCTTGAACTCCTGACCTCACATTTTGAATGTGGTTTGGACATTGAGCAGGGTATTTCAAATCCAGCCCAGATAGATGGGTGTCTGCCCCTTGCCTGCAGAGGTGCCCATTTAGGGCAGGCTTAGCAGAAGCAGGGGTGTTTAGGGTCTGGAAGGCAGCTGCAGATGGACAGTCTCCTGTGGGAGGGGCCTGAGGCTTTCCTCCTGACTTAAGCCTGGAGATGGCTTCCATCCAAGGGGAGAAAGAATTGCTGCTGACAGATTTGCTAAGACCTGAGAAAGAGGAAATGTGGCAAAAGCGAATGGTGAACGGCTTCCGGGATATTTTTTGTTTTGTTTTCTTGAGTTGTGTGCATTAAGAGCGCATAGACTGGCTTGGGCTTGGCTAAGGTAGAGTCTTGCTGACAATGAAAACGTAAGTCATTGAAAAAGCAGTGAAAAAGTAAAGTTATAGCCGTTAGAAATGTCCTTCATGCTCCTTTAGACTGGTTATTCCTGCTGCCATTCAGCCATGCTAGCTAGCCTCCAAGAGGCCCCCATCTCCACACTCAGTTCTCTGAAATAGAAGAGGAAGCAATGATGAAAAAAAAAAACAAAAACCCTATCTTATATTTAAAACCTTAGTCCTGAGAAGGGGGCCTTAAAGCTTCTCCAGTATCACTTCGCGATTTCACAGATAAGGAAACTGAGGCTCTGAGAGGGGAAGTAACTCCCCAGAGGTCACAGGTCATTTGATGATCTTGCAGTTGTTCTCCTCAGCCAGCTGCCAAGAGCTGAGCCATAGGGCTAAAGACAAAGCCCTATGCCCCATGTGTGTTCTTGGCTTCAGACCCTCAGGGTGCAGCTAAGTGTGACCTAGGGGTCTGGGGTGGGCTCTGGCCTGAGACCCCCCAGGCTGCCTTGCCCTCCCTGGCTACCCAGTCAACAGGTATTTATCTGACACCTCCTTGAAGGTCGACCCAGGTTTCAGCCATGCCCCACAGGGGTGCCAAAAAGCTTAGGCACCAGACTAATATCTGTCTCCCTCCAGAGAGCGTCTCGCCAGGAGATGGGATTAACGTGAAATAATCATTAAACAATAAAAGGCAGCATATCATTAGATGCCAACTGTAGCCATACAGGCGCTGAAATCACCTCGACACGCTCCTACGGTACGAATTTAACACTAGCCAGCAGTTGCAGAGATCGGTGATGATGGGAACTGGGACTTTTGCTGCAATAGGAATCTGAGGCTTTGAGGCCGTGGGACTGGTGTTTGGGAGCGAGTCGTTGAGCAAGGGAGTGAGCCTAGCCGTCTATCCGCATCCCTTCCCCAGCCAGCTTTGGTGCCTCCTCATCACAGAACAGAGGAAGGTAAGCAACATCCAGGGAACTGCCCAAGCCTTTGTCTACTTGTGAAGAGTATCCATGAAGTGAGATTGAAGTTACAAAGTCCCATTAACTGGTGGTGTGAGGAAATGCACAGGAAACATAGGAAGTATGATTCAGGAGAAAGAAGGAGACCAGGACAAAACTGTGCATACCTTTCTCCATGCGGGAATCAAAATGCCAGGGATCTGATATATTAAGAGAGCAGAGAGTGGAGAGATGGCTACAGACTGGAGAAATTTCACTGGGAAATGACATAGAAAAGATGGGACTAGGGCTAACAATATTCTCGTCAGGAGACTCTGCACAAACAACAGTGTAGAGCAAACTACTGCCTGTGGCCAGGTTCCATAAATAAAATTTGTTTTGCTCTTGAGACAGGGGCTTGCTTTGTCACCCAGGCTGGAGTGCAGTGGCACAATCATGGCTCACTGCAGTCTTGAACTCCTGGGCTCAAGCCACCCTCCCACCTCAGCCTCCTGAGTAGCTGGGACCACAGGTTTACCATACCCAGCTAGTTTTTGTATTTTCTGTAGAGACAGGGTCTCACTATGTTGCCCAGTTTGGTTTCGAACTCCTGGGCTCAAGCGATCTTCCTGCCTCGGCCTCTCAAAGTGCTCGGATTATAGGTGGGAGCCACCCCATCAGGTCCATAAATAAAGTTTTACTGTAACCCAGTCACACTCATCCAGTGGTTGCTTTTGTGCTGCAATAGTGGAGTTGAATAGTGCAACAGACTGCACGGCCTGCAAAGCCTACTGTATTTACTGTCTGGCCCTTTATAGAAAAAGGCTGCTGACCACTGGTGCAGAGAAAGGAAAGAATGAACTCTGTGGGCATGTGGCCAGTCAGAAGTACTCAAGAAAAATGCAAGCTGAGATTGGCTTAGAGGGGCAGCGCTTTGTTTTCCTGGGACGATAGTCACAATGTATGCTTCTGGATGGGTTTGGTGATTTTCAAAACAGTTTTGTACCCATTATCTCATTTGATTTTCACCTTCACATCAATCCTGTGAGGCAATAGAGGATTTTTTTTTTTTTTTTTTTTTTAGACGGAGTTTCGCTCTTGTTACCCAGGCTGGAGTGCAATGGCGCGATCTCGGCTCACCGCAACCTCCGCCTCCTGGGTTCAGGCAATTCTCCTGTCTCAGCCTCCGGAGTAGCTGGGATTACAGGCACGCACCACCATGCCCAGCTAATTTTTTGCACTTTAGTAGAGATGGGGTTTCACCATGTTAACCAGGATGGTCTCGATCTCTTGACCTCGTGATCCACCCGCCTCGGCCTCCCAAAGTGCTGGGATTACAGGCTTGAGCCACCGCGCCCGGCAATAGAGGATTTTTATCCCAAATTTATAGATGAAGAAACTGAGGCTTAGAGATTATCTGACTTTCTCAACATCACATCGTTAGTATTGGGAGTCAGGAGCCAAACACACACTGTGTTCATCCTGCAGGTATTTACTGAAGCTCTGCTATGTGTCAAGCTGGCACTGGGATCTGGGATGCCATAGAGGGCATGACAGGCACGGGTGCTTCTCTCACAGAACTCAGTCTAAATGGAAATGCGAGGCTCACTGCACTGTAATTCCTTGGAGAAATTAAGACCTTTTTATCCACTGTAGGCCACAACAGACCGCGAAACATTCTTGAGCAAGTATTTCCTATTTGCCTCATGCTCAGAGCCACCAGGTACAGAGAGCAAACTAAAGTATGATGTAAGATATTAAAGAGCATTAGTCTAGCTGGGAAGAAGGCCTGAGATGGACGGTCTACTTACTTGGAGGTAATGTAACTAGCCAGGTGAAGTGCCTCACGCCTGTAATCCCAACACTTTGTGAGGCTGAAGTGAGAGTATTGCTTGAGACCAGAGTTTGAGACCAGCCCGGGCAATATAGCAAGACACCTCATTTCTACAAAAAATAAAAAAACAAAAAAAAAAAAATGGCCAGGAGTGTGGTGCAGGCTTGTAGTCCCAGCTACATGGGAGGCTGAGGCAGGAGGATCGCTTGAGCCTAGGAGGTCAAGGCTGCAGTGAGCTCTGATTGCACCACTGCACTCTCGCCTGGGTGACAGATACTTAAGTGCCAGACAGTATAGTGTTGGCTTTAGATGTGGGTTGGCTTTAACCTTTCTGTGGCTCACTTTCCTTGACTATAAAATGAGCATCATCATAGTGTTTTTTGTGATCCATTTGCTCTGATGATGAAATGAGCTAATGCATGCTAAGTGAGTAGGAAAGTGCGTGTCACATATTAGCTATAGGGAATCATCGTCATCATTCAGGGCTGGAGTGGTCAGGAAGGGCTTGACAAATGAAGGGACTTCTGATGGGCAGACAGGCGTGAGATGATTCAAATCATGGGCTGAAAAGACTGACACATTTAAAAAGAGGGAGAGTGAAATTTTTAGCAACAATGAGGTTTGTGATTTTGGTCAAGAGAAAGTAAGCACGAATGTATATGATGGCTGCGGCCCAGCGGGTGGGACACACATCCTTCTCAGTCCGCCCTCATCCTGGGGACCCCCTCTCATTGCCACAGCATTCCTGGGGGCCCTGTGCCTACCTGGGAATACCAGAAGCCGTGTGACTCACTCAGAGCCTCTCCTCAGGGCACTGGGTCATTCCCCAGTCACCAAAGTTAAGACTACATATGTCATTGATTACAATACAGTAGTCAGGGTTTTGTTGCTGTTGCTTTAATGATAAAGAAAAACAACTTAGGGCAGATCTGCTCTGAGTTAGGCCTCAGATGACAGGGGTATGGTCCTCCTTATTTTGTTAGGAATATTTAAATGGAAGCATCAGAGAATCACTCGGGTCGGGATGTTGCTCTGAACCCCTAGCACCCAGCCTCTTCACTTGGCTGTTCCCCAGTCACCTCCAGAGCTGAAAGAGGACATAGCCCTTTTCCACCGCTTAGGACAGGTGAGCACAAACCTATTTTTCACCAGTGCCCTGGACATGCCTGGTGCATTGGGAACAGCTCAGCCATCTGCCACCAATGCCAGGGGCTTAATCGGAGCAGATGAATTCCATGCCAGATGCACTGAGATGTGTGAGCCCCCCAGGAGAGACACCTCACAGACCTGTCTATAATGGTTAAATCATAACAGAGTTCCCCATTCTGTCTCTATCTTGGGCCATCCCAAGAGACAAAACTGTCTGCTTGGTTTTTCACTTTGTACCTGTGCACGGATTCTTCACTTGGAAGACTAAAGAATCTGGCAGGTGAATAGAAATCAGAGTAATCTTCCTCTGAAGATTGCTATAGTATCGATCTTGCTCACATGGCAGATACTGCCTGTCAGGTAAACCTTTGGGTTGTTTGTGTGTTTCTTGGCACCAAGTGCTAATTCTGCAGCTGGATGAAGACCCTTGAGGTCTGGAATTGTTGTGAGGCATCTGTCTATTTCAGTTCTTTTCAAATGTTGCTGCGCATTAGAATCAACTGGGAGATTTTTAAAATTCCGATGCCCGGACTGAGCCCCAGACCAATTAAATCAGAATCTCCAGAGATAAAGCTCAAGCAGCTAAGTTTCTAAAGATCCCCCAGATGACTGCACTGTGCAGACAGATTTAAGAACCACCGGTCTAGATCCTGCGCCAGCTCTTGGGTGGAAAAAGATCGTTGAGCCATCGTGGCTGTGGCTGGCTGGCCTATTTCGGGAGGTGATTCACTCGGCCCATGGGTCACATCTTGTCTGTCGGATTTTTTTTGTGGGCAGCAGCCATCCCAGACCCGGCTGCTGACATTCGTGGTGTTGGCTACACACGGGGCTCCTGGCACTCCCAGACAGGGCTCCCCATCACCAGCCAGAGGGCCAGGCCTCAGAAGGGTGAGGTCAGGGCTGCTGTCTTGCGTCAGCCCTGGAAGGCGGAGGTGCCTGTGGCCACTTTCGTCACTTCCTCGGGTTTGTGATGGGAAAGGGAGAGTTAGATGAGTCTATCTGCTGAAGAAAAGAGGAACAGGAAGAAGAAACCCTAGGCTAAGGCAGCTTTGCTTCTCACTGTATTCAAAACCAAGCCTTTGAAAGCCATGGCACAGCTGCCTTTTCTTACAGGGAAACGGCTCTAGCTTGGTTGGAAACTGTGAAAGGATATCTTACAGGAGCTTCTAGATTTATTTACTTATTTTTTTGAGACGAAGTTTTCTCTCTTGTTGCCTAAGCTGGAGTGCAGTGGCGCAATCTCGGCTCACTGCAATCTCTGCTTCCCAGGTTCTAGCAATTCTCCTGCCTCAGCCTCCCGAGTAGCTGAGATTACAGGTGCGAGCCACCGCTCCCAGCTAATTTTATATTTTTAGTAGAGATGGGGTTTCTCCATGTTGGTCAGGCTAGTCTCAACCTCCTAACCTCAGGTGATCTGCCCGCCTTGGCCTCCCAAAGTGCTGAAATTACATGCGTGAGCCACTGCCCCCAGCCGCTTCTTGAATTTTCTTTCCATCTCTTCTTTTTTTAGACAAGTGCGAAAAAGCTGAGGAGCAACAGCCTATGTGCTTCAGAGACAGAGTGGAGTATATAATAGTAATCAGATAACAGTGTCTTTCCAACTGGAAGCTTCCAGAGGGAAGGCGGGATGGGGGTAAGGCCAGGGTCAGGCACATTTGGTGCCATAGACACGTGCTCAGCTGGCGAGGACTGAGGACTGAGGACAGAAAGCTTTGGGAGCTACCCAAGGGAAGGGATGAGGAATGAGAGGCTTCATTTTGAGAGTCCCTGGGTTAACGAGCTGGCAGTAAATGAAGAGAGTCTGTGAAGCTCACACTACTTGCTATTCACCTCCAGCAAGTGGGAGATGGCCAGGGCTGCTTGCCCTTGGGTGGTCTGCAACAGAATCAAGGTTCAATTCCAGAGACCTGGGAAGGCACACAGGAGAAGGCTGGGCCCTGCTTCTTGGTGGCTGCATCTCACTCGAGTTAGGAAGTCCTTCCTTCCCACCACCACAGGTGACATAGTGCCTCTGGGGCCTGACCCATTGCTTAGACATATCTTAGATGAGCATTTCACAGATCAGGTAACTTACAGGCCTTGGTTTAACAGCTGCTTATCCCAGCCCTGCAGCATGGAGTTTCAATGATCACTATGGGTGTGGCAGGCCGGCCCCTTCAGCAAAAGATGCTGTCCCATGGTGGCTACATGGTGAATTGAGAACATGGTCCTTAGACTTGATTCCAGTTCCTGCTTAGCCACTTACTAGCAGGAGACCACAGGCATGTTTCTTAACCTTTCTGAGCCTCAGTTTTGTAATCCGTAAAATAAGAATAACATACATAGTATGTAAGAGAATGTATGTGAAAGTACCCAGCACAGGCTGTTATTAATAGATGAGGAGCCCTGGGGGAGAGTACAGAGGAGCAGACAGGCCAGAGAATGATGCCATGATGGAAAGGACATCAGAAGCTGGCACGGTGGCTCACACTTGTAATCCCAGCACTTTGGGAGGCAGAGACAGCTGGATCAGTTGAGGTCAGGAGTTTGAGGACAGCCTGGCCAATATAGTGAAACCCCGTCTCTGCTGGAAATACAAAAATTAGCTGGGTGTGATGGTGCGCACCTGTAATCCTAGCTACTTGGGAAGCTGAGGCAGGAGAATCACTTGAACCTGGGAGGTGGGTTGCAGTGAGCTTAGATTGTGTCGCTGCACTCCAGCCTTGGTGACAGAGGGAGACTCCATCTCCAAAAAAAAAAAGAGGATGTCAGCTGTGCTGAGCTGAGCGGTTGGAGGTGGGAGGCTGGAGCCATGCCAGCTCCTCATGGCAGCCAGAGCCTGACGTTGTATCGGTTCTGTGGGGATTGGAAAGTGGGAGAAGGAAGTGATGGCAGGTTGTCAGGGTAGTGTGTCTCTCACATGGCTTGCTGAAGGGAGGAAGGTAGGTCAAAGCTCTGTCACGGGGGCCCCGTTGTGTTCTGCGGGGTGGTGGTGTGATGTCACAGCAGCTGTGAAATTCCCCAGCCAAACCCAAACACCCACAGGATCGTGTCAGATGGTGTCAGAGTCATCCCTCTCTGGGCCTCAGTTTCCTCATTTGCCAAAAAAGAATCCTGATCCACCCCAAGTCTGCTACACTTCTAATATCAGGCAAATTCTGGGTGGGTTCCAACCAACCCGTTCCCACACTCCTAGCCACTCAGGGACAGTGTGAGGATAGAACTGGGAAGTGGGTAACAGTGAATGTGAGAGCGAGATCCAGAGAACTGACTGAGAGACAGTGGCTTTGACCCCAGAATTCACTCCTGTGCTCTCTCTACAAGGTGAGGGCATTGATCTCCATCTCCTCAATTTCATTCTTCACTTATTCTTCCCAGGGGGTGGGAGGAGGAGGGCATCTGGGAACACATGAGGAGAATGAACACATGGTCTCGCAGAAGGAATGCAACAGAACAGACCTGGAATTTCTGTTTCGTTCTGTACACACTGACTGTAGGGCATGAGGCAAGTTGCTAAACCTCTCTTAGTCTCACCTGTAAGGTAGCGTAAGCTGGAGAGGATAAACGATCTTGCAGACTTCTGGTTTGTGAGAATCAAATGAGAGAATGTATGCCAAGTACTTGGCACAGGGGGAGGTGCTAAGTAAATGCTGGGCGTCCTGTGCTCAGTAGCGGTTTGTCTCCCTGTTACGGTGGAGGGCTCCACCCCTTCATCCCTGCCAGTTCACTCATTCAATAGATGCTTCTTACTATGTGAAAAGCACTGCGGCAAGTGATGTGGGGCCTGAACTGGCATCCATGTGTCCTTGGACCTTTGGATCTAAGAGGATTCTTGTCTTTCCCATCAGCAGCATATACTGACACCACGGGTAGAAGCCTGTCCCTCCAGCTGTGTTGGTACTTCCTTGAGGAGACAGACCATGGCTTGTATTTCTTTGCATCTCCCATAATATCAAAGGAGCATCTTTTCCATAGCAACCCTTCGTAAGCAAATGTAGCTCTGCTTTTTCACCACATTCATAGTCAGTGCCTGAGTGCCAGACACTTTCACACTTAAGACAAGCCCGTACAGTAGTTATTGTTCCCATTTCACAGACGGGGAGACTGAGGCTTAGAGAAATCTGAGTTACTTCCCCAGGAGGGCCAGCTAGACACTGGCACAGCTGCAATTTGACCTCTCATTGTCTCACTCTGAGTCCATGCAGTTAGTTCCACTCTGCAAGGCTGGTGCTCACTTCTTGGTTAGAGAGGCTTTGGGGAGGGTGTGGTCATTCCCTTTCTCACCCTGAGAACCACTGCACACCCACTTCCACTCTGTGTCTGTTCCAGAATGTCTGTAAACCTGTGGAGGAGACACAGCGTCCACCCACACTGCAGGAGATCAAGCAGAAGATCGACAGCTACAACACGAGAGAGAAGAACTGCCTGGGCATGAAGCTGGTGAGCGCCCACCACCCCCCACCCCGCCAACTCCACCACCTGCTTAGGGTGTGGCGCCTCTGCCTGCCCTCTAAATTCTGTGGCTAGTCCCTGGCAAGTCCCTCCCTTTCCTCCAGCCTCTAGAGGCCTCAGGGGTCTGGAAGCCAGGGCCTGCAGTGCCCTGCATATGCTTTAGGGAAATCGATCTGACCCTTTTTGTTTTTTGCTTGTGTCTTTGGGAAGCTCTCTTAACTTCTCTGAGTGAGCTTCGACGTAAACTAAGTGATTAAATGATATGTATGTAAACTAAGTGATTAAATGATATACAGTGACCAAGGGCCTGGTATTGCTCGGCCCACAGGAAACCAGGACAAAAGGACTCAGCTGCTTCCCTTCCTACCCCTTCGATTGTGCAGTGCTCAGAGACAGGAGGGCACCCAATTTCGTACCTGGTTGGGAAAGGCTATCTTCAATGGGGAGGGGAGAAGGCAGAAAAACACTGCTCCCTGCTGGTGGCTGGCATCAGCTGGCTCTTCAGGATTCAGCCAGATGGGGCACCCGAAAATCCAGTCACAGATGGACCTGGGTTTAAGTCTTAAAGCCTGTTTCTTAGTAAAGAGACACAGGAGGAAATCTAGTGGTCTGGTTCTCCAAGGCCCTCATTATAGAACCTTCCTGCTTCCTGCCTGGTTCAGAGGTACACACTAGAGTGGCTACCCGACACCCTGCCTCTAACGGTGGGGACTCACCAAAGGCAACTGGTGTCTGCCTGGGTGCAGGAGGTTTGGGGAAGCTGGCCTGAGCCTCCTGGGAGGGAAAGCCACTGTAGCCCCACAGGTCTCCGGTAGTTGGATCCTGAGGGTGTTCTCCCAGCCCACTGTGGGGAAAGGGATCTCTGCTCCTCCCTCCAGCTCTCCCAGGTCAGCAGAGGCAGGAAAGAACTCAAGGAGACAGATGGGTGTTGCTGGGGCAATGGCCCCGAGTGGCAGGTATGATCATGCAAGGCGGATAGCCCTGACCCCACCTGACATGTCCCCGCTGGCAGAGTGAAGACGGCACCTACACGGGTTTCATCAAAGTGCATCTGAAGCTCCGGCGGCCTGTGACGGTGCCTGCCGGGATCCGGCCCCAGTCCATCTATGACGCCATCAAGGAGGTGAACCTGGCGGCCGCTACGGACAAGAGGACATCCTTCTACCTTCCCCTCGATGCCGTCAAGCAGCTGCACATCAGCAGCACCACCACCGTCAGTGAGGTCATCCAGGGGCTGCTCAAGAAGTTCATGGTCGTGGACAATCCCCAGAAGTTTGCACTTTTTAAGCGGATACACAAGGATGGACAAGGTAGGAGAACGTGCACCCGACCAGACCATTCCCTTCCTACCTGTGTGCAAGCCCAGCCCACCCACTAAAATCCCTGCCGGCCCTGGGTAAGAGCTGTGGGCTTCTCCTGCGCACCAGGGGCCCAGCTGCCCATATGGTGTTCAGATCTGTGGAATCTGGGCAGGGAGGCAAGAGCAGAGAGCTTGACAGGGCAGCTTACTTGGCTCACTGTGTCCCTGACTCTGCTGGTGGCTTCAGGAAGATCGCACCCTAGGCTCCCATTTCCTGTTCTGTGCAATGAGAGGAATCCGCCCATCATTCCTAATCTTTCAGGAGATGATGTGAATGGAATCGTGCTTTAAACTGAGCAGACACCCAAGATAAAAGGTTATTGCCCCGTTTGTTATTGTCATGTCCATTTCATTAAAAGGCCCCTATGTCTACTTCCAGTTATAAGTACCCCACCTCTGTGTTTCCAATCCTTTCCCCCAAGCCTGGGCCCTGCCCTCCTTTTCTGGGATGAGCTCCCAGCCCCGTCTCTTGGTTTGCAGTTCTCTTCCAGAAACTCTCCATTGCTGACTGCCCCCTCTACCTGCGCCTGCTCGCTGGGCCTGACACGGAGGTCCTCAGCTTTGTGCTAAAGGAGAATGAAACTGGAGAGGTGGAGGTAGGTCTGGGCCCCTTGTGCAAACCCAGCCCTCAGGGCACCTTGGGTGGATGCAGGTGGGTGTTGCCCTAACTACCCCACATAGGTGGGAACCACGCAGCAGGGTCAGGAAGATGACTGTTGAGAAAATGAGCAGGGGTGGGTGATGGGGCTGGGGTCAGTGTTTCAGCCAGGCCTCTGAGCACCCTGGAGTAGCATGTTAGGGCCCATGTGTGGCAAGCCCTGTGGAAAGGACTTCATGTGCTTTATTTCTGAAAACTCAACCAGGAGGGGGACCAAGGAACTCCCTGTGCTCAGGCCCAGGCTGGTTTTGCTCTAAGAAATGGCCTTAGGCCTACCAAGCTCCACCTCGGGGCTTCACTGGGTATAGACGTTTTTAAGCCATTAGTCCTCCCCTTCCTTGAATACTGACCTCCATCCCCCAAGGGAAGCTGACCGGTGTTCAGTCTTGTGACATAAACGGGGGTACCATCCATGGCCTGAGGATGACTGACAGGGGAAGGTCTCAGTGTTCATCGCACTATGTGCAGCAGAGGCCTAGAGTTTTAAGGAGCAGTCTGGGGAGTCACTGCAGAGATTTAGGGATCAAGGCAGCTGGGACTCTGTCCCTTCTCCCATGTCAACAAGGGCAGCTCTGCTCCCATCTGCTTTATTTATTGGCATCTGTGCAGGATTATGTTTGGAACAGTATTCCACAGAGAGTGTCTGAACACAGCTGGCCCTGTGGAAAGCTTAGGCATTTGGGAGTGCGGCAGCCTGGGTTCTAGTTCCAGTTCTGCTGCAGTAAGCTCTGTGGCTGTGATTACCCCACCTGCCCTGTGTGAACTTCAGGTTTCTCGCTTATCGAGGGTGAGGACCACACCAGATAAAACCTTAGTACTCTACTATGCTCAAAGAGCTTTGGAGTCTCAATAGGGCTTGTGCTCTTGGGTCAGCCTGACAGAAGTCCAACTTGCCTTCTGCCCTCAGAGATCAGGTCCTTTCAGGGGAGGCCTGAGCCAACCAGGCTCTCATTATCTGACCTGCCAGTCATGGGAGGTAGACACCCCAATTTCCCAGCAGATGAGAAAACAGGCTGAGAAGGGTGGCAAGCTGTGTTCTGGTTACACCCCTCGGGGGAGGTGGAGTCAGGCCCAACCCCGGTCTCCTGAGTCCACGTTCTACTCCTCCACCTGCTTTCTGAGGGTCTGCATGTAGGAAGCCTGGGTGGTTCCAGCATCACTGTCAAGATCTCAGCTGCTAGACACAAATTTAAGATTATTGAGTCTTAGAATAAAAACATGGTTCATGGACTGGCAACTCTCGGTCACGAGATGCCCGCATTTGGAATTTTGTTGCTGCTACGACAGGCATGAAAAGCCCAGGCTTCACTGATTCGATATGTTCAGTAGTGAACTGTGTGTGAGTCACGGATGTGAACTGGGAAGGAGGCAGTGGGGCCCTCGGGTCATGTCCATTTCTAACCTATCTGCTCTCCTGTTTCTCCCTACAAATCTCCGTCTCGCCTCACAGTGGGATGCCTTCTCCATCCCTGAACTTCAGAACTTCCTAACAATCCTGGAAAAAGAGGAGCAGGACAAAATCCAACAAGTGCAAAAGAAATATGACAAGTTTAGGCAGAAACTGGAGGAGGCCTTAAGAGAATCCCAGGGCAAACCTGGGTAACCGGTCCTACTTCCTCTCCTCCCGGTACACTCGGATTTATTTTTATTATTAATTATTATTTCGCAACAGACACTTTTTCTCAGGACACCTTTGGCGGGTGCATTTGTGCCTGTCCAACAGTTCCAGATGTGGCAAAAGTCTCTTCCATGGACAAGCGTTTGCATGGGGGTTCAGCTGTGCCCGCCCCCAGACTGTGCCCCACCAGACTCTGCCAAGGATCAGAACTCAAGTGAAACAAACAGCCGATGTCCTCTCTCGTCTACAAGCCTTTCACCAACCAAATAGCTGCCTCTCTCGTCACCAAACTGGAACCTCACACCAGCCGGCAAAGGAAGGAAGGTTTTAGAGCGGTGTGTTCTTTCTGTGGCTTTGATTCTTCTTTGAGTTCTCTTATTTGCCACCTACAGTACCTTTATTTAAAAAGTTGTAGCACATTCCTTTTGCAGGTCTGAGCTAAGCCCCTGAAAACAGGATAATGCTCATAAAAGGACTGTTCCCACGGCCCACGGTGCCTGTTGTTCACACTTAAGGGAAGCGTATAAAGCTACTTGCCCCAGATGCTCAGGGTAAGGAGCACCAAAGCTGAGGCTGGCTCAGAGATCTCTGGAGAAGCTGCAGCCTGCCCTGGCCCTGGCCCTGGCCCTGGCCCACATTGCACATGGAAACCCAAAGGCATATATCTGCGTATGTGTGGTACTTAGTCACATCTTTGTCAACAAACTGTTTGTTTTTAAGTTACAAATTTGAATTTAATGTTGTCATCATCCTCAAGTGTTTCCCCAAGGGGAAGCCAGCCATTGACCATTTAAAAAGTCTCCTGCTGAGTACAAAAATCAGGCAGTAAGAAAAAGCCAAAAAGTGATGCAGAGAAACGTGTCCAAGCTGTCTTCAGCCTTCCCCCAGCTCAAGAGCGGAGGAGGGCCGGGGCTGCCTGGGTTTCCCCTCGGCCTCCAGCACTGCCTCCCTCCTCCCACGGGGACTCTGGGATCTCCCGGTGCTGCCCAAGGAGTTGCCTTGATTACAAAGAGGGGAGCCTCCAATTCGGCCAACTTGGAGTCCTTTCTGTTTTGAAGCACGGGCCAGCCCCAGCACTGCATGCAGAGAGCTGGTGGGCCTGGCCCCCGCCACCACCCCGTCGACCTCAGTGCCTTTTTGTTTTCAGAGAGAAACAGGAGCAGAGTGAGTTTGCCTGAAGCTCTGCTGCTAGCTCCTCCTGTCAGGAAGTGGACAATGGCCACGGTGTGGGGGACAAGGCCGGGAGAGCCCGGCTCAGCATGGGGTGAGGGTCACAGACCTCCCTCCCATCTGGGTGCCTGAGTTTTGACTCCAATCAGTGATACCAGACCACATTGACAGGGAGGATCAGATTCCCGACTCTACATTTGTACTGGCTTCTTGTTTAGGCTGAATCCTAAAGTAAATTAGTCAAACAATTCCAACAAGTAGCCAGGACTGCAAAGACACTCCAATGCAGAGGGAGAAGGACTTGTAATTTTCAAAGCAGGGCTGGTTTTCCAATCCAGCCTCCGAGAAACCATTTCTTGGCTATCCTCTGCCTTCCCAAGTCCCTCTTGGGTGGGATCAAGCCCAAGCTTGTTTGTGTAGCTTCAGAAGTTCCCTCCCTGACCCAGGCTGAGTCCATACTGCCCCTGATTCCAGAAGGAATGCTGACCCCTCGTCGTATGAACTGTGCATAATCTCCAGAGCTACAAAGACAACACAAGCTCATAACTCTAAGATTTTTTTAAACCACAAAAACCCTGGTTAGCCATCTCATGCTCAGCCTTATCACTTCCCTCCCTTAAAAAAACTCTCTCCCTGCTGTATATTAAAGGGAGCAGGTGGAGAGTCATTTCCCTTTGTCCTGCATGTCTCTAACATTAATAGAAGGCATGGCTCCTGCTGCAACTGCTGTGAATGCTGCTGAGAACCTCCCTCTAAGGGGATGGCTATTTTATTTTTGAGAAGGAAAAAAAAAGTTATGTATATAGACACATAAAGGCATATAGCTATATATAAAGAGATAAGGGTGTTAATGAAATGAGAAAGTTATGGGACAATTCAGACTTTATCTAAAGCACAGTTAGACCCAAGGCCTATGCTGAGGTCTAAGCCTCTGAAGAAAGTATAGTATAGGGTACCCCTTCCCTCCCAGAAGTGGGAATAACTGCTGGTAGTGCCTTCTCTGGTTGTGTTGCTCAGTGTGTAAGTGTTTGTTTCAAGGATATTTTCTTTTTAAATGTCTTTCTTATAGGGGTTTTAAAAAAAGTAATAAAAGCCTGTTGCAAAAATGACTCATGTTAGAAATGTCTCCCTTGAACTTCACCATCTTGTGGAAATTGGGAGTAGGGGAGAGAGTAAGAACAGAGATGATCACACGCTTCTTGGTGGAGTCAGATTTTCTTTTGCCAGTGATCAGAGGAATGAAGGCTACTGTTCAAATAATTTGGAAGAAATTGTCCAAATGTCCAGGAAGGCGCTGCCTGGGTGACCAGCTGTTCCATGTCTCCACAGAGCAGGAGAGTCAAGGAGACTGATTACAGGCGGAGATGCTGAGGGTGGGAAAGAGGAAGGCCTTCTGGACCTAAGGGAAATTCGACACCAGGACAGGCTACTGAGCTGAGCCATGATTCTTCTAACTTCTGAAATTATTTAACAATAAGGTAGAAAGGAATAGCTCTTTAAAAGTTTAAGATCACGTCACCTGGAGGAAGGGGACTAGCTCAAATGACCAAAACAGTCCTTCACTTGAGCCTTCTCTGACTTTTGTCAAAGGAACATCTCAGTAATCATGGAAATAACCACGTTAAAGTTATTAAAAAGAAATTCTTACCTGCTTTCCAGTACTGATCACACAGAATGCAATAAATGGGGTCCAAAGAATAAATGAATGTCCAACAAACATCCTTAAAATTACCCCGGAATGGGGCACATCTGTAACATCTGTTCATCTAGACCTCCAAGAACTGTATCTTTCAATGATTTTGCCAAAGTCTAAAAATGAAGCAGTTTCTGCTTTTCTTTAAAACAGATATGGTTACAGCATAGGATTAATAAATTCAAAGTTGTACGTTTGACAGTGATATAGATTATTTGACTTAGCACATAGGAAAAATAACCTGTTACACAGTCTGACTCTACTCTGCCTTTAAACATGTCCCTATTCTGTTCACAGGGGGAAGGGGAAGATGACTCAATGCAAATGTGTCACTGTTACTGGAAAAACCATTCTGTGCACAGGTGTGGACAGCACCGTGTCATGGCAGAATTCTGGGTCAAACCACAGTTAAGGGTAGATGTTCATTCTAGACCCAACCCTACCATTTACTGGCTTTGTGTCTTTAGCAGAGATCAACAAGGCAGGACATGACCTTTCTTAGCCTCCACTCCCTCCAAGATCGTGCAGAACAAATCAAGGTTGTAAAAGAACTTTACACAGTGCTACACTTTACTTGTATTCACACGGGACCATAGTTCATTACTGCTATACAGATCATACGCTCTCAGATCAGACTCTGGCAGGCCAAAGGCTTTAACACGATCCTGTTTAGGCTCAATTTCTGGAAATCCCTTTCCTAGTTCATGCCAGTAGAAAGAGGATTGGTGAAGTTAAGGAGTTTACTTAGGAGTAAAAAGGCCTCTTCTGGGCCTGATAACAGACAGTAGGAGGCGCCACACACACATTTTCAAACCCATTCCCTTTTTCCTTTTCAAGCCTCAAATGGGCAATTTGTGGATGCTGTGGATATTTTTTAAGCCTTTCTTATCTCAGTTCGAGAAAAACTCAGAAGAGAAAGAAACAAGGAAGTAAATTCAAGTACAACGGTCTCTTAATGGTAAAACCCAAGAACTCAAGGAATTTACCCCAGTTCTCCCTCCTATTGTACAAGGAGAGATCCAGATAAATGATTCCACAAACTGAGCAGGGACCAGCGCAGTGGTTCTGTACCTTTCTGGCATCAAGTGATCTCTCTGGGAATTTGACAAAAGCATGGTCCATCTCTCAGGAAAATGATCGTACAAAATCTTGGGCACCATTTCAGGGAGATCATGGATCCTCTAAAGACTTACTAAAGACCTCTTCCATGACCTCCACATTAAGAAGTTGAGGCTGAAGAGGGCATGTGTTGAATGAAACTCTTACTGTAACGAAGCTGTCATCTTGGAGTTGTATCACCAATTTACCAGTTAGCGGCAGTGTCCTAAAGTTGGGGAAGAATCACTGTCTTATAGAAACCCACGTCCTAATAAGCTTGGTACGGTTTCTGATATCTATCTAGCCTAAATTGGGCTGCAATTTAGGGTCAATTCTTTCTTCTGTTGCTTTGATTGATGACAGAGAACAGCTGGGTTCTGTTTTCTATGTGACTAACCCTTTAGAGATGTGAAGGAACTATTCCGGGGCTAGGAAGTTTAGGTAGGAGGATATTTAGTAGAAGGTCTTTAAAAACAGGAAGGCCCCACCTGCCCGAACTCTGAATGGGCTGGCCTGCCTGAAAAGCAGGGAAGGAATGAAACCACTGAAACCACATGGGCAGAAAGGCAGCCACTGGAGCCTCTTCTGTTCATTTAGAATACTCCAACTTCAAAAATTAGTACGTTTTAGCTAATTGGAGGAAACGAGGGAAGTCAGATTTAGATTAGAATAAAAATTTATTTTTGTAAAGAATTATATTTTGTATTTGCAAAAGCTGAAAATGCTCATAAAAATTACCAGCCCAGAGCTTGGATTTCCACCGGATTCACCACGTGAGACAAAAGAGTCTGTCACTTCTTCTTTCCAGGTTTCGGGGCCTTTTCTAGACCTTGGATGTGTTTTCGAGGGAGCTGATACTCTTCTACAATCCAAAAAGCACACACTCCTCAGCGGAGAGTGACCTTGGTCCCCGGCTGGCCCTCCACCAGTTCCCTTTGTCTCACAATGTCATTCCACCCGGCTCAAACTCAACTTTGGGACTAACCACTTATCCCTACACCTCAAGGCTGATGTGTATATTTCTGAAATTTTCACACTGACAGCTACTTTCTGGGTGTATTTCAAGCATTTGTAATTTTTTTTCATGGGAGAGAACGTGTCTGTTCAGTCATGTGCTCCTCTCTCTTCCTCGTCACATTTCTTGTCAGTACCTTGTATGGGGTTCTTCACATAAAGGGGCTCAACTCTGTAAGTTAACTGCCAGGTACTGCCATAGGCCATGGAATACATTTGCCTAATTGAGCACTTACTATATGCCAGGGCCTGAGGAAGAAAAAGGCAAGGTTTCTGGCTCAAGCAGCTCAGTCTAAGAGGAAGTTCAGACATTAGAAAAAATTAGCCAAGCTGCAGACATTAACTGGAAATACAAACACAATTGGAAAACGCTACATCAGCAATGTTTAAAATGCTAGTTTACAGACAGGCTTCCCAGGACCCCTGGGCTGGGCCAGTGAGCCTGTGAGGTCAGGCGGGCTTGGTGTGGGAGGTCATGCTAGGCAAAGGGACAGCCCAGGTGGAAGCACACGTGGGTGGACAGGCAAGGAGAACCTGGGGAACTCTAAGGACACCAGGGTGGCTGGTACCTGCCACGGGGGTGCGGGAGCTGACAGAGAGAGCCTGCAGGGGAGGCTGGAGTAAGGCTGGGGTTGGGCTGGGGTCAGGCTGGGAGGGTCTTGCTTACTGAGCCTAGGAGTTAATTCTGAAGGCACTGAAGAAGCATACAAAGTTTTTTAGAAGGGAGTGATATGATCATATTTGTTTAAGAAAGCTGACTTAGGTAGAGATGTGAAGGCTGGTTTGAAGTGAGGACAAACTGGAGGCTGGGTTACCCAGAGTTGGTAGAAAGAACTTAGGCTTTAGGCTGGGCATGGTGGCTCACGCCTATAATCCCAACACTTTGGGAGGCCGAGGCAGGTGGATCACCTGAGGTCAGGAGTTCAAGACCGGCCTTGCCAACATGGTGAAACCCTTTATGTACTAAAAATACAAAAATTAGCTGGGCATGGTAGCACATGCCTGTAATCCTGGCTACTCGGGAGGCTGAGGCAGGAGAATCACTGGAACCTGGAAGGCAGAGGCTGCAGTGAGTGCAGTGAGCCAAGACTGCGCCACTGCCCTCCAGCCTGAGTGACAGAGCACGATTCTGTCTCAAAAAAAAAAAAAAAAAAAAAAACTTAGGCTCTGGAGTCTAAAAAAGTTCTACACCCAGCAGTATCACTCAAGAGTCAGATGATCTCAGGGCAAGGCACAGAACTTCTCTGAGCCTCAGTTTCCTCAGTTGCGAAACAGATAACAGCTCTGCAGCATCATTATGATTAAAAGCAATGCTTGCTTTTAATCATAGGCCAGCAATGGGCCTAGCACAAAAATGTGGGTGCTCACCAAATGTTTTATAAAAAGGGACCAACCAAGAAGAAAACTACTCTAATAGTGGAAGAGAAAGCATTGAATTTGGAAGGGGCCAAAGGATCTGATTCAAACATTGGTTCCATCTTCTTGCTGGCTGCTAAAAAACGAAATGGAGTGTGTGTGTGAGTATGTGTGGTGTGTGTATGTGTTATGTAAGTAGAGTTGGCAGGAAGGTCTCTGCTGAGATAGACCAATGCCTCTGGCTCTTCAGAGGGGATGCTCACCAAGCAATAGCCAGCTGAGGTGGTGGACCTGGTTTCCCTGGATCTGCACCTGAAGGCTGTCCTTGGCCCCAGGGGAAGGAGTGACGGTGGTGCTAGCCTGGCATCGCTGCTGAAGGATGGCAGCCACTGAGTATGGGTCCAGACCATAGGCCTCCAAGTTCCGGACCACGGTCACCTGGGGGGACAGTGGGGACAGAGACTGACGGTGGTGACTGCATTCCCTTCCCTCCAGAGGGTGTTCCAGAGCCTCAGCAGCCTCCTCAGCCTGTGTTCTCTGATGGCTCACCATTCCTATAATAGTACTTTTTAAATCTGAATCACTTATTTATTTTTGTGCTTCTAAACTGATTCTCTCTTTACCCCATCCAATACATGTTATATATTTAGAGGGATAGATACTCTCTGTATCACATAGAATGTCTACTTTTTTTTAAAGGTTTTTTCATTTCAAATTGCATTTGAAACTTTTTCATTTCAATTCTCCCCCTTGTTACTTTAAAACAAATTCTTTCTCATTCATGACTACAGATGGTAAAGTGTGTTACTATCAGATGCATGGGGGGTGACTGCTATCAATAAAGATTATAAAAGCTCCAACTAGCCTTATGCTTGTCAATGGGCTCCAGACCCAGAGAATCTTAGAATTGATAAGACTTTAGAGTTCGTATCTCTTCCAACTGCCCACCTGATGCATGAAGAACTTAAAACATAAATGAAAGTGTAATAGTATATGAATGCACCTATCACCAGCTTCAACGATTATCAACTCATGGCCAACCCCAATTCATCTATATCCCTGTCTACTCCCCACTCCTCTATCACTTGAAAGCAAACTTTCCCAAGCATCAGACCATTTCATCTATAAATACTACAGTATGTAGCTCCAAAAGATAAGGCTCTTGTAAACATAAAAACAAAACCATCATCACACCTAAAAATAAATTAACAAACAATAGTTCCTTAATATCAAGTATCTAGTCAGCAACTCAAGCATTCTTCTGTTACTCAACTTCACAAATGACAAGTATGTGACTTTGAAATAAAAAAGAAAAATGTTAGTGCTTTTAAAATATCACAATTCTCCCCCTTGTTACTTTAAAACAAATTCTTTCTCATTCATGACTACAGAAGGTAAACAGTGTGTTACTATCAGATGCGTGGGGGATGATTGCTATTAATAAAGATTATAAAAGCTCCAACTAGCCTTACGCTTGTCAACGGGCTCCAGACCCGGAGAATCTTAGAATCAGTAAGACTTTGGAGGTCGTATCTCTTCCAACTGCCCACCTGATGCCTGAAGCCCCAACTACATCCTCCCCCAACAAGTGGCCACCTAATCTTTGCTTGCAGACCCTCCAGAAAAATGTTCAATAATTTACGGAGCAACAATTTAAATTTTGGACAATTCTATTTTTCATTATTAACAGAAAATTACTGTTTAGATTATGTGTCTAGCACATAAACACTCAATAAATACTATTACTAATTATTATAAAGGTTATCATTACTGGTTCTCAATGATGGAGAACCAAGTATTTATATGCTAAGTGCTTCAGCCATGGATATTCCTTCATCTGATCCTCACAGTGCCTTACCAGGTAGGTATTATCGCCATTTTTCACACAGTAAAACTCAGACAAAGAGAGATTAAGTAACATGCTGAAGGCAGGCAGTGAGGCAACGGTTGTATATGAACCCACTTCTATCCAAAGCCCATGCTCATAACTGTATGCTACTACAAAGTTCTTTATTTTGAACTCAAGTCTGTGTTCTTGGAATTTCCATCTAATAGTCCTATTTCTGTCTTCTCAAGGCACATAGAATAAGTGTACTACTTTGCCAGGGGACAGCTTTGCACATATTTGAGGAGAGATGTCATTGGTTTCCCACAACTTTGTGTGGCTAAGCTAAACGCACTCGGTTCCTTTAGCAATTTTTTTACAAGTTATTTTCATTGAGCAAGGCCTAAGAGGTGAAAGCATGTATGGGAGCTGAATGCCCATAACATAGTTCTAAGAAAAAAACAAAAATAAAATCTTATTTACTTTTGGAACCAGGCTCTAGCAAGTTTCCTAGAACAAAATCCTACAGGGCAGTGAGTAAGGGGGTCAGCTTTATGTGTTTCATACAGAGCCCAGCCCAGGCACACAAACATGAGTGTTTCATAAAGAATTTTGATGTGCTTGAGGCCAATCTAAACACCTCCGATCATATTAGGTCCCAGAACTTGGCAGGAACATTAAATCGCCATCCTCGAACATTGTGTCTTTTAAAAATTACCTTTTTATTAGAAGCTCTCTGTGCTAGAGTGATGTCAATGGGACAGATTTTCCCTTTCTTCACAATGGGCTCTTGTCCGGTAAAGGTCACTTGATAGGCAGGCTGTAATTTTTCCAAACACCTGAAACAGAAGTTATGAGTTGCAAACTGATAAAGCCAACAGAAACCATTTCCTCATACCCGACTACCAGCAGGCAGTTAGGTGTAAGCTGAAATCGCAGGTTCACAACCTTGGTTGCACATTAGGTTCAAATTCCTAGGGAGCTGCAGCCCAGATCAATGAAATCTGTATCTGTGACCAGGGCTTCGTATTTTTTAAAGCTCCCTAAAGTGCAGCCAAGGTTGACACCCACCAATCAAAGACAGGAATATCAGTGACATGAGCCCCCGAAAACTATCCAGTGACCTGGCCTTCTGAGAATCTGCTGTCTGCCTTGTGGAGGCTACTACCTGTCTCAAGAATGTGCCTTCCGCAGCCAATTGCCTGCAAGTGCTGCTTCACATTTCTGACATGTTTTATATAATACTTTTACCATGAGGTATTTCTACCTTTTATCTAACCAAGTTTTCTCTTGCTATCGCATATATCAGGATCAACAAACTTTCTCTATAAAGGGCTACACAGTAAATATTTTAGGTTTTGCCAGTCACCTGGTCTCTTACAACTACTCAATTCTGCCATTATAGCACAAAAGCAACCACAGACAACACGTAAATGGATATGGTTGTGTTCCAATAAAACTTTATTTACAAAAACAGGTGGCAGGCCAGATTTGACCCATGGGTTGTAGTCTACTGACTCCTGACAATATACTGTTTTCAGTTAGGTGGAAAAGAAGGAATATTAAGAATCTCTCCTTTAAAGACTTTAAGAAACTTTTCCCCAGCCTTCTTTTGCTTCTGAATCTTATTGAAGTTTTTATTTTATTTTTTTCTTATTTTTTTAAATGCCCTCACTTTAACAGAATAAGTTCTTTTTTTGAGACAGGGTCTCATCTTGTCACCTAGACTGGAGTGTAGTGATGTGAACATGGCTCAATGCAGCCTCTACTTCCTGGGCCCAAGCAATCCTGCCACCTTCGCCTCCCAAAGTGCTAGGACTACAGGCATGTATACCACCACACCTGCCTGAAGTTGTTATTTTTAATTAATATTCCTTTTTGTTGTTCCTTTCAAGTTCTCCTTGAAATTATATTGGCTCAACCAATTACATTGGCTCAAATTGTTCCAAAGGCCCCCATTACATCAGAGTTCCTCAAGCCTGTGTTTATGTAGACTGGCTTGGTATGAATTGCAGAAAGAAAATCAAAGACTAAGATAGTGACAGTATTAAAGTTCAGTGTGATCAATACTAAGGGGAGGGGACAGAAAAGTTGGAGATAGAAAACTGCCAATGCCTATTACCTGGCCAGAAGACTGTCCCATGGAAGTTTCATGACTGTATGCTGTTCATTCTTTTCTAAGATGCAGTCACATAGGATGGGATCCAACTTCACAAGACTAAAGGGAAAGAAGAGGCAATGAAGAAATCTTAGACTTGTCTCTTCTGACCTGAAGGCTAACTCAGGATTCATCTCTCGTATGCCCTTTATAGTCATTCAGGATATGAATCAATTATGGGCCCACAGTCCAATAGGCAATGTACCTTACGGGTACATTTTTCCTAGGAAAAGCAGGGGGTGGAGGGGAAAGTGAGATGGAATAAATCCGAAAACCAGGCTCTTTTGCTACTAATCAAGTGATCACAGCTTTCTAAGCTTAGTATCACAATTGGCTAGTAAGGAAGAATGAAAGGAAGTGGGGATCTTAAAAATGAAGGTGTTGGCCAGGCACAGTGGCTCACCCCTGTAATCCCAGCACTTTAGGAGGCTGAGGCAGGCGGACCACCTGAGGTCAGGAGTTCTAGACCAGCCTGGCCACATGGTGAAACCCTGTCTCTACTAAAAATACAAAAATCAGCCAGGAATGGTGGCAGGTGCCTGCAATCCCAGGCTACTCGGGAGGCTGAAGGAGGAGAATCACTTAAACCTGGAAGGTGAGCCGGGCGCGGTGGCTCAAGCCTGTAATCCCAGCACTTTGGGAGGCTGAGGCAGGTGGATCATGAGGTCAAGAGATCGAGACCATCCTGGTCAACATGGTGAAACCCCGTCTCTACTAAAAATACAAAAAATTAGCTGGGCATGGTGGCTCGTGCCTGTAATCCTAGCTACTCAGGAGGCTGAGGCAGGAGAATTGCCTGAGCCCAGGAGGCGGAGGTTGCAGTGGGCCGAGATTGTGCCATTGCACTCCAGCCTGGGTAACAAGAGCGAAACTCCGTCTCAAAAAAAAAAAACCTGGGAGGTGGAGGTTGAGTGAGAAGAGACTGTGTCACTGCATTCCAGCCTGGGCAACAAGAGCAAAACTCTGTCTCAAAAACAAAAATAAAACATAAAATGAAGGCGTTAGGCTGGTCGGTCTCAACTTATTTATCATAATGATGTTTTTTTAAAGTAAAAAATAATTTTTTTTTTTTTGAGATGGGGTTTCACTATGTTGCCCAGGCTGCAGTGCGGTGGCATGATCACTGCTCACTGTAGCCTCAACTTCGTGGGCTCAAGCAATCCTCCCACCTCAGCCTCCCAAGTAGCTGAGACTACAGGCACGCCCTATCATGCCCAGCTAATTTTTGTATTTTTTGTAGAGACAGGGTTTCACCATGCTGCTCAGGTGGGTCTCAAACTCTTGGCCTCAAACGATCCTCCTGCCTTGGCCTACAAAAATGTTGGGATTATAGACATGAGCCACAGTGCCCAGCCATTAAAGTAAAAAACAGTTAATGGAATGCTCTTCATCTGGTAGTTTACCATCTATATCCCCTTTAAAGAAAATTATACCATAATGGGTACAAACATACAGTTAGATAGAAGAAATAAGTTTAATCTTTGTTAGCAGAGTAAGGTGACTATAGTTAACGACAATGTATTGTATATGTCAGAATATCTAGAAGAGAGGACTTACAATGTTCCCAGAACATAGAAATGGTAAACACTCGAGGTGATGATACCCCAAACACCCTGCCTGGATCATTATACACTCTGTGCATGTCACAAAATACCACACACACCCCGTAAATATGTACAAATATGTATTAGTAAAAAAACACTAAAAGTTATGACGACTTCAGTAAATTCTCTTTAAGCTTGCGTTTTACTCCTTACAATAGCCACTTAAAGATGATTCCTGGGTTTTGTGAGAGAATATTCTTAACTGAGGTTAAAGTCGATGTTGACAGCATACATGGATCTGAACACCCGAGACCGTAGCTTTGGGTATCCACAGCGTATGGTTTGGAAACCACTGCTCTTGGTTACTTCTAAGATGCTATGGTTTTCCCTTCCCCTCCCAGACATCCTCCCCAGATGTGTCTATGTCTGATAAAGATGAAGACCCAAAAAGACAGACCTAGCACTCCTTCCCATGTACTCACTTTTTGTTGTCTGCGTCAACCAGGTCATTTTTCTTGGCATAGTTAATGATGATTGTTCGGACCTCACTGCCCTCCAGAAAGCTCCCTTTCCTAGGTGAGGAGAAGTGACCCCGGGGGTTAGTTCACACTGTGCCATGAGACAAACTACAGATGCCCAGACTCACGCCCTGCTGAGCAGGGGACTGTCCTCAGCTTTCGGCCTCTAGTTTCTTCCCTTTTCCTGACTGAAGTGAGCATGACCACACAAAGAATAATTACAGGCAGAAAAGGGTGAGACCTACTCATTCATTTAGTCCAGAGGAACTTCCCCAGGGAAGGAGGCTAGGAGCTGGATTTGGGAGAAGGGGCGAACACGGGCAGAGCAGGTTTTGCCAGTCACAAAAGAGCACTACTCAGGTTGAGAGGAACTGTAGGCCAGAACACCAAGCAGGCAGAGAAGGGCTGCTCTCCAAAAACTCACTTGTGGCCAGACTCCTGGAAGAGCAGGGTCATGCTGGCTGGGACACAGTAGAGGGGTTTTATATCTGGAGGGTGATAGGGCTGTTCCCCGCTACCCTCCTGGATAGTCTGGGAGGTCGGGGAGGGCTCGGGAATGACGAAAGATGTAATCCTAAAACCCAGCAGAAGGAAAGAAAAAACACATTTTATACTAGCATCTCAGCAATCCCCAGTCCGTGGCCCAGGTGCCCTGGGGCCAGCTGGGCTACAGTGACAGGCCCCCTGCACTCACCTCGGGTGTTTCCAGTCCACAGCCACAATGCTCTCCACCCCTTTGCTCAGCTCCTTCACCTGTATAATCTGCTCCTGCTGCATTTGCTGCAGGAACTTAGAGAGCTAAGGGAGAGAGGGCCAGTGGTAGGGGACTTCATTGATTGCACACACATAATGAGCACCCAGGATGTGCCAGAGTAAGCTAGGCAGGGACTGTGCAGGGATATGAGACAGCCCCTACCTTCATCAAGCAGAAACTGGGAGGCCCCCAACCTGAGGGTCAGGGAGCAAGAAGCTGCTAGAGACTAACCAGTGAGGCCATTCAGAACTCTAATCAGATATAAAGGAATCAAAAGAAGAAAGGAGAGTGGGTGCCACCAACTGCCTCAGCCCAGGGAGTTTCTTTCCTCCCCTTTATACTTGGAGCCAAAAAGCTTAATTCTAGCCCTGGGAGACAGGGCTTCCCCAGCATCCATCTGGCTTGTGTCGTATGTGCCCCTACACAACTCTCTGCATGGGTCTGCAAAGAAGATTCCTGCTTACCTTTTTGTAGCTTGACTTCTTTATGTCCAGTCGTCGTCCTTCGGGGCTGATGGCAGACGGAAAAGGCAAGTTAAGCTAACGAGCAGTCATGCTGGGACCTGCCTGACACTGAGAGGAGGGCCTTTTTCCTCAGCCTTCCTCCCCCACCTTCAGAGAGAGGCCACAGGCCACTCTCTGCTGAAGGGCGGCATCAGAGAGGGGTGCAGACTATGGGACATTCTAAACCAGTGCTGTTCAACAGAGCTTTCCATAGACGTGGAATGTTCTCTGTGTTGTCTAACAGGGCAGCCATTAGCCACATGTGGGTAGTAAGCACTTGAAGTGTGACTCATGTGACGAAGGGAACCGAATTTTAAATTTGATATATTTAAATTGATTTAAACTGAAAATAGTCACATGTGGTCAGTGGCTACTGCACTGGATACAGCCTTAGATTCCTCCCAGACCAGACAACTTTCTGTGGCCTCCAAAGTTCCAACAGCAAACTCACACTCTGGGCAGCCAGGCCTGGAGTGGGGCCCAGCAAGCTGCATCCTGGGGCCAGGTCCGGCCCACTAATTACTTATCTACTGTCTACGGTCACATTAGTGCTACAATGGCGGCATCGAGTAGCTGCAACAGAGATGGTATGGCCTGCAAAACTGAAAATATTCATATTTACCATCTGGCCCTTTACAGAAAAATGTGCTGTGGATTCTCAAGGAGTCCTTCTAGAATCCACCCCAGAATCTTATCCTAGAAAATATTCTGGGGCTCCTTTCCCAGTTATTTGTAACCCAAGAAAGTCAGGACAAATTATCAAGTATCCCTCCACACACTCCAGATACCACACTTGTACAGGACAGCTTAAAGAAGCCTAAGTATGAATGAGAAGACATTACATTAAAAGTCACTTTTTAGAAAAATCACAGCTAGATTCTCAAAAAGAAATAAACTCAGGCCGGGCACAGTGGCTCATGCCTGTAATCCCAACACTTTGGGAGGCTGAGGCAGGCAGATCACTTGAGGTTAGGAGTTCAAGACCAGCTTGGCCAACATGGTAAAACCTTGCCTCTACTAAAAATATGAAAATTAACTGGGCCTGGTGGCATGTGTTTATAATCCAAGCTACTCGGGAAGGCTGAGGCAGGAGAATCTCTTGAACCTGGGAGGCAGAGGTTGCAGTGAGCCGAGATCACAACACTGCACTCCAGCCTGGGTGACAGAGTGAAATTGTGTCTCAAAACAAAAAAAGAAAGAAAGAAAATAAATAAATAAATTCAATCTGAGGGTAAAAATCAATAGGCAAACCTCCTGATATGATTTACTCCATGCTTAGTATTTACTGAATGCTTATTATGTGTCAGACTACGTAATCTTTACAGCAATCCCATGATTATTAGAAATTAGGATTCAGAGAAGCCCAGCTAAAATGCACCTTGCTCAAACGCCCTGGAGAGCTGGCAGTTGAACCCATATGGCTCTGTCTTCAAAATCCAGGTTCCATCCACATGCAATACTACCTGTCCTGGTGGCTTGCATTTTTGGATGGGGTGAGCCAGGATGCGGGGTGGTGTTCACACCAATTCTTCCACCTAATAAAACCTAATCTGGGCCCCCACCTACTTTTCAGAAGTGTGAGGCGGTTGAATGCTCTAGAAGAAGCCTCTTGACAAGAGGCTGCCCTGGGACACTTCCTGCATGGGACAGGCTGCCCGATTTGTGAGGTTGCCCGAACCTCCACAGCAGAGGAAATGTTCATGGAATCTCAGGAATTTTAACTTACCAGTTCTCAATATCCTTTCATTGGCTAAAATTTAAGATTTTGTTTTAACAGCCCGGGAAGCTAAGAATCAAGTTTTTAGAACCCAAGAACTAATTCACTTGTTAGATAAGCCTTCCCCTCCACTCTTTCCACGGCATGTCCCTCAGCCAGTTCCCACATCGGCCCCATCCTGTCCTACTGCCAAGGATCACACGTGAGACCCTGGCCCCGGCCTCCAGCCCACATCAGTGCTTTCCATACCAGCAGGAGAACATGTGGCTGCCAAGGAAAGTGCTGGTGAGTAAAGGGAGGTCAGCCTTTTTGACTCGGCACTTCAAGGCATGCAAGAAGCATCGTTGTAACAACTCATCCATTTGCTCTGCAGGGAAAAGACAAGAGCCACATCCTTCCTGAGGGATACAGCACACCTGGTAAAAGAAACTGACCCCCAGCTTCATCCCTACCTCACACCCTTGGCTCTGAAAGGAACCCATTCCCAAGTACCAAAGTTCCCAGACTCTCTTGAGCACTCAGCCTTTAAAGAGGGTTGACCCCAGAGAAGGAGTCAAGCCACAAAGTCCCACCAAGCTAGGAGTGTTCACCCAGAGAAGTTGAGCCAGAAGAAACCTTGGAGGGCTTTGTAGCTGAAAACAGACAAATGTCAGGGGAGATTAGCACCCAGGGAGATGTGACTTATGTGGAAAGGACTCAAAAACAAGATGTGAAAGGGCTGCTGTGACACCCTCACAGAAGACAAGTACTTTCCCCTCCTCCCACGGAGCTTCAGGGCCATTCTAGTCAGCAGTGGAGGGGAGCTTGTCAGGCTGCCAAATTGAGAGGCAGGGAGACAGGCCCTTCTACTCCCAGAGGTATACCTTGAAGCGTTTTGCCATCTGTGGAGTCTTGGTTCAGGCCCCCGGTGCTGGTGTCTTCTGAGGCTTCTGAAAGGGACTTCTCCTCACACACCTGATGAACCTCCCCATTCTCCTCTTCTCCCTCCAGAGTCATGTGCCTCATGTCTCCCCGCAGGGTAGAGTCCACCTGGACAGCCCCTTTCTCTTCACGGACATCTGCCGAATCCAGGGCCAGTGGAGCAATGGAAGGTAGAGAGGACTTGTTTCCAGACCGCCTGGAAAAATCTCATGTCAGAAACACCAAACAGCAGCCACAATACTCTCCAACCCTGGCCACAGAAGCAGTGATATCAGAGATAGCAAAGAGCCAAAGCGCAGGAGTGGCCAGGAGGGGCAGACAGCCTGTGCCCTCATCTCAAGTGCATTTTCAATTCTGGGCCCCAAAAGTCCCATGCCTCAGTTTCCTCCTCTCTGAAATGGAGAGAATAAGTCTTGTCTCCTCCCTATCCCAAAAGAATAATACTATTAATAGACACCCCAGGACTAAGAAAGATTAAAGAAAAAACAGTTTAAAATAGACTCCCAAAAATGTTCCCTCCATCTGAGTTAATAACAAAACCAATTTGAATTAAATATGAACAGTAAGATCACCAATGCATCTGTAATATCTATTTGGTGAACTGCAAACCCAGGGCTCAGCATATGTAATAAAACACAAACACCTGGACTGCTCAAGGATTGCAAAATCAATGGCTTCTGTGCTACATCAAATGCAGTCGAACTTGGAAAGCAGAGGTTTTCACGGTTTTATGCCACCAAGCCTTAGAAAGACAGGAAAAAAAACGATGCCATATAGCAAAGCACACAGAGAAGTAAAAAGCTTTATCTTAGCCAACATTATGGAATCAAACTAAGTTTTAACTAATAACTATGGCAATGCTTATTAGTATTGTTCACAGTAAAGCCAAAGGTATGTTAGGGCTATTCTGATCAGGTAAATACTGTAAACATTTTTTTCCAAGGTGCAGGGAGAGAAACAAAGCAGCTGCTGCTAAAACACTCCTGACCTTGACTGCTGTTGCCCGGACTGATAGTTAAAAAACAAGAGATAGCCAAGGCGCAGTGGCTCACGCCTATAATCCCAGCACTTTGGGAGGCTGAGACAGCCAGATCACCTGAGGTCAGGAGTTTAAGAACAGCCTGGTCAACATGGTAAAATCCCGTCTCTACTAAAAATACACACACAAAAGAAATTTGCCAGGCATGGTGAAAGGTGCCTGTAATCCCAGCTACTCAGGAGGGTGAGGCAGGAGAATCGCTTGAACCTGGGAGATGGAGGTTGCAGTAAGCTGAGATACCACCCCA
Organism: Saimiri boliviensis; assembly: GCF_048565385.1. Lineage (NCBI taxonomy): Eukaryota > Metazoa > Chordata > Mammalia > Primates > Cebidae > Saimiri > Saimiri boliviensis. The sequence goes on from NC_133462.1 coordinate 59,216,065, forward strand.
TTGCATTCCAGCCTGGGCAACAAGAATGAGACTCCGTCTCAAAAACAAAAACAAACAAACAAACAAAAAAAACCAAGGTGCTACGAAAACATCAGTCATCAGCCCTCAAATATCTAAAAGCAGGCTAAAATGAGGTTGTACCTCCAACAAAGGAGGGCTTGGCCAGTACTTGTAAAATTAACAATTCCGGCCAGGAGTGGTGGCTCATACCTGTAATCCCAGCACTTTGAGAGGCCTAGATGGGTGAATCACATGAGGTTAGGAGTTTGAGACCAGCCTGGCTGGCCAACATGGTGAAACCCTGTCTCTACTAAAAACACAAAAATTAGCTGGGCGTTGTGGCACGAGCCTGTAATCCCAGCTACTTGGGAGGCTGAGGTAGGAGAATCGCTTGAACCCAAGAGGTGAAGGTTGCCGTGAGTCGAGATCGTGCCATTGCACTCGAACCTGGGCAACAAGAGCAAAACTCCATCTCAAAAACAAAAAAAATTAATAATTCCAAGACTGGGTTAGAAAACATAAGAATGACTGTACCAACAGGCTACAATACTTGACTAAATGTGTTTTTTGAGAAAAGTGTTGCTTACTATTTTGGCAAAATGACAAGAAGATAACCAGAAAAATGAACAGGTATGTGTCTCATTCTGCAACCTTTACAATCAGAATGTGTTACTTCCATGAGGGGGAGGAGTATGGAATGCAAAATCTGAATAACATAAAGGTAATCAGGTTATTGTTCTGGTGCCTAAAGGTCTACCCAGCCGTGATTTGGATTCAGAAGCACTCATCACGGGGCTACGTGCTGCCTAAAATGTGCACAGCAGCTAGGGCCAGACTGACCAAGGCTACAAAAAAAATGAATATCACTGTACAGAGGGGCAGAGCAAACAACCCCTAAGGTCTTCTTTCAGGTCTAAGATTCTATAATTCACTTATAGAATGTGAAATTTGAATAACATAAAGGTAATCAGGTAATTGTCCTGGTGTCTAAAGGTCTACCCAGCTGTGATTTGGATTCAGAAGCACTCATCATGGGGCTACATGATGCCTAAAATGTGCACAGCAGCATTTTATAACCAAAGTTCTCACTCATTACTTGTCCAAACAAGGGAAAAAATTTTTCTTTATATTTGGCAAGGAAATAAAAGTCTGGAGTCAGCAACTTGCTTAATGACATGGCTTGGACCAAAACTCTCACTCCTGAATCTCAGGCCCCATCCTCTCCCAACCTGCCTCCGCTGTCTGTGAAACAGAAGAAACTCTGTACTCACCACAAGTGGTCCTGGTAAGTGTGGAGCACAGAGAAGCCCCTTCCCTTCAGGCCTGAAGTGAGCATCTCAGCTGTGGACATGGCTGCCACTCCAATGGCTACAGGGGCTCTAAAAAGAAAGAAGCCAGAGACCAGGGTCAAGGAAAGTCTGCAGGAAGGGCACATGTTAGGATCATCTTCTGATACATGTGGTAGAAATACCAGGGTTGCCAATGTGAAGGTCTTGTATCATAAAACCAAATTCAGTCCACTTTCAGTTTTCTTCAGATTACCTATAAATTTCAAAAATCCTTTGACCAAACATTAAACTTCTGTATTAGCAACTCTTCTGCTGACTTTATCACTGTCTTTGTTTTATTCCTACTGTGAATTAAATCCAAGTGAGACTTGGAAGGATATTTAATGTTCCCTTTCACTAATTTCAAAAACATAAATTATTTCCTCTATCTTAAAGAAGTCATCACGATCCCATAAGGAAGTTTAAAGGTGGGGGCAATTCATATATTATAAATTAGGCTGTGGGATGCCACAAGGAAGAGAGAAGAGACATATAGCAGGGCCAAGTAGAGAAGTTCCTTCTGAGTTGACTTTATAAGAGGGGTTGCTCAGTGCAACTGTGTATCTAAGAACTGGGTATTTCCAGGATATCAAAAACAACCACATATATAGTAACTACAGTAACTTCCAAAGCCCAGATGAGAAATCTCTGTCAGATGAGTAAATCTCCATTAATCAAGCATTGATCAATCAGATATAGACTGGAAGGGTGGGTGACTAGCTGGATAACAGCCAGGGAATACACAAGCCTGGCAAGGTAGCCAAGGTCCAAGTAAGAGTTCCCAATACTTGAACTTACTCTAAACCTGGTAGCTGTGCTAACTGTAAATATAGGTCAGTTCCTGCCACAAAGTCTGAATCTGGCTTCTTTCCCAGTGCTTAAAAAAGGTTTTTCTCCTCTACCCCTGAAAGGTCAATGGCTTGAGAACTCCAGTCTTGAACATGGCTTTTATTTTTAACAACCCCTCATATCCTTACCCTCAACACAAACCATCGACAGCTCCACCCCCACATACACTCCAAAGGCTAAAGGGAACAGGCCAAATATCCATTTACATAATTTCCTCCTACCTCAGAAAGAATATTAGGCGAGAAAAACAGTGACACCATCAGTCTTTTCAACTGTAATTTCTGCTATAGGTAAATGAACGTTTCTAGGTGCTTGGTTTCAAAGCATTCAAGGAAAATAGAAGAATATGAGTAGCAAAAATAAGATCTTTAAACACTGATCCCTCTCATGCCTAACATCGCTCTTTCCTTCTCTGTCTCTCTGTCAAAGAAGAAATTGTCAATATAAGGAGTCCATCTTGGTCATCTCCATGAAAAAAAAGAAGTGAAATGTCATTTTTCACTCACTAGCATAACACAAATGAAGATGACCCATCATATCCAGTATTGGCGAGAGTACAGGGAAATAGGCGTCTATATGCTGCAGTAGGAGTAAAAACTGATACAGCTTGTTTGTTGGAAAACAGAAAATACACATGATCTTCAACCTAACAGTTCTGCATTTTAGTACCTACTCTGGAAAAATACTGGCAATGGTGTCCTTAAAGGCATCAATAAGATAACGTTTGTAATAGAAACAAACCAGAGGCAACCTCAGTGCCCACCAGGAGGGGGCCTCTTCCATCATCACACAGAAAGTAAAAAGATTTGGCAGATGTGTTTGTTCTGACATGGAAATGTCCATATTTAAATACTAAGATGTAACAGTTTAAAAATAAAAATAAAAATAAAAAAAGAAAATGTCTACACTATATTAAGTGAAAAAAATACCACATACACAGTATAATTTTGTTTGAATTTTTAAACACACATACCCTAAGCCATATATTTTTATATGCACAGGTATATATGTGTAGAACAACGGCAAGAAGGACACATCAAAATGAGAATGGTTATTTCTAGGAGAAAAAGATTGTGAGGTGAGAGGGGGCTTTTGATTTTTCAGAGTGATTCATACAATCACTTCTTATTTTTAAAAAGAGGCAGTGGAGGCTAGAAGCTGTGACTCATGTTTGTGATCCCAACTCTTTAGCAGGTGAAGGCAGGAGTATCATTTGAAGCCAAGAGTTTGAGACCAGCCTGAGCAACAGAGTGAGATCCTGTCTGTATGTCAACTGTACTGTATCTCAACAAAGCTATCAAAAATAATTTAAAGAGGAGGATGATGATATGGATATAGGGAGAAAGTGTGAGGGTGATGAAAGATAATGAAAAGGCCAAAAAAAGGTCACCAACAGAATGACAACTAAATGCAATTTGGTATCTTAGGTTGGATACGTGAACAGAAAGAAGACAGCAGTGAACACACTGGGGAAATATGAATAAAGTCTGTAGTATAGTTAGCAGTACTGTGCCAATGTTAATTCCTTAGTTGCAATAATATATATTGTGGTCACATAAGAGGCTACCATTAGCGGAAGCTGGATAAAGAGCATGTCAGAACTCTACTATCTTTGCAACTCTTCTGTAAATCTAAAAAAATGAAAATTCTAAGAAAACAGAGCAACAGCAAACAGCAAACACACTCGGCCCAGATGCATGGACTTCCCATCGGCTCGCTGCCATTCCCTTGCTGGCCCACTCTCTGCTTCTTCCAGAACCGATTTTTGCTTTCACTCTTTTTTTCACATGCTTTACAAGTTGTCATTCCCCTCCAACTTCTCTTTCACATAAGATTTCCCCCGGAGGCGTGGTGGCCAGCACGTACCTGTTCCCCACCAAGGAAATGGCACAGAGGTCGCCCTTCTGTACCTGAGGCAGACCAGCAGGGGGCATCACGAGCCCAGGCAGCATCAAATCTGCAATGAACAAAACAAAAAACATCACAACCTGCACTGAACCTCCATCTAATTCTGTTTTACTTCATCATTTCCTCACTCACTCAACAAAAAAATAGTTATTATCAACTATGTTATTCACAATAAAAATGAAAAATGGCAACTTCGGTATCAGACCTTCTCCCCTTTGGAGGCTAAAGGTCAGAGTTTGAGTGTCCTGGCCAGGGCACAGTGTCTCACGCCTGTGGCTTACATCTTTAATAACCACTCCGCCCATCCAATAGCAGGATATTTGTTTTGATTCAAATGATGGTTTCTAAGCCAGGAGTGGGAATCTCCATTTCCTCTCCAGACTCAGCTCCTAACTAGTCTTCTGGCATAAAAGAGGTACTCTTGACCAGGTGCAGTGGCTCATGCCTGTAATCCGGCACTTGGGAGGCCGAGGCAGGTAGATCATGTGAGTTCGGGAGTTCGAGACCAGCTTGGCCAACATAATGAAACCCCATCTCTACTAAAAGCATAAAAATTAACCAGGCATGGTAGTACACGCCTGTAATCCTAGCTACTCGGGAGGCTAGAGGCAGAAGAATCACTTGAACCTGGGAGGCAGAGGTTGCAGTGAGCCAAGATCATGCCACTGCACTCCAGCCTGGACAACAGAGCGAGTCCTTATTTCAAAAAAAAAAGTTTGAGTATCCTATAACATGATCTATCTTGTCCTAGTTTCCTAAACTCAGCTTACTGATTTACAGTACAGCACATGGCGGCTCACAAAGTACTTTTACAACACTTATTTAAGCCTTACAACAGGGCCAGAGAGGCCCAGAGATCTTGTGGAAGCAGCCAAGTGAAAAACATAAAACACACAGGAGAAAACATTCCGTTTTTCAACTACACAAAACCAGGAAATGGCTACATTTCTTAAATCAGTTGGCCTTTGCTAAGTTGGTTCCAGCCAATAGCCAGAATATAGGAAAATCCTCTTACCTGCTCCCCCTACCAGTTTCTCGAGTACCAGAGGCCATGTTGTAAACGTTGGCAGAAGATCAGGATAGGACCACAGCGTGTACACTGTACAAAAAGAGAGCCAGAAAATACTACCACTAAAAAGCCAATCTTCTGGAGCAATGGAAAGGCCTGACACTATGGTCGCTTTAATTAGAATAAGGAAAGAACTCAAATCAAAGCTAAAGATTGTAAGGGGATGCCCAGAGAGGTTTCATTTTTGAGGAAAACCTAAGAAACTGATGTCACTTGAGATTTGGAGGCACCTGGATTGCAGCAGCAGAAAATGGCCACAGGGGACGAAAAAGTGAGAGCAGAGAACCACTGAAGCTTTTATGTATGGCTTCAGAAGCAAGTAACCTAAGACCAGGGAGCCAGCTCTACAAAATTTTCAAACTTTGCCATGTTTAAAATTTTTATCCCCTCTGTTTCCATAGTGATTAGCAGTAAAACGCCTAGGTCAAAAAGCATTGTGGTCGTCTTCAGGTACAGTAAGGAAGTGAGTTCAGGGGCAGGAGTGGCCTAAGGATATTGCATTACACAGTTGCAGCCAACCCTGGAGGATGAAAAGCCCCAGGTTACAAAGAAGGTACAGCAGCTATGGAAAAGAGAAAAGGAAACTTTGTCCCTGAGATTTGTGATAGAGAAGGCAAAGAATCCTAGAGAGCCAGTAGTCACAGCCTAAAAAGTCCCTGTGAAACATCTGGTTAAAGTATATCATGAAAACAGCAGGGTATGTAGCCTATCAATCCAGCTTCTTTCCTATCACAGTATCTCTTTTCAGTATTTTAGGACAATCCTGCTACAGAGAGTTTTAAGAAACATTTTTTAGGACAGGCACCCTGCTCATGCCTGTAATCCCAACACTTTGGGAGACTGAGGCAAGAAAATCACTTGAGCTTAAGAGTTCAAGACTAGGCTGAGCAACATAACAAGACCTTGTCTCTACTAAAAATTTTAAAAGTAGCCAGACATGGTGACATATGCCTGTAGTCCCAGCTACATAGGAGACTAAAGTGGGAGGATCCCTTGAGCACAGGAGGTTGAGGTTACAGTGAGCTATGATCACACCACTGCATTCCAGCCTGGGTGACAGAGTAAGCAGAGTAAGACCTCCTCTCTCTCTTTCTTTCTCTCTCTCTCTCTCTCTCTCTCTGTGTGTGTGTGTGTGTGTGTGTGTGTGTGTGTGTGTATTTACATGCCGTGAAATTCCATCCTTTTCAAGACCTCTTGCCGGGCGCGGTGGCTCAAGCCTGTAATCCCAGCACTTTGGGAGGCCTAGGCGGGTGGATCACGAGGTCAAGAGATCGAGACCATCCTGGTCAACATGGTGAAACCCCGTCTCTACTAAAAATACTAAAAATTAGCTGGGCATGGTGGCGGGTGCCTGTAATCCCAGCTACTCAGGAGGCTGAGGCAGGAGAATTGCCTGAACCCAGGAGGCGGAGGTTGCGGTGAGCCGAGATCGCGCCATTGCACTCCAGCCTGGGCAACAAGAGCGAAAGTCCGTCTCAAAAAAAAAAAAAAAAAAAAAGACCTCTGCTCTATCCCTAGTAAACCCACTGTAAACTTCTCAGTCACTGTTCCTTCATCTCAGAACTTCCCTTTGCAACCACCCTTTATGCTAACCCTTTTTTAATCCCTCCTATAGTGGTTTTGCATAGGAGAAAACCTTTTGCATCATAGGATTGAAAGACCCAATTCTAGGAATGCTAGGTCCATAAAGATCCTTGGGGATGGTATTAGGAGACTTTGTGCTTACTTCATGGGAGACAGGTTAACGGAAGAAACAGAAGCAGATGTTAGGCAAGAACTACCTAATGATAATGGCTATCTTCATCCTGTTGTCATACCTGTTGGATACAGATTTTTCTCCAGTTCAAAGAGGATGGGGTTACCACCACTCACATATACAGTCACCGCATCGCCCTTGTGAGCATACAACTTCACAATGTTGAGATCCTCCTTTCCAGGCACTAACTCGGAGACTTGATCTGTTCCAAGGGTGGGGAAAGCAGTTGTCACATCGGCTCGAAGCTTTCTCCTGTAGAAAGCACACCAGCACTGTGAATGCTGCCTGGATGGACTTAAATAAATATCAAGAACTCAAAAGAACTCCCTATAAAATCACAAGGGCCAAAGAAAGATTGCCTGGTTTAAGATGTCTAGTCTCACACTCTTCCGAAACATCCTAAACTCTTTTTCATCCATTGTCATTTATTTTCACTCATTCCCGGGGCATGCCTTTCAGTTTTATGGGTGAGAAAACAGCCCCAGTGTACAACCTAAGTTAGCCTGACACAGGAAACAGCCCTGCCTTCCTGACTGCATGCCTTGCCCTTGGGCCCAGTCCTTTCTCACATATGCTTCGCAAATATGCCAGTTTACGATTAAATAACTATACCATGACACCTATAGACAACTATAAAGCACTGGTTACAGAACTCCAAACACAATCTCCATTTGTGACCCCGTCTGAACAGATACAGTTCTCCTTACCATATGTGCCATATTCTCTCCCACCTCAGTTTTCAGCTGTCTCTCCTGCCAGAAATAATCACTGGTCATTTTTTCTCTTACACTTTTAATTCTTGGTATCCCATCTGATCTCTCTCAAGGGACACTAAGCTCTTTGGAGGGCAGGAACCCTGTATTCCTTCATTTCTGCATGCTCCACAACACCTTAAATAGTCTACAGTCAGTAAACGCTGACCCAACTACGTTTTCTTTTAAACTCACTAGAATACCCAAAAGAGAGCCAGCTCCCTTCTCCATTCTTACCTCAAAATGTATCTAAACCACCCGTGCCTCCTAGGGTCCCTTCCCTGGCATATCCCTCGGCCTCCATCCGAGGATGTCAGCTGAGACCAGCGAGGGCTATGGGCCAGCCAGGCCCAAGAGACGTCTGGCTGTTCTGGTGGACAGAGCAGCCCCCTTTCCTCCCTCACCTGTCCGACCCCTTGACGGCCGTGTTGGACTTGACCCGAAAGGCCTTGGCAAACATGTCTGCTGGGGTGGTCTGGGGAAGAGGAGAGCACAGAAACCAAGGAATGTCAAGAAAGCGAGAGCGAAGCGGCTACCCGGCCCGTAGCCCTGGGGGCAGCCATGCTGGGGCCCGGCAGAGAAAAGGGCCCGGCTGGAAACCTGGGCCGCACAGCTTCTGGGCCGTTGCCGCTGGGGAGGCCGCGGCCGCCCCTAGTGGCGATGCCGGGAACTAAAGAAGGCCGGGGCGGGGCGGGGCCAGGGGAACGCCCCTCCCCCGCCCCTCCCCCGCCTCCCGTCCCAGTCCCTCGAGGACCTGGGTTTGCGCCTGCGTGAGCTACTGGTGTTTGCGCCTCGGTGGAAACTCGGCCACGCCAACAGCGATTGGGTTTATTTCCTTCCAGTCCATCAGCCTGGTAATTGTCTTGAGTAGAAGCTCCGCAAGCTCCCATTCCATTCGGTTTGGTTCAATTCCGCAAAATTAACTTATAAACATGAGTTAAGCCCTCGGTCGGGCGCGGTGGCTCAAGCCCGTTATCCCAAACTTTGGGAGACCGAGGGGCGGGGGGGCGGAGTTGGGGGGAACGGATCGCTTGAGCCCAGAAGTTCGAGACCAGCCTGGGCAAAATGGTGAAACCCATCTCTATAAAAAATAAAAAAATAAGAAGAAGAAAAGAAAAATTCAGCCTTGTGTGGTGGCGCATGCCTGGGGAGGCTGAGGCAGGAGGATGGCTTGAGCCCAGGAGGCGGAGGTTGCAGTGAACCGAGATCATGCCACTGCACCCCAGCTTAGGCAACAGAGCGAGACTCCGTATCAAACAAACAAACAAAAAGACCTTGCAGGCCTTTTGAATATTTTTCTTTATTTTATTTTGTTTATTTAGAGACAGCATCTCGCTCTGTCACCCAGGCTGGAGTGCAGTGGCACAATCTCAGCTCAATGCAGCCTCCACCTCCCCGGCCCAAGTGATCTATACACTTCAGCCTCCCGAGTAGCTGGAACTACAGGCTCCCACCACCACACCTGGCTAATTTTTGTATATTTTATAGAGACAGGGGTCTCACCTTGTTGCCCAGGCTGGTCTCAAACTCCTGAGGTCAAGAGATCTGCTCTCCTCGGCCTCCCAAAGTGCTGGGATTACAGTGCGTGAGTGAACCACCACCACAACTGGCCTAAATGTTTTTCTTAAAGGCCTACGATTAAGGTCTTTTCATTGTACTATAAGCTAGAGGCCTCAGCTAGACTTTTCTGTAAGATTTTTCTTGTCCCTGATATTTAGTTTACATGGATGGTAATGACAGTAATAGAGAATTCACTATTGTCCCAGATTTGCCCCAAAGTTACACAGACAGGGAAGAGAAATTAGGTTTTCCTCAAAGGGACAGCTGTGTTCCCTGGAGGTAAGAATTTAACACCCAGAATCCTGGCTTCTAGTAAATTAAATCTTTCGTACTAAAATTACATGATGTAATTTAAGTAATAATAAAAGTAAATTAATTTTTGCACATTAAAACTTCCGAGTGTCCCATTCACCAATAAAAAATCCCAGTTGATTCAGTTACAGTTGCGCAAAAGAGGATTCCCTACTGGCTTTCCAAAAATTAGGCCTTCTGCAATGTTTGCCCACCACCCATAGCAGCCTAGGGACCAGCCCCAACTTCTCCTAAACTTGTGACCCACTAGGCCTTTATTCTGAAGAATCCCAGCCACCAGGCCAATGTCAGAGGAGCCCAAAGGAGGGCAGTGCCTACAACAGACCCTTGTCCCCTTGACCTCCCATTTGGCCACTCCTGGGATGTGCAGTACATTTGGGTCTTTTGCAGCACAGCTGCTGAGGAAGCCTCTTTCTTAGGTAACTGAGGAAAGCTATTCAGGGAATACTAAAAAATTTAAGCTAGGGGAATGTTGGATAACTAGATGTCCTGGATAAGAAAACACCAACTGTAAACCTAAAAATTAATTAGTGGTTGACAAGTAGGAGCCAAGAACCCGGAGGATTCTGCACCATGGCATCCAACCTCCTCCTTGGTAGAGCAAGAGCCCCCTTCCCAGTGGGCACAACCCCGCCTTCTCTGGCTGCATCACAGACCTGCCTGCTCCCTGCCAACTGGCCCGACTGCAGGGAAAGCCGACTGAACCTTGAGTTCAGCAAGCCTTGATTCCTGAGCCTTCCATCAGCAGCTCCAGAGCCACCCCACAGGGCTCCCAGACTCTCCGCACTGGTGGATCTGAGCTGCCAAATTGCAGCAAGGCACAGGGCAACTCTACCTAGAAAGCTGCCATTTACTGAGAAAAAAGATCATTTTCACTAATTATACTTGACAGCAACTGGCTGTAAATTGGATTCTTTACAGGAGTACTGAGTATTTGGAAGCAAGGGTAGGCCAGATGAGAGATTCTGTTCTCCTTAGCCTTCCTTTTGCTTTCCTTCCCAGTGAGTCCTAATGGAGAAAATTTAGTTTAATTCAATGAAACTTTACTGGAAGCTTTCTAGTCAGGCTCTGTGATTTTTAAGATGAATTAGAAACAAGCACTCTGCCCTCAAGGAGCTCACAGTCTAACAAGAGGTATTTAGGTCTTCTTGAGGTCTATAGGACCACAGGATACCCAAACTGATCATTCATCCATGGCTACCTACTATTTACTCCTTCACTGGCCTTCTCTTCCCTTCTGCTGAAGCCCACACTCAGGTTCCCTGAAAAGATGGATCATTGGCATCTACATTTCAAATGTGAATAGTGGTTTGAGAATTCTTTGATGGACCCAGATGGCTTTTCAGATGAACAGGTGTGTTCACAGCCTCAGAAAGAGTCATGATATCTTCACCCACATACAGATAATTCAGAGATACAGGACTTTTACTTGTTTTCTTTCCTTTTCTTTCTTTCTTCTTTTTTTTTTTTTTTTTTTTTTTTTTTTTTTTTTTTTTTTTGAGACAGAGTATCACTCTTGTCACCCAGGCTTGAATGCAATGGTGCAATCTCCACTCACCACAACCTCTGCCTCCTGGGTTCAAGTGATTCTCCAGTCTCAGCCTCCAGAGTAGCTGGGATTACAGGTGCCCACCACCACGCCCAGCTAGTTTTTATATTTTTAGTAGAGACGGGGTTTCACCTTGTTGGCCAGGCTGGTCTCGAACTCCTGACCTCAGGTGATCCACCACCTCAGCCTCCCAAAGTGCTGGGATTACAGGCGTGAGCCACTGCACCCGGTGATTTTTACTTTTTCAAACATCTCCATGCCCATTGCCTCGTGTTACCTTCATACCAATGCTGCAGGCAGTTATTGTTTTCCCCTTTACCAGGTAAGAAACCTGGAGTACAGAGAGGTTAACTAACTTGTCCAGGCTCACACAGTTACCTTGCATGGTTTAGTCTGTGGATGATGCTTTCCAACCACTAGGAAAAAATGGATGCAATAAACGATGTCAGGACAAATGCCTATCTATTTAGGAGGGACAGTTTAATTACCTCATATTTTCATAAAAAGAAATTCCAGATAGATTAAAGATCTAAATAGAAAACAAAACAAAAACTAAGCGTGATTTTACCATATAATCCAGCAATCACTCTCCTTTGTGTTTATATGAGTGAGCTGAAAATGTATGTCCACATAAAAACCTACACATAGTCATTTATAGTAGCTTTATCCAGAATTGACAAGACATGGAAGCAAACAAGATGTTCTTTGGTAGGTGAATGGATAAACTGTGGTACATCCACATGATAAAATATTCACCACTAAACAGAAATGAACTATCAAGCCTTTAAAAGACATGGAGGGGCCAGTCACAATGGCTCACGCCTGTAATTCCACCACTTTGGGAGGCTGAGGCAGAGGATCACTTGAGGCCGGAAGTTCAAGACCAGCCTGGCCAACGTGGTGAAATCCCGTCTCTACTAAAAATACAGAATTTAGCTGGGTGTGGTAGCACATGCCTGTAATTCCACCTGCTCAGGAGGCTGAGGCACAAGATAGAAAATTGCTTGAACCTGGGAGGTGGAGGTTGCAGTGAGCCAAGATCACACCACTGCACTCCAGCCTGGGAAATAGAGTAAGATTCAGTCTCAAATAAATAAATAAAGACATGGAGGAATCTTAAATGTGTATTATTACACTAAGTGAAAGCAGCACAATCACAGCTCACTGCAATCTCTGCCCCCCAGGTTCAAGCGGCTCTCCTGCTCAGTCTCTTGAGAAGCAGGGGTTACAGGCACCAGCTAATTTTTTAGATTAGCCCAGCGAATTTTTTGTATTTTTAGTAGAGGTGGAGTTTCACTATGTTGGTTCGAACTCCTACCTCATGATCTGCCCACCTCGGCCTCCCAAAGTGCTGGGATTACAGGTGCGAGCCACGGCGCCAGGTTTAGCTATTTGTTTAATCAAAGACTGTATGAATATAGGCAATGTCTTGCAGTCTCATTGTTCTTTTAGAGGTTGGATTTTTAAAAGTCAAATTTCCTTCCCTGTTCTCTCCAGTTCCTGGGGCTATAACATCTCATGACGTGAGGACATATTGCTCTTACTTCAGTGAGCTTTTCTTGAACTTTGTGTTCAATATTATTAAGAAGCACACATAAGATAAAAATAGAGTTCTTTAAAGATGTCTGCCTCGTTGAAAACTGGGATTTTTTTAGTTCAGTAGTGCTATCTGTATCTCAGAAGAGCAGATACAGAGCTTCCAGATAGCTGAATACATGGAGATTCCTAGATGGTGGCATGCCCAGGGAGGGTGTGGAATCTCTGCACATTGCTTCCCCAATACCTCACCCTAACCATCTCTTCATCTGTATTCTTTGTAATATCTTTCATAATAAAACAGCAAACAAAGGTTGTGAAGATACCTGTAAAGAGTTCTCATCCTTATTGCAAGCCAAAGAGAATGCAATTGATATGGTTGGCTGTGTCCCTACCCAAATCTCATCTTAAATTGTAGCTCCCACAATCCCCACATGTCATGAGAGGTACCTGGTGGGAAGTACTTGAATCATGGGGGCAAGCCTTTTTGGTGCTGTTCTCATGATAGTGAATAAGCCTCACAAGATCTGATGCTTTTATAAAGGGGAGTTCCCCTACACACGCTCTCTTGCCTACGACCATGTAAGACATGCCTTGTTTCTCCACCTTCCACCATGGTTGTGAGGCCTCCTTAGCCATGTGAAACTGTGAGTCAATTGAACCTCTTTCCTTGTATAAATTACTCAGTCTCAGGTATGTCTTTATCATCAGCATGAAAACAAACTACTACAGCAATCCGACGGAATGTTCTGATCACAAAGTGTTTATCAGACACAGGCTGGCATGAGTTAATGGCACTTAAAAACCTGCAAGTGACAAATGATTCTGGGAGGAACAGCAGCTTCAATCTCTAAACATTGGTGCAGCTGAGCTTATTAGAGGTTTTCCAGATATTAACAAGAGCCTGTGACGGTACTAAGATCCTGAAGATGGTGAAAAGGAGCCTGGAACCTGGAGGCCACCAAGTTTTACAGGATTCTGGAAATCCTGGTCTCAATCCAAAGCTAGAATACAGAAAGATATCCTCTCAACTCCTTTTACCTTAAAGCACAATTTTAAAAATTGGATTGGTATCAACTATTAAAACCATCACATAAAAGAAGAAGAAGAAGAAAAGCAGCAACAAATGTCAGAGCCCCAGGGGAGCGATCAGTTCCTGGAGCTCCAGACAACAGAGAAAGCTAAGGGGGGCCTGGGAATCCTGAAGGAAAGAGGCTGGTTTCCAGGGGCTAGTGGAGGCATATTTCCTGATCTCTGCAGTGCCTGCAGGGGTCTCAGCCTAGGAAGGCTGTGTGTGTTTCGAAGCTTCCGGGACAAGAGCAGGCTTTTCTCTTAAATAGCAAGCAAGTCAGCAAGCAAGCAAATAAACGAAAGTGAAGACTTTCTCAAGCCACAGTGACCAGCAAACAAAATGTTGGGAGGGTAGGACAAATGAAGACAGAGATGTCCGTGTATTGGAGAATAGTTTCTAAAATTCTGCTGACATCAGCATCCTTGCTAAGAGCCACAGTGTCTGGCATGGGGAATATGAAGATTATTAATAAATAATCAAGAAGTGAGACAGACCCATGCATACATCATCCTAATCAGTGCCCATGGAAATACCTGAATTTCCCTCCAACCCAGACATTTGCTCAGCATTATTAGAGACGGGTCTGAGCTGGGCAGAGGAAAGGGCAGAGAGCTTGAGACTTCCCAATCCTGCAGATAACTGGACTTACCCTGCTTTGAGGCAGTATAGGGATCGTCAGGATTTTTTTTTTTTTTTTTTTTTTTTTTTTGCAATGTCTCTCGGGAGCCTTACCCTTATCCCCAGCTGTTTCCACTAGGCGCTTAACCAAGCATTTCTTCTAGGCACATATGGTTGTCTCCATGAATGTAATCTAAATAAACACAATATTCTCCATCCTCTTACATTTCCAACTGAGTTTTAACTACCCTATGGATTAGCTTCCTGGAAACATGTTTGACTGGAACACCCCCGATCCAGCTTTTATTAAAGTACAGACAGGTGAATGAAATTTGATGATTACGAACACAGAGGCATGGGGTAGGGCCTGTAGCTGCTGGGCTCTAATTATGCATAGAAGTACTTCATGAATTGTTTTACAGAGCTTGGGGGCCATTTTTGAGGCAGAGGGAAACCTGTCTTCCATCACTTGGGGGACATGGTGAGTTGCATTTCAAAGTCTGGTGTCCAGGCTTTTGAGATTTAGGAATTTTAAAGACTTCCAGTAGCCTGGTGACCCTGATGTGGACTTTCAGGATTTAAAACACAGATAAAGCTGATTTCCAACACCCAGCGGTAGTGATTATCTGTTGTTTTCACTGTACCATATTCGCTTATCTTTTTTGGGGGACCCGCTATTGCAACATTCCTCTGAAAGTCACTGTTTTCCTAACTTTCTGTCCAATATGTTTCTACTGTTGGGTCCAGGAGGCACAGGCCTGACCAGAATATTATTACATTTTCCTGGCTGCAGATTTGGTTTAAGAATGGGCCCAGTCAAAGCCAGTGAATTACAGTGAGACTGTGACCCAGTCAAAGCTAGTGAATTACAATGAGACTGAGACCCAGTCAAAGCTAGTGAATTACAGTGAGACTGAGACAGCTTTTCTACTGAGTTGAACTTGGAATTGCAGTTGCCATCTTGCTTGTACAAAAGAACCCTGAGAATGAAACTAGCAAGTCGGAACACAGAAACAAGAAATGGAGATAGAATGATATGATGGGCACTCATCATACCCAAATTCAGCTTTACTGCTTTAAAAAAAATACTGTAAAAATGCATGCGGTACATTTTCTTTTTCTTTTTTCTTTCTTTCTTTCTTTTTTTTTTTTTTTTTTTTTTGAGTTTCGTTCTTGTCATCCAGGCTGGAGTGCAATGGCACAATCTCTGGTCACTGAAACTTCTGCTTCCTGGGTTCAAGGGATTTTCCAGCCTCAGCCTCCCAAGTAGCTGGGATTACAGGCGCCTGCCACCACACCCGGCTAATTTTTGTATTTTTAGTAGAGGCAGGGTTTCACCATGTTGGCCAGGCTGGTCTCCAACTCCTGACCTCAGGTCATTTGCCCACCTAGGCCTCCTAAAGTGCTGGGATTATAGGCATGAGCCACTGCCAGGTATGGTGGTCTTCCAAGAGCCAGGTGACCCAATAGGGCTTGGTCTCCAAGGTCTACACTAGTGACTTCGAAACCTAGCTGATGAACAACAGACACAATAAAAAGATGAGCAGAACTTCTTATCAAGAAACCGTTCATCATTAGATCTGGTGGGATGGAGGGTAGGCATAATTGGTATTTTTCAAAAGTACCCATATCATGTATCTATTGCTGTACAGCAAAACTTAGTGGTTTAAAGTAATCGTTTTATTTGTTCACAGTTCTCAAGGGGCTGTTGATTTGGGGGTGGGGGTGCAGCCAAGAGGTTCTTCTGCTAGCTTTCTGTGGAACTTTCATGTGGGTGCTGTCAGCTGGCAACTCAGCTGGGTGGCCTCACCCTTGGCTGGCAGTGGGTATTAGCTGGGGACTACAGAAATCCAGCCCAGACTTGTCCACATGGTGGCAGCATCTAAGGGCAGGAAAGCAGAAGCTGTAAGGAGGTCTCCGGAAGTCTAATCTCCTAAATCACACACTGCCAATTCCGGCATGTGTTATTGGTCAAATCAAGTCAGCTTCCAGAATCAGGAAACTAGTTCCCTCCACTCCCTGGGAGCAACTGCAAAGGATGTGCCATGTTTAATCTATTACAGTACCCAAGTTTCCTAAGCTTTAATCCAACAAAGTACTACCAATTTAGTGGCTTGAAACAAGGCAAATTTATTACCTTACAATTCTGGAAGTCAGAAGTCCTAAAATTAAGGTGTAAGCAGCGATTCCTTCCTTCTGGAAACTCTAGAAGAAAATTTGTTTCCCTGCCTTTCCCAGCTTCTAGAGGCCACCTTCATTCTTTAACTCATGGTCCTCCTCCATCTTCAAGACCAACAACAGCATCTTCAAATCTCTCTCTCTGACTCTGCTTTCACAGTCACATTTTCGTCTCTGACCCTCCTGCTTTCCCCTTCCATTTTTTTTTTTTTTTTTTTTCAGATGGAGTCTCAATCTGTCACCCAAGCTGGAGAGCAGTGGCATGATCTCTGCTCACTGCAACCTCTGCCTTCTGGGTTCAAGTGATTCTCCTGCCTCAGCCTCCTGAGTAGCTTTGACTACAGGCACACAACCACCACGCCAAGCTAACTTGTATTTTCAGTAGAGGCAGGGTTTCACCATGTTGGCCAGGGTGGTCTCGAACTCCTGACCTCAGGTGATCCGCCCACTTTGGCCTCCCAAAGTGCTGGGATTACAAGTGTAAGTCATCGCACCTGGCCTCCCCTTCCATTTTAAAAGGACCCCTGTGATTACAGTGGGCCCACTCAGATAATCTAGGAAAATCTTCCCATCTCAAGAGCCTTAACTTAATCACATTTGTTAAGTTCCTTTTTTCAAGTAAAGTGACATGTTTACAGATTCTTAGCTAAGATGCAGCTCACGCCTGTAATCCCAGCACTTTGGGAGGCCGAGGTGGGCGGATCATGAGGTCAAGAGATCGAGACCATCCTGGCCAACATGGTGAAACCCCGTCTCTACTAAAAAAAATACAAAAATTAGCTGGGCATGGCAGCGTGTGCCTGTAGTCCCAGCTACTTGGGAGGCTGAGGCAGGAGAATTGCTTGAACCTGGGAGGCGGAGGTTGCAGTGAGCCGAGATCGCGCCACTGCACTCCAGCCTGGTGCCCGGCAACGAAATGAGACTCTGTCTCAAAAAAAAAAAAAAAAAAAAAAAAGATGCAGACATCTTTGGGAAACTATTATTCTGCTTACCACCTTCAGAATCTCAAATCAAGGGAAACTATGTCACAGAATTCAAAGGGTCCAGTGGTCTAGCCTGGGCTAGCCTGCCAGGCTCAGGGAATACAGGTAGAATACAGGCAGTCAAGAGGCTGGGTTTTCAAACAGACCAGGGCTTGAATTTCAGTTCATTATTTACTGGCTGGGTAACCTTGGGCAAGTTACTAATCTCTGAGACTGTTTTCTGAAGTGTAGGATGGAGATAATACCTATCTTACGGGACTACTGTGAGTTTTAAATGAGCAAATATATTAAAGTGCTTCAGATGGTGCTTGGAACATAATAAAATCAAATGATGATTAGAAAGAGTTCTGGTTTGGTTTGAAGATTTCAGAAATGAGCCGGGCACAGTGGCTTACACCTGTAATCCCAGCACTTTGGGAGGCCGAGGCCGGTGGATCACCTGAGGTCAGGAGTTCAAGACCGGCCTGGCCAACATGGAGAAACCCCATCTCTACTAGAAATACAACATAAGCCAGGCATAGTGGCACATGCCTGTGATCCCAACTATTTGAAAGGCTGAGGCAAGAGAATCGCTTGAACCCAGGAGGCAGAGGTTGCGGTGAGCCAAGATCGCACTATTGCATTCCAGCCTGGGCAACAAAAGCAAAACTTCGTCTCAAAAAAAAAAAAAAAAAAAAAAAAAGATTTTAGAAATGAAGCTTCATAGGACTCCCCAGGGCTGTAAGTGGAACTGGTCACGCTGACTTAGGAGGAGCAAGCAGAACAAGATGGCAAAAAGTTTTGGAAAATAAAATATGTGAGGGGTTTGGGATAATAAGGACAACCTTCCGGGTTTAGGAGTCACAGAACTAGGCTTGTATAGTAGTGGGAAGAGGCAGTCCTGTAATACAGTACTTCGGGCATGGCTTTTGTTTGCTTTGTTAATAAGGGGAATATTTCAGATCTTGGTGGAGAAGGGAGGGCATAAGAGTAGGAGATGTCTGAAGTGCAGAAGAGAGACAGTTTTCTGAGGCTCCAGAAAAATAAGCCATGGCTTTAGTGTTCCAGTGAGCTAGGTTTCAGTGTTTCTGAAAAAGATAGCAAGTTTATGTTTCAGGAGCACAGGTGAATTTGAGGTTAATATAGCTTGGGAGAAAGAGTAAGTTTCACTGGTTCTCTCCAGATGATTTTTAAAATTTTTTTCCAGTTTCATGATGTACATGTCACAGTACACATTATGGCACATTTTGCTTTATAGAAATGTATACCAATGAAACTTGTTCAAACTTAGCATGACCTACCAACAGCTATTTTATCATAAAATTCCAGGTAAATGTGGCCACAGGGATGTTTTATTAATCTGTGCATTTGAAACTGTGATCACATTGTGAATGTCGCAGTGGGTTTTTAAGATCCTGGAATAGTTGAATCTTTTTTGTCGTTATTTCCTCACTTTGTCAATATATCGGAACTGGCAGATATCTTACTTTTCAGATTTCTTAGAATTGGCTTGAAAGGACAGACAGGCATCTTATATGACTTTTGGCTAATTCATGGTGGGTAAATCTGACTTTAACTGCATGGAGAACGATAATGGTGACTTTAAACTACTCCTGAATGAGGCTTTGGAGGGAAAGAAAGGGCATGAATCATGTGGAAGCTGCTCGGGAGCTGGAGGAGACAGGGCAGTGCTCATCAGGGTTGTGGAGGCTCCTGCCAGATCCCTCATGGGACATTAACCCTACCACACAGGGGCTCTTTGAAGAAACATTGGGTCACTAAGGTCAGAGATTTATGAAGCTCCAGCACCCTCAGAGAGTCCTCTTTCCCTTGACCATGGGAACAATAGGCTAAAGATAATGGAGGCCTCTGTATTTCCCACCTTAGGAACAAGAAGGGGAGCAGGAATGCTTCCACTTGGCTCTGGAAGATGTGTCTTAAACATACACTGCAGATGCAATCCTCTCATAAGCAGTGATTCAGAATGATGTAAGAAATCATGTGGGGGCAAGTCTCATCTAACTGTTTAGGGAGGGCAGTAAAGTGGTCTGAGGTGTCCACATAAGTACTGAGAATGGGGATTATTTAGTAGAATTTTGCAATCTTAGAGCTGGAAAAGACTTCAACAGCAACCTCCTCCAATCTCTGTGTTGCCATGGAACTCTTTCTTCAAACAAAAGCTTCATATGAGCACAAATACACACCCCTACGAAAGCAGAATTGCTCTGGTTGCAGAGTGGGGGGAGGGGGAAACAAAAAATTATTTATAAAATTAGAAAACTTTAAAAAATCATCATGGAAGAAAACTTTTATATTTATATGTATATCATAGGGAGGCTAAAGTTAACATTGACCACAAAAAATAAAACTTCCCAAAACAACAGATTCTTCATTTATAGCGTGAAGAGGCTTTGATTCTTTACGGACATTTTTACTTGGAGTCCTGAGAACAGAGATATGACTTTCGGTCACACGGAAATGAGCCTTGGATGGGAATTTTTAAGATTTACGGGAACTGTGCCATACTGATTTGGGACAATGAGCGTCCTAGTCCCAGCAGGTGGCGCCCGTGTTCGGCATTTTGAGAACGTCTGCTGTCTTCTGGACTCCAGAATCTGGACGGTCCGACCGCCTCGTGCTTGGTGGGTTTACTAGCTCGGACTGGTTCTTACTACCCATCGTCTAGGAAATTTTTAAAAACAAACCAACCAACCTATAAAACATTTGACTGGATGCCACAGGAAAACACTTGTGTTCGGGTGTTTTAACCTCCAACGATGGAACTCTGCTTAACATTGGTGTTTCTGAGGTGTCTTAGCATCAGAAAAGGAAAGACACATACACAGATTCTAAGGGAAAAGACAGGAAGGGCCTCCCAGGGGTCCAGGTGTGGCTGCAGGGCGGTGAGGCGTTAGAAGCTTCTAGTCCAGGTTTTGCCACTTCACGGTCATGTTTCCTACCTGCCAACAGTCGGTGGCTGACTGTTGTAGGGGAATCAGACACAGCCCAGCCTCTATCCTGGATCCCAATTAAGTCTAAGAGACGAAAGTCGCCTGGTACGGTTACTGAGATCAAATGCTCATAAACCGAGGCAGTGTCAATAAACGGGTTTATTATGATCGCTTTCTCATGTAACTCACCAATCCCCGGAGGGCCGTCCCGCGGTGGGAAAGCCTAAAACAATACACAGGTTTTCATTCATTTAAAATTCCTCTTGAAGCCGGAGGTTTTAGAACTTCCAGGACGCCACGTGCTACTTAAGGGACCGCGGACCGCAAGGGGCGGGCAGCCCTTCTGAGACAGAAATCACGAGTTGTTACTTTCACCCCTACTCCGCCGGACCCCCGTTTCGGTCCGCAGCTCCCGCCTGGGAATCCGAGCCGCCTAGGCCGCGGGCTCCCGGCCCCCCGCCTCCAGCGCCAGGCACCGCGCGGGCTCCGAGCGCCCCGCCCCCTACACCGGCCACGGGCCCCGCCCCCGTGCGTCAGCGCGTAGCCGCGCCGAGGCGTTTCTCGGGGGCGTGCCGCAGTTGCTAGGCGACCAGGCCGCGCCCCCTCCCGCCCCTGCAGCTGCGTCTCCCAGCTCCCCAGCCCCGGCCAGTCGGGATCGAAGGCGCGCGGAGCTGCAGTGTCTGGCCGAGAGTCCCCGTGGGACCGTCGCGCCGCTGAGGCAGCCGTCCCGGCGTAGGTGGCGTGGCCGGCCGGACCCTCCAACTGGCGCCCCTCTCCGCGCGGGGTCCCGAACTAGCAGATGGGAGGCACAGCTCGCGGGCCTGGGCGGAAGGATGCGGGGCCGCCTGGGGCCGGGCTCCCGCCCCAGCAGCGGAGGTAACGGCGCCGCGGGGTAACGGGCTGGGGGCGCCACAGAGAGCGGCTGGCGCTGGCTGGCGAAGCTTGGGGGCGGAGAGGAGGTAGAGTGAGCCCTTAGCAGGAGGGACGAGGGCAGGGGTCTGACTACCTCCCCAGGACCACCCCCAACTCGTCTCCATCAGGGCCTCCTCCCACCACCTCCGACTCACCGGGTGCGGGGGAGGGGGCTAGAGCAGAGTCAGAGCAAGAAGAATTTCCACCCCTGGATTACCTCTGAAACCCTAGATCGCGGATTATGCTAAGAAGCTCCGAAAATCTAGGACTTTTTGTGGGGCTTTTTAGCAAACCAGTAGAGCCCGGGAGCAATACCTTGGAAAGAAGCCCTGTTGCTTAGAGCGGATAACCGAGAGCTAAACTGTTGGGGCTTTGCTGTGAGGGGTGCGGTCTGGCCTCGGATGTGCAGGTTATGGACTGTGCTGGGTTACAGCTTTCTCCAGATCCTATTTTGAGAGATTCCCCACCTGGCGTTGTATTTTACACCTAAATGGAGATAATAGACCTCTGCTATCCGCTTTATTTGCATACAGACTCTTTTTATTTCCTCAGGCTGTTAGTCACTGGGCAATCTTGCAGATTTTAGTTTTTCTTTATAAATGTGGACGACTGTCCTGGTTTGTTTTATGAGACTTATGGCAAAGGGTCAGTCACATCCAGAATATTTGGTTTCTGTCGGTGAAGCAGTTTCCTGTTAAAAATATAGACATAGTCTGTCAGAATGTGAGCATGTTTTTTAAAAGAGCATTCCAAAAATATTTGTAGCAGTTTTTTTTCTTTGTATTTTTATAACACATCTATAAAGAAAACTCTAGAACGAATTTCACAAAACAGCTTTTAAAGGTGACCAAGATATTCCAGGATATTTTAAAAGACATTTAAAAATTATTTCTCTGCAATATCGTCATTGTTATATTCATAGTGTATCATGTAAAATGATACAATGAAATGCTGATGTAACTGGGAAATCCGTGTTCTTGGTAGCAGATGAAATACATTATTCAGGGCCATCTTGTGGATTAAATAAATCCTCTCCGTCTTTTGTGTTCCCTTACAGTGGTGGAGCCACAGTGTTAAAGAACAGAGAAGTGATCCTTAATCATTTAGAATTTTGCCTCCACCATCCACCAGAAAATGAAGTGGAAAGAGAAGTAAATTCAATACATTTTATAATTTAGAGCATCCTTTTCGTGTTTGCTGTAGTACTTACTGTATTTTTCTACAAGTTAGGTAGATGTAAGTTAGGCAAGTAAGTAAATGAATAAAGAGAAGACAGGCTGAAAAGGGCCTTTAATTTCTTGCCTGTAAGACCCAGAAGTGTGTAGACTGGAGCTAGTCTTCCCATTAACATGGGGAAGACAGACTCAGAGGAGAAGGTAGCACAGCCAGTGTTAGAGCTGAGATTAGAATCCAAGTCACTGACTTTGAAAAACAATTACCTCTGTTAGTTTGTTCTGGTCAGTGTTTTTCCTCTATGAGCTTCAGATTCAAACTCGCCTTTATTTTCAAGTAGTATGTTATTATGAGATCCTTCTGTCCTTGTTGTTTTTAACAACATTCAGAAAGACTTGTCTCAACTATTTTAAAATACAAACCTAGAAATGCTGTCCTTAAAAGACAAAAGTTGGATTTCCTCTGTTCCTCTGCGAAATACCCCAGTTGTTTGTATTCAATGCCAAAATGTAGTGTAGACATTTATTTCTGTTATTGTTCCTTGTAGCAGATATGAAGCAGTTAAGACACAGAATGTTTTGGAAAGACAAATTTGTAGTCTTCAGTTACTGACAGATTTTATCTGTAATCCTTTCAATTAGGTTGGGGGATGGTGTCTATGATACCTTCATGGTAATAGATGAAACCAAATGCCCACCCTGTTCAAATGTACTCTGCAATCCTTCTGAACCGCCTCCACCCAGAAGACTAAATGTAAGTAAAAGAAGTGATTCTTTGTACATGAATTGTTTTGAAAAGGAGGAAGTGCTACTTAATGCTCAAGGTACTCTTATGTTTCGCTGACAACCAGACTTTCTTTTTGATTTCTCTTGACTTTGGAATGACAATGTCTGTGGTCCAAATTTAGCTTTTCAGAATGGTTTTGATTTGGAATCCACCCTTTTATTTCCATCTCCACTGGGATAAAGATATAGCACTGGGAAAAAAAATAGTATGCTACTTAAATGTAGGTAATGCTTATTTTTGTACAGGATGATATACACCTGGTATTACAAAGGCTCCTTTTAACAAAAATAAGAAACAGACAACATCTTGGAATTCATAGATCTGCAGGGTTTTTTTCCCCCTGCAAGATGGAAATGCAGTCCTCATTTATTAGTATGCTAAAGAGAACCAAACCATTTCACAGACAGGTCATAAATAAAACAGTTTGGTTTTTGATGCATCATTTTGGGGGCTGCAGACAACTTAGCTTTTTTTTTTTTTCTCTAACTTAAGATAAAATTAATTCACATTCCCTCAGCATGCATAGAGTAGTAGGCAGAGCAGGGTTTGGCCAGCTTCCATGACAAGGAGAGGCTATCCTATGACTTTAAAATTTGCTGCATATGTCATCAGATGAACAAACTGAATAATTGAATTGACTCATTTGTAATATTTCTTCTTCTTCTTCTTTTTTTTTTTTTTTTTGAGATGGAGTCTTGCTCTGTTGCCCAGGTTGGAGTCTCGCTCTGTTGCTCAGGCTGGAGTCTCGCTCTGTCACCCAGGCTGTAGTGCAGAGGCACAATCTCGGCTCACTGCAACCTCCGCCTCCTGGGTTCAAGCAGTTCTTCAGCCTCAGCTTCCTGAGTAGCTGGGATTACAGGCGTGTGCCACCATACCTGCTAATTTTTTTCCCTGTTTTCAACAATTTTTGCCTAAAAATCACCTTATTCCCACCTTCTCCCCCCGCCCCCCCGCCCCCCGAGATGGAGTCTTACTCTTTCACCCAGGCTGGAGTGCAGTGGCATGGTCTTGGCTTATTGCAATCTCTGTCTCCCAGATTCAAGCAGTTCTCCTGTCTCAACCTCCCAGGTAGCTGGGGCTACAGGCGCCTGCCACCACGCCCAGCTAATTTTTGTATTTTTAGTAGAGACAGGGTTTCACCATATTGGTCAGGCTGGTCTCGAACTCTTGACCTCAGGTGATCCATCTCCCTCGGTCTCCCAGAGCACTGGGATTACAGGCATGAGCCACTGTGTCCGGCTCTTTCCCCACTTTGAACACGAATAATATACAAAGTGTGAGCTAAAAATATTTTAAAGGCTGATAACCCTATTTTTCATCCCCTTTGTGGAGTGCAGTGGAGTTTCTTTCCACTCTTTGATATTTCTTTAATACGTCAAAATGTCTAAGAACTTCAGAACCATATACACCTTATGTCGACCGTCAGATTGCTTGCTTATTTACTGCCAGTTGGCTCACCTCTGTAGGAAACTATTTGCAATTGGGTTGAAGTGTTAGCATCTGACTTTCAGTCATTTTAACTTTGACTCAGAGTTAGCCATTGCTATTTATCTTCCAGTAGGTCACTTATATTGCATGTTTCAGGATCAAAATGAAGGGTGTTCAGAATAACACTTTTGTAGGGGAGCAAGAAGACTTTAGATTCTAACTCAATGATGTCTTTACTCTTTTTTTAAATTTTTTTTTTTTTTTTTTTTTGAGACAGAGTCTTGCTCTCTCGCCCAGGCTCGAGCACAGTGGCACAGTCTTGGCTCACTTCAACCTCCGCCTTTCGGGTTCAAGCAATTCTCCCTGCCCCAGTCTCCTGAGTAGCTGGGATTACAAGCACCTGCCACCATGCCTGCATAATTTTTGTATTTTTAGTAGAGATGGGGTTTTGCCATGTTGGCCAGTCTGGTCTCAAACTCCTGACCTCTGGTGATCCACCTGACTCAGCCTCCCAAAGTGCTGGGTTTATAGGTGTAAGCCACCATGCCAGGCCGTCTTTACTCATTATGCTGGAAAAAAGGGTCTTTTAACCTCTTGGTACCACTTACATTTCATTATGCCATGACTCTATCCCGAGATCTTGTTGCTCTTTTTACAAAGTCTTTTAGCTTTATTTATTCAAAATGGTCTTATGTTCTCATGGTAAACTATAAATCATCTGCCCATATGCTTTTATTAGGTTAAGTTTTGCATTGCAGGGATTTAGGGCTTGGGAGCAGGGATTTAGGGCTTGGGAGCAGGGAAAAAGGTAGGGTTTTATATTTGGATGAGAAGGATGTTCCTTTTGAATTTCTCAACAAGATTTTTAAGACTTGATTAATACAGTAGAAGATTCTATTTGAAATGCCACAAGCCCTTGAAATTTGTAGTGTATATGAAGCATTCTTATGAAATACAATGTGATAAATCTGACAGTATTCATTTCTCTGGATATATTTACAGGGTTAAGTAAATGCTTGGTAGAGTCAATTATATACATTGCTTCGTTATTGTGATTATAATGTGATTATAACTCTAGACTAGAAATATTTCGTGATTTTTTTCAGTAGGTTTTTGGGGATCAGGTGGGTTACATGAATAAGTTCTTTAGTGGTGATTTCTGAGGTTTCGGTGCACCTGTTACCCTAGCAGTGTATACTGGACCCAGTGTGTAGTCTTTCTGTCACTTCCGCCCACAGTATCCCCTTGAGTCCCCAAAGTCCATTGTATCATTCTTATGCCTTTGCATCCTCTTCATTGCTTAGCTCCCACTTGTGAATGAGAACATACCATGTTTAGTTTTCCATTTCTGAGTTACTTCTCTTAGCATAATGGTCTCCAGTTCTGTCCAGGTTGCTGTCAATGCCATTATTTCATTCCTTTTATGGCTAAGTCGTATTCCATGGTATATATATACCGTAATTTATCTACTCCTTGACTGATGGGCATTTGGGGAAATATTTAGTGTTTTGAAACAATTAGACTTTAATATGTGTGAACACTGTAGAGTTTTCTAGAATAATGGAAGGAAGGTTTTATTTATAGCACGTCAGACTTGATATGTAATTGATTCAGACCAGTATTTGGGTTATTTGTAGGAATGGAAAGAAAGTTAAGAAGAGAACCCCTCCCTGTGTAGAAAAGTTATCTCCCATAATTCTCCAGGTTCACTGGAGAGGATGATATTGGTAGTGTACTACACTGAAGTAGCATACTCTGTTCTGGAAGGCACGCTTCGAGAGAGACATAAAGTGCAGCCCATGTTGAGAATGTGAACAGGAGAGTAAGAGGGGCTGACGTGTTTGGTGAGATAAGGAGGATGTAGTGGGGAACCTGCGGAATGGTGGTGGTAGGCACAGCACGGCCCCTTTTAGGTATCCACAGGGCTCCTGCTTGAAATTTGGACACTTCTGTGTAGTTCCGAAAGGCAAAGTCAGACTTATTTTGTGAGGAGAGAAATTTAGGCTTACTTTAAGGAAAACCATGAATCATGGACTCCAATCATGGCATATTTAATATTATTGTAATAGTTTTGTGGAAATTACATTTCTGATACATCTGTTGTTATTAATGTTGTGTACTTGAGACATTCTTATTGTCACAAACAGAAATGATGGGTTCCAGAGCCAGTGCAGCCTTACACATAGGCAGAATAGGGGAAATTCCCAGGGACAGACCCTGCACCACAAGTACCTTTCCTAGCAGCTTGCCACTGTTGACTGCGGTTCCTAGAGAGGCATTCCTTTGGGTTAGGACATTGATGTTCTGTTGAAGTTCAACTATCCATGGAGAGGTAACACAGTAAATTGTATAGCGGGTGGAAAGCATGTTTTATGTGGGGAGAAAGTGGGTGAGGCAATTCCATGTATCCTAAGTGAAGGCCTATTGTGGGTGTCGTCATTAAGCAAAAGGCATAGTTAGTGCTAGATGCTTGATGGAGGGAGATCAGACTAGAGAAATGGAGGAAGCCACCAGAGAGAGAAGAGAGAAAGGGGAAGAGGAAGGGTGTATAGGAATTTAAACTTTAAGGTATTAAGAATTTTGCCAAAATGTAATCAGTGTCTTTTAAGTATTTTATGGTGGCTGAAATCAGAATTATTAATTCGAATTTGATCCACACAACATCCTGCAAGTAGATATTATTATCCATATCTTACAGATAAAGAAACTGAGGCTCAGGAAGGCAGCAGGGATCTACAGCTTTCTTTTCTTTTCTTTTCTTTTTTCTTTTTTTTTGAGATGGAGTCTTGTTCTGTCTCCCAGGATGGAGTGCAGTGCGTAAGCTCGTTCAATGCAACCTCTGCCTCCCGGGTTCAAGTGATTTTCCTTCCTCAGCCTCCCAAGTAGCTGGGATTACAGGCATACGCCACCATGCCTGGCTAATTTTTGTATTTTCAGTAGAGATGGGGTTTCACTATGTTGGCCAATCTGGTCTTAAACTCCTGACCTCAGGTGATCCGCCCACCTTGGCCTCTCAAAGTGTTGGGATTACAGGCATCAGCCACCACACCCAGCTGGACCTACAGCGTTAAGTAGTATAGCCAGGACCCCAACCCAGGCCTTCTGACTTCTTGTTTCTTCAGGATGTGTTTCAAGACTTAGGCAGTAAATATTTAGATGTATTAAAGTTAGTAATGATTTTAGGGAAAACTAGCCAAGATGCATGTAGATGTTTGTTTTTATTATGTAAATCTAATTAAAACCAAAGAATTAAAATATTTTCCTAGTTCCACCAAATTTATTTCCTAATAGATTGCAGGCTGGAGTGCAGTGGTGGCGATCTCAACTCACTGCAACCCCCACCTCATGAGTTCAAGTGATTTTCCCATCTCAGCTTCCTGAGCGGCTGGTACTATAGATGCGTACCACTATTCCTGGCTAATTTTGGTATTTTTATTAGAGATGGGGTTTTGCCATGTTGGCCTTGCTGGTCTTGAACTCCTGATCTCAGGTGATCCACCCACCTCGGCCTTCCAAAGTGCTGGGATTACAGGAGTAAGCTACCACAGCTGGCCAATATGTAGATTCTATATGCAGGCCTGTTTATTTTCTTGACCAGTGGTAATTTTCTTTTTTTTTTTTTTTTTTATTTTTATTATTTTTTTTTTTTGAGACGGAGTTTCGCTCTTGTTACCCAGGCTGGAGTGCAATGGCGCGATCTCGGCTCACCGCAACCTCCGCCTCCTGGGCTCAGGCAATTCTCCTGCCTCAGCCTCCTGAGTAGCTGGGATTACAGGCACGTGCCACCATGCCCAGCTAATTTTTTGTATCTTTAGTAGAGACGGGGTTTCACCATGTTGACCAGGATGGTCTCGATCTCTCAACCTCATGATCCACCCGCCTCAGCCTCCCAAAGTGCTGGGATTACAGGCTTAAGCCACCGCACCCGGCTGACCAGTGGTAATTTTCTACTTTGGTATCAGAGAGACTGTATCTGGCCCCTTTATTTTAAAACTAAATGCCAGGCTATGGCTGCATTTGAACTGGCTCTTTGACTTTGTTTAAGATCATATAATACATCATGTAACTGTAAGTGTTCTACAAATATCTAAATTGATCAAATGACTTTTAAAAAGGAGCAAGCAGGACTTTTGTAACTGAATTATGGGGGCTGTTTGAGGTGTGCCTACACTTAAATTTTTGTCATTTTTTTTTTTTTTTTTTTTTTTTGAGATAAAGTCTCATTCTGTCACCCAGGCTGGAGTGCAATGGTGCTGTGTCAGCTCACTGCAACCTTCACTTCCAGGGTTCAAGTGATTCTCCTGCGTCAGCCTCCCAAGTAGCTGGGATTACAGGCCTGCACCACCATGCTTGGCTAATGTTTGTGTTTTTAGTAGAGACGGGGTATCATCATGTTGGCCAGGGTGGTTTCAACTCCTGACCTCATGATCCTCCCACCTCAGCCTCCCAAAGTGCTGGGATTACAAGCGTGAGCCAGTGCACCCGGCCTCATTTATGTTTTTTAATATTGTTTCTTGTTATTTATTTTTGATAATTTATAAATACAATTTTTGTTTTGCTTAGGTTATATGAGAATTTCGAGTTTTTGAAGGTTTGGCCATTTTTTAGCTTACATTTTTAGAGATTATAACTGTAGCCCAGAGCTCCTCCAGAATTATCTGTTCCTCATACTGTAGGCTCTCTAAAATTACTAATAGATAAAGGACATTTTTCAGAGTCCGTTCAGAAAAATAGTTGTTCTTTTAAGTATCCTAGACTTCCTTTTATTTTTAACAACAGCTTTAACGTTTTTATTTTTCCAGCCCCTTCTTAATATTTTTCACTTATTTCTTTTTCTTTCTTTTTTTTTGAGACAGTCTGCCACTTTGTTGCCCAGGCTGGAGTGCAGTGGCCTGATCTCGGCTCACTGTAGCCTCCACCTTCCAGGTTCAAGCTATCCTCCTGCCTCAGCCTCCCGAGTAACTGGGATTACAGGCATGCATCACCACATCTGGCTTTTTTTTTTTTTTTTTTTTGGTATTTTTTAGTGGAGATGGGGTTTTGCCATGTTGGCTAGGCTGGTCTCAAACTTCTGGCCTCAAGTGATCCGCCTGCTTTGACCTTCCAAACTGCTGGGATTATAGACATGAGCCACCATAGCTCAGAACCTGGTGTTGAGCTATGTCAATGGGAAGGACCCTGGAATAGGAGCCAGAAGACCTAGGTTCAGATTCTGCTTCTGTCACTTGATAGTACCTTCTTGTTTACACTTCAGTATGCATTATTTTGATCATGCTACATGCCCTTAAGATTTGGGAAGATGCTTGAAGCAATTAGTAAACAGTGTAAGACAGTGGATGTGTTATACATAATCAAGTAGCAAATTATGGGGAACCAGCTGGAGAAGCTGCAGTTAGGATGTGAAGTTAATTAGTACAGTCTCGGAGTAGTTCTAAGTGGAAGAGAGAGGAATTGCATTGGGCTTTGAAGGAATGTAGAAGTTGAGGGGATGAGGGGGTGGAAGCATTCTCAGTACAAGGACACATCTGTAAGAAGGAACCTGGCATGTTGGGGGCGTGGGAAGACCACCTTGTCTTGAACAAAGCAAGGCATATGTGGGGATTAGGGATGGCTGCAATATTCAGGGAGTCTGAAAATTAATATAACACAAGTTGCCAGAGACTCTTGCTTTTCTTATCTCCTTTTTGAGTCATCTTAACTTTAAAATAAACATGACTAGATATGTTTTGTTGTTATTCAATCAGAGGAGGGAGGATTATTCCATCTTTCTAATGTTTTAATGACTTTAACATTGGATTCATTTTCTCTTTCATAGATGACCACTGAGCAGTTTACAAGAGATCGTACTCAGCACTGTTTGGATGGAGGTGAGATGAAGGTAGAACAGCTGTTTCAAGAATTTGGCAACAGAAAATCCGATACTATTCAGTCAGATGCCATCAGTGACTCTGAAAAATGCTCTCCTATAGTTTCTCAGGGTAAAAGTTCAGATAGCTTGAATACAGTAAAACCTAGCAGTTCATCCAAGGCACCCAAAGTGGTACCTCTGACTCCAGAACAAGCCCTGAAGCAATATAAACACCACCTCACTGCCTATGAGAAGCTGGAAATCACTAATTATCCAGAAATTTACTTTGTAGGTCCAAATGCCAAAAAAAGACATGGAGTCATTGGTGGTCCTAATAATGGGGGTTATGACGATGCAGATGGGGCCTATATCCATGTACCTCGAGACCATCTAGCTTATCGATATGAGGTGCTGAAGATTATTGGCAAGGGGAGCTTTGGGCAGGTGGCCCGGGTGTATGATCACAAACTCCGACAGTACGTGGCCCTAAAAATGGTGCGCAGCGAGAAGCGCTTTCATCGCCAAGCAGCTGAGGAGATCCGGATTTTGGAGCATCTTAAAAAACAGGATAAAACTGGTAGTATGAACGTTATCCACATGCTGGAAAGTTTCACATTCCGAAACCATGTTTGCATGGCCTTTGAACTGCTGAGCATGGACCTTTATGAGCTGATTAAAAAAAACAAGTTTCAGGGTTTTAGCGTCCAGTTAGTACGCAAGTTTGCTCAGTCCATCTTGCAGTCCTTGGATGCCCTCCACAAAAATAAGATTATTCACTGTGATCTAAAGCCAGAAAACATTCTCCTGAAACACCACGGGCGCAGTTCAACTAAGGTCATTGACTTTGGGTCCAGCTGTTTCGAGTACCAGAAGCTTTACACGTATATCCAGTCTCGGTTCTACAGAGCTCCAGAAATCATCTTAGGAAGCCGCTACAGCACACCTATTGACATATGGAGTTTTGGCTGCATCCTTGCAGAACTTTTAACAGGACAGCCTCTATTCCCTGGAGAGGATGAAGGAGACCAGTTGGCCTGCATGATGGAACTTCTAGGGATGCCACCACCAAAACTTCTGGAGCAATCCAAACGTGCCAAGTACTTTATTAACTCCAAGGGTATACCTCGCTACTGCTCCGTGACTACTCAGGCAGATGGGAGGGTAGTGCTTGTGGGGGGTCGCTCACGTAGGGGTAAAAAGCGGGGTCCCCCAGGCAGCAAAGACTGGGGGACAGCACTGAAAGGATGTGATGACTACTTGTTTATAGAGTTTTTGAAAAGGTGTCTTCACTGGGACCCCTCTGCCCGCCTGACCCCAGCTCAAGCATTAAGACACCCTTGGATTAGCAAGTCTGTCCCCAGACCTCTCACCACCGTAGACAAGGTGTCAGGGAAACGTGTAGTTCATCGTACAAGTGCTTTCCAGGGATTGGGTTCTAAGCTGCCTCCAGTTGTTGGAATAGCCAATAAACTTAAAGCTAACTTAATGTCAGAAACCAATGGTAGTATACCCCTATGCAGTGTATTGCCAAAACTGATTAGCTAGCGGACAGAGGTATACCCAGAGATGCAAAATGTATGTATTTTTATGATCTTGCAAACCTGCAAATGGAAAAAAATGCAAGCCCATTGGTGGATATGTTTCTGTCGGACTAGATTTTTTTTTTAACAAGACAAAACATTTTTATATGACTATGAAAGAATCCTTCAAGGGCTAATTACCTAACCAGCTTGTATTGGCCATCTGGAATATGCATTAAATGACTTTTTATAGGTCAATGCATCTTGGTTATTATTGTCAGATATATTTCAACTGATAATACTATTGGTTTGAATCTCTTTTCTCTCAGTATAGAAGGTGTATCAAAAAATGTATCCTAACTACTCACTTCTAGTGTGCCCTGGCGTCTGTTCTGGTGGGGTCATCTGGGATGTGGTGGTAGTTGTGAATAAGAGCCAATGCTAGGTCTCTTGCCCCAGTAGGCCATCCTCTAGGGTCATTCTAGGTGAAAGAGCTCACAGCAGAATGTGGGGTGGGGGAGCATCAGGAAGCTGTTGGTGACCTGAACAATTGGTATCACTGTTTTTCAATGACTCATTCCTCTTCCTTTCAATTCTCTGATGTTTGGTGTTATTATTTTGTTATGCTGTTACTATTTTGCCTCTGATTTGTTTCCTAGTCACTCAAGGCATTTTACAGATGTCTTACCCCTTTACCAAATAACCCTGTAAGGTGCTGATTTAAAAACTGAGTCATATGCACTCCTTCTTCTTCCCTCTCCCATGCCCAAGGAAGATCAAACAGCTTCTCTGCCCCAGTTGACCCAGAATGGTAAAGCTAGAGAATCAGCATGAAAGCTGCAGTTCCCCAGCTTTGTGGCACTCTGCGGACCAGCCTCCTTGCTGCATTTTCGTAGAGTCTCTTCCTTATAAAAGTAATCACTCTCAGGTAAAGCTTTCTACGGTTTAAAAATGCTTCTTTTACATTTGTCTCCTTTCTTTACAGCTACCTGCTACCTTAATGTGCCACATTTTTTTTTCCCACTTTCACTTTAAGCTTAACGCTATTCCCTAGATCTGAGTGAACTTCAGTTAGAAGAAGAAAACTCTAAAAATCCAGAAGCTGTTGATAATCAAGTTTTCCCCTTTATGTTCCTTAATTTTGTTCTCTTCAACAACTTTTCTTTTTCTCTGCTAAGATTTAAACAGTGAGGGCTGATAATAAAACTAATTGCTAGGCCGAGTGCAGTGGCTCATACCTGTAATCCCAGCTACTCAGGACGCCGAAGCTGGAGAATCGCTTGAACCCAGGAGGCAGAGGTTGCAGTGAGTTGAGATTGTACCACTGCACTCCAGCCTGGGCAACAGAGTGAGACTCCATCTCAAAATAAAATAAAATAAATTTTATTTACTTAGAAGGGTAGAGATGGGACAGAAACCAACTCACTGCTGCTGGTGAGTCCATCAGCTGCTGGTTTTTTTTTTTATTTTTTTCTGTCCCTTTCTCTATTTCTGTCCTTTTCCAGAACAAAAGTATGCTCAAGTTCTATCCTAAATGTGTGCTCTTTGGGAGTCTGAGGTGGGTAGATCCCTTGAGCCCAGGAGTTCGAGACCAGCCTGGGCAACCTGGTAAAACCCTGCCTCTCCAAAAAGTACAAAAATTAGCTGAGTATGGTGGTACATGCCTATAGTCCCAGCTACTTGGGAGGCTGAGGTAGGAGGATTACTTGAGCTGATATCATGGCAGTGCACTCCAGCCTGGGCAACAGAGTGAGATTCTGTCCAAAAAAAAAAATTAAAAAAGTGTGCTCTTTAAAATTCAGAACATTTGCTTTCCACAACGTAGTTTTCAGAATGATCCAGTTCCATTTATTCTGGAATGTAGAGGGCAAACTCGGTGAGATTGGAAAGAGGCTCTTTTTGCTGGGCAATGTTGTAACAAGAAAAGAAAAATACCATGGGTATATTATTAAAGGAACTTTTGCCTTATCCAAAAGTAATCATGATTGCTGTAGCATAGGCTGTCAAAAATGAGAGAGCACAAATCTCACTGATGGTAGCATTATGAATGTCCAGAGTGGCTTCCGTCTCCCAGGTACAGGGCCAGATGGCAGAGAGCTGCTTAAACTGAGCCTTCAGCCTCATTAATAGGAGGAAGTCTTGGTACTTTTGGTGACTAAGTAACTGGATTATTTAAAACCTTAATTATCTCCTTTACTCCTGCTTTACAGAATGCAATTAATATACAACTCCTTTACATCCCTCTAATTCCTACAGAGGTTTCTTCGTTTTAAGTCTTCACCCTATCTCTTGATTCCATTTCTGAAGAAGCTGTGTGAAATTAGTCTGGTCGTTGGTTTTCTTCTCTGGTAGTGCCATGTGATCTCCTCACGTGGTGTACTAAATGCTGCTCATAACCCAGCCTCGTCGTCTTTACTCATCACTGCTTTCTTCAAGGGAGGTCATGAGACTGCCTCGTCTACTACCTCATGATCTGCTAGTCGAGATAGTGATGCTTTGGAAGATTGGAAGTCTCTGAATGAATTGTCCAACTTCTGCTTCCCCTCATTAACCACTTTGCATAGGTGTGGGAACTTTGCAGGTGCTAAATCTCCATGGCCATGAAGACGAAATATCGTGAGAAATGGGAACATCTCTTCACCGTGGATCAGCCTTCTTGCAACTGCTAAGAAATGCTTGATTTCTCTGCCAACTCCAGGAAGTAGTACAGCATGACTGAATCCTTCTTCAGTGAATCCTTTCATCCTAACATAGGGTGTAAAAGCTCATATCTACTCGAAAAGCTCATATCTACTTTTTCAGTAGATAGGAGCTTACACTGGCTTATGAATGCTTTTTCTCTAGGCCCAACAGTGCTATGACCCTCCAGCCTAAACAAAGCATGAGTTATTTTTGTATTGAATCCTTGAACTGCTAGCCAGGTAGGTGTTTCCTTAAAGTCCAGAAGGATTCAAGTCAGATGAAGGAGGTGGCACACCTGACTTAACTGCAGATAAGGGAGCATCGAACCTCTGCAATTTGCTATGTTGGATTTCTGCTTGGGATTCTCACTGAATAGTAAAGTAGGGAAAATGGTGCTTTTACTATTTTGCATTTTGTGTCAACATTAGCAGCCTGTTCCCACTCGGGTGCTGTCCAAGGCACATGTTTCTTTGGGATGTTTGGACAGAATGATCTGGCTTGTTGTATTTCCTGGGCTCGGGTACCACATCATAGAGCTGGTTAAGTGTAGCCAGCAGAGTGTCAGGACAGTTGACACTGTCTTCCAAGAGTGAATGTGTTGGCCTTTGGAGCTGCCACCAAAGCCATGTGTGAGGCAGCAAGCACATCTTTATGTGGCAGCAACGCTAGCATCTGATGGACGCGGATCTGCAGTCTCTAACACTGTATTGCTGTTGTCCTGAGTTTTCTAACTTGGAGAAATTTAAGCGTCTCCTGTATTATCTAGGTGGAAAATACGTTGAGGTTGTTTTGCCAGTTGTTATCAGTGTTGAAGAACCGCTCTTGTAAGCAAACTGTGTTAAAAGGATTGCCACCCCAAACGCATCTGACGTACACTGGGTGTTGGTGTTTGTGTTTTTAATGAGAGATCTCAGTACTGTGCCTGAACTTGGCAGAGACAGGAGCCTGTGGCTGAGGTTGGTGTGTGCTCTATTTCTGTGTATTGAATGGACTGTAAGGTTACTGACACTGGGCTAAGCCAAAGGGTATAGACAACTCATTACACTGCAGACAGATTTTAGAAAGCTACGGGAAGGCAGATGGCTGTTTCTGCCTAAATTTGGCAACCTAGAGAGTGATGCGGAGCAGAGTCATGGACGTTGGCACGCCTGCCTTCTGCAGGCCAATTCAAGTTTGAGGAGAGTGGGCTGCTTTAAAACATGGTGCTCGTGCAGATGGATTTGAGGGAGTTTATGTGTATAGAGTTTCAAGCTTAGGGACAAGTTGTGGTTTTTAGAGGCAATAACCCTATGCCACCTTTTTGGACACTGTTAAAGTTTCACTTGGATCCCTGCCCAGCCATAGCAATGAGTGACTGAATTGGATCCAAGCTGGAGCAGAAATTCAGACTGTCTCTTCCTCAGTTACTGGATTGTTCTTCAGCCATTTTTGTTCTTCCAGTCATTTCAGTCAAACTGGTTAGGTTGGTTGACTTCCTGATTTCTGAATTGACAAAATCGAATTTCCAAATTGCTTCTGACATGGTGAGAGTTGGGTTAGAATTTTTATTTCATTCCCCAAGTCGCTTTTTTTTTTCTTTTTCTTTTTGAGACAGAGCCCGACTCTGTCATGCAGGCTGGAGTGGAGTCGTGCAGTGTTGGCTCACTGCAGCCTCAACCTCCCAGTCTCAGGTGATTCTCCTGTGTCAACCTCCAAAGTAACTGGGACTACAGACACACAGTACCATGCTTGGCTAACTTTTTTGTATTTCTGTGGAAAAGGTGTTTCACCATGTTGCTCAGGCTGGTCTTGAACTCCTGGGCTCAAATGATCCACGTGCTTTAGCCTCTCAAATTGCTGGGATTATAGGCATGAGCCACCATGCCCAGCCTCATTTTTTCTTTTGGTATGGAAAATTGGCTAATCCAGCTAATACCTGCTCATCCTCTTGCATTCTATCCTACCTCTACCCTCAGAGTGATTGATGTACTCTTTCATCATGTACTATATGGCTTCTCCTTAGATTAAAAAGTAAGCTTCAAATGGGCAGGCCGAGGTCTTCATAATGCTCTGAAGGAACAGATTTTGATGCCCGCTGATCATGTTTAGGTGATGAAAGCTCATTTCCTTTCATGAACCAGGAGCATGCTCACCTCTTCTTTTAAGTTGACCCACGCAATCACTGATGTCTTCTTTTTGGGAGAGGGTAATCAGATAAGGATCATGTGAGGACATTTTCTTCTGGTCCAGTGTTAGACACAGTTACCTTGATAATAATGAAAAGGAAAGTGAATACTACCAAAACCTAACTATGATATAAGGATTTTGCTTCTGCCCCATAGGGGCTCTGAAAGAGTCTAGGCTTCCCAGAGGAAGTTTGGCTTATGACCATATTAGTATGCTTTGTTCCTAGGTGTTTAAGGGAGTTGGGGCAGACAGATTAGTTGGCTAATGTCATTACATTTTAGTTTTTGTGACATTTAATCTGTTAAGAAGGGGGCTTAATACACAATCAAAAAAAGAACAATAAAAAAATAAAAATTTCTACTGTGAAACTATTGCGATCTGCAGCAGCTGGTCATGTTAGAACACTTTCTGTTTTGCCTAATTCATAACTAGGCATAATTAAAGTTAAATGCTAAATTTTAGGTAGCAGCTGATAAGTGGTTCTAAGCTTCACTGACAATATTCCTACTACTTTGGTGAATCATGGAAAACTCTCTCTCCTTTATTTTTAATGATTTCTTTTGCATCTGTTATTGATGTCATCAACACAGAAGTTGGAAAGGTGACAGCGATTGTTCTAGACTGCCTCTGTATGCTTTTTCTTCTCTGAGAATTAAAAATCTGTACTTATCCCTTGAGCCAGGTGGAATTGCCAGAACGTGCTTTCCTCCACGTCTTCAGTCCAGATGACCAGTCTGTAGAGCGCTGTAACTTACATGCAGCAGGCATCCATGCTATGGAAAACCCGGAGTCAGCACAAATAAGGAGGAAGAAAAGGCCAGGGACTGGCAAATCAAAGGAGTTTTCCTCTGCCTGGGATTAACCTCCCAGTTTTAAATAATATTTTTAACATCCCCATTTTAACATATCCCATTTTCACTTTTGACCTATACTTCCCGAAACCCAGACTTTTAAAGAATTGACTTCCAGACCTGGCCTTTAGCCTAATATGATTAGAGTGTTTTTCTGAGCATCTGTCAAATTATGCTTGCTAATTTCAATGAGAAAAGATTTTAAGAGTCACAGTGAACCCATCCATAAGACTAAAAGCTGTCTGGTCCCTGAGATTCACAACCCCTGAGATAAGCCAGAACTACAAATACATCATCTAGACGGTGAAGGAGCAGGATATGATTCTTAATAGAGCTTGCCAACCACTAACTTAAACCTAGCCTTTAATACTTTTCTGTAACAGGAGAAGCCTTCCTGACTGGAGACTAGAAAGAGTTCACACCTCTGGCACCACATGAATACACTTAAAAAGAAAGGAGAGCCCCAGATCAGGCCAAGTGGTGACCTGTGGCTATTTCAGCTCAGAATGTCAGCCTCTAAAGCATCAAGTTTGAATGACTTTGGTGTCATGGGATTCTGTCATTGTTCATTTGAGTCTGCTGACATGCTTCCTCTGGAAAGTGCAGTTTGGCATGGATGAATCAGTGGTTTTTATTTGGGGTTTTTTTTTTTTTTTAATAAAAATGAATTGCTTTGAGAATCTTTCAGCATCTCCTGATTGTTTCAAAACCAAGGCTGAGAACTGTCCCAGGCCAGAACTCAGGTGCCATACTCTGAAGGAGGTGAGCACCAGTCACTGGGTAATTGGGGCTGTGCTGCAGGTGCAGCCTGTCTCACTCGATGACAATGACAGAGAAAGAAAATCTTGGGACGGGAAAAGGCTGCCATGAGATACAGCCTTACAGAGATTCCACTAGCATCCCTCCTTGAGGACCCAGAGCTGCTGTTCACAGTCTGGTTTGTGAGCTCCAGGCTTGCTGTGGAGAAGGAACGTGGGAAACCATATGGAGTTCTCAGGGCTGACCGTCTCCCAGGAACCCGAACCAGCAGCTCTCCCATTTACCGTCTTGGGGCCCAAGCTGAGCTTAAGGATGAAACCTGACAGGCAACTTTAAGGAATACAGTTTATTTTAAGGAATACAGTTCACTTTGAGGAATATAGTTTATTAGGAAAGTTTGGGTGTTTTTCTTAGGCTGGGGCCTCTGTCCGTGGGATGACTTTGAAAGCCCGAGGGAACAGAGCAAATGAAAGAGGAAAACAAATGTTGTTAGGGGCTGTGGGCTCTGCTCCAGCCTGCCTCTGGTCTGGCCCTGAGCCATGATTGCCCTGGCAACAGGAGCTAATTGGATACCTAACAGGGACTGCCTTCTGCCACCTTTGAGTTGTCCCCTAGATTCTTGTGGCATGAATACAATTCACTGCAGCCTCAGCCTCCCTGACCTCAGCTGATCTCCTACTGGAGCCTCTGGAGTAGTGGAGACTACAGACATGTATCACCATGCTCAGCTAATTTTATTTATTTATTTATTTTTATTGTTTTTAAGATGAAGTCTCACTCTGTCGCCCAAGCTGGAGTACAGTGGCATGATCTCAGCTCACTTCAGCCTCTGCTTCCCAGGTTAAGTGATTCTCCTGCCTCAGCCTCCCAGGTAGCTGGGACTACAGGTGTGCACTGTCACATTCAGCTAATTTTTTTTTTTTTTTTTTTTTTTTTTTTGAGACGGAGTTTTGCTCTTGTTACCCAGGCTGGAGTGCAATGGTGTGATCTTGGCTCACCGCAACCTCCGCCTCCTGGGTTCAGGCAATTCTCCTGCCTCAGCCTCCTGAGTAGCTGGGATTACAGGCACGCACCACCATGCCCAGCTAACTTTTTGTATTTTTAGTAGAGACGGGGTTTCACCATGTTGACCAGGATGCTCTCGATCTCTTGACCTTGTGATCCACCTGCCTCGGCCTCCCAAAGTGCTGGGATTACAGGCTTGAGCCACCGTGCCCGGCTGCATTCAGCTAATTTTTAAAAAAATTTTTGATAGAGAAGGGGTTTGGTTTTATAGGCCAGGCTGGTCTGGAACTCCTGACCATAGGTAATCCACCCATTTCAGTCTCCCAAAGTGTTGGGATTGCAGATGTGAGCCACCATGCCTGGCCAATTTTTTTTTTTTTTTTTCCTTTTTTGTAGAGATGGGGTTTCACCATGTTGGCCAGGCTGGTCTCGAACTCCTGGTCTCAAGCCATCTGCCCATTCAGCCTCCCAAAGTGCTGGGATTACAGGCATGAGCCACTGTGCCAGGCCTTCCCTGGATTCTTGAACAGGCTTTCTGCCTTGTGGGAGCCCAGCCTAAAGCTAGAAACAGACCTTCCCATACTCACATGGAGCAACTCCATGTTAGAGACATTAACTGCTACTAGAGGAACTATAGGCCAGGCAGAATTTAAAAGAACATTCAGCCTGCAGTATGACTGTTAAAATTCACCCATGATCAAATGCACTACAAGCCAGGATACTCCCATGGTCTTTTACGCCTTTTAAGACAAAAACTAACAGAGCTTAGAAAAGGCATTGAAGATGGCAGTGAGGGTTACTAGTGCATTGCCCATTGCTTTTTACTTTTTAGGAAGGAATTTCTCAGTTCAAAGGCAGAAATGTAAAGTGACTGCAGTTAGTCTGTGCAGATGCTAACGATTGACACCTTTCAGTAGAGTGAGACTGGACGGGATTTGACCTTGTTTTGCAGAGGCCGCCCAGCCCTGCCTTTGAATCTGGCTGTTGACCTGATCGAGGAACAGATCCAGGACACCCAATCTGAACCACTGCAGAGAATTCTTAATCATTCCCAGGGTGGAGCCCTGACCCAAGCTACACTCACCTCTGCTGTTCTGAAGCGTGTCTATATAGGCCGTGGTTGGTACATTGATTCTTTCACCAGTGACTGATTGAGCAACTGTTGTGTGCAAAAAAAGCACTCTAGTGGCATTTATCAAGGATGGGAGCGTCAGTAGCATTGCTGACCATATGCTTAGAACTTAACAAAAGCTAGGCAGTGGCTTTGGAAAAAAACTTGCCAGCAAGTTGTCTGCACTCTGTTCTGGTTTAAAATTTGTATAACTCTCTGTAAGTGAATGGGATGGGGAGGGGAGATGGTTTCAGAAGAGACTGTTCTCTGAGTCTGTGCATAGCAGTAAGGGGCTTGTGTCCTGAGTTGAAGGTGGAGGAGAAAAGATGGCAGGAGTGAAAGGCATGAAAGACATGCTATCATCCAGTAGCGACATGGCTCTCCCCTCCGTCTGTTTCTGACATTGAAGATGAGATAGGGCTACTCTTCAGGTTTCTCTGCCATGACTTCAGAAGTTTGGCTCTTTCTGCTCCGTCATCAAACTGATTATCTCCCATATTAGCCATCCAGAGGCTCGTGGGCAAGGAGGAAACAGCAGACCAGGCTTCCCTACCTCTCTTCCCCGATTACCTCATTTCCCTCAACAAGTAGCAGGCTGTGTTGCTGTTTTCTTTGGTTGCTAGATCAACATTCCTTACTTCTGTCCCACCAACAATCCCAGCCAGAGCCTGAGACTAGGGTGAATATGCGGGATGGCTTCAAAAACCTTATCCCTGAGATCTTTCACCCGAGTTTTTGAGCCACTATCCCACATTGTCCTGGTTCCATTCCCCTCTCAGTAAACACTCTTCGTTCATCCCTTTTCCCCTCAGAATTGAAGTCACCAGCTCCTTTAAAATGCCAGTGGATTGTCCAGGCAAAGTGGCATGTGTGAGAGGGAGGAGGCTTCAGAGCTTTTTCGGGGACCAAGAGGAGCAGATGGACCACAGGTGCTTCCCCTCAATGCTGCTAAAATAACGAGGGGCAGGCGCTTCCGTGGTGGGTCTTCCTGCAGGCACAACTGTTTCCCAACTGCTGTGTCACGCACGTCACTGCTACCCCTTCCCAGCCCAACCTGGCCTGGGGCAGCTGCATTTCAAAGAGAGGACTTCCCTCTGTTCTTTATTTAGTCCCAGTCTTAAATTCTACTACATTCAGAAGGGGAGGCGCTGCTTTTGCTGGGAAAGCTGGGCTGGGGCTGGAGGGAGACACAAGGCGGAGATTTCCCAGACCACAGAGTCGCAGTTGTAAAGTTAGAAACCTCGTAGGGAACAGCTGTGGGAGCCTCCTGGGTGGGAAGTACCCTCCCTCCCCAACCCCCACGGCTGCACTTCCACAGGGCTCGCCCAGGGGGCGCCAGGCCCGGCCTCCACCTTTGTCTGCCATCTCTTCAGTCTCAGTAAATGCCCAGTATACTCAGTGGGCTAGACACTGTGCTGGATCCATTCAAACATAAAGAACACACATGTCCTGGCTCTCTGGGAACCAAAGGTTTAGTGGGAGGTCAAAGATGTAAAGAATTGAAATACAATGAGATACATACGATGGTCGACATGGACTAGTGCACTAGAAACCAAGTATTCTCAAAAGAACCTTTGGGATGAAGAGTCCCTCACTAGACACGTGCATTTCCTCTTCTGTGTTTCCCTTATTTCTACCCTATCCACCACCCCACGGCACCAGTGGCCACCCACTATCTCCAGTGCCTCCTGCCTCAGAGATCACAAATGAATCTTCCCAGGCTCTTCCCAGCTGAAGAAGTGGGAGGCAGAGCGCCCAGCTGGAGAGACCAAACACCCCATCCCTTTAGTTCACAGCAGAGCCAGGGTTTCCAGCCAGACCCCTCCCTGCTGCGACCAACCCCTGCTGCCCGGACTGCCGTGTTTACAGTGCCCTTTCAGCAGCCCTCATCCCACTCCCCAAAGCCGCCAGATGGGTTTATTTTTACCTACTGGGCTGGAAAAGGGGCAAAGGCTGCAGCTGGGGCAGTTCTGTGGCGCCAGCTGGGACTTAAATACAATGAGAAAGTCCCACCCTGCCAGTTCTGCCTGAAGAGAACCCAGTAGGAAATAAATAGCACTGTGTACCCTTCCTGGTTGGCTGGCCTGCATATGTCTGCCTGGACTCCGGCCCGTCACATGAGCCGAGGCGGGTTAAAAAGAGAGCTCGGGTGATCTCTCAGCTCAGGTATCTGTCCCGGCATTAGAAGCTGTGGGGTGAGGGTGCCAGCTCTTCTTTACAGGGCCTGGTGGACAGGGAGGCCCAGTGGGCAGGGGCAATTCGGGACAGGGAGAGAGTGGGCCAGGAAGGGAGACAGAGAGGCAGACTTTGCCCGAGTGCCGGTCTGTCTCCAGCTATCAGTCTCCAGCTCTGGGCACTGTGAAAGGGTGATAACATTGGTAAGGACACCGTTGACTGCCTAAACGTTCTAAACGTTGGTAAGGGCAGATGACTGGAAGGGAGAAAAAGCTTGGCAGAAACTCCAGGACTAAATCTTAATTTGGCCAAAACTGTTGTTTCCATCACACCCCATCCCCTGCACACACACACACACACACACACACACGCACACACACACACACACACACACCACTGCATATCTTTTTCTTTCCTTTAGCTTTGACCCCCTTCCTGCAGTCCTGCCCCCTCCTCCACCCCTTCCAGCTCCGAAGGCTAGCATCTGCCTATCTCCAACAACACAGACACTTCTCCCTCCTCCCATGCCCCTCCTAGGGACTCAGGCCTGTGGCTGCTTCTCCTTTCTAGGCCTCAGTTTACCCTTAGGCAGCATGTCTCAGATCCCACTCCCAGGGCCCTCTAGGCAATTTAGGCCAGGAAACTTCTCCTGGGAGAAGTTTCACTTCATTTTACTGAAGTCCCAGAACTAGGTTAAAGGATTCAGCAAGCTGAAGACCTCCCTGTTCAGATCTGAATTCCCTGAGATGTCGGGGCGCCTTGAATCGAGAGGCTCATTTGCTCAGATACTCCTGGTGAGAAAAGTACCACATAGATTGTGGTTGGACCAGTGCAACTCCCAGAGCACCTGTTCATCGCAGTGGGTTGGCTGGATGGGGGCATCTAGGGATCCTCAAGGGACAGAAAACTTGCTCTGTGGGTGACATGGCGCTGCAGAATGGGGAGGAAGAGGGAACAGGAGCTGTGGTAGGCCCCAAGATGCCTGAACTTCCAAGAGCTAGAGTGATGGCCGTGGTGTGGGCAGGCAGGACACATTCAACAGCTCTTGACTAGACGATAGTTTTTTGTTTGTTCTTTGAGACGGAGTTATGCTCTTGTCACCCAGGCTGGAGTGCAATGGCACAATCTTGGCTCACTGTAACCTTTGCCTCCTAGGTTCAAGGATTCTCCTGTCTCAGCCTCCCAAGAAGCTGGGATTCAAGCATGTGCCACCATGCCCAGCTAATTGTTTGTATTTTTAGTAGAGATGGGGTTTCACCATGTGGGCCAGGCTGGTCTCAAACTCCTGACCTCAAGTGATCTGCCTGCCTTGGCCTCCCAAAGTGCTGGGATTACAGGTGTGAGCCACCACGCCTGGCCGATAGATTTTTCAAGAGAGAAATTGTTCCTCCTCTATAAAAAACAACTGCAAGTTTGCATATATAATTGGTCTAGAAAAACACTGGACATATAGGGAGGGAAAACAGTATCATTTATAATTTCAAGTACTATTCTGGAACTCCAAATTCCATGGAGATTACTCCTCATGTTGGGGACAAATGTTCATTTTCTCTGGTTGGGAAATTTAAGAAATCAAGGTGGAACTGGGCCATATGCAGAAGCATCTGACTTCCTGGAATATAATCAACACATTTGATTCTGAGCCAAGTTGAGATCAGTGCACCAATGTCAAGCAGGCGTCTGGGAGCTCTGACAGCATGGAGCTAGGCGTGGGGGTCAGAGACATTCCTGAGGGTACTGCATCTAATCCCCCTCAAGGTGGGACAATTGGGGAGTTGAATCTAGACACCATTTATAAAATGTGGATAGGGTTTGGGGAAACTATGAAAGGACAGTAAGGTACACCCAGGATAGCACATGGGGCAGAAGGAAGGGAGTGGTTGCTAGAATCTTAGCGCACAGTAGCTGTGGAAAAGGCTACAGTAGAGGGCTGCTGCCCGCCTGGCAGAAGCTGTGGCTTTTGCTAGAGGGAGGCAGGTGCTGTAACCTCCGGTCAGCGGGAAGAAACCAGGGAATACATGTGCTCGCCTCACCCTAGT
Organism: Saimiri boliviensis; assembly: GCF_048565385.1. Lineage (NCBI taxonomy): Eukaryota > Metazoa > Chordata > Mammalia > Primates > Cebidae > Saimiri > Saimiri boliviensis. The sequence goes on from NC_133462.1 coordinate 59,260,920, forward strand.
GCCAGCGTATTTTACTCCTGTGCCTCCCATTGGCCAATCAGAAGCCAGTGGACAAGGGAGTCTGATTGGCACCATCAAAAAATGCCATCCTTGGCCAGGCAAGGTGGCTCACACCTGCAGTCCCAGCACTTTGGGAGGAACTGGATCCCAAAGGTGAGAGGATCACTTGAGCTTAGGAGTTCAAGACCAGCCTGGGCAACATAGTGCAACCCCATCTCTTAAAAAAAAAAAATGCCATCCTCCGAGTGGATCACCTGAGGTCAGGAGTTTGAGAGCAGCCTGGCCAACATGGTGAAACCTCGTCTCTACTAAAAATACAAAAATTAGCCAAGCATGGTGGTGGGCACCTGTAATCCTAGCTACTTGGGGGGCTGAGGCAGGAGAATCACTTGAACCCGGGAGTCAGAGGTTGCAGTGAGCTAAGATCGTGCCATTGCACTCCAGCCTGGGCTTCAGAGAAAGAGACACTGTCTCAAAAAAAGAAATCGCCATTCCCTGGCACACAGAGCACAGTGTAGAAGGGTGGAGAGTGGACCCGAAGAGGCAAGGAGTAGGTACAGCAAGTCACTGTGATCCTAAGCAGGCAATTTCATCAGCATCAAGAAATGTTTTTTTTCTTTATTTTAGAGATGAGGTCTGGCTCTGTCTCCCAGGCTGGAGTACAGTGGTGCAATCTTAGCTCACTATGGCCTTGAACTTCTGGGCTCAAGTGATCATCCCACCTCAGCCTCCTCGGTAGCCAGACTACAGGGACGTGCCACCATGCCCAGCTAATTTTTTTATTTGTTTGTTTTGGTAGATATGGGGTCTTGCTATGTTGCTCATGATGGTTTTGAACTTCTAGCCTCAAGCAATCCTCCTACCTTGGCCTCCCAAACTGCTGGGATTACAGGTGTTAGCCACTGCACCCACCCAGGAGTAAACTTTTTTTTTTTTTTTTTTTGAGCACAAACCATGCACAGGCATCTTGTGCCAAGGATAAAACACAGAAATGGATTTTCAGCAACCTAGTAGTCCAGCTGGGAGACAGAAGCAGGAGTGTTCAGGGAAGGCTTCATGGAGGAAGTAGGAATGTGAGATGGGCGGGTGGGGGATTGGATTGGAGGACAGGTGAGCAGGACGCTGGGAGTACTTTCCTTCACTGTAGCAGAATCATTCAGCAAGTCCATCCACCCCAACGTCAATTTTCAGATCTTCCATCCCTGAGATTTTACATAATTGGCATGGCCAAAGATACCCATCTGACTGTAGCTATACGACTCCACGTATTACTTCTCACCTCACCTGGGAAGGATCAGTTTGCTTAAATGCTTGTCATTCCTGCTGGGTTCTCTGAATGACAGCTTTCTTCCAACTCCAAAGGTGATGTCCTAATTAATCAAGCAATCCATTGAAAATTCACTGGCCTTATAAGTAGGAGGCACTGGGAACTTGGGCTACACCTCTTCGGAGCACCTCTTCTCAATGAACTCATATTCTAATAGAACAGAGACATGTAGAAATGATGAAAATGTGTTCGGTAGGAGGTGTAATGGAGGTGTGAGCAAAGTTCTGGGGAAATACAGTGGAGAGAGTGACTAATTCCTAGAGGTGTTAAAAAAAAAAAAAAAGGCTTCAGAGAGGTAATATTTGCGCTGCAGCTCCATTAATGAGCAGGACTTGGTAGGCAGAGGAGGAAATTCCTGGCAGAGGACTTGAAATGTGTGGAAACAGCAAGAAGGTGAGAAAGGATGATGAACAATTCAGGGTGGCCAGAGCCTAGGATGGCAGTAATTGAGTCTAGTGAAAAAGATGTGGGCTGGTTTAAAGGGATATTATAGCTCCAGTTAAGGAGTTCACCAGTTAAGCCGACAGATAAGGAACTGAAGATGTTCTAACACGAGGGAAGGACATAATGAGCGTTCTTTTTGGAAGGCAATTTTCTAGGAGGAGATGACACTGCTCAAATACAAGCACTGGGACCTGAGACAGGGATCGATTCCTCTGCTCCTTTCAGGGACCCACCCCATATCCCACCTCCTCACCTCCCCATTCCCATCTTTCTCTAGAGAGCAGTTATTTGAAATCTGTTGCCATCCTGACTTTGCAATCAAAGAACAGGGCCAAATAAATGAGTGTATTTCCTCTCTTAGGACAACTCCTCTGGGTGAGTTGAGAACACCCAGAAGGACATTTTCCCCTTCCTCCAGTTTTTAACCCATTCCCAAATTTGACGACAGAGAGAATGGGATGAAACCTTAAGTGGAACAGCCAGTCCGTGGGACTCAGGACCTGCCAATCCTAGCAGAACCAGCCAACCCCAGATTATCAGTCTCCCTGGGGCTCGTTCCACATTTTGTGGCAATTCCCCCAGGTCTTAGCTGAAAAAAAAAAAAAAAAAAAAAAAAAAAGTAGGCCAGCTCTTTTCCATTTAATTAGCCCTTCCTCCAAGGACGCCAGGTGGAGAGAAGTAGGAACAGATGCATGTGGGCAGGGAAAGGCGAAAGTAGATGCTAAATGGGGTTCTGTGCGCCCAGGCTCAGCTCTACCAAGGCTGCTTCTCAGAGTAAGGAGCCCAAGAGGCAGACGAAGGGGCTGCAGCCTTTTGGCTTGCAAGCCGAGAGTCTCAGGCTCTGGGCACGGAGGGGAGCTGGCATGGCCGGTGAGGAGGCCAGAAGGGTGGGAGCAGGTGTCGGGGCAGCTGTGCAGGGTCTCTAGGGTAGGAGGAACCGCTGCTTCCTCCGCAAGGGCGAAAGCAGGGTGGCCTGGGGCTCACCCGTCCTAGTTTGGCTCCCATCTCAGGGCTGTGGGCAGCCAACAGCCCACACCAGGAGCCTGGTGACAGCAGCCAACTGAGGTGCTGGAGTCTATTTTTGGAGCCCTTAAGAGTGAGAGGAACTGCCAGCTGCCTGGGACCAGATGATCTCTGCAATGCCTTCCATATCTAAAACAGGGTGACGCGTGCGAAGCAAATGCAGGCAGCACAAGGGCAGGGGAAAGAGAAAAAGACCCCTTAGAGCACCGAGGGTCTTTCACCCTTAGCAAATACCGCCTTAGCGCCCCAGAAAGACCACCGATGTGGAGCAGCTACCCCCCCTGGTGGTGAATATCGGGATAAGGTTACACAGGGGCGACTGACTTGGCCCTCACTTGGCATTGCAATTTCTCCCCCAGGGCTCGGAAAGGGGACTGGGAGCCTGTGCTGTGAGTTTGGGGCTGATTCCTTTTCTTTCTAGCTCCCTTCTCTTTCTCCTGTTGGCAGTTATGGTCCCTAGCCAGAGGCTTTCAGCTTTATGGATCAACATGGCACAGTGGAGAAAGCATTGGTGGTGTGCTCTGAGTTTGAATTTCTTTATTTAAGCCGAGCCGTTTTCATTTCTGTATCTGTAATCTGGAGATGATGCTAGAGGCACTGTCTGCCTCCCAGGGAGGCTGTGAGATCCAGTGTGAACCACCAATCACAGACAGGGGAAGACGGATGCATCCTGGTCCCAGGACCCAGTTGGTTCCATTGCTGGCTGGGGTGGTCTTCCCTGTCAGAAGCCAGCATCACCATCACCCCACAAGGCTCAGCTCCTCATGGCTGCCAGGTTTCTTCCATTCTGGTCAGGAAGTCACTTTTCCAGCTGCCCAGGCTGACAGCCAGAGGAGGACGGGGTGACATGGTGATTATTGCAACTCAGGCTGGAAAGACATTGGGAGGAGTCACGGGCCTATTAGTTGTTACCACTTAACAGTCTTATTATTTACATTTATTTTTAGGCATCTTACTGGACATTTCTTTTATGCACTGTGACTCTTTGTCTATCAGATGCTGGATTTTATTGGTGGGACACAAGACAGAGGACCAGTTCTTGTTCTCCCCAAGGGAAATACTTTGCCCATGCTTGTCACTCTCTTTCCACAGGTCAGTTAGTGGAGCCTTTGCTATAGCTTCTTTTCTTTTCTTTTTGTACTGCTGGCTTCAAAACAAAAGTGACCTGAGTTTGTCTCCATGGTCTGAAAGGTCAATTCTTTGGAAGCAAACACACATGTTGCACTGTGTGTTTAAAAGTTATTTTCAAGAGTTTTGCTGGGTGTACCTTGATTTTTTTTATTGTGGCCAAATATATGCAATATGAAAGTTACCATTTTGATGATTTTTACATGTGCAATTCATTGGTATTAAGTACATTAACAATGTTGTACAACTATCACCATCTCATCTGTCTCTAGAACTATTTTTGTGTGTGTGTGACTGAGTTTCGCTCTTGTTGTCCAGGCTGGAGTGCAGTGGTGTGATCTCGGCTCACTGCAACCTCTGCTTCCCAGGTTCAAGCAATTCTCCTGCCTCAGCCTTCCGAGTAGCTGGGATTACAGGTGTGCCTCACAATGCCCGGCTAATATTTTGTATTTTTAGTAGAGATAGGGTTTTGCCATGTTGGGCAGGCTGGTCTCGAACTCCTGATCTCAGGTGATCCACCTGCCTTGGCCTCCCAAAGTGCTGGGATTGCATGCGTGAGCCACTGAACCCAGCCTAGAACTGTTTCATCATCTCCAATAGAAACTCTGTACTAGGCTGCCACTATTAAACAACCGTGAAGAAACTATTACCTTCTTTATGGCTTAAGCCACTGCTAATTATCTTTTCAACTACATGCATTTTCTCCTTCTGGTCTCCCTAGACTGTGCACAAGACTAGTGGCTGTTGTGTTCTGGCCCCTTCTCCCGGGGGAATTAATCAGATAATACAGCAGAGAAGGGGGCTGGGGCTGCCTCAGTTTCCTATAGGTGCTGAATTCTTTGGCCAGAGATGTGCTTCCAGGGGTCCTGAATGCCTCTCCCCAAAGCAGAACCAGAGCCAACCCATAGTTTAGCTCTGGACCTAACATATAATGGGCAGTTAATAGAGATTTGTTTGATAAATGAATCTGGACAGATAGATTTGCCATCCCTGGGAAAGGAAACTTTATGGCTGCTCACGGTCACAATGAATTGACAAGGGCATGCACTTTGGGGTCAGAAAGATCTGGGTGCATGTGCTGGCCCTATTCCTTACTAAATATGTGGTTCATTTGTTGTTGTTCTTGTTGTTGAGCCACAAAGTAGGAATAATAATTCTTACTGTATGGTGTGCAGTTTGAATGAGGCAATGTACATCAGGTAATTTACCTTAGAGGAGTAGAAGCTCAATGATGTTAGTTCTGTCTCCCTTCTGTCTACCAGAAAATCTCACAGACGCATCTCCAGAAATGACTTTATTTTCTTAATGCCAGTTCCTTTTCTGATTGGCTCATTTATTGTCAGTTCCTAAGAAAGGGAATCCTCCCTATTGTCTGAACTCTAACCTTAGCCCTTTCAATTTAGGATTCTACTGCTCTTAAAATGTGAAAGGGAAATGACACTTTCTTTGTCTGAAATTGAGGCTTCTCAATTTCTATTGTATTGGATGGATTTGTGTTTTCTTTTCTCTCTCTCTCTCTCTCTCTCTCTCTCTCTCTCTCTCTCTCTCTTTTTGACATGGAGTCTTGCTCTGTCGCCCAGTCTGGAGTACAGTGGTGCGATCTCGGCTCACTGCAACCTCCGCCTCCTGGGTTCAAGCGATTCTCCCACCTCAGCCTCCCAAGTAGCTGGGATTACAGTTGTGTGCCATTACACCCAACTACTTTCCTTCTTTCTTTCTCTCTCCTCTCTCCTCTCTCTTCTCTTCTCTCTCTCTCTCTCTCTTTGTTTTTGAGACAGATCTCACTCTGTTGCCCAGGCTGGAGAGCAGTGGTGTGATCTCAGCTCACTACAACCTCAGCCTCCCAGGTTCAAGTGATTCTCTGCCTCAGCCTCCCCAGTACCTAGGACTACAGACATGCACCACTACACCCGGCTAACTTATGTACATTTAGCAGAGACAGGGATTCATCGTGTTGGCCAGGCTGGTCTTGAACTCCAGGCCTCAAGTGATCTGCCTGCTCCGACTCCCAGAGTGCTGGGATTACAGGCGTGAGCAACCGTGCCCAGCTATTTTTTTTTTTTTTTTTTTTTGGTATTTTTAGTAGAGATGGAGTTTTGCCAAGTTGACTAGGCTGGTCTCAAACTCCGGACCTCAGGTCATTCACCTAGGCCTCCCAGAGTGCTGGGATGATAGGCGTGAGCCACTGCGCTTGGCCGGATTTCTGTTTTCTTATGCACGTTATGTGTTCCTTTTCTCTCTCCCTGCCCTCACCCTCACCACCCACTCCCACCTCCAATGCACAATCACTGGCACAAGCCACTCCTCTTATCCACTAAACTGAAACTATCATGTCTTTTACTATTTCCAAATCCAAGAACCTGGCCACATTCCCCTGGGACAGAGGGCATAGTGCTTCTTATAGGCCCTCAGGTTTTAATAGTAGCCAGGAATTATCAATCATTCACAGTGCCTCTTTCAGCCACCCCTTCCCTCTAATTACTTGTCACATTTGTTCTCACCTCCAAATTCTAAGCTAAAGGCATGGAGTAAATAATTTGTGGAAATTAAGGGAGCTGGCTAAAGTCTATGCCCCGTTGGATGTATGACTCTGTCTACCATGTGAAGTAGTTGGAAAAGTTAACCTAGAGGAAAGTAACACACTTCAATTTCAAACCAGTAAATATTCATTCACTGGGTGCTGTGAATATTCAAAGCTTTGGGGCAATATGGGCTTCTGAAATCCGCAAATCTGATGGCAGAGATTTTAAAATCGTATTTTGGAATAGTCTTAATATCCTAGTCACCATTTGTCCCCTCCTCAATCTAATCTACACAACACTTAACAGTTTATACAAATAGTACTCATTACTTAGGGGTCAAGACTGTGAAGAGTCCCATGTACTCTAGGGAGTTCAGCCCATTTCTCTAAGCTCTGCAGAGGTATTGAAAGATTTTTAAGCCTTCTGGAATCATGTGATCAGATCTGCATTTTAAAAAAATTATTGGGGTGATACTGGGAAAATGGATTGGAAAGCATAAGACCAGAAGCCAATCAGCGGGCTGGTGCCATAATCCAGATGGAAGCTGGTGACTGCCTGAAGCAGGACAGTGGCATGGGAATGGAGAGAAGAAACAACGGGGAGGGGAGATTCGCTGGAATTGTAATTGATTGAGTACCGGGTGAGAGACAGTGAGGAGTCGAGGTTGACCACGAGCTTCAGCCTTTGGCGACCAGATGGAGAATGGTACCTGCTCTGAGTGGCAGGATGAAGGAGTGTGTGTGTGTGTGTGTGTGTGTGTGTGTGTGTGTGTGTGTTATAGATAATGAGTCATTTCTGTAGCTATTGAATTCAAGCTCTCTGAAAATAGTAAAAGTCTACTATGGGTATGAGTTTAAGAAAAGTATTTGGGTTGAATTTGTAGATTTGGAGTCACAGGTGTAGATTAACTGGTAGTTGAAACCTGGGAAATAGTGTAAAATGATTAGTGAAGACAATCAAGGGAGGAGCCCTGGAAAACCTCGACATTTGAGAGGGAGGCAGGGGAGAAGAGCGATGGGAGGAAACTCAGAAGGGTGCCAGGATTTAGGAGTAGAACTCAGAGTGTCAGCTCCTGAGAAGCAAGGGGGACTACAAACAGGCCCAGGACAGAGTCTGGAGGAAGAAGGAAGGGTTGGGGCCAAGTGGGAAATTCAGCAGAGAGATCTAAACTGAGAAGGGGAGCTAAGATAAGGAGGTCAGACGAGCGAGTGGCCGAGGCAAAAGCTGGATTTCACAAGGGTTAAGTGCTCAGGAGCTGAAGTGGAGAACGAAAGTACAGTTAAATTGCTCCGGCAGTGAGTTTGCTAGAAAGGAAACTAGAAAGAGGAAAGCAGGCAGGTGTCAGGGAGAGGCAGGAAATACTTAAAGATGTTACAGACTCAGGGGAAGGTGTCACTTGAGTGAGAATGGAGTAAATGCTGTTCCATACTCAAAACCATCCCCTTTGCTGGTTGGGTTTGGTGATGTGTCTGTAATCTCAGCAATTTGCGAGGTCGAGGCAGAAGGATCCCCTGAGCCCAGGAGTTTGAGTCCAGGCTGGACAACCTAGTGAGACTTTCCTCTAAAAAATAGTACCAGAACCAAAAACCCATCCCCCTTTCCTTCCCTGTGACAGAGCCCATACCTGGTTCAACAGGTGGGTAGGGAAGTGCCAGGGGAAGGTTGGTTCCTCCCCGAACCAGGGGCATTCTCGTTCTTTTGTGCAGCCATTGGTTTAGGAGTGGGAATGTGACCCAATTCTAGCCAATGGGACATTATGGGAAGCTGGGTGGAGTTCTCTGGGACATATTTTTCCCTTGACAAATAAGAGAGTTGTAGGAGGAAATTTTATTTATTTATTTATTTATTTATTTATTTATTTATTTATTTATTATTTGAGACAGGGTCTTGTTCTGTGGCCCAGGCAGGAGTGCAATGGTGCGATCTCGGCTCACTGCAGCCTTGATCTCCTCGGCTCAAGTGATCCTCCCACCTCAGCACCTCCCGAGTAGCTGGGACCAGGCACACAATACCACTCCCAGCTGATTTATTTTTATGTTTTATAGGGACAGGGTCTCTGTATGTTGCCCAGGTTGGTCTTGAACTCCTAGCCTTAAGTGATTTTCATGCCTCATGCCTCAGCCTCCCAAGGGACTGGGATTACAGGAGTGGGCCACTGCTCCCAGATGAGACTTCCTTTTTTTTTTTTTTTTTTTTTTTTTTAATGGAGTTTCACTCTTGTTGCCCGGGCTGGAGTGCAATGGCGTGATCCTGGCTCACTGCAAACTCCACCTCCCAGGTTCAAGCGATTCTCCTGCCTCAGCCTCCTGAGTAGCTGGGATTACAGGCATGCGCCACCACACCTGGCTATTTTTAGTAGAGACAGGGTTTCTCCATGTTGGTCAGGCTGGTATCGAACTCCTGACCTCAGGTGATCTGCCTGCCTCAGCCTCCCAAAGTGCTGGGATTATAAACGTGAGCCACTGTGTCCAGCTGAGACTTGAATTTTTTTTTTTTTTTTTTTTTTTTTTTTTTTTTTTTTTTTTTTTTAGGCAGAGTTTCGCTCTTGTTACCCAGACTGGAGTGCAATGGCGCGATCTCGGCTCACCGCAACCTCCGCCTCCTGGGTTCAGGCAATTCTCCTGCCTCAGCCTCCTGAGTAGCTGGGATTACAGGCACGAGCCACCATGCCCAGCTAATTTTTTGTATTTTTAGTAGAGACGGGGTTTCACCATGTTGACCAGGATGGTCTCGATCTCTCGACCTCACGATCCACCCGCCTCAGCCTCCCAAAGTGCTGGGATTACAGGCTTGAGCCAGAGACTTGAATTTTTAAAAAATTTTACTTTTATTTTGTATTTCACCCTTTCCTCTTTTCTTGCTCTGTCGAATCATGCCACGTGAAGACGTGAGACCTAGAGCTGTTGCAGCCATCTTGCAGCAATGAAATGATACGCTGAGCTGGATGGTGGAGAGGGCCTGTCTGCTGAGCATGGCAAAGCAGAGGACAGTCAGACCTGGATCCTTGATGGAACTTGAGGACTTTGTTGAGCTGCTGAACAACCCAAGATCATGTCCCTTTAGTCTTATTAAGAACCTATTAGCTTCTTTATGGTTTAAGCCATTGCCAGGTATCTTTTCAGCTGCATGTATCCTAACCGATATAGGATGGTTCTCAGATTCTGGATCCAGGTTGGTTTTGAAATGATGTTAGGGTACCAGTAAGACTTTTTGAAATGCTGAGGTAAACCATCTTTGATTGTGGTTTCTTCCCTAAAGTAGCACTCAAGGCCATCATTCTTTAAAACCATCCTGATTGTTTAAACAGACCAATTACTTTGCTATGGGTAGTGAAGATAATGGAAGTCAGGCCATTCTGCCTTTTCTGGTTGAAGTCAAGTCAAACGAGCCTTCCAAGCCAGAAACACCCATTAGTCCTTTCCATAGCTTCTCATAATGATTACCATGCCTTATTGATCCCTTGGAAAGCAAATCTTCCTAATCATTCCAATTGGCCACATTGTGATTGTAATATGAGACAGGACTTTGGATGTCATGCTTTTCTTTAGAATTTAAGACAAAAGAACTCTCTAGACTGAGAGTTCGAATGGCTGAGCTGTTGTCTAGAACAGGATCCTGATGGAAAAGGAGGGATATTTGAAAGGGAGTCATTGCAGGTGTACTCAGCAAGCACAGGCTACTGAGGAGGGCATAGGTGACCGGGAATGAAGTATCTGTCCTTGGGAAATTGACAACCTGAAAGAAAAAAAGTCCTCAAAAGTGGTGAATAAAAGCCCAAGTATAACAAGCATCATAAAGGATGGACTGGACAAGCAGGGGGTTGAAGGCAAGGAATCTACTTAGTGAGCTAGTGAGATATTCTAAGTGAGAGAAATCTAAATCTGGGGCAGTGACCAGGAAGAAGGAAAAGAGGGCAGGATACAGGAGGCCTTGCTGAGACAGAGTCAGCAGGAATTGCCAGCTGATTCGACGTGGGATGTGGGAAGAGGGGTGAATAAAAGGACAAAGCTCCTGATACAACAATGGGAGAGATCTTTTTTGAGACGGAGTTTCGCTCTTGTTACCCAGGCTGGAGTGCAATGGTGCGATCTCGGCTCACTGCAACCTCCGCCTCCTGAGTTCAGGCAATTCTCCTGCCTCAGCCTCCTGAGTAGCTGGGATTACAGGCACGCACCACCATGCCCAGCTAATTTTTTGTATTTTTAGTAGAGACGGGGTTTCACCACATTGACCAGGGTGGTCTCGATCTCTTGACCTTGTGATCCACCCACCTCAGCCTCCCAAAGTGCTGGGATTACAGGCATGAGCCACCGCGCCCGGCTGGGAGAGATCTTAACAAATCTTCTGTATTATCTTCTAGGTGTGTGGGGAGGATAGGAAGAAGAAGAAAAAACTCATCTAGATCATGGTTCTCAAACTTTCATTTAGCCGAGGAATAACTTCTTCAACAAAGCCATCCAAACAGAGCCAATGCATTTGGGGCAGGATGTGTATTCTCTCACCCATTTCCTTGTGCAGGAGTTGGGCACGCAACAGGTAGGGTAACAGAAGACAGCACAATTGTTCTGTGCAGGGATTCAGGGAGGTTCTATGCAGGACCAGCTTCATGGGCATGCAAGCCATGCAGTTGCACAGGAACCTGCACGTATAAGGACACTGTGTTGGTTTAACACTCACTTGGAATTCTTAATAATTTCTGAACAAGGTGCTCTGAATGTTTATTTTGCACTGGGTCCTGCAAAGGAGGTAACCGGCCCTGAATAGAGGTAGGAAACGAAAGAACCTCATCTTTTTATTTTTAAATGTATATTTTATTGCACTTTAGGTTCTGGGGTACATGTGCAGAACATGCAGGATTGTTGCACAGGTACATACATGGCAATGTGATTTGCTGCCTCCATCCCCCTGTCACCTATATCTGGCATTTCTCCCCATGTTATTCCTCCACAACTCTATCCCCCATTGTCCCTCCCCTATTCCCCCACAACAGACCCCAGTGTGTGATGCTTCCCTCCCTGTGTCCATGTGTTCTCATTGTTCAACTCCCACTTGTGAGTTGCAGTGTTTGATTTTCTCTTCTTGTGTCAGTTTGCTGAGAATTATGGTTTCCAGATTCATCTATGTCCCTACAAAGGACACAAACTCATCATTTTTTATGGCTGCATAGTATTCCATACTGTATATGTACCACATTTTCATTGTCCGGTCTATCATCGATGGGCATTTGGGTTGGTTCCAGGTCTTTGCTATTGTAAACAGTGCTGCAATGAACATACGTGTCCATGTGTCTTTACCACAGAACTATTTATAATCCGTTGGGTATATACCCAGTAATGGGATTGCTGGGTCAAATAGAATTTCTGTTTCTAGGTCCTTAAGGAATCGCCACACCGTCTTCCACAATGGTTGAACTAATTTACACTCCCACCAACA